>NC_079399.1:12500202-13198434 GCF_029220125.1 Pseudoliparis swirei | reverse complement strand
CGATACAAACGGCGTTATTCTGCTGACTCGGGACTACAGCGGCTTGAAAAAACCCAAATACCCGAATGATGTAACAAACCGTAGTGCCACAGATCATCGACTTGATTTTTTTTTTTTTCAACTATGGAATGGCGAGGTCCACCACTTTGATCCAGACTGAAATATCACATTGTAGAACAATTGTAAAATCACTTTGCAACCCTACCTGACGGGAAGAATGTATTTTATTTAGGGCTGTCAATCGATTAAAAAAAATTAACTAATTAATCGCACATTTTGAAATTGCGATTAATTAATCTCAATTAAAAGTTCATTCTTTTTAAAGACCAAACTTCACACAGAGCTGTGTTTCAAAGAGGCTCCTACCTATAAAGTGCCAGCGAGGTATTTAATATTGTGGATGATAAATTGTTTCTTCAGTGAAACATCAGATTAGTAAAAAAAAAGAAGTATATTGAGACCCCATTGGTCCTGTCATCTTTAACACTGAACAGCAGAACCAGTGGCCTTGGTAACTGACTGACATTCAAATATGTCCTGTTCACCCTCTGGAGGCTGGGGGCATTTTCTCCATTTTACAAAAAACATTACATTCACCTTTTAAAGGCGTTTGCATATGACACACCCCCACGTGTTCTACATCAAACATTCCAGAACAATCTCAGCTCTATTCAATGAGGCTCAGGTGTACTGGTGCCGTGTGCTCTGCTCTCTGACTCACAGGCTGCTATAGAGCCTCACCCGTGAGGTGGGAGGTCCTTTGTGATTTACTGAGTGTTCATTGGTTGTTTCTTCCCCAAAATGTTGACAGACAAACGGATTGACCAATCACGGTGACGGTTTCGTGTGGCGAGTTCTTCTCGCGCCGCGTCCCCAACACGTCGCCCCTCGTTCCTCTGTATCAGAGGGGGAGACGGGAGGAAGGAGGAGCAGGAGGAAACCCGACTGATTCATCCACGAGTTTAAACTGATTTATGCTCCTTATTTTCGCGGAAAAATAATTGTTTTAAAAACGGAAACAGTGTTAAACCGTACTGCCGCGGTTTGACACTCGGTTTGAGTGTAAAAACTTCAACGAACACCGGAAGTAAACAAAGTTGCGTTAATTGCGTTAAAATATTTTAGTGCGTTAACGCGGCCAAATTAATCGCATAGATTAACGCGTTAACGCAGACAGCCCTAATTCTATTTCATCAAGGTGATTTACAGAATGCGTTTTTAAAAGTCTTATCCACTGAGTGCCAGACACCAAATGATGTGACACCACCCAAATAAGACTAACACCTGGGTGACTAACTGCTAGAACAGTTGAAACTCCCCAAAAAATACTAAACTGTGGAAACGACAACAGGAACTCTAATGTTAGAATCCTAATCCATTGTGAGGATATTGGCATTGACTATGCCGACTAGAGCCTCAAAGCTGCTGCGTGACTCTAGATCTTGTTTCAGTGGGACATTTTATTCTGCATTGCAAGTCTAAATGTAAATACACTTATTCATATAATACTATCACAAAGTGCCGTACAGGGGTCGAGAAATCGAGTCAAAAGGTAAATTAAACCAAAGTGACCGTAAAGGAGGCCGAAAACATTACGACGGGTAAGAAAGCATTATAAAATAAGATGGCTTAATAAATACACACTAGACTAAATCAAAACGGATAAAGCAGGCCATGTTAACCAAACGCCAGTTTTTATACGGGCAAGTCTTTAGTTGGTTCCTAACAGCAGACTTCGCCGATTTAGCAAACCATGGGGATCTCCACAGCTTTGGTGCCGCTTCAAGTAGTCTGACCGTGCAGTGCTCGTGAGTGAGGATTTTAAAAGTGAATCTAATCTACAGGGAGACGGTGAAGAGATCACAGAATGGGGCTGATGTGTGTTTGTCCTAGTCAGTATGCTGGATTATATGCAACCGGTTAATTGCAGACTTGCTGAGTGAGGACAAAAGTGCATTACAATAATCGATACGAGAAGATGTAATGGTGTCTGTTGAAACGGATCTTGTTTTGCTGATGTTTCTTAAGTGGAAGAAACGAGATCTGGACGGCTGTTTAGCATGAGGGTCAAACGACAAGGATTGCTCAAATATTATCCCGAGATTACGCAGGTTGAGGTGGACGGCCGAGGAGGCTGAATCGACGCTCTATGTCATCGCATTGATGGCATCATCAGGCGCAATAACCAGAACCGCTGTCTTATCAAGTGGTTGTAAGAGATTTACTGCCGATTGTCACAATCAAGGAGCCGAGTTAACCTGAAGGCCTCATTGGGTTTGAAGGAGACATCGAGTTTCCTATCTGCATATAGATAAACAACATGTTTTAATGATCCGTCCCAAAGGTAATAAGTATAAATAACATTTTACAGGCAGTAGAACCGACGGTGATGAGATGTCTGACAAATTCACCCACAGACGATGAATACTTCCCTTTGCAAGATATGATAGACACTTTGAGGTCGAGGAGCACCAAGACTGAGAACATCAAGTAATTTTAAACTCTCAGCAGAGTGATTTTGGTCTCGTGTTATTTTGCAAAACCCTGACGGGGACTTGTCAAACATTGCGCCGCCTCTCCAATGCAGTAAGCTGGATGGCCACAGCAGTGTTGAATGGTTGTAACTTGTGCGATATGCGGGGCACGTTACAGGCTCGTTGTAAAGGGAAACGAGAGGCGAGCCTGCAGCTCGGGCTCAACAGGAACCGGTCTGACTGGGGCAGATCGCCACAGATGCCTGTCTGTCTTCAGCCAGGTGCACTGTGGGGCGGCGGTGGGCCGTATGGTGGCACCCTGGTCACACTGTGTTCCAGCTGGAGCTCTGGTGATGGATGAATCCTCGGCATGGGAGCTTTTTTTTCTTCTTCTGCCGCCTTGCTTTAATTCTGTATGACCGCAAGCTCTCAATATAGCCCGGGCTTTTACAGCGGCTTTTGAGAAGATGTGATTTCTTATATATTTTTGTCTCCTTCCGTGAATAAGTATGAAGTCATTGGTTGCCGAGTGGCGTGGCGTGCTGCAGGCTGATGTTCAGTCCTTTGGAAATTCAAATTACATTTTTTTTTTTTTTTAGATGTACAAAAGATGTTTGCCGTTTTAGGTGATTAACTATGAAGGGATGCAACAAGAGTCCAGATCACACTGATTGTTAGCATGATGAACACATTCAGTGACAGTGTGCTGCACCAAGGGGGTAGTCCAGGCCCACTCCTTGAGACTGACGCCCATCAGGAAGTCCTTTGGGCCTCACTGGGTGGGTTGAGGACGTCTACCTCGCCGTATTGCCGCTACTGTGTGGTGACCGTGACATTTCCTCTCTCCTCAGCAATACACGAGTTCCCCAATGACCTGTTCACCAATGATGAACGTAAGAGCGGGGCCCTTCTGTTCCACATCGCAGCGGTAAGAGGACCTTTTTTTAAATAGAAGCTGCTGCATCTTCCATCACATCTGTCCCCAGTCAACACTCACTAGAACTCAGCAGGTTGGAGGTGGATTCGAAAGCTTTTTACTGAGCAGACTTATTGCTTTTAGCTCCAAGCCATGAAGGTGAGGTTGGAGTTGCTGCATAGCAGTTTGTACTTAGCCAGGTTGTAGACAAAGCTTTTTAATGCTCAAATGATTTTATGCAAGAATCGACATTCACCCGTTTTCTACAAATCAAACTCCTAGATTTGAACTCATGTGAGGAAGATGTATCGAGAGGAAAGAAATGGCTTGAACGGTTCAAGAGTACTTTGAGCGTGGAGGTTCACGTCCTCTGTAATTCATATCTTTGCCGTGGGATACGAACAAAAGCTCTGGGAGTAGCTAAGTAATTGCACTTTTAATATTTTATGACATTTATTTTGAGTTATTAAAGCCAAAGCACAACCACATTTGATGAGGCGTATAATACTGTAAACAAAAAGGCCAGAACGCAAATCTGTACAAGTATGTATAATTAGATTTAAAATCAGCTGAGGTAACCCTCGTAGTCTTCTGAATGTATTCAATGCACATTGGAATGGCTACAAACTGCCAGCGGTTTTTAGTCTGGTTAATTTGAACAATGATCACAGCAATCCATAGGTAATGCGCTTCATGCTGGATTTAACTGGCTTAAAAAAGTTTCTGTTTGTCAAATGCAAGTCAGGGCTGCAGGATTTGAGAAATACTGAGGTCATGAGGCTCCCCTCATAACACATTCCCCATCCCGCTCATAACATTTTGACTAAAATAAATAGGACATTAATGGACATTTGATATCTCGGCATGATATGTTGCCTCCAAGCCTTAAGCACACGGTGGTTGAAATGCTGAGACTTTAAATAATCTATAGTTTTGTTGGATTACAGGAAGGGTTCACACCGTTTCAAGTCTGTCTTTTATGGTTGTTACAAAGCCTTCGCTGCATTTCGGCAAGGGAACACCGGGCATTTTATAAGAGGACTTTTTATAAAAAGGGCTTCAAGATGATTTGACTTTCTGGATTTGCCTAACTCTGACTATGAATCGCTAAAATTGAGGAGAGGTGTGAGAATTGTAGTCTGTCTTCTCGTCATGGTTAAGCGCTTCTCACCACTCCGATTACGTTGGCACGGGGATCCCTGCCTTCGAGGATACTTTATTCTTAGTAGCGGCTCATCTTCTCTCGGCCTGGATGAAGACATGATCGCTAAAAGGTTGTTTGCCCAAACTTGATCATACCGCAGTCCTGTACTGCCCCCTGTGGATAGCATAGAGCACTGCTGCTGGGGCTGCTGGGCCTTGATGATGTCACAGCTGATCTATAATTTATAGATCTCTTCAGCTACTGAAATATGCTGCCCCCCCCACCCCTCCTCTCCTCTCTCGCATCTATCCTGACAGATCCTGTAGATTTTTCAAATTGCAAGAGAACAGCTTGTTGCTGAATTGACGTTTGAATTTAATGCAGGCACTATCATAATTGGGTGCTTTGCTTAGAGATTCCCCTTCAACGTCCTTTAGCCGGAGAACATCTTTCTCTGCCAAGGCTCTATCAACTTCACTAATTTCTGCTGATTAAGGATCTATCTACACACACACACACACACACCCCGTCTTGCCCGTGACACACACACACACACACACCAACACACTCTCTTCAAATGTAACACTACTGTTTCTGTCTATAGGCACTCTACATGTTTCTGGCCCTCGCCATAACATGCGATGAATACTTTGTGACATCGCTGGAGAAGATCTGTGAGGTACTTGAGAGTTGCAGTCTTTGCTGTGTTGACATCTCACAATGCTGTTGTGTAAACCACTTTGCTTCATTTCTGCAGAAAATTGATCTGAGTGAAGATGTTGCGGGAGCCACCTTCATGGCAGCTGGCAGCTCTGCACCAGAGCTTTTTGCTTCAGTCATTGGTAGTGACACTCACACACTCATATACTCACACACTCTCACACTCACACTCTCACACTCACACTCACACTCACATACTCACAGGTCCAGGATGTGGTTACACTCAGACATTCCCAGATGGCTGATGTCACTGCTGGTTCTGATTGGCTGCCTCTTCATGTGCAGGTGTCTTCATCACCCACGGCGACGTGGGGGTGGGGACCATTGTTGGCTCGGCGGTCTTCAACATCCTTTGCATCATTGGTGTCTGCGGGATCTTTGCTGGACAGGTGTGTGTGTTGGAGGGAGTGACTCCGCTGCATCTTTGTTTATTCATAGGCTGCAGAGCAGCACATGTGTAGCTCAAGTTTTTCTTTTTTGCTGAGGGGAACCAAAGCCATCTGCTTCAGTTGTCTTTCTCAAAATGGTTTTAGTAGACATGGAGAACTAAACTCTGGAGGTATGAATAAAGCTCTTCCTGTCAAGGGAAACTGACATTAAGTTTGTTTAACACTAGATGTATGAATCAAAATGCTTCACAGAAACCTTGTGTACAACGGTCTAAAATCTGACTGCACGTTGCCCTTTCTAAATCAGGTGGTGGTTTTGACCTGGTGGGCAGTTTTCAGGGATTCCTTCTACTACACGCTGGCTATTTTGGCTTTAATTGCAGTAAGTTGGACCACATTATTTTTTTAAGTCGGCCTATATCTTTTACATTTTTTTTTTTCTAATCTAAAGGTTACATTTCCTTATTTATATTTTAGTTCATCTACGACGGGAAGATAGTTTGGTAAGTTATTCATCCAGTTTTTCTTTCAATGTGTCCATATTTGAAAAAAGAGAATATGTAAACTTGTGATTGTTGCGTTCACAACCTCGAGCACTTCTTCACACACAAGGTCTTAACTGCTACAGCTTCACTGTTCTTGTTTGTGCTCAAGCTGTTATTAAACGTTAATAGACCTTTACAATTCAGACCTCGTGTTGAAATACAATTTACTACTCAAGGCATTGTTCAGCAAAGGTTACACTCTGACTTAAAAGGACCAGTGTGTAGGATTTCAGAGGAAAACATAGTTATGAAGATTATATGCTATTTCTAACTGCGGATTTTCTTTTCTTTTGTTGCATGTGGAAACCTGAATTCACTGTCTTATATCATTTAGTTAAATTCATCCTGTATCTTTATCCTCACCAGGTGGGAGAGTTTGATACTGGTGCTCATGTATGCTGGATACATCCTTGTCATGAAGTGAGTGCTGCACATTGTTACTGTTCGATAATGAACTCCCTGCAACAATCTGAGTGGCATCGTGGGGAGAGTTGCTTTAATTCTTCTAGAACATTTTTTAAAAAAAATTGTTTTATTACTTTGAGTGATAAGAGCGCTCAGTAGTTTCATGGGAGGAATGTGTTTCCAGCTGGAGGGGAGGCTCTCATTCATGTCCGCTTCACACATTTTCTCATTTTGGTATCTTTGACAATTATGCAAGATATCAGAACTTAAAATAATTGAAAAAATAAATAGCTGCACATAGTCTCCCAGATAATTAGCTTTAATTTTTTTAATGGAGTTTCATTTGTTTTTATGAACTTTTGTGTATGTCATTCATGCCTTTGATTATTTCAATCATTTAAACTTTATTAGAATCTGAGTATTTTGTCAAGTGCATTCAATCACAATATTTGTTACAATCGTCTCGTTACTTTTCAGTTTGTATGAGCGAACTAGACCCGTCTATCTTGACACATTTGAGTCTTTTCTAGTCCAAACTGGCAGCGCACGGGGTCCTGTGCCGCCCTCTGTCCAGCTGGTAATCTGTTACACTCTGCAGCAGCCTGCTCGCTCCCTGCCATAAGGGTTTAATCTTTCTCCCTCTGCAGTGGCTAAAAGCACAGGCTTAACCGGATCTCGCCTCCTTTCTCATTTGGAGGAAAGTGGTGCTTACTGTATGTGCCGTCACATGTCTGCCTCGCCCCAAAAATATCCGCTCGCCACTTTGGGCCGTTCCAGTCAAAATGTAGTAAAGTGGGTTTAAAATAGCCCGATCGGAGCACTGAGGTGATCTTCCAGGGCTCGGCCGAGATTCGATTCTTCTATAATAGCATTCCCACTGCAAATTATGAAGACAAATGACAGTGAAGGGAAAGGAACGAAATAGAAGGGTAGACATCTCTGTTTTAGAATCTTGCATAATGAGTGTTTTTGGATATCATTAGTCAAGAATACTTGGGCCTAAAACTGAGCCGCCGACTGTCTTTAAATGCAGCCCTCTAAACTAATCCATGAAACAGTTAGCCTGCGTCCATCTGTGTTTAGCTAGCTAGACTTTTCTCTGGTTTGAAACTCTTACATATTTAACAAACAGTATTTATTTTACAGACTTGCCAATGCTGGGCTTAATCAATCTTTATAACATCTAAGAATCACTAGCCATAAACCCACAATTCAGAGGATTCCACTTAAAATGTGGAATTAAGATGACTATTTAGTTGTTTCTTGCAAACTGAAATGCAAAATATTTCTAGTTTTCATGTAAGCTTTTAAAGGTGCATCTTTGATTCAATTCAGTGTATTTTATAAAGCCCAATATTAAAAATAAATAATTTGCCTCAGAGGGCTTTACAATCTGTCCACATACGACATCCTCTTTCCCAGGACCTCATATCGGATCAGGAAGACAACAAAATAATGGAAAACTATTTCACGTGGAAAAAAGGGAAGAAACGGAGGATCCTTCTCGAGGATGGACAGAAGCGATAGATGTCATGTGTACAGAAGGAAGCATTAGAGTTGCAACACATTATTCTGAACGGGATAGAGCTGTTACTTTGCACACTGTGTTCAAAGGATGCAGAAGGGAATGTTTGTAATCTCTTTATGTAAAAACTCAAATGGTCTCATTGAAGAGCCTTGTTGAGGATGAAAGCCATGTGATTGGCCTCTTGGAACACTTATTGCTCTTTTCTTCCATTATTCAGAACACCATGTTTCAGGTGTTTTTCATACAGTTTATGCTGATGTTTGTTTTTTTAGCAAATCATTGGAGCCTTTTATCAGAGTCTTAAACCCTATTTGTGAATCTTAACTCCATCTTATTTCTTTCCCTTTTGGACTCTGGGCTGAATTATTTGAGTCTCTAATTCTGGGCTTGTGCTCCATCTGGTTATTAGATTCAACACCAGCATGCAGAGGTTTTTCATGGGCTCGAAGCCGAACAAGAACGTGTCGAACGGTAACGCTGCAGCCAGCAGTGAGATGGAAGACGGTAATACTAGTTATGACTATGTTTGGGATGACGACCCGTCATTGCCTTTAATCTCATCAGGTAAGGTTAATCAGACAGGCCGGCTACCAAAGATTATTCTGTCACACCATGAATTGGATGTTGGAAAAAATATGTTTACTGTTTTACTTTGATTATCTGGAAGACATTCCCCCCCCCCCCCCCTGTCTGTTGGAGGGTATGTGGCTTTAACATTGCCCCTTTATGCTGAACTAACTCAAGTATTTTCATCTTCTATGGGATTTTCCTGCAATTGACATTTAGGAATAGTTCAACATTTTGGGAAATATGTGTATTTGCTTCCTTGCCGACAGTTGGATGAGAAGATTGATAATTCAGCTTATGAAACGGGGAAAACGGATAGCTCACCTGGCCCAAAGGTAACTGCAGAAATGGTCTGCCACATCAGCTGTGCAGCTCAAGTTATTGTTCCCGCTTCAGATTTATTCATGAATTCAACAAACACGATTTTGATGTTAATATTGAGCGGCGTCTCGTTTTTCTCGACCAGGTTTCCATGTTCGCACCAGTTTGTTATGCAACAGTGTGCTCGGCCAACAAGCTGCTGGCTGTAGCTTGTGTATATACTTGGGCATGAGTGATATTGATCTTCTCAACTCTCAGCAGGACTCTAAAAAAACACACCTCCCGAAATGTCAAACTATTCCTTTAAACGTGATTCCACAGGATCATTTCCCAAAGATCTAGACGTCAGTCCTTCCCCTCATGAACTGCACTACCTGATGTATTCCTCTTGCGTTCCTTGTCCTGTGGTAATTTTAAAGTTCCCGTTGTTCCTCCATTTATTCTCTCTGCCCACCCAGTCCTCTGCTCAGATGAGATTCAGTTGCTTATCACTGAACACCTGGCACAAAATGAAAAAACAATTTCAAAATGGGAACAGCATAATGAAGATATTCTTAATCTTCCTTTAGTAATGCAGTTTAATGTCAAGGGACTGTTGTATTTGGTTTGAAACTTGTTAAAAACACTTCTTGAAACATTTTACTTTTCTAAACCTCTTAATGTCACATTTGGAAGAGATTTCCTCACACAGTTCTCGACTAATTGCTTTCCTGGTTTTGACCTTTTTAGAAGTGTCAAATCGGTGACATTTAACCCCGACCTTTTTCCTGCGGTAGTCTTAACATGCCTGTCTGTTTAGCCTTACTAAACCTATTCTTGCTTACTGTCAACAGTGTTGTGCTGCTGTGTGCCAATTCTTTCTGCTTGCATACTACTTTCTTCTGCTGGTCTCTGGGGCGTAGACCCACTCACTCCTGAAGTGGTAATGGATTTCACAAGTGGAAATGTTTATGTTCACGCACTTAATTTATGTGCATCCTTGCATGCATAATAAGTCGGATTAAGACTGAGTTTAAACTAATAAGTGTACTTCAGAACTTTTTTCGTTCCCCATGCACTGCATCTTGTATCTAATCGTAAGTGCAGGGCATTAAAGAGTTATAGGATCCCAATAAATACTTTAAAGATGTGTACTATTGTTAGAGCACACATTGACTAAAGTGGACTGACCAAGTGTCCGACACCTGCACAACAATTTGAGATGGTTGGATCAAAGATGTCCGAGGTTGAAATTCATCATAAATATTCAGAACTGTTGGGCAACTTCAAAGCTGCACCAGGCAATTTGGGAAAGCTATTTGATGTTTTGATCAGTATCCGGAAATCATGTTAACGCGGTGTGTGTTTGTGATGTTTTATACCGGGGGGGGGGGGTTCAATGTTGAGTCCAGGGTGGGAAATCTCAAAGATTTCAAAATGATTTTCCTGCTGAAAGAAGGAATAAATCTTCTGGGAATGTTAATCTGCTACTCCATCAGGACCAGATGATAAAAAAAAAAAGAAGTAGCTCCATCATAACTGAATTAACTCAAGCCCCTAACTCTTTCAGCTAAGTTTTTTTTTCTGCAGATCTGTGATATTATCCATATTTACATGCATACCAGTGCTACATCCTCAACTATATGTTGGTTAATGTACCGGTAGTGTTGATGTGAATATTTTCCACATCGCCGCAGCAATATTTCATATCGACGGAATGATTAAGTGTTGGTTTTATGTCT
Source organism: Pseudoliparis swirei (assembly GCF_029220125.1). NCBI lineage: Eukaryota > Metazoa > Chordata > Actinopteri > Perciformes > Liparidae > Pseudoliparis > Pseudoliparis swirei. The sequence continues at coordinate 13,187,704 of NC_079399.1, read as the reverse complement.
CTCACACCCTGCAATACTGTAAAGACAATTGGCAACATCAAGGCACTAACGTCTATTTCTAGGTGTCTTTGTAAAGATGAGGGAGTGGTGCAAAAGGAGTCATTTCCAAAGACATTCATGCATTTGTCTTTTTAGGGGACTTTGTTGCGCTGAAGTTTGATTTGTACGGGCATAAAACTGCCCATGTTGTGATCTAGGGTAATGGGAATGGTGCGTGTTGACTTCAAAATCTTGCCTGCTGCAGCTTAAGTATTGCCTTGGTGACAAAGTAGCCCTGGTTGAGCGTCCATTAATGTTCCTCAGTAACTTGGCCCGGGACACTGTAGTGCGTCAGACTACAAAGTGACACTACAGATGTTTATAGCAAGTACACATCGCTTTAAGTCTTAGTTTTCAGGATGCTACGGCGGAGAGTACTTTTTTCAAATGGTTCAGTCGGGAAGCACTTCCACTTTAGTGAGACAAATATAATGAGTAATTCATATAAGCTTAGGTTTATGGGTTGATGGTGTGCTGGATTGACACACAAATGACTTGATGAATAAATTACCTGTGTTTGCATCCTATTCCTTCACACCTCCAGTTAAGCCCACTGAGGCTTACAGCCGTGGATCAGTGGTGATGGTGGACGAGATCATGAACGACAGCCCTTCAAAGTTCCGGTTCCCAGAAGCTGGCCTCCGTGTCATGGTCACCAGCCATTTTGGACCTAAGACCCGCCTGCGCATGGCCAGTCGCCTCATCATTACCGAGGTACAGCCCAGCGGCGTTGCCCCCAGAAGAGGGCGTAGCTGCTGTGTTGAGTGTATTTCATGTTCAGCTTTGAATTTCTGAGCTTAGTTTGAAATTTCAGGCACTACTTTTTGTTTCAAGAGTATCCTGATCTCATCTCACTGGCAGTTTACATGTATTTGTGTTTTTCTTATATATATATATATATACTTATGACTGCAGAGACGATGCATAAAACTTAAGGCGGAAACGCAGCAGTCCAAGTCTTTAATGTGCTCTTTGACTTAGTTTCTTCTTTCTGAAAGCGCCAGAAGTTGGTCCAAGCGGCTAATGGAGTGGAGACGCAAGTGATTGACGGGAAGGTTGAAATCGAGAATGGAAACGTGCCAGAGGACAAACCCAGCGAAGAGCCAGAAAACGAAACTATCTCGCCGTTTCATATTCCAAGTACGTCATTTGTTAAACTACACTTATAAATTCAGGCTTGGGTGAATTCTTTGGTCCGTATACAAGACATCAGAATAATCTTTTGAGTTTGTTATTTAAGATCTTTGACATTTCAGACATGAGACAATTTCATGTTCTGCCGTATTGCTAACTTGAAATGAGCAAGGCATAACTCTCTGCTTTGGTACTCATTGACGACTTGGCTCAAATGCATCTGTTGTTGGCACAATAGACGGAGGACGGTGTCTTCTTACAACAACTTTAGCAATCCATGGAAATAATAGATTGACATTATCGAAGAGGGGAAGCCAGATTAAATTACAAAGTGAAAAAGGGGTTGTATGAAATGCATGTTTCTTAATATTTAAATGAATATTTGGAAAAACAAATGTGTTGCACCTTTTGTAAGCATTAAAATTGTAGTTGAACCTTTCTTCACCGTATTACTGAAGAGCAAGAGGCTAATCGTGTGCCCGTGTGTGTTGCCGCTCAGGGGGCATCGGCAGCAAGTTGAAGTGGCTGATCTCGTGGCCCCTGCTCCTGCTGCTCTTCTTCACCGTCCCCAACTCTGGCAAGCCTCGCTGGGAGAGGTTTTTCATGCTCTCCTTCATCATGTCCACCGTATGGATTGCCGTCTTCTCCTACTTTATGGTCTGGATGGTGAGTGTGAAAGCAAGAACTTGTACTTGTAGACTGAGTCGTGCTGAAATTATGAATTGGACATTTTATTTTTTCATCTCTTTGTACGATATCATTGTAAATCTAATATATTTTTGGTTAGACCCCACTGGAACAACATAATCAAGGGCTCTAGATGAGTGCGATACACTAATGCAGCAGGGAAGCTTTACATACGAGTACTTGGTGTTACGGTTGACGTGCTTTTTCTCATTCAGACATTTTTGAGCTCCGGCACTCTGTACGTTTCTCTCAGGTGACTGTAATCGGCTACACTCTGGGAATTCCCGATGTCATCATGGGCATCACTTTCCTGGCAGCAGGCACCAGCGTCCCAGACTGCATAGCCAGCCTCATTGTGGCTCGGCAAGGTAGACCGCTCCTTCTGAACCGGTGTTAGATTGCAATTCCATCAATGCAACTTATTTTTAGTACAGAGAGCCAGACGTGGATGTTACCGGGGAGGCATTGTATCACTCGTCCTTATGGAGAAAGTACTTTCTGGGATGTTCCTTTTCTTAAGGTGACAGCACATAGATGGAGAACTTTTACTAGATATTAAGATCTCCGTATTTATTGTAAGCATCTTTAGTGCAGGTGGCATCATAATGCACGTATGCATTTTGGCAATAATTGATCAAACTTACAGACTTTGTTAGCATTTAAAAATCCAATGTAACATCATTGGACTACTGTCCATAAATGTGTTGCCTGCTACATGCAATTAAAGGGTTATAACAAGTTGGACTAAGCACAGGAACAAAAGGAAATGGTGCGGTGTAGCCCGGCGTCAGCTGAATAAGGTTAGGGCCCTCGAGAATATCAAAGTATTGAACAAACTTTGACAAATTAAATCTTTTATATCTATTCCTTAAATTTACTTTTTTTAAATGGCTGCCTTTGGTTTTGTTGCAGGTCTGGGAGATATGGCCGTGTCCAACACTATCGGCAGTAATGTGTTTGATATCCTCGTGGGACTCGGGGTTCCCTGGGCAATACAGACCATATGTGTCAGCTATGGATCGGAGGTAAGCAGCTGGCTTACTTTACAAGAGATCAGACGTTTCTGTGTCACTGCACCTGTTGGCATAACTAACAACATCCAGCTCCTCATCGTTGAGGCGCTGCCGGTGAATTGTTGCCCTCTTGTGCGTTGCAGGTGATGATCAACAGTCGCGGCCTGGTGTACTCGGTGGTGCTTTTGCTGGGCTCTGTGGGCCTCACGGTGAGTTAATGTTTGCGCTCCAAATGTTCCCCAACCATTGTTTTTTTCTTTTTTTCTCAGTGTATAAGGTAATCTTCACTACTTTCACATTGATAAATAAAATCTGTTTGGCTGCTGCATCACTGATTCACTGTTATTCGACAACGACTGAACAAAGTTCTGTAACTTGGTCCTCAATGTTAAAATTCAGTGTCGCGTTATCCTTCCTATCAAAGATCCTCAACCCTTACTGGGGAAAAGAATAAACCAGAATTACCCTTTTACAAAAAATGTCAGACCAGAACTCTGAATTGCAATAAACTTCACGAGGTGGCTTTTGGTACAAAACAGTTGGAAAACAAATGTTACTCCCATTACGAAAAAAGTTTTACTTCTAATATTTTTTTAAATGTATTAACTGCTAATCATTTCAGTTCATCCATGCTTTTTTGACCCTAGTGTCTCAAACACTAAATCTTAAGGGTTCAACAGAAGGATGGGCACACTGCTGTATTAAACATGCCTCTTATGGATTAGTTTGAGGTTTGTATTGGCTGTGCAGTTTGGTAGTTCAGTAAGATACGGGTCCATTAACAATTGGGAGAAGCATTACATTTTGCTGTGTTTTGGTCCATTTTATCACTTGACTCAACACTGCGCATTAAGATTGAATGTGGAACACACTAAATCCGGCCCAACCCTCTTGATGTCTTTGTGTGTGCAGGTGCTGGGGATCCACCTGAATAAATGGAGGCTGGACGTGAAGCTGGGCATCTATGTCCTGGTGTTGTACGCCATCTTCCTCTGCATCTCCGTCATGATCGAGTACAACGTCTTCACCTTTGTCAACCTGCCCATGTGCTTTGAGGATTAGAGCACAGCAGCATGCCTCTGATGCCAAAACCTCAACCATAGCAATCCCAAAATGTTTTTTCATTTCCAAAATTACTGGACCTATCTGCAAACTCTTTTTGTTCTCTCTCCGCTCTTTATTGCAAGCCCTTTCGTCCCAAATATGAATCTTCTTCCCTCAAGAGGCAGTACACGCAGTAAGAGTGGACTTTATTCTTTGTCTCTAATTTGTCCTCTCGTCACATAGTGCCGGTCCTTAATTCTATTTATTTTAGGCATTGCCTGTTGCAGGAAAGTCTTTAGTTATTCTGTGCTCCGTTGACTTTCTACCCATCTAGCATGCCTTTAGATGTTGGGGACCTCCAGAATCATAAGTGCCCCCTGTTGATTGTTGGTGTGTGTTTTCACATTGTAGATCTCCACTCAATTTCCAAAGCCTTTTCACAAACCAAACCAGAGTTTGGAACTGAGAAGGGAAGAAGAAAAAAAAAGCGTATATACCAACCAAAACCCCCACATGGAGAGAACTCTCCATGAACTCACGCCTGAAAGTATTAGTTACCCCAGCACCCAAAGAACAAGTTCACTTTCCCTCTCGACCCCATGGAGGCTTTGTCCTTGGCAGCTCGCCAACCCTCTCCAGCCTGGACCCCACTCCCCTAGCATGGCCTTTGGCATCAGGGAGCAGATACTGTTAGCGCTTCACTTAACTCGCCCTCCGCAACTCTCCACTGCCCTCAACTGCTTGATCAATTCTGCTGTTTTCTAAAAAAAAAAGAAAAGAAGAATAAAAAAGACATTGTCGAGACACTTTGTGTCACTTTGTCCTACAGTCCAGATGACTGAGGTTGTTGTGCATCTGCAGCACTGCACAATGAAAACATGTAAACACTTTTTTTCTTAAAAAAACCAAGTTTTAGTCTATTCTGAAACACAGGAGCGCTTGTTGCAAACACGGGACATTGCCTGTTTTTTTCGTTTTTTTCTCACAAACAAATTGCACATGGAAATGCTTTTCTTGCTTCGTGCTGTAAGGAGATTTTACCACCCGGAGGGTTATCTGGCTGGTGGTGGCGGCAACTCCACTCCAGCATTGTTTTCTTTCAACGACGGGTCAGTCCACTTTTCCCTCTGCACAACTTTAGAACAAAAACTGGCTCCATATCTGTGCGACGCAGCGTATTTCTGTCACCGGGTGACTTGTCATCTTTAGACTGCGGCAGCATGGAGATGGTCGTTTTCAAGAAAAATGCAAAGAAACCAGTCTGTTCTCAACACTGACTGTCTGCTCTAACACTCCCCTGGCCAGCAGGGGTACCGCAGCCCCTCCACACAGGGCGGGGGGGCCAACCACAGCCGACGGTTATCAGGGAAACTCAGAGATGGACAACTCCAGCAGATAGCGACGGTGATGGTCTCTTGATTTTGAGTTACATGTAGATATTGCACTTTAACAGCCGTCCTCTCATTCTGAATCAACTAGTGCTTCCTTTTTTGTGTGTATTTTCGGTGTATATGTGACCGTGTGAGAACAATTTGTGTGCGTGTGTGCGCGCTCGGTACGGGCCCACGCTAGGTTTCCCCATAACGGGCTCTCAACTCTGGAACGGATTGGGACCTCGTTAACACCATGAGCACACCCGCCTGTGTCTGCAGTGCATGCTAGGACATTAAATGCAGCTCCTCCACAGCAAAAAGGCGGAGGGCTTCTGGGCGTCTCCACGGAAAACCCGCCCGACTCGCTTTACAAAAATCGGCAGCTACGAGCTACACTGCAATCCAGACATCTTGAAATCATGCAACGAGGCCCGTGAGGAGTCCACAAGTGAGGTGCAGAGACTGACACGCTCGTGGGGGGGTTTTAAGTGTTGAGAAATATTCCTCTGCCACGCTGGTGGCAGCAGGCACTTGTATATGCAATCTCAGTTTAAAGAATTCTGTGTGACGGGAAGGCCCCTTCAAGGCTGCCATATAAAGACGGAGGATCCTGTGGAGATGTGATGTCGGTTTGTCTCGTAGTACTTGATGTGTGAGCTCACAGGTGTGCGTGCGCGCGTGTTTGCAACGCCCGAACAACTGATATCAAAGGGTAGACTTTTCTGGAACTGTCTTTGAGAGAAGCCCCCCCCCCCTCTCTGTCTCCCCTCTTGTCCCCACTTGCACAAGGGCATTAACTCTCCACCGACCATGGCTGAAGGAGCAGAGGGGGCAGCAGGGAATGTATGGATGAATGAATGGAAGACTTGCCTCCACCGCCCTGGGGCCGTTGCCGGTTTTTTCAAAAGACATTGATGAGAGCAGACTTTAATGTCTGGAGGTGACCACACAGGGCCTACAGACCCCCCCCCCCCACACACACACACACACACACACCAACTGACATCCTTGTACACCACCCTTCCTCCCCCTAAACCCTTTCAGTGGGTCTTCTGGACATGCAGGGCCCAGTTCCCCCCCCCCATGCTTTTTGTGGGCAAGGCACGTCTCTCCTGTACTTGAATTGATTCAGAATGTGCAGTGTTGAGGTTTAATTTGTGTGTGTATTTTTGTTGGTCTGTGTGGTCACGTCCTGGTTGCCAGGTTTGAGTGGTAACACAGCGGGGGTGGAAAAAACACTGCTCCTTTTTGGCCTCATCTTGACACGCGTTCTCACCGGCTGTCTGACTTTCATCTTGATGAACAAGTCACTCTTTTTCTTCTTTTTTTTAAAGAGGGGGAAAACAAGTGTGTTAATCAGATGCCATACTTTTCATTACTCTGCATACATCCAGATTGTATGAAATCCCTGTGTTCAAAATATGTGCACATACTTTAGAACACACACACTTTAGAAATGGCAATTGAACACGAGAGGACCGGTATGTATTTCTTGATTGAATGCGACCTGATGCACTGTGAGCTCAATGTGATGTGGGAGTTTGTCAAGAATAATACATGATACAAAATATATATATTTAATGTAAAGTTAGTTACTATAAAACATTACTGAGGACATCTGTGTAACTTATATGAATGTATTGTCTTGCTATACTGGACATATCCAACCAATGCATTTTACTGTAAAGCAATAATGTGAAGAAAATAAATAAATGGCAAAAATAATTTGTGTTCATTAGTCTCAAGTTCTTGAATTGTTTTAAATGCATAAATTAAATAAAGCCATTTGTACATGCATGCATTGTTTTTACCCCATATTTTAGATTACATCAATGGTCGTAGTGAGTATTTAATCCCATCCCCCTAAATGTATGTCACACCTGAGATTTCAGAGTTTATGCTGAATGAGTACTTTTACTTTTGATATTTAATGTTTTTAACACGAGTGCTTTGGATCCCACACGTTCCATCCTGCAACTTTAACTTCATACTTTAGAAAGCTCTTCCAGAGCCACAGAAGACCTCAAATGGTTTGGACGCGCTGTAAAGTATTCCACATGTAAACTGAACGTGGTAATGTGGAGTCGCTCTTAAGTATAAATTGTGTTGGTAATCCTTCCTCTTACTAATTTCTGCTTGTAGAACAATTATCTTCCTACAATGCTGTGTACTAAAGTATTTCCTGTAATCCATTTTAATTCATGATGAAGATTTAAAAGTCAAAACACTGCAAGACAACTTCAGATATGCTGAATCCAAGCCAATGACATGTACAGATTTGATATGAGCAGTACAAAATTTAGGATTTTATGGAGAAATTACCCTTAAAGTAAAATTAATGAGTTCATGTACTCCTTACGGCTACTCCGTTGCACCAGCAACAATTGAAACTCTTTTCAAGAAAGTATATATTCATGTGCCCTTGGAATATATTCTTGCCATGCCACCCTGTTTGATTGCATCCTTTCTTTTGTCATGCTATTTTTGCTTACTGTATAAAAACTCGCAGATTTTTAATTAAAATTCCAGCATCTTCCAATGCCACTCAGAAATGCACATCATGTAGTCAGTGCTTAAAGTAATACATTGGAACAATACTTTTAATTTGGGGGATATGCAAGACTAGATAAATAAACAATCTACTGTTTGGCTGAAACGCCGCTGAAAAGAAATGTGAAATTAATGATTTAGACGTAACAGCCGTCTTTATCCCTGAGTGATAAATAATAATGTATTTGGGCCTTAATAGAAACGCGTATTGTGTGATCACGTTGAAGAGCACTGACGGGGTGATTGCAAACGATGTGTTAATGTTGACGGCAGGCAACATGTGAAGAGTCCATTGAGAGGCGAGTGATGGGAAAATTCATGTTTTGATGGCATCTCGCCTGCGTCAATATAGATGTTTGTTTGTAGCACCAGCAGGGGGCAGTGTTGCAACAGGACTCATGTCCCACAGAGAAACTGTCAGGGCTATGTATGAAATGAAAATAGAGATCCTTTACCCAAGTGAATAAGCCTCTTTGAGTCGGTGATAAAGTTTCAAATATCAAAATGTGGCAAAGTCAAAACATGAGTGGAATTAATAAGTGTGTTCTTTATGAGTCCCTGTCCATAAAACACACTGCACATTTGTTAATGATGGATTTCCACATTTTTCATCAGCCAGCAGACATGCAGCCATCTGGTGAGATCAGCATGGCACGAGCAGGCTACTGGTGCTTCTCCCTAATGCCCTCCCCCCCCCCCCCTGTGGCTACCGTGTTGCAGTTAACAAGCTTTCCTGTCAGCCGTGATGTTGTGCACTGATGAGTTCCTTCTCTGCGCCTTAACAAGCCCGTTTGGGCAGCTACTGCATGTCTCCCGTCAACGGCGGCTTAGTTCCCCGCCATCATTTGTTGTGCCACATATGGAGTCGAGGCATCCCGGCCTCCACACATACAGTATACCGTAATCGTGCTTTGGAAAGTTGTTTATCTATTCACCCGCCGCTGTTATGGGGACATTTTATTTCACTGTTTTTGCCTTGCCAGTACTTTTCTGACTCCACTCTGCTTCTTTGGGTAAATTGCTGTGCTGCACTGATGGATGGTGAACACTGGGTTGCTGCTGCTTGCTGCAGTCCCTCGTGAAGGCACCCTGCGCTGCTCAACACACGTTGTTGTGGCTCGCCCCTGTTCTCCTAACTACTGGTTTGTTTAGGCTTCCTTTGCTGAACTGACTGTGGTAGTTAGTTCAAATGACAAAACAAATATGTACCTTATATTTACCCAGAGACAGTTTGGGTTTTGAGATATCGTGTTCTATAAGTCAATTTAATTTAATTGTGGTGCTCACGGCAATGAAAAAAAAATACATACAAAAATACTCTTCGCAGAAACAATGTCCCGGTTACTGAAGATAATCCAAAGACCTTGACGTGAATGTGTTTTTACTTCATATATAAAAAATAAAACAATTATTGATAACTGTTATAGATAACCAAACAGCTTCTTGTCCAAAACGTTTTCTAACTTCCTTTTTGGCCTCAGTCTGTGAAGCTGACGAAGAGCAATTGAAGGTCTGGTAAATAGTGTTTGTTAAAGCAGATGTTCCCAATCCTATTTCACTTTAGCACCTTTAAAAATGATGCAAATTATGTGAACTGCACTCTCAACAATGATCTATTTAAGGCTGCTTTTTATTGTATTTCTTAGAATTGACACCCAGGTAGGCCTACTCTTTTCAAATCTGTCTCACGTGCCTTCTTTTTCTTTAGCAGTCAAATTCCACTGGCTCAGTCGATTTAAAGTCTCTAGGCTCACAGTCCACGCGCCATAAGTGTTATATGTCGGACGGCATTACCCCCATGTGACCTTTCCCTGGTATTTAAACCAACTTTATAACTAGATAGAATTAAAATAAACCGAATACTGATGAGGACAATGACATTATCAGAGCTGTAACCCGTGGTCACTGGCTGTTGAAGCTCTTTTTCTTTAATAACGCAGTCAATAATGAAGCTATTCTTAAAATATCACTGATATTAAGTCATAAGCTCTGAGGACAGTCAGCTGTTTTCACAACTAACCGCAGGACATTCAGCCACGATGCCCGCGCAGCTTTCATTTATGTTTATGGCAGCCCCCCACAGTCTGGTGCATTGTGGGTAAGTGATGAATCCATTCTGCACACGTTGTACACTTTGTACACTTCATGAAGATAACACAATACCTTCTTATCTACGTATGTATGAATGTTAAGCAGTCAGCCCCGTTGAAGGCAACAGTGTGCAATGGAGACTGATCGTTTTGATAACATCTGGAAATAAATCATGTAATGGTGATTCATGCAATGACTCCTTTAATCAAGGTTATAGTTAGGATAGTGTGCCATCGATCATTGAGGGCTGTGGACATTTGTTCGGCTAATCCACAGACATCCATCATTACAAGAACACATTTGTGTTAGAGAGTCCAGGGTTTGCATTTATTGTAGCCTGATATATAAAATGAGACTCAGAATCAAATCTAATTTTAAATTAAAACACCTATAGCCTATACTGCTTGATAATCCGTAGAAAGCATGGTCATTAATTCTATTGTTACCCATAATATAATGTTTCCCACAATTAATGAGTTCTAAAGATAAATCTGGCAAATGATTACAATTCAATTGTTTCTTTTTCCTGGGTCGAATTGTTTTGTCTTTATTTTGTCTTCTTTCTTTTTTGATAGTTAAGTTGTTGTTAGTATTTGGATGTTTTGAAATATTTCTGTATGGCAAACAAAATCAGTATTAATTTAATTATATTTCACTCATTTTACGGCAGTGTGTACATTTCTTTGTTTGCGCCAGTTTCTATGCAGCCTTCTTGTGTTAAGCTTAATTTATTGCTTATTCTGTCCACTTGGGGGAAGTGCCACAACCTGTAAATGCAACATTTACATATTAACACGTTAAGCATCTTACTTATGGTTTTAAACAGTCACATTTGGATCAATGGAGCAACATTAGCATTAGATTGGAATCTTGTTTCTGTCCACCAGACCAATGTAAATCCGATCATCACCTCTATTTGAACTCTATTAATGTTTCCACAAACTCATGGGGTAAGTATTTGGCTTTTCCTACCAAGAGTTAAATAACAATATCAAACCACTTTCATGTCCATGAGTTAAGCTTGGAAAGGGAGCTAGCCGGTGGTTAGCTTAGGTATCGGTATGAAAATTGAAAGGGGAACAGCGAGCATAGATCTCTCCAAATTAAAGAACGTTAGCTACCAGCATTTGTAAAATGTGGCAGGTGTGTCATGTTTGTTTAATGCATACTGAAATGTAAAAACAACCCTTAAATCAGAAATGATCAAAGCAAGTTCCTGCTCACACCCAGGTGTTTTCAATCAACGTTACTCTTGCTGATTACACCTGTACTCACTGGTTGAAATGGGTGAAGCTACGCAACAGTGCAGAGGGAGTTACATATCACCAGACTTCATGTCGGTCTAAACTAGTTTGCATATACTTTAACTTTAAAGTAAGAACAAAGTGTGTTACACACATAAATATTAAAGTCTATAAATCCGATCAGAAGTGATGGAAAAAAGATGCTCCTTGCACTTCTGGAACTTGCTGGAGAATTATAATTTTTAAAAAGTTTTCTTCAGGATATATCAAAGTAATCCACTAATAGCAGTCTGCTCATCCATTGGAAAATTGCAATTCAGAAACTGCTAATAGCTAATTCAGCAAACTTCTAATGCCACTTATTTGACAAAATGTAAACAAATTAAGCCTTTAAAAATAACGGGGCTCATGTTTCTGACCGCTTACTTACTGGCATCATGCCATAATTATACTTCCTGTTTGATGTCGGGTCTTCTAGACCCACAGTGCAAGACTTCCAAACTCCTGGCTGAGAGTAATGCTAAACTAATTGACAAGGAGAGCTGTGAATAGGCAACTATTTATGGCTGCAGAAATATCATCATTACTAACTTTTGGCAGGAAGTTGGGCAATACGTACATTGTAGTTTTATGATAAAAGCAAAGTCGAAAAAGTATTTTCTTCTAGATTACCGTCAGCAAAGAGCAGTGCAGTTGATAGTGTGTGTGCCAATAAAACTAAATTGGCTTGTGAACGAAGACATTTTCTAACTTGTGTGAAACAGAGCGAGCAACTAAATGGACAAAAGCCTATATAAGTCAGTAAATCCAAAAGTGGTCAAGAGAGAGTCTTTAAATCTGGAAACGCCTCCGTCTTTTGATTGTTTCTGATTTCATGTAACTGGGTGTAAGTGCTACAGGAAGTTATAGAGACACAGTAAATCAGAGGCAGAGAGAGAAAAAGCTCCTTTACCGAGTTATTACTTATGGAGAGCGCACAATTACTTTCCTGATTCACATACCTGGTGATTTATGGATGAGTCTCTCTCTCAGAGGATCTCTGGAAAGGTGATAAAAGACAAGATAAGATAATCCTTTATTCGTCCCACAGTGGGGAAGGCAGTGACCAAAGTGAATTCTTAGCAGGTTAAAGTGTTGCACAGATGATCCAGACCAAATCTCAGTCACAGACATAAGGCTCTGAATACTACCAAGGCTTGGTTCTGTGGCTCTCATAAGGAAACAGTTTTAGTTCAATAATTCAATTCAGTTTATTTGTTTAGCCCAATTTCACAAATTACAAATTTGTCTCGGAGTGCTTTACAATCTGTACACATAGACATCCCTGCCCCAAAACCTCACATCGGACCAGGAAAAACTCCCAAATAACCCTTCAGGGGGAAAAAAAGGGAAGAAACCTTCAGGAGAGCAACAGAGGAGGATCCCTCTCCAGGATGGACAGATGCAATAGATGTAATGTGTACAGAAGGACATATTTAGAGTTTAAATACATTCAATGAATATGACAGAGTGTATGAATAGTTCATAGTAGGCATATTCCACGATGGAGACCTCCACGATCCATCAGGCAGATGGCGGTGGGGAGGAGGAGTGGGCGGAGTCTCAACAGTGGGCGGAGTCTCAACAGAACAGTGGCGCAGTCAGGAGCAGGAATTCCACGACCCAGACCTCGATGATCCATCAGGCAGATAGGATCTATGCCGTCTCATAGGGTCCGATGACCCCATGAGACGTGAAGTCAAAAGGACTCCGGGGAGAAAGCAGAGTTAGTAACGTGTGATTGAGAGATGAAAATTCATCCTTAAGGAGAGAAAAAGAGGAGATAGGTACTCAGTGCATCCTAAACGTCCCCGGCAGCTATAAGCCTATAGCAGCATATCATGGAGCTGGACCAGATGAACCTGATTCAGCCCTAACTATAAGCTCTGTCAAAGAGGAAGGTCTTAAGTCTACTCTTAAACGAGGTGACTGTGTCTGCCTCCCGGACTGAAATTGGAAGCTGGTTCCATAAAAGAGGAGCTTGATAACTAAAGGCTCTGGCTCCCATTCTACTTTTTAAGACTAGGAACTACAAGTAGTCCTGCATTTAGTGAGCGTAGCTCTCTAGTGGGTCAATATGGTACTACAAGCTCCTTAAGATATGATGGTGCATCACCAATCAAGGCTTTGTAGGTTAAGAGAATAATTTTAAAAGTGATTCTTGATTTTACTGGGAGCCAGTGCAGAGCAGCTAGTGCAGGAGTGATGTGATCTCTTCCTTAGTTTTAGTGAGAACACGAGCTGCAGCATTCTGGATCAACTGGAGGGACCTAAGAGATTTATTAGAGCAGCCTGATAATAAGGAGTTGCAGTAATCCAGTCTCGAAGTAACGAACGCTTGAACCAATTTTTCTGCATCTTTTTGAGACAAGATGTGCCTGATTTTTGAAATATTACGTAGATGAAAGAATGCAGTCCTTGAGATTTGCTTTACGTGGGAGTTAAAGGACAAGTCCCGATCAAAGATAACGCCAAGATTCTTTACAGTGGTGTTGGATGCCAGGGCAATGCCATCTACAGAATCCACATCACCAGATAATACTGGACTTGGTTCTCCATTCTCATTCCTTTTTTGTGTGCTGAATCTAACGTTTAGAGATATTTAATAATGTTTGCATCTGTGTGCCAACCGGGCAATACGTAGGCTCCACTATCGCAGACATTTTGTCAACTCGCAATGCTTGCATTTAGCATTATCAAAGTTAAAGATAATACCTCCATCATCTCAACATTTAGTCTCATCATCTTTTTACATTTAACATGAAATTCTTTAGATAGATTTAAAAAACAAAATCTACGTGTTTATGTTGCACAGTGTCAAAACTGCTGTCCTAGCTTACAAGTATACTCCAAATATAGAGACGTGGATATGATAATAGTGTGTAAACCACAGTGACACGATTACGAAGGATTATTTATTGGGGTACAGTTCACGCTACCACTTCCTCTGGGTGGTGGATGATTGGCAGTAAGCAGTGTAATGCAATAATAATGTGTATTAATGGGACAAAAGCAAACAGCAACTGATGGCATCCTTTTGTCCAACAGCATATTATGTAATGACGCAACAGTGATGTTCAGGGTTTGAGACTGACCATCCACTTTTGTCAAATCTCAACAACATAGGGCTTATTTTGTAGAATAAATACCTTTTAGATATTTCTCTCCTGGTATCACCGTCCTCTTTTTACAAAAGTATTATTATTGTCAGGAATCCTTCCCAAAAACAATTAACCGGAATACCCCGAATTCAGGAATTATCTGGAAATATTAATTTAATCTCTTATCATTCTCAAGTGTTTACTTTAGTAATAAAAATGTATATATATATATACATGAATAAATATATGCATTTAAATATAATATTGATCAAATATAACAGACTAAACCATATGAACAAACTTATGAAGTCATCTCCCTACATTCTCATCTCATTTATTTCTTATTACTTATTTATTTTATTTATTTTGTATGCCTGCCTCATGGTGCAGAGTTAAGAAGTTGATGAAGGAAATCCGACAAACCAAACTGAAACTGATGTTCCCCAGAGAGAAGCAATTATTATATTTTTATTTTTATATTTAGATTTTTCAGAGAGAGGCTTTCAAGATTTGTAAAGAAGTTAACTGATCCTGCTCAGCTAGTTTAAGAGTGTATTGTTTGATGAGCTTGAGCAACAATATCATGGTTGTGAAAAAGAAAACACTTCTTTGTGCATACTTAGTTTCTTGCAGTACTATAACTCACTCAACAAGGTCAGTCTTCTCTGTCTATATTTATTTTATATAATATGTACTGTAACTCTTAAAACTACAACTAAAATAAAATAAAATGAAGCTGTCTATTAATAGCCGACTTTGCTTTGCTGAGGATATTTAGCAGTAAAGGGTTCACACCTACTGACGTCTGGAGTGTAGTTTTACCCCTGCAAATGAGGATATGTTAAATTAATAATGGTTTCAATGGTAAACATGTAATGCTGCATTCATACAATATACCTTTGTTAATTAGAATTTGAAGTCAGTTCTGGTATTTGCAGTCCAGTCAGTCTGATTTAACTCCAATAGTTCAAATAGACCGCGTTAAGCAATTTTGAGACTCAGAATGATCTTTTTAAAAAAGCTTGACAAGGATAAAGAGACCTGACTCACCCGGTCTCTTTGTCACTCTGGAGCCGACAGTTAAGTGTCTCTGTAAGCTGAGATCAGCAGCTGATCTGAGTCGACCTCCCGGCAGCAACGTGACAGACTGTGCTCATGTGGCTGACCGCTCCTCCTCTCACCACAACGTTTAGGTCAGTTCTTAAAACTCTGTAGAGAAACATGGAGGCGATTCATCAGCTGTAAAAGTTCTATTTCATCACTTGTTGGTGTTGGTGCAGAGAAGATTTGTGTTAATGGAACACAACAACAAATGTGAAAACAATAAAGAGTTCTGGGAAGAAAAAGGGAAAAACGCTTGAAGAAGAAGGTTGAAACATTTTTATATTTGCGAGGCTCTGTCAACAAGAGAAGCTGTGATCACAACACACAAAGGAAAGTTACATTGTTCTCTACTTTATCTTTACATATAAACTATTTGCGTTCTACTAAATAGATGCTCTGAATGTCGTATAGAGAACCTTTAATTTGGCTCAAAATAATATATACTTAATAATAACAAACAATTCGGAAAAAGAAACCAAGCTCTCGTCATTATTCTTTTATACATACTTTTATTAAAACATCATTGGCCTCCAACCAGTAAATAATGTACATGATAATAAGGATAATAATAATCAGAATAATAATAATAAACTGAATAACATCATACCAAGTCTTTTCTGTTTGTATGTTATAGTATTTATGCTTTATCTTTTGTCTTTTGTATCTTCAGTGAGGCGTTCTCTGGACTCTCTGCATTGTACAGTACAGGAAACAAAACATAATTTTCTTACCCCCATCTTATTAGGTTTTTTTTCTTCTGACATCATTACATATTTCGTCTCATTTGTTGTTCATCACACGCATCAACCAGTCACATCTGTTAACCCAAACCTGCTGTGGTGACCATGAACATGTACGCCTGCAGGCACACACTCTACAGACGAGAGTGTGTGCACATAGACACACACACACACACACAATAAAACACACGCTCAGATGCCTGCAGTGGGGGGTGTAGTGCTGAGCTCTGGTGCTTTAATCAGACCTTTGGCCGTAAAGCGTCACACTGACCGAGGCAGCAGCTTCCACAGAGCTCTTTTTCTCAGCAGAACCAAACGCAGAAGGAAAAACGCATTCATCTGCCACCGACCTTGCACAGAGCAGATAGCCGCCCATGACTGACCCTTGTACTTCTCTGCATTTCCTCTCCATCACAGCTTCACGCTGAGTGGCGCGTCCTTTGCTGCTGGAATTCAAAGGAAATGCCACAGATGCACTGTTGAAAAAGTGACCTTTAAAAAAAATACAAGACGCTCACTGAGGGGGGACCAGCTGTCTGTTTTACACAACATAATGTCACCGGGCTTTGCACTGTGGAGATTGTCTCTCATAAAAGTTTGAACTTTTAAAACCTTTTGAAACAATTAAAAACACAATGGCACCATAAAAACCTTTGACTAGATTTCAAAGTCTGCGTGCTGCACTCCGAGTCAAGCGTCGGTTTACTGTATGTTCTGACCGGCAGGTGATGCTGAAAATCTCTTTTATGGTTCCATCGCCGTTTTTGTGGGCTTGACAAGTGCAGAATATCATCCCGTCATGCAGCTGATTTCTCTCTCTACCTTCACCGCTGGAGCGTTCATAAAAAGCAGTCATTTTATAATGGTGCCCAGTCCACCACTGGCGGTCATGTGTCAATGACTTCCTGCACCGGCGAAGGTTCATGCGGCAAACTCGAGGCGTTGGGCAGCGGCTGCGTGTGGCTGTTCTGCTGCATCTCTAGCGCCATGGCGTTCCGCGGGTGGGGGAACTCCTTCACCTGTCTGCGGTACTCCAGGAAGGTGGACGCCTTGGTGGCGATCGCAACCACGTTCTTTCCGACAAAGATGGTGGAAACGCGGCTGTCCTGAAACAGCACCATGTTGACGCCTCGTATGAGGATGGTCACCACGTTTATGGTGACCAAGCTCAGAACTGGGTACAGCATCATCTTCTGGCGAGACATGTGCTCCCCCTGCATGCTGATCTCACTGAGCGACACGCAGGGCAGGATGAGCAGCAGGATGTAGCAGTAGAAGAACATCAGGCCCTCGGCCCAGATGGGCAGGCCTGTGTGCTGGGGCTCCCACAGGTTGGCTTGGATGTCCAGCAGGTCCAGCAGGTCCAGAGCCACCCAGAACAGGCGACTCCTCATGTCCTCTTTCTTCCGGAAAGTTCTCACATATTCCATACTATCCAGAGCCACGAGAACCAAGTATAAGCCCGGCACACATACAGATAATAACAACGTCAACGCCTTCCGGGCCACCGTCTCCAGACTCTTCCGGTCTGCCTTGCAATTCTGGAAGACGAAGTAGAGCTTGATCTCCAGGACGAAGATGTACAGAAACCAGAGGATCATGGCGTATCCGCGCCGGGCGGTGCGCACCTCAGCGCCGACCCACACCGCCACGTATCGCAGCACGATGAGGAAGCATACGTCCCCGACCAGCACGATAATACACACGCCAATCTTTCTGGGCCCCTGGTTCTGCTCCACCAGGTAGGCGTCCATGAAGGCCATGCTGGTGATGATGACGATGGTGGTCAGGCACACGTGGCGTTTGTCTGGGGGTGGCAACACCATGGCGAGGGCCCCTGCTGGCACACGCTCCCAGTTCCCAGCGTGTCAAATAAAAAAAAATAGTTCAGATGGTTAAACACGGCACGGAGTCCTCTCCAAACCTTTACGGTTGGAGAATTAGTTTTCTTTATTTAAGGTGGTCCGAAGGAGCAAAAGACTCGTGTGCGACTTGTGTCTAATATTAGAACCGCACGATGAGTCGCTCCACTAATAGTCCACGGAGGAGGAGGGTTATTGCGATGTATAAGCAGAGTGTGGCGTCAGTGAAGAGATGCGGGCGGCTGATTGCTCTCAGAACATCCCCTCGTCACTCAACGCACTTCCATTGATCCGCCTCCGCCCCTCAGCAGCAACTACAACCAGCGTCTCTACGGCTGACACACCGTGACCGATGGTCATCCACACGCAGTCAAACGGAGAATACTCTTCCAGCCGGCTCGGTCTCGTACGCCTGCGATGGGATTGCGGGGCACGGTGCTGCAGCACAGCAATGTTTATGGAGCGGTTTGTTCCGGTTGGACTCCGGGTAGGAAGCAGGACTTGTATGTGCGCCCGCGCCGCAGCTCGGCATGTGCGAGGGACACCTCTCCGGATACTCCTTTGGACGGCGGTGCGCCGTGTGTGGCTCCTCGCAATCTTGCAGTGTGTGTGAAGGGAAACGGAGGAGAGAGAGGAGAGCGGTGTGCAGTGGCCAAAGGCCCCCAGACGCCATCAATCACGGAGACAGTCGGTCAGCGGCCCACGAGGCCTTGCCGCCGACGCCGGCTTCCCTTGGGGGAGGCGCTTACATCGGTTTGAAGATCCATCCTTCCCGTCTCCGCTTGCCACGCCTCTCCACAGCCTAGAAGAGGGAGAGATAAAGAGCAGAAGAGGGGGAGGGCAGAGGAGAAAGAAACCCGTCAGCACCACTTGGCCATATAACACCGTTTTCATTGCCAACGGCGCACCACATATGAGGAGCCAAGCAACGTGTCAGCTCGACTAACATGCACTGAGAGGGCAGAGCATAGTGCACACGTTACCCTCAGACTGCTGCAGCATGTCACTATGTCTCCATTGTCTGGGACGGGTCACATTGCGATGATGCTTCGATGGCATTGTGACTACTCAGCATATTTGGGACCATCATACCCAGTCGTTGAAATCTTGGGAGTTGAGGAGGATTTATTTCAATAACTTGTGGTCTCTTAGGTCTCTTATAGTGGCTAACTGCTCGGCACCTTATCTTCTTTTTACTGCAGTATATTCTCTTCTGTAGGCGAGGGTAAATGGGTGAAACGATGACAACGAGTTCATTTCCTGCGTGTTTTGAGTCCCTCCGGTGCGCTGTCGTCGAGAGGATTATTATTCAATTCAAGCTCCATTCACAGTCTTCTTTCGGTGGATGTTTGGACCTGTTTAATATTCAAGCCGATATGTGTGTTTGTGTGATGAAGCGTGTCGGGTTGGGTCAGGGTCTCATCTCCAGTCCGGTTGAATGTTTTTGCGGCACAGAAACTGAGCCGATGCCGAGCGCTTAACGCGCGTGGTGCACTGGCCTGGTCCATAAATAACGCAGCGTGTCTCAGTTATTAGCATAGACAGCGAACGAGGCTGGATAAAATAAAGTGAAATGTGTTAATTGAGCAGACCCGTCGCCCTCGGTTGAGTTTGGCGAGCGTCAAGAGAAACTCGAATGCGTTGCTCTGTTCAGTTCTGTCTGCTGCTCCTGTCACCGGATCCTTCAGGCAGAACACAAACACATCACATTCGTGTTCCTGTCAGCTGAGCTGCGTTTCAAATTTAGATATGAATCCTATAACCAAATATGTTTCGCGAAAAAAAGGGAGCATGCAAGTACTGTCTCTCAGGGCGGCACCCAATGGAATTTCTTTGGGATTTCGAAGCTTCGGTGGGAAATATTCAACGGTATTGGAAAGGTTCAACAGGGATGGGGGTTGTTCTTTACAGAGATGGCGGCCCCAAAAGGTAGATTGTAGGTCAAGTCTATTAATCTCTCTCACACAAAACGCACACCAATGCACACACACACACAGAGGAGAATAAGAGGCACAGCACCTCCTGTTCTCTAGGAGCATCTCTCACCGTTCTTTCAGTCAGTCAGTACGATCTTAGTCAGATACAAATAAACAAGTAAATATACAAGAAAGAAAATAGAATAATTTTTCTTTTTTTCTGTTTATTTTCTGTAAAAAAATTAAAAAAAATGTGGCATATTCTCATCTCAAAACAATCAACTGATTTGCAAACCTTTTATTCTTTTATATTGCTGATTTTTTTTACAACAAAAACTCTAAAAATCTATCATAAAATTTTAATATTTCCTCAGACCAAGTAAAAAAGATTTATAACAGCTGAGTGTTTGTCAAGGCTCAGAAACCCTTGCAGGGTGTTTGAGTTAATTAGACAATTCAAGTGATTTGTTTAATACCCTACTAGTATACTTTTTCATGATATTCTAATATTTAGAGATAGGATATTTGAGTTTTCTGTTAAGCTAGCCATAATCAGCATAAAAAAATTAAAAAATATTTTAGTTGATTTGTAATGAAATGAGAAAGCATGACATTTTTGTTTTTTGAATTGCATTACAGAAAATAAAGAACTTCATCACAATATTCTAATTTTCTGAGACAGTCCTGTACTGTAGTGTATGCGTACATATAGTTCTGAATAAAAAAAATATTAATTAATGTTGCTGCGTAATGAATAATGTGGAATTACTATTTCTTATTTCATGTTATTTGGGATTTTTTGGGGCAATGTATTTAAAGGGAAAGCAAAGATTAAAAAAAATGATGCATTTGATTATTGATTTTGACATTAATCAATAAGGGTTGAAGCTACGAAGCCTTCAGTCTTATTTGTCTTGAGGTTTTCAAATGAGTCTTTGAATGTCTGTCAGTTTATTAGGTCATCACCCAAAAAACACGGGGTTCAAACACAGTGAATGGACATGCACATATTTAATAAAAAAGAAGTTGTCTGGCATTCAAATGTTGATTTAGAATTGTAATATCAACATCATGAGATGAGGAGCCATCCCAAACTATTCCACTATTTATTAAAACAAGTTCAATGATGGAAATTATAGTTGGCATACAGACTCGGATATTAATAATGTTTAGTCTAACTCTCTGCACAGGTTATAGTGTTCAGTATTTCCCAACATAACTCAATGATATAAAACGACCTGACAACTTTAAAAGCCTTCAGTGTATAAACATAAAATATTGATCTGCAGTGGGGATATCCAGTGACTTTTTATTGATTTTCCATAAAGATATGTGACCCACAAGAGACAGAGCAACAGGGAGTGCCCCACCGCCATCAGCCCAATGTGGTTCTGGTCATCAGTGTTTCGAACATTAACAGAAGGCCAATGCTTTAATTTGGGCTTTTGTCATTTACAGATCAGTTTAGAAAAACAATTTCTAACCTTTTAAGTGATATTGATTGGATTCATTAAAAAAAGGCAATCAAAAAATGTATTACAAATGGTTACCCCGCTAGGTTTGCTTTTCTAAATCAAAGGTTTCTATTTCACACTCATTTTGACATTTTAACTGAGCTGTATTAGAATTTTAAGTATGCGATGAATAAACATGAGTTTGTTTTCAGGCCGGCTCTGTGAAATCACCAAAGCAAAATGGGCTTTTGAGGTTTTTGAATGAGATCCAGAGATTCTGCAGAGGTTATTTTTCATCAGGAAATAGCAGCCTTTAAGAGCTGTGTGCACATGCTCAGCCAGAATATACAGAAAACAACCAACAACCACAGAGCTGGATGGGACGCATTGTACTGCGTCATTGTGACATAACCTTGTGTTGAAGAACAATAATAATATGCCACAGCTGACAACATGACAAATCAAAGAATGTCAATAGCAGCCCATCTTAAGAATTAAATGACACAAGCCTCATTTGTAATCCATGCATGAATATGAATGTTTAAAACCCATTACGTGGGACAGTGCCTTAGGAAGAGATTAAATTCATAGGATGGTGATTAATTGACTGATTAGCAGATGGCTGTGGATCATTACCATGCTATAAGGAAGGCTGATCCCACATATACAGTACATCACATCATCATTGAAATGCCATTAATTACACAAAAAAGATTTTGAGATTGTTTCGCTAATTAACGGATTACAGCCGACGTGATAATGTGAGAGTGCCAAATTGGATGGCTTGAACCTCCGAGGAATTATGATTACATCTGCGAAACATAGATCCCGAGATGTCATCAGCATGATTTGGCGCTAAATGGACGCCCTATAAAACCAGAACCTGTTGAACTACAGCAGTAATTATTAGTGTCTTTGTTTATGTAAAATGAAGACAGATTTGCTCTGTTTTGCGTATTATGTTCAGTATTTTTAATGCATAACGCGAGGCTGAAGATTAGCCCTGTAGAAACGGGAAAAAAGAAGGAAAGAAATTTCTATTGATTTGTAATTTGGCAGCTGTGACAACAATCTTTTCACATCTTTGCTCGATTCTTTTCTCCCCTGTGAGAGCACAACACTGTGTGTACAGCTCGCTGCACGTTTCAGCCTATGCTCCAATTACTGCATATTAATTATAGCGTATCATAAAAAGACAACATGTAGGGAGTAAACTGGCAGTGCATCATGTCTTTGCAGGGGGAAGGCTATTACTGACGCTGTGGTCAAGGCCATTATGTCTCTAAGCAGCCAGATTCCTTGTCGGGCACTTATATGAACTGTTAGCCAGCCTTACTGGCCGCAGGCGTCCACGTGGATCACAGCAAGGACGGAGGCCGGGGCAGAAAGAGGCATTCTGCTTGTTATTGGTTGGTTTTTACAGTTGATTTGTCAGGGTCAAGGAACAAACATCAACGGGAAGGACAGTAATTTGGCACAGGAGCGTTCCATTCTCTACAATGTGGGGGGGAAATGTTTTCAAATGCGTACAGGTTGTGAAAAGAGCGTTTCTTTTTGCAGGAAAAATTTCCGACACTGACTCATCCTAATTACCTGTGTTCTTGCGACTGATGTGTGTCTCTTTTGACTCAGACTCACAGCTTAAGAATCGTAAAGTCTTACGAGCTTCAAGAAGCCTTTCTTTTAACCCTCCTGTTACCTTTATATTTACTGACATATTTTACCCTTGGGGTCAATTTGACCCCAGCAATTAAAACCTCCAGAATATTATAAGAATTAATATTGTTTCCCAAGTTTAAGTGTGAGATACTTTATGTTTGTTTGTTGACTACCTAAATAGCCCTTTAAATATATAAAAAAGTTGATATTTCTTATATGTTTGACAGTGAAAATCAGCCTGGGGTCAAATTGACCTGAAAGAACACCGACATTAAACATTGAATGGGGTCAAATTGACCCCAAAGGTAACAGGAGGCTTAAGACTGAGGTGTTCTGACACTTCACACACCTTGCGAGGGCTGTGAGCTGGCGCTTGTATCCAGCAGCACCTTTCATCCCAAAACCGTGGCTGGTAAGCTCTTTTACCTGTCGGCTTCAAAGAGCTTTTTATTCTTAAGGGAGGCCTAACTGTCATGCATTAAATGTGTCCCATTATCTCCTCGATTCTGCTTCCGCTCCACGCATCGGCTCTCATTTCTAATGCCTCGACACGCCGAGGATGATCACATGTTTGGGTCTATGTCAGCAGCACTGCAGTGGCACGACGCAGGTCTCCCGAGTGGTACGTTTTGTTCGACATTCACGTCAGGTTGTCTTCATTAGGGCCAGAATGAGACGCATATGTCTTCTTGGCTGCGAGCCATCTTCATCATCTCAGCAGGTGCTCTGCGGCGTCCTTTGTGTTACTGTCGAGCAATCAGCCAGTTTTGGGAGAGGTGGCAGATTGCTTTGAATTCGCCCAGTACACCGAGTACAGCTCAGCACAGCTCAGCTGAGCACACGCTTCTGGACACGCAGAAATACACATTATTGTTATTGGCTGCTCTTAGATTCCCATTCTCTTGTTTTCTTGTTATCGCTGCATAATATGCTTGTAATTGCTCGTGAGGTTGCACTGGGTGAGAATACTGGAGAGGATCTGGAAATAAGAAGAGGGCCGTGTTTTGTAGCAGTAGTTAAACTAATTTTATCCTCCATTATGGTTGATTAAGGCTGATTGTCACTTGACTTTGCCATGTCACATTGTGTGTGTGTGTGTGTGTGATGAGCACTAAAGGTTCATTTCAGCACATAACCGATCTGTATGCGGGCTGTCAGTGTTCTAAATAGCTGTGGGTGTTGATCAAACAATGCACCAGACAAAGGATGGATCGCTGTGCAGGGGGCGCTCCCATCAGACGCATCGTATGGGGTTGGATGTAGAAAAGCAAGCGCTTTCCTCCAACTGGGCCCTCAGCAGCAGAGACGAGGCCTTTCAACATGACAGACGTGTCTTTTTCTCCCCTGCCAACTCTCAAACGGCCATAATGCGCGCAGCGTCAATCAAAGTGTATTCTTTATTCACGAAGCCGGGGACAGGATCAAAGGCTCCATGCGACAATGAGACGTCCTCACAGTGAAGAGCTCTGACACCACGCTCGGCAGATAGTCACTGACACCGCGGTCCAATGTAAACACAAGAGACAACCCTGGTAGTTCTGTCCAAAGTGGATGCTGTTTACATTTCTACGGCTTTGAAAAGTTTCCGCTTTTTGTTTGATTATTATTATTATTAATAACATATTTAGCCTTAAAAACTATTTAAATTAAACAGTTTCAATAATAGTTCATACTAAAGTATAAATGTCAGCAAGAATCCTGAAGTCGATGTAAATGTTATCTTTTTACTTTATTGTCAGCTTTAATGTTTATTTGCATAAAACAAAACACACAATTCAAATGATTAGAACATTAGTATTTGTAATTAAAATGTATGCTGCTTAGAGCTAGCTTTACATATTATGACATTATAGAGTTGATATGACAACATTGCCATTTCCAACATCCAGCAGACACAGAGCAACATTAGCATTTATTTTAAATTTGGTTTCTGGCCACCTTAAGAATGTCAGACCTATAATCGCTCTCATTTTGCCTCGTTGCTTTGTTTTTGGTTCCCACCAACTCCTGAGGGAAATACCAGGTGCTATAGCAGCTAGTGGAAAGATATTCCACTATTAGAAAGTTAAAGTTATATTTTTAAGTAATATAACATATTCTTAAAATAAATATTTTTAAAAACTTCTCTGATTAACTTTTCAATATTTTATTGAATCATGTTCTCTTAGAAACAGACATGTTTAACAGGATCATATTCTCTTCCCTAATTTATTCATGCTGGATCCAGATAGAACTGGATCTCAAATTCATAAATATTGATGTGAGACATGAATTGATTTCTGTATCTCACAACAACCAATAACTTGATCTGAAAAATCTGTAATTTTACTTTTAGAAATGGTTTCATCACGGGAGTAATATGCAGTTAAGATAATCACTGGCAAATATTTGTTTGATTCCGAGTGGGAAAAGTGCAAAAAAACCACGTATAATAACAACAAATCTTTAACGTTAGTCCAAACCATTTTCTCCCTCACTCGTGGTCGTTAAAGTTAAAAAAACATAAAACGTAAGACGTCTGAATGACAAAGTTGATGATGCCTGGTGTCCACATTCAACAATGATCCCAGTTTCTTGCACACAGTGAGGCACGCAGGTTATTAATTAACTCTGGTATTGGATCGCCAATTGGTATCGACCGAAAGACCAAAGCATCTTGGAGCATCCCTCGTCTTGACACAATGCTCCGGGATGCTTTTACTTTAGGAAGTGTTAATGCAAGAATTGCATCGCAGTGTTTAATGGAAAAGCCATTTCCAATCTGCATAGTTTACTGAGCACCGCGTGGTCGGGTCTCGGTCTAAAACACTCCCCGACCTGAGTGGATTGTGAGAGATGCTTTTCAGCTGCCGCTTGTTGGAAGTGGAAGCACTTCGCCCGGGCGCTGACGCTTCTCGTGACACGTCACAATTCAAAGTATTTTTTAATACTCTGCATACTTAGACAAATTGATTAAGCCTAACTTTGCTTTGTTCTACAGCAAACTGCTAAATGTGTCTATCATGATATTTTGTGTCATACAAGCAGCATACATTGGGGTGATTAGAGCCTTTTTTTGCCTGAGGCAGGAAACCAGGTGAGGTGAGTGGTGAGAGTGAACAAAAACTCCATGAAACCAAAACAATGAGCTGAACAGTGGTTCCCATCTTGTTTTCCTTGAGTCCCTAACGTCCGTTTAGAAATGGGAAAAAGAGGTTTTAGGTGTGCTGCTCCTGCGGTTTGGAATTTGCTGCAGACTGACCTGGGTCTCCGGGAACCGGTGTCTTTAGGTGTTAAAAATAGATTGAAAGAATTGGAGGGAAATTCATCTGGTTGTGGATGTTTTCTTTGACGGAGGTGTGTGCACCTGTGTGAACTGGGTTATGATGACTTGAGTCTTATTTTTGGTCTTAGTCTTAGTTTTGATTTTTTAAAATATTGTCTGTCACCGTTTTATGTTGTATTGTCTGAAACCTTGTGTGACGTGCTACTGCTGCTGTCTGGCCAGGACACTCTTGTAAAGGAGATTTTTAATCTCAATGAGGCATTTCCTCGTTAAATAAATTTAAAATAAAAACTAAAAAATCCACTATCTTTAAAACATGTATGTCAGTTTAATCCTACACATCAACCAATAGCATTCAATGCTACATATAAAACTAATTCTGATATTTATCTGACACTGTGAACAAAGACCAGGTTTAAACAGAGAACTGTGAACTACTGCTTGGGACTGAGGACCAAGAAAAGATATATTTTGAATGAGTTTTATAAACAGACTTTTGCATAAATTATCCAATATGTCAGTGTGTTATTATAATCTTTGTTATACATGTGAAAATCTAACTTTGACAGCCTAAGAGCAGACATATCCCTGAACACCTCATGCTATCTGCAGAGTTGCTGTGGATTCATATAAAAAGACACATCTCACATTTTATGTCATCATTTGAGCCATTGTTCATATCAAAGTATTGATTATTGCACCTTTGAAGATGAAGAACAAGATGTTCTGCCAATACTACATCCCATTTGAGTTGATTGAAGCTCAAGTAAAAGCCTATAAAGACCAATTGTGTCATTGTTTAGGAGGACAAAGTGATATGAACCCAGTTATAAATGGGGAAACACGACCACCAGTTTAAACCTCGTCTTACAGAGGGAACTCCCACTCAGTTTCAGACTTATCTCAGGTTACACCTGTGCTCTCTGATATTTCAGGTGACCTACAAAATACACTTAAATACCCAACAGTGCTTTAGCCTCTAATGCTTCTGGAAGCTCTGATCAACGCCACATAACCTCACCCCGGTGAAATAACCCCTCCATTTTTCTCACTATCCAAATTGCAGATTGCTGCCAGCGTAGCAAGGCCACATATAAACACCAGCTGCTGTGTTCCTGGCTTTTGGTTTTGTGAGTTTAAATTTGAGTGATAACAATTAGGAAATGGCTGAATCATCAACTTCCTTTTAATTCCTTCTGTTAAAACCCCACACCTTCAAGCACACATTGTAACTACCAGTCACACTGATAATTGGATTGTCCCTCCAAGTGAATGTTGGACACCCCTTCAATTCTTTTAATTGTCGGCCACAAAAGAGCATAATGTGCCGCAGTGATTACCATTACCCTCATTTTTACACACACACACACACACACACTCACACGCACAGAGAAATAACTCTGGAATAGCGCTGAAGCTGAACCACGGTAACACACTATTATTCACTCTTCTAGCTTTCAATTCACCCCTGCAAGAGTTTAACAAGCATATTGATTTGCTCATGCAATACCAGCTCCCATGTTAATTTATCTAATGATCTTTTGGCGGGGGTGATCACCCAGGGACAGAAAGGCATTTGTATCCAGCGGTATTACAGGGAGATCCATTTGATCTGTGTGTCAATACCCCCCTTAAGCCTGCTCTTTTGCCATGTGTTCACTGTTACCATTTCTAATCTAATCTGGCCACCCGAAGGAAGGAGGCATCCATTCTTCATTCCAGTCACGCGTCCTTTCTGTTTGCTTTCCATTCCACTTGAGGGTAAAATGACTTCCAAAGACATCAACACCTCACAGGTCCTTTCAGTATTATCAGTTCTTGATTAGGTTAATGCAGCAAATAGTGGCTTAAAATGCAGAGTTGCAGAAACAAATCCTCAGCAGCCATTAGAGCTCATGTTGTCCTCTGTCTCCATTCAACACCCAGTCGCTCTGCTGCTCCCACCAGTTTGCATGAAGCATATGTGCAATAGGTAAGAGGGTGTTATCTGTCACCTTCATGACCGTTTTTTAGAAGGGAAAAGTAACCGGTGAAACAAATAGGGAGGACATAAGATGGATGAAAAGGGAAGAAGAGGGATGGTTGCAAGAGAGCAAAGGTTGCTGCTCTTCCACCTGATTGAATAAAAGGCCAAAGAGATGCGATTCAGCGAGACTTCAAAGTGCTGCTAACGAGCTTGGAGTTAAAACGGATAGCTTTGCAGGGGAAACAGATTTAAATATTACCAGTAAGGGACTCAGGAATGTGAGTGAAAACCAGGTGGAAAGAAGAGAACAAATGGAGCAAATAGTGTAGCAAATGTAATGATGGTGGGAGAAATGTTTCCCATTTTAAGGATGATAGGTTTCAATGACTGATTACAGGATCATTTACCGTAAGTGGAGATGTTTGGCTGGGAGCACGGATGTTTCTGTTTGCGGCGGGGATGCTACTGTATTTATTTATGAGGGAAATAGATATAAATGCAGGGGAGAGAGAGAGAGAGAGATAGGGGGATCCAGGGCTGGACTCTAACCTGGGCTGCTGTGGAAAGGACCACAGGATACACACTCTGCCAACGAGGAGTTAGTCAGATTCTGTTCATGTAGTTTCTGTAAAGTGAAACCGGGTAGTTTACAAAACATTTGCAAAACTTTGAATGTGTCTCACAGGCCGGGTGTTTGTTGAAGACGACACCTGCTTTGTGTGATAATGAACTGGAAAACAATATTATTCTCAGTAGAAAAACAATTGTTTGCCATGCGACTCACTGAGGAGTGTCACATTTCTTGGCAACTGCCTCGTTTGAGGTGTGTTCGGGTACGATTCTCAAGTTTAGAAGTGCTGTGTATCTCTAAAGGGAAATTCATGCAGTTTACATTTACTCAGTGGAACCAAAACCAAACAATTATACAGCAGTGGTCATTTTACTGATGTTGTTAACTGGAGGAATTCTGCACACGACAAGTAATTTCCCTCAGGCCTTATTATGAGTGTTGTCTACTAAACTTTTACAAGCAATTATGTTTTGTGTCATTCTGATCAGATGCTGGGAGTTGTTGGCATGTTGCTGTGAATCTGCTGGGCAGCGCAGGCCGTGATGGTTAATTCATGTTGATAATGTCTGATGCATTTGTGAGGCGGTAGCTGTTCTGCTCTCACACATGCAGTTATCACAGTGTTTGGCCAGTTCCTTGAAAATGTTTCATGATAAATATTGATTACTTATGACTCCCTAATGACTGCACAGAGACTGCACTCCAGTTATGGTCCACACACTCACTGAAGCTGAAGAAAAACACATGTGAATCCGGAATTAGGTCAGATCAGCCAGCAGACGCCAAATGTTAATAATACAACCTCGGAGTAAATAGAAGCTATATTCCTCTTCCTTTGGGAGACGCACGCCGGTTAACATGCATCAGACCTGGGTGCTCCGCAGGGTGAGTCCCTACCCCTCCTGTACTGTCCGTCTCTGAATGTATAAAACAAAACAAAAACTGAATCCACAAAGTGGAAACTGATATTAGTAACTGTATTAGAAAGCAAATAAAAAAGATAACTGAAAAAGTTATTACGTTACTGTGACTGCTCAACACTGATCAATAGGACACGCACACACATGACAAACTGGGTTAGCAGGGCTCTTCCTATAATACTCCCACACACGTATGTTGCCTGATAGACCTCTTCTCAAGACGCTAAACTGTGTGTGATTGACATCTCCGGTTTTGTTGCAGCTGTGAGGGAGAGATGACAGTTCCTTGTGTTAGAAGTCACTTTTCTATTCACTACCGTGCATGACATGTCCCGTACACGACCATGTTTCAATGTCCACGTTCTACAATTAGGGACATATGGAGAACTCAAAACCTCCCACTCTTGAACGAAAAAAAACGCTTTCTAGATGCACGGATGACTAATGCAGCAGCTCTGGCCACTGTAGTCACGACACAAAGGGATGAGGGTTGCTACGCATTTGACATCTGAATTGCCTGCTCTCCAGAGTCAACTCTTGAGAGTTCATCATATGAGGGGAAATCTGTCCTTCTGTACACATTACATCTATTGTTCTGTCCATCCTGGAGAGGGATCCTCCTCTGTTCTCTCCTGAAGGTTTCTTCCATTTTTTTCCCCCTGAAGGGTTATTTGGGAGTTTTTCCTGATCCGATGCGAGGTTTTGGGGCAGGGATGTCTATGTGTACAGATTGTAAAGCACCGAGACAAATTTGTAATTTGTGAAATTGGGCTATACAAATAAACTGAATTGAATTGAAATTGAATTGAAACAGTCACGTGACATGAAGCGATGTCCTCCACGCTGGAACCCAACATCAACCTGAGGAGAGGTCTCATCACCAGAGGAACTGAAAACACCTGTGAGGGTGTGCAGAGCTTTCAAAGGAATTGTATTTAACGCTCTGAAGATCAACAGAGCAGCAAACGATTGTTTTCTGTGTAAAGATCTCGTGGAGTCCTATCTACCCGAGCAGATAATGAAGTCGCCCTCCCTCTCCTCCTAGTTTGGTTTTATCGCCGGGCGGGCTGCGTGTGCTGCATGTCACATGCCCTACTGGTTAGCTACCCCCACGCCCCCCTCTCCAGTAAACACTGTCAGCGCTTCTGTCCTATTTTGTGCCGTTTTGCACCGTTTGCCGCGAGCTGCCAGCTCAGCCGTCGCCACGGCGAGAGACTTTGAGAACGCGAATGCTCCCGATCGGGTATTTAGCACGTTTGAGGAGTGTTACAAGATCGAGATGTCAAGATCCTTCATAGATTTTCGTTTCAATTATAGGTCAGTGATTTCATGATGTGCACGTTAAAGAAAACAATCATGTTACATCTAAAATGGTTTATTATGGAATGTGTCACTTTATAGAATCTATAAAATAATTTACTTGCACCTTGAATTCATTACTATAGTGCAATTAATCAATGTGTACTGTTGTGTGCAAGAACTCGTGTGCTCCTGAGACCCGTCTACCCAGTGGCCGTTGTCATCCGCTTTAAGATAACATATTCTGTTGTTATTATTGCAGGCCCTCTTCTTATTAATTTGGAAGATCTGAAGCCATGCATCTAAAATGACACGAACATCAGGTTGTCTGATGTAAAAGGCGTTAAAGAGCCCCCAAGCAGATGGGCTACACTAATAAACCTCTGTTATGTCATGCTCTTCAAACAATGTTGTTGCTGTAATTTACGAACAACAATGGAGAGGAGCCATTAAGAGAAGCAATTCAAATCTGAGCTATTAATTATTTGACTGCAAGCACTTTAATGGTGAAATGCAGCTTTCTTTCAAGCCTGTTAAATATCAGTTGTCAACATTTTGCTTGATGATGAGCATTAAGGGGCGGGAATAACACACTGAAGTCCTTATGGGTATCTTATTGCAGCTTAAACTGAATGGTAATATAATCTTGAACAGCATTCAACAGGCTACCTAATTTATCTAAATCATGAATATGTCTACCTGCTAGTTTACATTACTGTCCAAATGACAGCTGCACCACCATTCAACACATTGTTGTTTGATGTATGATATGCAGAGATGTGGGTTGAAGAGGGGTGACATGCCGCAGATGGCCCCTCCCCAGGAACTATCAAAGAATACATAAATCCGTCATCAAAGAAGACTGTGTTCATAGTCTGACACTTCGGCTTTGTTTATACTTGCGTTTTTACAGCGCGAGACTCCACAGATGGAGCACGAGCTCAGAGCATGAGTGCAGGCTTTATGCTGAGAGGGCGTATAAACAAAATATACAGTGAGGAATTAAAAAGACAACAAGTGTAAGCCACATATATGGCCATAGACTGGAGGTGGAATCCCCAAACCAACTTTCACAATGCCAAGGAGGGATTGTATACATCTGTAAACTCATACCCCATATTCATGGAGTCCTTTTTTGCCTGTGTACAAGCAGTGAAGTAAAGTATTACATGCATTTAAGGAGAAACAAGGGTTGAATATCATGCAAACTATTTGATTCTGCTGGTTTTGTGATTTCATAATTTGAGAGGGTGAATCTGAGCACAAAAGAATGACAGTTCAGAAAGATCTGTCGAAGAATATTAATTAAAAACAGCCACAATCCGGATGTGCCAGCCAAAAGGATGTTGCATACATTATGCTAACAAAAGAAGACACAACTAGTGTTAACTATCATGAGTCACGGGAGAGATTTGACATAAAATTTGTAAAACGTTGCTGAGATTTTAACTAAGTTATTTTTTCTTATTATTTAAGAGAAGTATATATGTGGTAAGGCAGGCCAAAGGCAGTCTTCAATGAAGGACCCAGGAAAAAGGGGCAGAGCTTATAAAAAGGGGTGGGAAGCTCACCTGGGCCTTTTCTGGGCAGTCAAACAGCTGAGAGCAGCTGAAGCCTGGTAGGGGGACGCTCGACTCCAGAAACCTCCCGTGCATGTTTTCCAACTCGGGGAGGGGTCTGCGTCACCAATATAGAGTCTGAATGAGCAACCACTGTTTTCCCAGGCCTATTATATTTTAGTGTTGTTTTTAAGTTGAGCAATTGCTTGGGCCTTTTTACATTTTTATTTTGAGCTTGTTGGATTTTGTGCTGGGCTGAAGGGGGAGTACAGTGTTAGAGAAGTCCTACTTTGTATGGGAATTTTATTACCTTGGCATTGAAAATGTGGAAGGTTATGTTTTGATCGCCGTCTATTTATTTATTTGTATGCGTGTTACTCGCGCTATTTTTATATTATATATATTTTGAATCAACTATAATACATTTCTGTGATATGTGAAGTCAAATCTGCAGTCCTGTCATTTGACAAATTTCTTGAGCCATCGATCACCAACATTTCAAGACAATATTTATCCTACATTCTGATCTTGATTAATATATCTAAGATTTCATAAGAAAAGTGTTAGATTTTCGATAAACACAATTAGGATGTTCTTCGGTGTATCCTTTGCTGAGAAATCTTGCTGATAATAAAAAAACATTTGAAAAAGGTTTGATTTTTTCTATCTAATGGTTCATGTGTGGTATTGCGAACACTTTGTCCCGAAGAGTAAAGAAAACATCCTACGTCCCATTCTTACTCAAGGTCTCAGATGAAGCTGGAGTGGTTGTGAGCTAAAAAATCAATTTGATAAATCAGCCAACCGCTTGTTTAAATATGAGCAGCCATCTGTGGAAGTGCTTTGCTGATGTTTAGCACACACACACACACACACACACACACACACACACACACACACACACACACACACACACACACACACACACACACACACACACACACACACACACCTCAAGCTAGCCTGCACCTTGACAACAGAGTGCAGAGGAAGAATTAAAATTGCACTTTTGGTTTGTTTTGTGTGTTCAGTGTGTTTTCCAATGCGATTCTGCCTTTGTGGTTTGCTGTGACCTTTATTAACAGATTAAAAGCAACATATTGATTGAGAATTAGCAATTCATCAAAAGGTTATTGGAGCTTTGATCTCGCCAATCTTGGTTAAATCATGGACTATGGGCTCCTTTTTCATCAACCCTATTTCTTCAGCTCGGAGAGGGAGTCAGTGGAAATACACTGCCGCCTGCTACTGGAGCTCTTTTTGAGGTTTATAATGACCTTTGACAGAGGAGGAGCTATTTAACTGCCTCAGACATGACACGCAATTTAGCTTTTGCTAATTATAGGGTACATTGGTCATACATTATTCCCTGCTCTTTGGCTCTATCTCGTCCATCATCCACAGCCAGAAACACTCCCCACAAACAAAATGACCCATCTGCTGATTTTTAACACTGAGGCTGAATGTCGCACACAATGGGATGCCGAACATGGACTTGGGGGCTGAGCAGCTGCAGAGAAAGCGAGAAGGGGAGAGCAGGCGCAGAAACGAGAGCAAGGAAAATCCAGCAGTTCATCTCTCCCCTGCTGTTAAAAGCCATTCATAATTACTTAAGCCTTCACTGCTTCGCAGAGTCACAGCTTTCATGAGACTGTCTCGGCGTAACACAAGCATCACTTCTATTTATCACAACAGAACAAGATGGAAACAGAAAAAGGGCCACACAAAAGTAGCCCGCTAACAGCAGAGCATGCTACTTTTCCAATTATAACTAGAATGGGCACTCGGTAGAGCGCATACCTTCGCATATCACAAGATTGGGCATTGAATTATGAACATTTTGGCATTAGTTGCATGCCAATTGGATAAAAATTGACCGTGCTATGGTAAAAAGAAGATTTTGACCTTTTCATGACCTTGACATTGAGCTTTAACCCGATCGATCCCAAAATCTAATCAAATGGTCCCCGGATAATAACCAATCATCCCCCCAAATTTCATGCAATTGGGTTTAATACTTTTTGAGTTATGTGAGTAACACGCATACAAATATATAAATAAATAAATACACGGCGATCAAAACATTACCTTCCGCATTTTCAATGCAAAGGTAATAATGAGACATTCACACAGCTGCTATATTCAGTTTGAATGCATCAGGACATCTTCTGAATTCAAAGGCTGTGTCCAGCAGAAGGCTGCATGCTTTATCATTTACAATTGGCTGAATAGACATCGGCCGACTTATGTTAAGAACATGTCCAAGATATACATTCATTATGGTAGGGTCTTCAAGGTGCTGAGTGATGGGATATCACAAAGGACGTCCTTAAAACCTCAACCCAGAACACCAACAATACATTTACTTGTCGTAACTTCCCTTGTCATATTTTAGAAAAAGAATTAAGAAAATGTTAGTGTTGGACAACAACCTCATCGATTGTACTCCAAGGTTTCCAGTATCGACTTCCTTCTTGCAATAGGCTTGGAAGCATTTACAAAAATCCCTAGTATTATATTTCACTTAAATACAAATACATAAATAACATTATATTGTGTGCGGCTTTGGCTATAAAAAAGGCCTGGTTGCATTAATTGAAGCTAGTTGTGTGCACCCATATGGTTGGTTTGTATCTGTGTTGTTATGTAGCGATCCCTCGCCTGCACTAAGAGGACTCATGGCAAAGATTTTGCCTACAATCCTTAAGAAATGTGCTTCATAGCTCTTAAGGTTCCTTGTATAATGTGAGTAACATGCTCAAAGAAAACACACACTCCATTTCTCTCCATCTCTATTTTTTTAACGATCATTTTGTCTGGTCGTAAATGTGTTCTGTATCCACCACGAGGGGAGAATGCTCCAATTCTCCAATTTCTCTCCATGTGTGAGCTCACAGACCCCCCCCCCCCACCCCCCCATATCTCCCATTCAGCCTCCATATCTTTGTTGTCCTGCATGGTGTGTCCCTTCAGTCTCGGAGTCTGTTTGACCTGCACTATAAAGCTATGTGACCCCCGCACAGAGCGAACCACATCGTCCTGCTCCCTAACATGCTGAGCAGTCACGTCGCTCGCCTGGCTCAAGGTCATTCAATCAAGGCTAAACTCCCGGTATCCATGTGTAAAAAAACAAGAGAGCAAGAGCAATTTCTTGGATTCAAAATGATACCTCCACAGCATCCAATGCTTTAAAACAGCTTCAAACCGCGATGCACAGAGGAGCTGAACGGCGTGGCACGCTTATCAGAGCGTGTTCACACCAAAGACCTTTGTTGCTGAGGAGATCTGTTTCCAGACGGAGACTGGGATGTGATATTGAAACACAAGGCTATAATGAAGACCTGGCTCCCTGGAGAGTGGAGAGAAAACACTGGTGGCCAGTTTCACAGACATGGATAAGCTTGGTCCTAGACTAATTTGCCTTTTTCAGCAGATGTCTCTGTTGAGAAATCCTCTCGGTTGTCGGCTGTGAGTAACTGGCCCCCTGCGTCTCACGACTGGACTTTCTGTCTTTTCTCTCTTTCTGAAAGACTTTTTACATGCACTTTCTCACCGCTCTACCTCTGTCGAGGACTCTAGATTTAAGACCTCAGTTCTCCTACAAGATATACAACCCTGGTTTATTCATGATCTTAAATATCCCTTAGCCTTCCGCTCCCTCGGTGTAGATTATTCAAATGACGGCTCCCTCATATTTGGAATTAGTCTGTAGACGTATCTGCTCGTAAATTAGCTCGATCCGACAACACACTCCCGCTGCAAAGAACTCTTGTGATGGATGCCCTTGTGTGTCATAAT
The DNA here is from genome assembly GCF_029220125.1 of Pseudoliparis swirei. Taxonomy (NCBI): domain Eukaryota; kingdom Metazoa; phylum Chordata; class Actinopteri; order Perciformes; family Liparidae; genus Pseudoliparis; species Pseudoliparis swirei. Next base: position 13,151,276 of record NC_079399.1, on the reverse strand, counting down.
GTACTATTATTCAATTGTGAACATGCTAGTGAGGTGCTGCGCCTGCGTCAGCCTCCTCAATCAGTCATAAACCCTGATGCTGAAATGATGTGACATTTTATCCGGGCTGTAAAATCTCAGCAGATTGTACTTTCACACTGTAAATTCAAAGCCTGGAGCAAGAGTCCTGAGTCAGCCTTGTGCATGCTAATGATGTATGTCCAGGGTGTGTATATATACACTACAGTAGGGGAGGGTGCGTCTATTCTCGTCCCTATGTGCATTCATCCCATTCATTTAAACCCATCCTCTGATGTGTATTCATTTATGTATGCACCATTTACAACAGCGAACAAGATGTATTTATCTTAACTCTCTGCATGAGTACATTTAGCCGCGATTGAACATGTGTGTGCAGAGACGATTTGCCTTTCCTGTCCCACATGCGTGCCGAAATCTGCGTCTGAATACTCATAAAACTCACTCGCATTGCGTGTGTGTTTGTGTCGGTATCTCCCCAAATCCATCGGGTGGGGCGGCAGCGGGTTGTACGCGGGAAGGGAAAGGGACAATGAATGACATTGACAGGCAACGTGCTGCAGAACGTCTCCCCGTTCCAGAGACACTGAGCCGATCGCTGACAGCAGATGTGTGTCTAATTGCGGAGGGGTTGGGCGCCCTGGATACGTCTCTGTCTCCTCGCTCGCTGCCTGCCAGGAAGCTAAGCCCCCTCCAGAGCCCCCGATCGCTGCTTCTAATTAGAGGCCTTATCTTTGTCAATCACTGTGCCTTGCGCTCTCCTCTGCGGCCCGCTGCGTGGATAACAAGGGAAACACGGCCGGCCAGGATGGAGCGGTGGTCACGGGAGATTTGAAAAGGGAAGATCAACGAGCTGTGTGTCTGTCAGCCTCTGCTTGTGCGCTGACGTTTGAATGGGCTGTGCTCGTACAGGTTGTGTGAGAGTGGAGTATAAGAGAACATGTATTCCTCTGATTCATCCATGTAGATTCACGAAGCTGCACACGGCAGTTGGCGGTTAAGTGGTTCTCTCAATGGATGGGTGAATCTTTACAATAAAGCAGCGATTTAGCAATGGTACGTGATGTCAGGTACAGTCTCTCCCCTCAAGGTGTGGGAACAAAGACTTGCATTCACAACGCGCCGTTCTCCTCTTCCAACCACTCAAAGCTCTTTCTACTGCATGTTAACATTCACCAACTCACACACACACACACACACACACACATCCATACACTGATGGCAGGGGCTGCCATACAAGGTGCCAACATGCCAATCAGGCTTTAATCTGAATATATATTCAAACACAATCGCACCTCATGACATACTTTGGAATCAATTCTTGCCCAAGGACACTTCAACAGGCAGACTGGAGGTGCTGGGAATCAAACAGCTGATTTTAGGATCCTCTGCTCCATCCACTGAGCTACAGCCGATACTCTTTCATCTGCACACGAACAAACATGGTAATTTAAAATACAGTTCATGAAGGAGTTTCATCACGACAACTGATAATTTGTCACAGTGGTGTCGCTCCAATGTGCCTGCATGCACTGACTTGGTGTTATACTGAGATTGTTATGTTTTCCATTTAGTTTTTTTACGATTTAAATATATTCTATCACATTTGCCATTTTACATAATAAGTCATTTAGGTACTTTAAGTATATTTTGATGCGAATACTTTTTAAAAACTTCAAAAGAAGTTGTAAAAAAGTCAGTATGTTAATCATAAACACATTGGTTGTATACATATGGTGATGAAAGTCAAACAAAAGTCACACTAACAAAGCATCCCAGGTGGGTTGCCGGCATCAAGCACAAACAGGATAATATTATCAGAATATATCGCCACAGATTTGTCCTTGTCTTTCTGTCCAACTTCCACTTCCTTTCAACTGAAATGTGTTCATGCTTCTTCTCTGCAGTCGGTTCAATTGATTACATTCTTCATTATGAACACAGCGCTGTTCGCCTCATTGGAGATTGAGACTTGAAGTTGTATCTCCTGTATACTGAGGACCGAGTAAAATAAGATAATCACACCGCAGAGGTATGTGAACCGAAAACAAGGGCACAGGAAGATGAGGGGTTGAGGTTAAGGAGAAGAGATTCATCCAGAAGCTCAGTTATGTGACGATGAAGCTTAAGAAGGACGATCAGGCCAGAGGTGAAAAAAGGATAGAACATATCCAGAGTGGAAGAGAGAGTAGAGAGACAGAGGAATCCTCCTCATCTCAATGTCTCTCCATGTCTCTCCAGTTCTGTCTGGGCACCTTTTCAAAAATCAATTTCAGAAATTACCATTCAGCCAGTGTTCCGTCATTAGGATTTTATAATTTCATCTTCCTCCTCCAGTGCCTTTATCCCAGAGCCCCTCAGTTCATCTCTGCAGCGCAACCCCGGTGAATAATTAACCGCGGCCGTGAGCAGAAAGACGATGAGTGACACAAGCGTTCTATCATTCACACACAGCTGCGCACCTTCTTGGGCGGAAACATGCTTTGAAATCTCTCCGCGTTTTTTACTTAAATCTGACATACCGTGTCTCTCGCTCACATGTTAACACGTCGGCACTCGCACACACACACACTTCTTACACACAGGCTCAGACGGTCAATATGTCTCACACATGCACTCACATTCACCTTATCATCTGCACACACACACACTTCCTGTGTGTCTCCTCTGCCCTTCCTCTATTCCCTCAAGACATTTCTGTAAAGGAGGGTTTTGGGATGTGGGTGGTGGCAGGGTGAGGGTGAACGAGCAGCACCTCGACCTTTAATATCCCTTCGTGAAACAGAAAGTTGGCAAGCCTCTCCATGAATACAAGTTGAAGGAGGTGTGCTGAGAGGCCGTTGAGTCCGAGCCCTCATCTGACCTCTCTCGTCTGCAGTGTGAAGCTCAAAAAGCCGGAGTGGGAGAGAAAGGGTGGGGGAGCTGTTGTCGGTGGTACACCAGGTGTGGGTCTTCACTCCTCTGTACTCCAGCTATTTACAGATCTCAGAGCCAACACACTCTTTGTTCAGCAAGTATTTATTACGCTGCCATTTGGTTCGTAAGCCGGTATTGTGTAATATTCTGCAGCAAATATATTATATATAATTATGTTCTGCTAACACAAGTCCAGCCGGGAATGTTTTGCTAATGTTGTTTGATGGAGATGTTTTCACATCAATGTAACTTTGAGGGATTCTGGCTTGTTTAACTTCCTAACCCTTACACATGGTATCAGACTGGGTATCGAGCATCGTGGTATTGGTATTGACTACACATTGTGACATCCCTCCTTGGAGCTCGCGGCTTCAGGGATGATGTTGGTTGTTTGGTCCCCACCACCAGGGGAGGACTTTAGAGAAGGCCCCGTCAGCCATGACGCAGGACCAATAGACTTTAAAACATATTTGTTCCTGCTACCATTAGTCTTTTACATATCTTAAAGTGATCTTCATATTATATTTATTGTTTGTTTTATTGTTCATGTTCCCCAGATGTTAAATCCTATAGACTTGGGTAATCTATTTGATATTTTAATTGAATTCCTTCAAAGAGGCACCATTTATATTCATCACAATATCTTAACATCTGCAAGATGGATTGACACAAATGACGGTGAAGCCATTCATGGCTGGATCCTAATATCTTTGGTAAATGGACCTGTACAGCTTGTCTAGTCTTCCGACCACTCAAAGCGCTTTAACTTGACATCATTCATCCATTTATACACTGACGGGAGGAGCTCCATGCAAGGTGCCACCTGCCCATCAGGACTAACTAGGACCACATACACATAGACACAAGCTACGGGGTAAACATGTACATGTGGGGTTAAACGTCTCATCTGAGCCGCAGTGATCCCCTTTCTTTTATTCTTGCACATTTACAAGTTGATCCCTCAACTTTTCACCTCGGCTCATCAAAAGGGCAATATTAGAATGTGTCCAATACACAGTTCATAATGTATATCTGATGTCCTTAAAATGAGCATCAGTCTCACATATCTGCTAGCATGGCTTATTCAAATACAACGAGTTGTTACACTTGCAGTTGAGTACTCAAGGTTTTTAAAGATAACAATACATACTTTGTATCTATACAATGATAGATAAACAGAAGCAGTTCAGGCTGGCTCCACAACGTCTGTACAAGCTACTAACTGACTGGTTGCTGTCTCTGTCTGGAGTCACACAGCATTGCAGAAGACAAGCCAAACAAATAATCTTCCAAAGGATGCAATCTGGAAAAAAATAAAGTCAGGAGCTGCTGGAAGATGTGTATTCAAATCACAACTCTGCGTTATGGGTAAATTGAAGGAAACCAAAACTAATGGGAAGTGTGAAATATTTGCTGTCCATTGGGCACAATTTGAGCTGCAATGGGCAACATTTAACAGGAAAGAACCAATTTGCAGACGGATACAATATTTTTCACTGAAATGTAGATTTGTCTGAGAATTTATCTACCATTTAATATTTGCATGAAAACAAGCATTGGAGGAGCTACAGAGGAGGACATAGGTGAGTGGGTTTAGGTTGTAGAAGTCAGTCTGACTGAAAGCCCTGCTCTCATATCCTGAACAGTGGAGCTAATCAACAACAGTCACAGTCACGTTAGCCCTGTTGCAAAAAACTGTTGGACACATTTTGTTTTGACTGCTGCAAACTAGGTAGAATTCACAGACTGGAAGTGGCACGCCATCGTTCTTAATAATGCACATTCCCCAAAGTGCCGACTAATTGGGACCATTAAAATCTCGACACCAGTGGTTAATTAGTTTCCTTGTGTTTTATAGTGATCATTTGTCCCATCGGAAAGCTCTGATGAAACATGAGGTGATTACGCCAGCAAGTGGAGTGCAGATGTAGTAAGAGTGGGTGAGCAAGGCTCAGTTCAGCATCCCAAAAAACCTTAATGTCATCATTTTTTGCCACATGGAAATACAGGGAACGGATAGTCTTCTGCGAGCGAGACCGTTTTGAACTAAATTGCAGAAATGTCAGCTCGACCTTTCCTGTGAAATCCTTAATGAGAACATATTGCAATATCTTAATGAGAAAGAGATGGAGTTGCGAAGAACACACATTGATCAGGCAGAAACCTCAGCTGTGGAGACGGGGTTGTAAGGAGGGAGAGGAACATGATGCAGGGCTGTTGTCGCATAATAACCCTGAGTCATGTTCGTCTGCTCTGGAATGAGGAATCGGGTGGTTGTCTGTGCAAACTAGTTTTTAATACAGACGCAGAAGCCTCCAAAGCCAAGGGATGATTAAACTCACTCTCTATAGAACTTCAATTGATTTTATTCATTGTATTCAGTTTGAACTACAAGCACAAACTTTCACACACAAGGCACACTGAGTGCACCTTGGTACACTAAACACGTTATGCAAGTTATAGTGTGACTCAGTCATTAAACATTTAAACATTAAAATGGGAAAACACATGAAAGGGTGGCCGTCCCTCAGTGCTGTATTGTCCAACCGCCTGGACATTGTAGAAGATGGCCTTCACAATTTCTTGAAAAAACTAAATTAAATCTTGATTTGTCCAAACAATAGCCCACAAGTAAAAATCTGTCTGATTACTATCAATTAAAACATCGTAAAGAAGAACATCCAGATGCAATGATCGCGATCCATCCTTACATACATCAACATATCCTGTGTATCTCCACCTTAACCAGGGAGTGTTGGAGATGTTTGCTCATAAAAGGAGTTCAAGATTAATTAATCAAAAAATAGTGCATCTTGATTCAGCGGACACTAGTCAAATCCTATTTGATTTCTATTTTGTATACGGTGTTTCTTAATGTTATCAATACTTATTAATGCATTTTATCTTCTCTCTGCATTTCACTATCTTTTCCACCTCTGTATTTTATCGCTGTGCCATAAACACACTGCAAACTGAAGTCCCTCGGAGGCCTGATGGTTAGTGTTATTCTCCACCCCCTGAGCATCTGTAGAGAAACTCTCTTTCTCTTTGCTGTCTAGAGGGCGGAAATGTCGCTCGTAGCTTGTCACGCCTATTGACAGAGACCTTGTAAAACTCAGCGAGTCCAATGAAGCAAGGCACCGGTCAACCTCCGATTCACCGCCTTTCCTCCTGTTGACCGGCTCCGAGGTAAACAGAGTGCCAGGCGCAGCACTTGTTTGACCAATACAATATGCTGTCCATCTTGTGCTGTGATGCAACTCGGCCCCTCGTTCAATACCCAGCCTGCACTTTGGATTTCCGTCAACTTGCATCACTGTGAGTGACTGCTGTGAAGGGAATGTGAGCATTTGATTTTTTTTTTTTACACTTCAATTATTGGTGGGCGATTGAAAGCTATGCGAGAGATATTATTTGTCCTGACAGCATTCAAAGGAAAAACCAACCGGAGGTTTCATCAGAAAACTCCAGAGAGGTTTTGAGGTTTAGAACACGAAAATCATTCATTACTTTAAAGTTAAGGCAGTTGCGAACAGACAGAGAGGCAACGTGATTGATATTGATCTGTTGAGGCTCAGAGTCGTGTTCAAAGACATCAGGGTGAAGGCTGGTCGGGTTTCATTCAGTCTAAACATTTTCAAGAAAGAAATAGCTTGAAATGAGTGAAATCTGGGGAATAGGAGATGAGGGAGGGCTACAAAACCCAATGAGCAAAGAAAGGTAGAACAACTTTTTGTTTTTGTTGTTGTTGTTTCTATTCCTCGAACCATCTCTTTTGCTGAGCTGCCAGTTCAGGAGAGACGAGCGCGTTTGCTGGACAAAGCAGCTTTTCAGCCTTGGTGGTGGCTACGGTCCTCGTCTTTGGCTCTGACATGAAACTATGGGCAGCGGCCCCCCAGCCCACACTGCCAGAGCACTGTGTGGACAAGGATGAAGCACCCACCACCGCTTTACCTCCGCTTCCAGGAACAACACCCGCATATATAGGCTAGATAGGCTTTTAATAAGCGTTTGAACAAACAGGCACATGTATCTGCTTTTGTGTGATGCGTTCAAGGGCCAACAGCGGCGTCTGTTTGGCAGGGCGGGGGTCCACCTGCAGCCCAAATGCATCGCCGCGATGATAATAGCGCATGACTTGGATTGAGCGCTTTGCGATGGGTAAGGCGTGAATTGTTTCATCTTTGTTTATCAATGTTTTTCCCATGGTTTTTGGGCTAATTGCAGAGCAGAGTGGCTCGCAGAATGCTTATTAGTGCCGTGCTGCGCTGAGAGACAAGTGGGGGAAGAAGAAGCTCGTCGCCGAAAACAAGAGAGAGACTCGAGCACTGACACACATTTGTGCGTAGAATGTTGTTTTACGTTCTTCTCAGCGTGCACATGCTGGTGTGTATCAACACACACACACACACACAGCCCCCCCTCACACAAACACACACAGAGCCACAAAGAAAACAGGCAAAGATAAGAAGGACAAGCCTTTTGGATTCAGGGCCACACACAGAAAACGAAGCAATACACGTGAGGGTACATCACTCCAGGTGTGTGTGGGTGTGTGTGTGTGTGTGTGTGTGTGTGTGTGTGTGGGGGGGGGGGGTCGGGGGTCTCTGTGTCTGTGTGTATCTTTCTGCATTATCTCTTGCCTGTTGTTACTGGTGTTTAAGGGCTGCTGAGAAAGAAATAAAGAAAGAAGGGAGAGAGGCACAGTAGTCAGGGAGGTGAGGAGAGATAGAGAAACGGAGTAATCGAGGAGGGGTGGGGGAGAAAGGGGGTAGTAGTCGAAGGATGGGAGAGGAGCCCAGTATCTCCAGAGCCCACTCCCACTCCCTTGCAGCTGCTCCTGCCTTTCAGGGCCACGAAGCAACGCCCCAGTAAAACCTACCAGTCGCCACTGTGGACTCATCAGTCCACCAGTTCTGGCCTCAGTTCAGCTGGGGAAGTCCAACGTTTCCCCTCATCAGGTTTCATCTGTATCGTTGCTGATACACACACAATAGCAACTGCAGTCGCTACACACAGAGGCAATATTGTCCGACAGGGGGCTCAGGTGGCCCCGTGGAGCAGGGTGAATTCCCTGCCATGGTGGCCACCCTCCTGCCCTTCAAAGAACCAGGGAACGATAGTAGCGGGCTGGCAGAGGTCCACAAGTGACAAGCGAGAGGGGAATATAGGGAGCTGTGCAATAGAGGAGGAGACATGGTCTGTTGGATCACTGCTCCCTGTGTGTGCATGTGCCTGAATGTTTTTGTGGTAATTTAATCAGTTTTGGAAAACGGAGCTTATAGACTCGCTTGGTTGCTGACTGTGGGCTTGACTCAATTAGCAAACACACACACACACACACACACTGTAATTACACACACGCACACCTGCGTCGCAAAGCCAGCTCAGACAAAGGTTGTCCAAACAATATTTTGGGAACAGTTTCAACTTGCTCTAATCAGCATGCTGAGAGGACGACCCAATGACACTCCCTTATTACCTATTTGCATGCATTACGCTCGGACAGTGCTTTATCTGTCACCTTCGCTCGGGCTGTTTTTGTCCATTAGTAAATAGATAAACATTAAAGCAGGATACTGTCAGCACAATGTGTTGTGGCTGTTATGATAATATTGGTATCTCCTCTAAATGTGCCACCACAGCTGTGCATTGCTCCGCCTGCACCTCCCTCAGGTTTGATGATACCAGCATCATTTAAACTCCATCTCAAAACATACCTGTTTACACTCACACTTGGTTGATTTGAATATTCTATGGCCTGCTTTTATTTTCTCTGTTTGTATATTTATTTTATTGCACCAACTTTTTACTGTGTATTGTACTTTGCTCTTTAAACTGTTATTTCCAAATTGTTTTAATTGACTACTGTTCTGCACTTTGTGACACTTTGCCAGTGATAAGTGCAAAATAAATAAACTTTAGTTACTTACTTACATACATATTCAACTTACTGGACAGTAAGTCAGTTTAAGCAGCATAACGATAGTAGACAAGCGTGCAGTGACACACACACACACACACACACACACACACACACACACATCTTTGATAAGGGACTTGCTTCTTTTCCAGTCTGGCAGCGGGCAGACGGGGCCACCAGAGGGCCACGCTCCTCGTCACTCTCGTACCCTGATCTGAACCGAGCTGTCACGTCTGTGCATACAACACGAGAAGAAGTGTAAGGTGTCACGACTCGTACTGTGAAATATGATGTCTCACATCTCTCGTGATGTGATAGAACAATGTAACCTCTGAATTGTGACCCGTGGCCTACAGATGGGGGGAAATGTACAGGGGAAAAAAAACCCCAAGGATCTTAGTAAACTATTGGTTGCCCTCCAGTACATCTTTGTCATAGTTTCCACAAGTCATTGGAGCTTTATGGAGGGAAGAACACCGTTCTTCAAAATATATTCCCTCATTTAGTTTTTCAATGACAGTAAAAGAGAGTATCGTCTAACCGGTGGTTCCAAAATCTCCCGTAAATGTTCAATTGGGTTGATATCTTACGACTGCCAAAGTCTATAGCTTATCATCTCCAATGCAAAACATTTCAGTCTGTCAAGTCATGTGGAAAAGATGATCAATTATCGTGGAATATGCACAGCTCGTGCTCTAAACTTGTCGCTGCCTGCCGAGCTCAGCACAGTGGGGTACCTTCCCCCCGACGTCGACTCCTTCAGGTGAGCGGTGTGCGGCAGCAAAGAGTGAACAGAGTGACGGCAGCTTAAGGACAACGCAGTGGGTGAGAGGGTGCGTTGGATAGATGTGGTCGTGCCGGGAGGAAGCCACGTGAGTGTAGCGGCAGGCTGGAGTTGGCTGCCTTCAAATAGCTTTCAGGTTTTGCTTCATGCATCTTCAGTTTTCGTGCCTTTTTAATTTAAGGATTACATGATCCCATATCTGAAAACACATTGTCACACGGCGGAAAAGAAGGCTTGTTTTCATAGCCATTCATCCATTCAGTGACCCCATGACCCCAGTTCAGACGCATTTTTGCATTCGTTAGGATTCTCCACTCACTTATTCATCTTTTTTCTTTTTACTTTACCCACCTGTATCTTTCACAAGTGGGCAAACAGAACTCCAGAGCCAAATAAGTGGATAACATCATTCATCATTTCAATCTGAAATGCTCAGTTAACTTTCCTCACCGTAACAACGTTAAATTAGTATAGAATTGATGCATGAAGGGAATTTGGGTTCTGAGACTATTACATGCGTAGTTGACACATGCTTTTCAGTGTGTGTGTGTGTGTGTGTGTTCGGTGTGGCTCGGATGGAGCTGGGGCCAGATGGTTTCCATGAACAGGATCTGACCCCCGGCTGCACACACACACACACACACACACACACACACACACACACACACACACACACACACACACACACACACACACACACACACACACACACACACACACACACACACACACACACACACACACACACACACACACACACACACACACACACACATGCACACACACACACATGCATACGCACGCACACATGTACTGTAATCTCCCAAACAGGAAGAAATACACGAGGCACACACTTCAGCAGCATCTGGTACAGGTGCACACATTTGCACTCATGATCCCGGAGGATGCAAATGAGTAACGAACACATGCAAACAGGAAGCAAACACATGTGATTTATTTCCTCTGTCATAGTATTTTAAATGACCGGACACGAGAGCACCGCTGTGACACCCTCCTTATGCATTGAAGCATGCATATGCAGATATGAATTCAAAGCCCAACACACATGCTGATAGATTAATGTGGATCCTTGTCATGCTGACAGCAGGCGTTTAAGTCGGTACGGTTACGCTGTAAGCTGTTTCCTGGAAAGATCTCCGGTAAAATGTGAAGATGTAAATGAGGCATTCACTTCCTGTCCCTGCCTCCCGTCAAGATGAAGCCATTGAGAACTTTGCATGACAATTGGTTTACATTCCTACTTAACGTCATTATAAAGGAAACCGTCTCTGTGGGCTCATATGGCAATCTAATGTTTATGGACACTTTAATCCTCCAGAGCCTCCAGCTACAGTACATCACTTTGACTTGTTGACTTTTCAATTGGATTTTGGCTAAATCTGCTACCATTGACTCACATAGAACATATACGGAGCGGCAGAGAAGCATGAATAAGATATGAGATCTACATAAAGATGAAACACATCTGTTTTCTGTTCGCCTTCACACTGAGCTGAGCAAACACACATGTAGGTAATTAGATAGAGAGAGCGATAGATAGATATCTTAATGACCTTCATGAAATCAATTATTTTAAATGTTTTATGATCTTCAACTCTTAAAGTTAAGATGTGGTTATGATGATGCAGCTCAAACTGGGCCGTAGCCTCCAGTGAGAACACTGAGGTCATGTCTTTGGTTGAGCAGCCTTGGGAGAGTTTGCACTGCAGTATTTCTAAAACCCTGCATCCAAATGGAAAAAAGAAACAATAATCGGTTAAAGTTAGAGAACACGGTTAAAACAAACCAAATACGGTAGCTGGTAGTGTTGCATTGCATTGCATGCTCCATTCTTAGCGTGACCTCAAGAAGTTGCTTCTCAGGATAACGGGCAAATCCAATTCATCGCTGCACAATTGTGCAACAGTTATGGCTAATGCAGGCAGTGATGTGCCCTGAATGTAGCAAAGTGGAAGGCAAATGTGGGTGGGCTCGTCGGGTGGGCTATAGTCATGTGAGCTATATCATTGCCACAGATATTGTAAAAAGGGGTAAAAGACAGAGTGCATATATGCATATATTCATGCAAACATGCATACACACATGTTTGCTTTAGCGGTGAGAACGGTACGCTGCATCTGGAAAAGACAAGACTCCTCTCTTCACGACAGGCCAGCCCACTGCACTTGAGCTGATTGATTTCCAATCAGTTCTGTATCCCTGATAACTGCATGCCTGGAGGGCTGCGATGGTTCCAATACGTCACCGCTTCATACCCGCACCGTCACGATCTGTTTAAAGCATGTGTGGAAGTCGGTGCGTGGGTATGTGGTTGAACGTAACTGTCGGTGAATGTGGCGACAGGTGTGTGTGTGTGTGTGTGTGTGTGTGTGTGCAATAGCACCAGCAGATGATGACATGTGGTAGTGATATGCCAAACATTTCTGCATTTACAAAGGACAGGAAGTTTCCAACTATCCTCCACAGAAGCAAATGAGCTGAGCTACGAGCAAGAAAATGCCCACAGGCAAAACAGTGATGAGGAAAGATGAACCTTGCAGATGGTGCAAAATGTTATAATACTGTAACACATAATTAGCAGTGATAGGTCAAAATCCACATGGACAAATTAATTTTATCCTCTAACAACACTTTTAATGTTTCTAAACATCCAGTGTAGCTCTTGTAACTATTTGCTGAGCAGATTGCCAAATTGCCCTCTAAGAGAGAAACTGACATTTAAGGTGAAAGTGATTTCTTTTTAAATGCCGGCTCTAATCATACATTGTTTTTTATGTGTTAATGTGCGGTACTGACAGAAAGATAAGCGTCTTATCTTCCACTCAGAGCAATTTGCCTCTCTGTTGGAATAACAGCAGCGACTGAGCTCGAGCTGTGACCCTTGCCGAGTTACTTTTAAATTTGTATTCTTGCCAAAGCCATTGTGCTTTTGCTGTGCATATGATTATTTTAGCATGCTGCAGACATTTCAAACAGCTCGATAATTTAACCGAAAAACTCTCGTTGTTATCGCTCAGTAACAACTGCAGCAATGATTTCACTGTTGCCTTGTGACATATAATACATCTTTTCTTCGAGGACCACTTGGATAAAAGCCTGATTAACACTTTACAGGGGGCGGCTGTAGCTCAGTGGGGTAAGGGGGGTCGTCCTGCAACCCTAAGGTTGTCGGTTCGATCCCCGCTCTCCCCATTAGTTGCAAGTCGAAGTGTCCTTGAGCAAGGCACTGAACCCCCAGTTGCTTCCCGGGCGCATCACTGCAGCCCACTGCTCCTTAATAACTAAGGATGGGTTAAATGCAGAGAACTAATTTCCCCTTGGGGATTAATAAAGTATCTATCTATCTATCTATCTATCTTAAATACAATGTTTCGTGTTGGCTCCTGAGGGAACAAACTGTTAATTAGTTCGATTTTTAACACTATTTTCTTGCCTGATTTTGAAAAAAACTCTGCTTTGTGCAGAAGTATGTCAAGGAGAAGAAAATAAAGGATATTCCAACAACCATTTGAAGTGTATACATGCTATTCTCATCTACAAAGAGTAAGTACATTTTATATCTCAGGTTTGGCCTTATTCTGTTGTTTTTGGGTGCATACAGTGTGTGTGTGTGTGTGTGTGTATAGTGATTAGAGAGAGAGAGGCAAGTGGTGCCAGTTTTTCTTTTTCCCCTACTGCTGTGCCTGTATTAGCATAGATCATGCAGCAATCCATAATACAACATGGCTCGTTAACAAGGTTGGTATTTTGGAGTATATTTTCAAAGAGTTTCCAGAGTTAAACACACGAGTGCTGCAGGCTTCTGTCCACCTGCCACTCCCAGGCCACGCCATTGTACTGTATGGCAGCTATTGATTTGCTGTGCCATTTGGCTATTGATTGGAGTGAATGCCATTATGTCAGTGGGATCATAGCCCTCCTAACCACAGTGATTCTGAAGTGGAAAACCAGTGACTGAGAACCGATGAGATGAGCTGAGTTGAAGGCTCACTGCATCAGACACAGCAGCAGCTGTGTTTCAGCTAATGAGTAAAGCTCAGGACAACACAGGATAGCACGGCGAGTCTGAGTAAAATGTTCAAATCTAAAGCAGAGCCCAACCCGCTGTGCCCTGGATGCTGAGGCTTCCGAACAAGGACACGGACATTTATATCAACATTTAATGGCAAAAAAGAAAAGGAATCAATCTATCCGCTCTATCCTCGTGCCAAGGTGCTGGGCTCGCGCCTTCCGAGCCTTACACAACCTTTCCCTTTCCTTCTTTCGGAGACCGAAGAGAACAGGCTCTCTAAAAACACGCCTTTCATAATCTCTCTTGCGCCGGTCAAACGTCACTGTGGTTTCAGTCGCTTTTATAAGATTCCCGTCAATGTCACCCAGTCACAATAAAGTCTCTTGTATTGTAAGTCATTTCACACAATTTACTGTTTTTCGTCGTCATATCATATACTAATATACAGTCACTCTCATACAACAAACATACATTAATTCCATTTACATTTGCATAGGTAAACATTATTTTTCTATGCATATAATAATAATAATCAATTTATACATTCTCCTTAATATATCTTTATTATGTATGTATTTAAAACATAAGACCTCTGCAGATGTTATCAAAATAAACTATTACAACTTAACAATGCCAATGAGGGCGAGTAACTACTGACCCTGAGGTGGTATGCGGTGCCTTGCTTTTCAATGAGGCATGATATGACAGTGCACAAGTTAAGAGATGAATTTTAAAGTGGCCTTGATTTGATGGTATGAGAAGAGACTCGAGATAAAAGCCCTGCGTTCAGTGTCTTACCCTGGGAGTTTAATTTGTAACAAGGACAGAGGCAACAGGCTGATGTGTGGTCTGCCCTCTGGAGGGTCACTTTTCCAATTCAAATTCACGGTCTGTTTATTGTATAATAAATTGAGCATGAAAGATTAATTTGTATTTAGTTCATCATCCCCATGATAGAGAGTAGCAATTTCTTTAGCGTCCAGCGCTTAATAACCCAGAGGAAAAACTGGCATATTAAAAAGAGCTTTCTTTCTTCTGGGGACACTGGAGTCGAGCCCTGTGGCAACATCTCCACTGATTCACACGTCTTGCTTCCTCCCACTAAATTCTTGTCACTCACACCCTGAGCCGACATATCAGACACAGTTAACGCCGTGCTGAGAGTTATCACACATTCAGTGTAATCAAAATACTAATGAACATCATTAAAATCAAGGCTTTAAAAAGCGAGGCTTACATCTCTGTGGGCTTACACAGTCAGCATGCGTGTGCTTATGTGTGTGTGAGTGTGTGTTAAGGGCTATCAGAGGCTGTTAATGCGCCGCAGGCAAAAAGCATGGGGGTCACCTCTTATCCAAAGCAGGCCTGACTCGGGTATTTTTCTGCCTTTACATTCTGAGAATTAATTTCTTTGTGCAAAAGAGGCGCAGCAGACAGTTCACATGTTTAATCAACAGCGAGTGCATCTAGATTAAAATGGTTTAGAATAGACACATTCTTGAATGTGACAATATTTTACCAACACAGGGTTATGAGTCATAACCCTGTGTTGGTAAAATATTGTCACATGACTATGCCATATTAGGATTATCGACTAATATGCTGATTGTTTTCCTAAATCAAAAAGATAACTGGTTGAAATATCAAAAATAGTCCAACAATGCCTAGTCTAGTCCAACAACTATCACATTAAACAAAAATAAAATAAGCACATATTTAAAGTTCATAACATGGAGTGAAAGCATACATACATATATATATATATATATATATATATATATATATATATATCAATCTCATTATATATATATATAATGAGATTGATTACATTTGCAAAACAGATGCCTATTCATGTTCTAAGGGCCAATGATTAATTGACTAATCATCTGAGCTTTCGTTAGGATTGCCAAAATGGTCAATCTTGTTAAATACCTATGTGTAATGCTTCCATACATCATAATGGATAGACTATCATCTGTTGGACTCACTGAGGCCAGCGCCACCAACAGTCATAAAGAGGATCCATGCAGCAGCCATGTTTCCTGTTGAAGTGCCATTGAGCAAAAACAAATCCGACTTAACCCACAGGCTAAATATGTTATGACATTTTACATTCATATAAATGTATCTGTTAAAGGGGAGGAGCACTTGTCTCGAGCTCATTATCAGACATTCAGTCTGATACAATGGTGCGGTGGTCGTGAGGCTTCTATATTTACTTCGTGATTGCGAGCTGCAGGCTGGGGGGGGGCGTGTGGTGTGCGTGCGTGGGTGGTGTGTGTGTGTGTGTGTGTGTGTGTGTGTGTGTGTGTGTGTGTGTGTGTGTGTGTGTGTGTGTGTGTGTGTGTGTGTGTGTGTGTGCGTGCGCGTGTGTGTGTGTGTGTCGTGGGCCTCAGGACATGGATGGGCTGCTCATGCGCAGACTGGAGGCACGAGCCGCTGCTGCCTCCATGGCGCGCGCCGCTGACTCCTCAGAAATAAACAGCTGCTTTAAATAAAGCTGACGCGAGTGAACGGAAGCTGCGTTACAGACTGCAACTAATGACGTTAACAATAACGTCAAGCGGCTATACTTTAGCTCCTTGGCCACATCTGACTATGTGAATTAGTGGGTTGCAACACGCGACCATAGACTAGTTAAACACGCAGACGAGCAGCGGGAAGAGTCGCTAACTAGAGCGTTAAAGTGGCAGCATTGGTGACATGTTTCCTTGAAACTTACAGGAGAAGAAACTAGGCTGAATGGGTTTGTTTATGAGGAATTAACCCGCAGCTACACTTACTCCTATAAGTCTAATAGATCCGGGCTCGGAGCACGTTCAACAAATTGTGGAAGAGTGATTTTTTTTCTTCTTCTTCTCCCCTTGTCGCTGTTTTCAACGTTTAACACGAAGACGAGCAAAAAAATAAGAAGCTGCTGTTAAACTCAGCTGGCTTACCTCCGGTGGACGGTTAGTCTCTGTCTAGGGTGCTGAAACGCTCAGTCTCTGTCCGGGGTGCTGGTTCTCAGGGTGCTGGTTCTCAGGGTGCTGGTTCCGGGGACGCTTTGTAAATCCGCTGCGAAGAGGCGTCGATAACGCCGGTCCACAAACAGCCGCTTCCGCCGTTAAGTTACGTTAAAAAAACCCATACCGAGCCGAGTGTCCAACGCGACGCAGACAGCGCGAGATATTGAGCGACTGCGATTCACAACTATGAATTGAATTTGACAGGTAAACGGTGGAAATTAAAAACGGTAGCTGGCTGCCTGAGCCGCTTTGGCAAAGTGTTACTGCTGAGGCTTCTTGGCTAGTTGATCCTCCGTCCGGATAGCCTCTCTCTCTCTCTCTCTCTCTCTCTCTCTCTCTCTCTCTCTCTCTCTCTCTCTCTCTCTCTCTCTCTCTCTCTCTCTCTCTCTCTCTCTCTCTCTCTCTCTCTTCTCTCTCTCTCTCTCTTCTCTCTCTCTCTCTATCTCTCTCTCTCTCTCTCTCATCTTCAGTATATCAATCACTATTGAATAAAAAAAAACTATAGGGTGTCAGAAAAAAACCAATAACCTCCTGTAAGCTACAATAGACGTGAGCAAATGACTGCCAATAGTTCAGGGGAAATCATTTGGAATTAGCTTTATTGATATGATGAAAAATTCTCTCTCTCTCTCTCTCTCTCTCTCTCTCTCTCTCTCTCTCTCTCTCTCTCTCTCTCTCTCTCTCTCTCACACTCTCTCTCTCATTATCCCGGTATCAATCACTATTGAATTAAAAAATACTAGGGTGTCAAGAGAAAAACCAATAACCTCCTGTAAGCTACAATAGACGTGAGCAAATGACTGCCAATAGTTCAGGGGAAATCATTTGGAATTAGCTTTATTGATATGATGAAAAATTGTTCAATCTAAATTAATTAATTACTACTGTGCCAAAAAATGGTGTCCCTGCTTCAAAGAAACTATACAAAATAATGCACACACACACACACACACACACACACACACACACACACACACACACACACACACACACACACACACACACACACACACACACACACACACACACACACACACACACACACACACACACACACACACACACACACATCCCCACTGGCGAAATAAATGTAATTTATGGGCAATTTACTTATATAGAAGACACAGCCATCTGTTTCAGGCACCTCCTGCCCTCTCATTTTGGCAAAAGTTTTCCACATAATCTTTAGTGGTAAGTTATTTTCAACAACTGTAATTACTCGCCAATGAAATGTGTCACAGCCGGATAGTCTAGATAGCATTATTAGAGGAATTAGTGATGTCATAAGATACAATACCTCAATAGGGTCAGGTCACTATACACTCAGTATTTTGGAGCAACAGTACTGGAGTGGTTGTGTATAAGATACACATGAGTTCAGTATCACATATTAATACGTGATAGTCACAAAATCCAGTTTTTGGATCAGAGTCGAAGCACAAGACACAAATATCTATCTGTATTACATAATGCCGTAAGACATAAACATGCCAACATGACATGCCAAAGCAACACCACGCCCGAAAGCTTCACAGCGGTGTGTGCTCTCATGACTCTTTTCACAAGCTGATGTTTAGCAGGTATAACTTTTGTCATGTTTAATATGAGCTATTTAGCATTTACAAGAAATATGTAAACATTTAATGAATGGTATATAACACACTAAAACGTACTGTAGTTAATCACAGATATAATTTATATGAATTGTAAGTTATTTCTTCATAACTATAACTACTTTGAACATGCATACGTAGAGTTGGGTGTATAAACAAATAGGAAGACTAATAACTGTTGACACATGTATTTGATCAATAAACAGTTAATAATGTCCTCATATCTGCCACAACAAAAGTAAAAAGTATTAACAAATAGACGCTTGATGAAAAAGTAAGGGGATTATCAAAGTTATTTGGCTCCGCCCTCTGGGGATCATGTGTGTGTGTGAACAAGCTCATGGATCCAATAGTTGTGGAGAGATTTCAATCGGGACCAAAGTGGTCGGCCAACAGTCCGACCGACTTCTCCGCCCATAGAGCCGTACCTCTAGGCCGCCTCACGTATGCATGATTAAGAAGAAGAAGAACAGCTGAAATAGATTATCTATATTACACTACATTATACCATAAGCCATTCAAATACCATCACATAAGATAAGGACGTAAATTCACGATTAAGTGCGACGACGAATTATAAGGGTCTATCTTTTAGCAATATTATGGGAATAGAGGATGAAAATTAAAAAGGAAAAGGTCACTTGACAGACACAGTATGAATAGATATTGGAGTACAACATATGATGCCATAGAAGGTGAAATACCACACTCAAGCGCACCGTGGAGTCACGGTTGAAGTAACATATGTAGTCTGTGGGCTAACTATGTCTCTGTGGGGTTCTAAGTATATTGCATCGGGGAGTTGGCAGCCCCTTCCTCATGGAGGAGAGGAGTCTGCTCTTTCTTCATTGGCTTTCAAGGCCACATCTCTATCGAGTGACTGTGAACAGCTACTTCAAATCAAGTAGGCACAGAAAAAACCTTTCCGCACTTGCTCGTCAGTTTAAAGTAACCCAGAACCCAAACACACACACCGGTATCACATTAAATGCAATTATCAAAGATTAGACTCAGAGATAGAGGGAGATGTGAGGTGACTGTTGGAGTGAGCTTTGAAGGGCGAGATCAGAAGGTTCGTCCTCGGTCTGAGTCAAAGTGAATGTAGGATGAGAGGTGTTAAATATTGAGGAACCCCCATCCCCCCCGTGTTAGATGTCTAGCTCCAGCTTTATGTGATGATTTTCTTCCTCATTTTTAAGGGCTGTGTGTGAAAGATTGTCCCTGTGCAGCCAAGGAGGGAAGTCGGCTCCATGATTCATGCTTTCATCACATAGGAGCGAGGAACTACAGTCCACTGAGGCTCCCTGTGTGACTCAAACAGGTTTTAAAGGAAAACTGTAAGATCGAGCCGCCTGTTAGAAAACAGTGGGGGGGGGGGGGGGGGGCGACATCTCACCTCGACTACTGGCTCCATCCTGTGTAATTGTACTACGAACTAACAGCAGGGCGAGAACACGCACGATTCAACCGAGCTGATGCAACGCCACGAGCACTGCTGTCTGATAGACCTCTAGTGTGGCGTCGGCCTCCTGTTCACGTCAGCCATCCTGATCTTTTGATTTCATTTTTATTGGATTCATTCCCTGCGTGTGCCTCATTCGGCGATTCTTCAGGGAGTAGGGGCAAGCCGTTGTTTTGTTTCTGTTATTCAGGATGAATCTCGTGAGCAAACTATCAGAAAACACACATGCCCCGTAGCTGTAACGGGGCATATATCCTGACTGTGGACTGTAGCTGTAACGGGGCATATATCCTGATGGCGCCGCGAAAGGTCGCCTCGGTGTGTTGGTGCGCGATGTTTTTTATTGTTTTCGTTTTAAATACTGTTTTCTGCTGGGATTCCCAGAGCTCTTTCACCAGAGAAGAGCTCTTGAACATCAGGGGAACAACTCCAGCGGATTTACTTCCAACGTTTTTAACTTCTGTGGAGTTACTGGACATTTTTGTAAAAGGTGTGCTCACCTTCGCCCACGTGGTGAAACGCCGCGGAGAGGGAAACGTTCGGGGCGCTTATGCGGCTACGGAAACGGGATCTCGTACAGCGCTGCCGGGCATATTTCTCTCAACGTCCGCTCACTGTGCAACAAACTGGACGAACTCCAGCTGCTGGTGGGAGAGACAGAGACTTCTCCTCATCCTCCGTTCTGTGTTTCACGGAATCATGGCTTAGTGGCTCGATACCAGACTCTGCGCTCCAGCTCGCTGGCTTCCAGCTGTTCGAGCGGACCGGGTCACGGAGCTCTCCGGTAAAAAAGGGTGGAGGAATCTGCTTTACCTCAACAACGGCTGGTGCAACGACGAACGGTGATTCTACAGCACTGTTCGCGGACCTGGAATCTTTATCATTCACTGCAAACCCTTCTACTCCCACGTGAGTTCGCTTCATTCATCCTGGCCGGAGTTTACATGCCGCCGGGAACGTGCACGAGGCACAGCGGACCCTCGCCGAACAGATACGGTGTGTGGGCGGACCTTCCGGACTCTTTAGTTATTGTACTCGGGATTTTAACAAAGGAAACCTCAGCCACGAACTCCTAAATATAGACAGTTAATTAAATGCCCTACCAGAGAGAAGAGCATTCTGGACCACTGCTACACAACAATCAGCAGGGCCTATCACGCCGTCCTCGAGCTGCACTGGGAAACTCTGACCACGTCATGGTTCATCTGATTCCCTCATACAGGCAGAGACTAAAGCTCTGCAAACCTGTGGTGAGGAAGTTCAAGAAGTGGACCAGTGAGGCTCTGGAGGATCTACGGGCGTGCTTTGACTGTACTGACTGGGATGTCTTCAGGACTGCTACCAACAGCCTGGATGAGTACACAGAGGCTGTAACTTCCTACATCAGCTTCTGTGAGGACAGCTGTATTCCATCCAGCTCCAGGGTGAGTTATAACAACGACAAACCCTGGTTCACAGCGGAGCTCAGGAAGCTAAGACTGCAGAAGGACCAGGCATTCAGGAGTGGGGACAAGGACCTGTACACAGAGTCCAAATACAGGTTTAGCAAGGCGGTGAGAGATGCTAGACGACTGTACTCTGAGAAACTGCAACAGCAGCTCTCAGCAAACGACTCTGCTTCTGTCTGGAGAGGGCTCAGGCAGATCACCAACTACAAGCCCAAATCACCCCACTCCATGAACAATGTGCTTCTGGCAGACGAGCTAAATGAGTTCTACTGCCGCTTTGAAAGACAATGGAGCAGTCCTGAGACAATCCCCACAGCCCCACCAACAAGCCACAGACCATCAGCCCACCTCCCCAGCCCATCAGGGCTCACACCTCTGGAGCACCCTCCATCAACTCAGCGACGCCTCGTCATCCTGGAGAGCCGTCAACAGGCTGTTTAAAAGCAGAACCCCCGCAAAGCAGCGGGCCCGGACTCCGTCTCCCCTCCACCCTGAAGCACTGTGCTGACCAGCTGTCTCCGGTGTTCACCGACATCTTCAACACCTCCTGGAGACATGCCACGTTCCAGCCTGCTTCAAGGCCTCCACCATCATCCCGTCCCAAAAACCCAAGATCACAGGACTCAATGACTACAGGCCCGTCGCCCTGACCTCTGTGGTCATGAAGTCCTTGAACGCTGGTCCTGTCACACCTCAAGACCATCACCGACCCACTCCTGGACCCTCTGCAGTTCGCCTACAGAGCCAACAGGTCTGCAGACGATGCAGTCAACATGGCCCTTCACTACATCCTCCAGCATCTGGACTCCCGAGGAACCTACGCCAGGATCCTGTTTGTGGACTTCAGCTCTGCCTTCAATTCCATCATCCCGTCCCTGCTGCAGGACAAGCTCTCCCAGCTGCACGTGCCCGACTCCACCTGCAGGTGGATCACAGACTTCCTGACCGACAGGAAGCAGCACGTGAGGCTAGGAAACACGTCTCAGGCTCCCGGACCACCAGCACGGGTTCCCCCCAAGGCTGTGTTCTCTCCTCTGCTGTTCTCCTGTACACCAACAGCTGCACCTCCAGTCACCAGTCCGTCAAGCTCCTAAAGTTCGCGGATGACACCACCCTCATTGGACTCATCTCTGGCGGGACGAGACCGCCTACAGGTGGGAGACTGACCACCTGGTGACCTGGTGCAGCCAGAACAACCTGGAGCTCAACGCTCTGAAGACAGTGGAGATGGTTGTGGATTTCAGGAGGAATGCAGCCCCACCGCCCTCTCATCCTGTGTGACTCCCCCGTCGACGCTGTGGAGTCCTACCGCTTCCTGGGCTCCATCATCTCCCAGGACCTCAAGTGGGAGCTGAACATCGGCTCCATCTCCAAGAAGGCCCAGCAGAGGATGTTCTTCCTGAGGCAGCTGAGGAAATTCAACCTGCCAGGGAAGATGATGGTACAGTTCTACACGGCCATCGTTGAGTCCATCATCTGCTCCTCCATCACCGTCTGGCACCCTGCAGCCACAGCCAAAGACAAGCGCAGGCTGCAGAGCATCATCCGCTCGGCCGAGAAGGTTATCGGCTGCAATCTGCCTTCCCTCCAGGTCCTGTTCACTTCCAGGTCACTGAAGCGGGCCAGAAAGATTGTCGCCGACCCCTCCCACCCTGGACACTCCCTGTTCGAGTCCCTCCCCACGGGGAGGAGGCTGCGGTCCATCATGACCACGACCTCCCGCCACACCAATAGCTTTTTCCCGACGGCGGTCGGGCTCATCATCGGACCCGGGACTGACTGACTGTCACCCCAGGACTACCACCTCTTCTTCCACCTTCCTCTCTCCTCCTTCTTCCCGCTCCTTCCTCTTCCTCCTCCTCCCTCTTCCTCCCCCTCCTCCTCCCTCCTTGCGTTGATTGTTGTTTGTCATGTCCAAATGTTGCACCTTCCACCAAAAAAAATTCCTCGTTTGTTTGTGAAAACATTCATTCTTTGGCAATAAACCTGTTTCTGATTCTGATTCTGATTCTGATTCTGATTCTGATTGACAAGCCTCGGGGCAGCTCGACCTTCTCATGTTGGACCGATCCACTCCCAACACACACACCGCCCCTCAGTGTCTAATAACAGAGCACCAAGACGCCACTTAGTCACCTGACCGTATGGAAGGCACTGGGCTTTCAACTCACTCCAATTAAGACTCATCCGCGTCATTATAGGATGACAACGTCAATGTCGTGTTCAGAGAGAGAAACCCTCATGCAGGGTGGGAGAGGTTGATGGACGCAAATGATTCTCATTCATGATATACAGTGGGGTCCGAGCTGCGGAGGAGGGATAGAAAAGGAAGGCATGCAAGGAAACAGGAAGGAGGCAAGAAAGGAAGGTAGGAAGGAAGGAACCTAGGCAATGAGGCAAGGAAGGAAGTAAGGAAAGGAGGCAAGGGAGAAATGAAAGTTAGGAAGGAAGGAGACATGGAGGCAAGGAAAGAAAGGAGGTATGAAAGGGAGGGAAGGAAGGTAGGTAGGAAAGGATGAAAGGGCGGAAGGAAGCTAGGCAAGGAGGGAAGGAAAGGAGGCAAGTAAGGTAGGAAAGGCGGCAAGGAAGGAAAGGAAGGTAGAAAAGGAATCAAGGCAAGGAGGGAAGGAAGGACACCCTCACCCCACGCTCTCTCTATGCCCCCCCTCCATGCTCTCGCTATTTGTCTTTTTCTCATGTCTGAATTTCCCCCCTCTCTCTCATTTCTTGGATTGTGATTCATATCTTTGAATATTTAGATGAGAAAGTTTTTCTTATCTTTTCCAGTGATACATTTCCACTCAATATGTTTGTGCTTCAACATTTTCAGCAGGAAGATTCCCTTGTTGGTATGTTCAGATGTTTAAGCTATTTTCAGCTGTTGGCAGCTATTTTCAGCTATGTTCATCTTTTTTTTTTTAATCAGCTAATTTCAGACATTTTCAGCTATTTCCAGACATTTTCAGTTATTCATTTCACATTTCAGCTATTTTCAGACATTTTCAGCTATTTTCAAAAATGTTCAGCAATTTATTTTTTATTTTTCAGCTTCAAGCTTTCAGATGTTAGCATTCCAACGCATTTTCATCAGGAAATGCATTTTCTCGTTTTATTTTATCTTATCTTATAACACTACAAATCTCACTTAACATTTGCCATCTTACCAAATTAATTGTTCTAAATCACACAATTCCAACAGCTTCGTGTGTGCTAACCAATTTACTGTATCATGTGGTGGAGGAGTCTATTGGGGAACCTATCTATGTGTTCCTCATCAGTCTGAACTGATAATAATGAGGCCATTTACAGTTTTAATTTCATCATTATTAAACGTTAATTGGAGTGTTTTACAAATAAATGTACAAGTAGCCAATAAAGTAGGAGCTAGAGTGAGATTAGACTTTGTAACACATCAGTTTCACAATCACACACTGTAAAAAAAAATCTGTGAAATATACGGTAAATTACTGGCAGCTGTGGTTGCCAGAGCTTCACCGTAAAAAATAAAGTGAGAACGTATAAGACATTACGGTATACGTTTTTGAAACCGTAAAATTCACAGTTGAGAACTGCTTTTGTTTACGGTAAATTACTATAAAAAAAACAAATCACCGTAAAAAAAAATCTGTGAAATATACGGTAAATTACTGGCAGCTGTGGTTGCCAGAACTTCACCGTAAAAAATAAAGTGAGAACGTATAAGACATTACGGTCTACGTTTTTGAAACCGTAAAATTCACAGTTGAGAACTGCTTTTGTTTATGGTAAATTACTATTAAAAAAGCAAATCACCGTAAAAAAAAAATCTGTGAAATATACGGTAAATTACTGGCAGCTGTGGTTGCCAGAACTTCACCGTAAAAAATAAAGTGAGAACGTATAAGACATTACGGTATACGTTTTCGAAACCGTAAAATTCACAGTTGAGAACTGCTTTTTGTTTACGGTAAATTACTATTAAAAAAACGGATATATCATAAATCCGTTTACGGTTATTTGCTTTAGAAAAAACAGCTATGTTATAAACGTGTTTACAGTAAATTCTTGTAAAAACAGCAGTTATACTGTAAAGCTAATTCAGTCTCAGTGAAAAACACAGTTCAACTGTATAATATATTACGGTACTTTATTGAAAAGTTCAACTTAATGGTGAATTACCGGCAGCTATGGTTGCCAGAAATTCACCGTAAAAAGTAAAGTGACAATGTATAATACATTACGGTATGTTTTGAAAAAACAGCAGTTACACTGTAAACCTAATTACAGTCTCTCAGAGATAAACACAGTACAACTGTATGAGTTACGGTATTTTATTACAAAGTTCAAAGTAAATGGCCAGCAGTTGCCCAAATTCCATTGCAAAAAATATGGTACAACGTATTACAATTGGTTGGCATAGATTTTACAGTCAACATTCACTTATTGTAAATTACAATGGAAATATCAAATAACGCCTATTGTAAATCAAGATACAGACCATCGTTGATAAACCTTAAGAAACTAACATTCTATGTGAGAAACAGGTTGCACTGATCCAATAACTTAACCGTATACTCACAAGGCATTGTTGAGATCTTGAAGAAACAGCATGTGGACATGAAGGTATATCATGAATAAACATGAAAAGATTAGCCACTTGATCATAACGAGTCATAGGGTCTCACACGGACACACAGTTCAGGAAACGGAGCTGTTCAGGAAGTTCTGCTTGAGGACTCGCATGTTGACCATCTTCACTGTGGATTGGGAGGATCCTCTCTGCAGCCTCAAAACAGAAACAAAGGCAAAGTTAGATGGATGCAGTCCTCGAGCAGAGAAACATTCACTGCCTTCTGGTGTTAAACTGAGCTTCAATGACCTAGAACAGCCATTCCCAAAGTGTGGGCCAGTGAAGGTACTGCAGGTGGGCCGCGAGAGGTCATTTACAATAAATAAATAAAATGTTTTTAATTTTCAATTTTGAAAAGTTTGAAATTAATATTAAAATATTTATGATTTAAATTACGTGTTATTCTTTTATCTGACCTATTTTTGATCCGTGACGTGTCTTGTATCTCGTCAATAGCGGGAAATCTTAGTTTATGTTTTGATCAACGCCGCCGCTCCCAAAGCGCACTACGCGCTGCGCGTAGGGCACCGAGTCCTGAGGGGGCTCCACAAAATAGGCAACTAAAAAAATCATCATAGTTATAATAATTATAATGCCGATATTACTTCAGTCAAGAAATATTAGGCGCCTTTTTGGCATGTATATCACAAAACAGGCAGAACAAGAGAGATGTTTAATCGCTCAGCACCCCCGTTAACACTTCTCGGGTCGCATCGCTCTGCCGTGATGCACGCCGACACATCCGCGCGCATAGGTGCGCACACTCTCACTACCCCCCGTCGACAACGCTCGCCGTGGGGCCGCAGAAGATTTTCAGATTTCAAATTGGGCCGCGGCATTCTTGAGTTTGGGAACCGCTGACCTAGAAGAAACCAGCACTCTGAACACTTTTATAGTTAATCAAAATTAATAAGAGTCAGGTTGAATGTTAAAAAAGGACACATTTTAGTACAAAGGCATCAACATGTGTTTAATTTCTGTCATCTTGCAGCCTACACAGATGCCTCAACTGTTTCACGTGATGATAGTCTTGATTGCCTGAGTCCAGATCCTGGAATTTTTTTTAAATACTCAGTGTACAAAAGATATTATATCTGCCTCCGCCATAGTTAGATTTTTGTTGATAAGGAGACTCAGTCCAATGCCCTCCTGCATTTACCATTAAATGAGCATAAGAGTACGGACCACTTGTGTGCAAAGAGTCAAGACACAGTTGCACATCTATTTAGGGTTGATTTTTGGGAAAGATAGATGTCTTAGAAATGAAATGCAGTGTTTCCCCACCATTATATTAGGGGGGTGCACTGACACGTGCGCGCACACAGGTGAGCACTGAGCACAGAGCACACTCACACCAGTAGACAGAGAGCATCGAAAAATATGTTGCATGAAAAGCAGACAGCTATATCTGCATTTCCACAATAAGCTATTAAGTTTTAACTAAATATTAGGTTTTTTTCCTCACAAATATAACTTTATTTTCATTGTTCTAGTGATTGCAATTTTTTAAGGTCTGATGGAGCAATCTGGTTTACTTGAAAGTGATTGCTATTTTCTTTATTCTAGTATTTATAAAAGCACAGATGGAGTCACAAAATGATGTGATTTACAAAAGATGTTTGAGAACCACTACTTTAAGTGGTTGTGTCGTCGTAAGGAGACACAACCAAGGAGATAAAGAACGAGGAGATAAAGAATGAGCGGAGGACAAAAAAACAAAGCATCAACTTTGACTTTGTAAATTTAAATGAAATGGCTAAATTCACACTCAAAAACAAAAACAATGCCTTACCTGGTTAAGCCTGTATATCGTTACAAAGGTTTGATTCCTCGTGGGCTCTTTGCTGCAGATCATTCCCTCTCAATCCAGTGGTTCCTGTCTCTCTCTCTCTCTCTACATCTGTTGTCCAATAAAACACAAATGACAAAAAAATATATTTAAAAGTAAAAATAAAAAAGATAAACCTGCTTGCTTTTGGCATTTAAATGGATTAAAATCTTACCGTTTTCCTGCGTGTCATGAAAACCAGCACCTCAAGTTTGAATGCAATGTCTGAAAGGTGGCAAGGGCAAATTCATTAAATGTTACAAGATAAGAGTACATTGTCTTAATTACCTGTTCAAACTGCTCTTCTACTAATTTAAATATTTACATATATGTGCAATTTACTTACCGGTACCTTAAAAGGAGATTCTTCTTAGAAATGCCACAAAACAACAAAAGCACTGAAACAAAGGCTTGAATTTTCCTTAGGGACAGCTTTATTAAATCAAATGCATGGCTAGTCAACAAGCTCTGCAAAGTCCCTCCTAGTAGCTTACCTACCTTGCTTATCTGAAAAGTTTGTTCTGGCAAGATATAACAAGTTTGTTTTTCTTGGTTTCAACTTTTGTGCCCTTCTCTGGATTGATCAGGAAGAAACACCTTTGTGAACACAATAATTCATAATCAAACACTATATACAGTGATTAGCTCTAAATGAGGAAATAAATTTAAAAAAATATATATATTACTTTACCTCTGAAGGAACTCAAGTGTGGAGCCCAGAACCACAGGATAGTGGATATTGAAGCAGTAATAGCTTCCAAACATCAAACAGATGGCAGAAACAAAGTTTGGGATTTGGTCATTCACAACCTTGCCATCTACACTTAGCATGAACTGCCTTGAGGCATAGCAGGAGGTTCCTACAAAGATACAGGTAGAAAATATTTAACAGTAAACCAGCCATTACCATTCCAAAATCGATCATAAAAAGTGGTTCTTCCTCATCCAGTGGTATTTTCTCCTCCATACAAGTGTAACAGATCCTCCAAGTTTGGGACTGTTCTGCTCCAAAATTGATGAGGTGGATCTTGACTAGCCAACAACACCATTCTGGGCTGGTAAAAGGCTTTGAAAAATAAATAACAATAACCGAATGAACAAATGTGTATTCTTCTAAACTTTTTTCAGCTCAAGATTGCTGGTCCATTTCATTTATTTTGGAGCAGAAGAGTCAGTGTAAAGCTTCAGGAAAGAAGCTGACAGGTCTAACTTAAAGGATCTATTACACTCTTATGTAGAAGACGATACCACTGGATGGGGAAGAAACACAATCGCACTTCATAACAAGACTATGTATGTCATGCAATATTTCCTTATATTAGAGGTTTCTTCAGTAAAACTGAATCTCAACTTACCACATACAATGATGCATGGTGTGACAGGCAAGCTTTCCACTACTACTTCGTCTGCCAGACATGATTCTTCGACATAGTGGAAGAGGTTCTCCTCCTTTTCATCAAAATAGGAGAGAAGAAGGTGCACCATGTCTTTCACGTCTTCTGAGCAGCCCTCCAACTGTCCTCTAAGAATTTTCAGCTTTGTGACAGCCTGCAAAACACGTTTGTACAAAGGTCTGTTTTCAACCAGCTTCAAAGCACTTAAACAAACAACGTGGTTCATTTCTATGAAGTTTGCAATGAAGCACATAACCCTCTGTGTTTTAACCGACCAGCTGCCACAGAAATTACAATTAAACATTTTCTTAGCCAACCTTTGGTAAACTAACGTTAGCTAGCTAATGTTCAATGCAGAAACCCATAACCTACATTACATCAACGTTTTGCAAGGGCGACGCAAAATTGTAGAAAACAAAGCCTCAAATTAAAATATAGCTGAGATAATGATGTAGGCATGTTACTTACTTCAAGAAGAAATGTAGCTTGGAGTCAGGCCGTTGTTCCAGCTATGCAGAGCGCGTAGAAATGGCGCTAAAATGACTTGAAAAGTTCAATCTCCAAACGTCATGTAGGCTACGTCGTGTTTTCTTCTTTTTTTTAACAGTCACTTATCTCTCTCTTTTTCTCTCTCCCTCCCCTCTTTCTCTCTGTCTGTCTCTCCCTCTTTCTATGTGTTTCTCTCTATCTCTCCACCTGTCTCCCCTTTCCCCCGTTCTCTCCTGAGATCTGCACCTGCAAGCATGGGTGGGGGATGGGGTGAGATGCATTTAGGCTCTGCAAAAAAGTTCGTCAAAACAAGGAGAACTTAAGCAAGGGGTACAAGGTTACTCTCCACTGCTTTGAATGGGCAGACTAAATGGCAACTAGAACTTATTATTTTGTTTTGTTTGTTGGTTAATCTTAGTTCATGTTGAATGTTGAAACAGTGATGAAACGTCTTTCAAAAATCAAAGTGTTGCACTGTAACACGTTTCTCTAGTTTTCACAGTTATATTACTGTGTATACAAGTACGTAACATCAGCAAAAAAGTTAAAAAATATTTCAACTGCTTCAGATTCATCAGAAAGTATCTGCCATTCAGTACAGCCCAGCTTTACATGCATGCCATGATATTCTCACACCTATCATACTGCATCACCTGGTCACAAGCCTCACAAACAACTATACAACCCATCAAAATTATGGACAAAAAACAATGAGGTGGCACCATTGTCAGATCTTGCAAAAACATTATGTTCAACTTTGAAAGCTTTTTAAGCGATACAAGATTAAAGCTTATTTTTGAAAGGCCAACATGGTCATGCTCCTTCCCTTCTTAAATAATTTGTTACAAGACACCAGCACACCAGCAGAGTGAACACACGGGCCTCAGGAAACGGGAACTGTCGTATTTCTATGTGCAAGACCTCATTTGGACAACAGTCTTCTCTGTTCAAGGAGAAAAACTATGGAACTGTCTACAGAATTGAAAATGCAGTTTTTATAGCAATATCTGCCATAGAGCCCATATGGCCGCCACAGTTTTCAACACAGTGCATCACAGTTACAATTCTAATGCAATGGTGATGTCCATATCAAATAAAGTCAAGTCAATCACAATACAGTCATTTCTTTCACCAGTATAAACATGAATCAGATTGAATTATCTTGCATTATTTCCAATAGAATTGTTAGTTTTTCCTATGACGCAGACACAGACCATATGTTCATATATCAATGGACACTTGCTTCTCTCAGAGTTGAACTTCCGAAAAGAGAAAAACTTCAGGATGTATTTCCTCTTTTTAACTATGCATATCATCGCTTTTTTCCCTCCTATAAAATAGCATTGTGTGTTAAGTGTATCTCCGCAAAGTTTTACTTTGATTAAGTGAAGTTAAATATTTTTAGTAATTCGTTTAGTGCACATTTCGTGAACCGTAGGTTTTGGTCCGCTGAGAGCCAAAATGCCCTAACTTTCTTCCTGGACTTTGGAAGCCTGTGGTTCCACAACAGAGGGGCTCTGCTCAAGCAGATGCACCAATACATACCAAGCAAGTATTGTTTAATCCATAAGTAAGTCACATTTCAGTTTTTTCACACTGGAATGTGGTTGATATCTTGCTGAGGCTTTGTCTGACAGTGGTTTTGGCGAAATTGGCGGATTCCGTAGGTTGTAAGCTTTCCAAAAAAGTGCGCCAATCATGTGTAGCATCAAGCTAGGGTTATAAAAAATAATATTTACATAACTTGGGGAACTCTCAAGTCATTTTCGAGTCCTCTCGAGTCTTATTTATGGTTTATGTTAATATTTATGTTTGAATTGTATTATAAACATGTAAAATGGACGTATATGCTCTTGTAAGGCCAGGCTGTGCAGTTAGTATCTGTAGTGCATCTGTAGCTCTGGTATCGGTTCATGGGAGTACGAGGACTTGGGAGAGTGAGCAAGATGAATTCTGGGGCCCAGAAGCAGTCGTCTTCTCAAGGAAAGTTACTGTTAGCTGTATACATGACTTTCAGAGAGAAGTAGGGAGACACTTTTCTGCACTAGTAAGCGAGCGTTAGTGTTACTAATATTATCTTATCTGACGCTGTCGCCATGTATGTGTGTGTTGGTGCGCTAGCTCCCTTTAGATACGTTTTGTCAATCTTTTCTTTCTTGCTAGCTAACGCGTGTCTAACGTTACAAACGTGTGGCTAACGTTACTAACGTGTATCTAGCTTTACTAACGTGTGACTAACGTTGTCATTGTAAAAAAAGAGGAGACATTGGTATGTTCAGAAATGCCTTGAAAGCAGTTATTTTTTACAAAACAATGTTTCCAAAATAAAAAATACTCAGTAGAAAAGGCATCTCAGCCAAGACAGCCCAACAATGTCCAGTGCCTTCAGCATCTCAGGGTGGATCTCATCCACCCCAGGCGCCTTGCCACCTCTGCCAGGGATATGGCCTCCTTGAGGCCAACCGAAAGTCCTTCTTCATGCCCTCCTCGAACTCCTTCCATCCCTTTGTTTTAGCATCTGCGACCACCACAGCTGTAGCCCTTCCGGCCTGCTGGTACTTTACAGAGCTGTGTTTCAGGAGACCCCTGGGCCAACCAGGCCCGAAAAGCCTCCTTCTTCAGCTTGACGGCTTCCCTCACCCCCGGTGTCCACCACCAGGTTCTCAGGTTGCCGCCAAAACAGGCACCTATGACCTTCTGGCCAAAGCTCCTAGCGGCTGGGTTCACAAAAGAGGCTTTGAACATGGTCTACTCGGATTCAATGTCCCCATCCTCCCTCGGGAAGTGTGAGAAGTTCTTCCAAAGGTGGGAGTTGAAGACCTGCCAGACAGGATCGTCCGCCAGACATTCCTATTCACCCTCACTAACAGGTCACCCGAGTGTCCAAGACATATGGCCACAGATCAGATGATACAATTACAAAGTCGATCATTGATCTCTGGCCTAAGGTGTTCTGGTACCAGGTACACTTATGATCCACCTTATATTCGAAAATGGTGTTCGTTATGGACAAGCCGTGGCGAGCACAGAAGTTCAATAGCGAGACACCACTCTGGTTAAGATCGGTCAAGCCTTCCTAGATATATTATGGTGTATTTCTATAATCTGTACAATGTTTAGTGCAATTAAAAGTTATAAACTGTATTTTGTACAATCAATAAATGTGAAAATTACAGAGCTGGCTGTTACAGTCATGATACGTTACATTTCGGTTGTCAGCACATTAATACGTACATTTAACAGTGACAGATTGTATTTTCTAAAAGTTCTGGATGTAAAAATGACAGTTTTGATTGTTTTTCATATTACGGTGTATTACCGTTATCAGTACAATGTTTCGTGCAATTAACAGTGACAAACTGTATCTTTTACAAATAATAAATGCAAACAAAACAGGTCTGGCTGTTAAATTCATAATACGTTATATTTCCATTTGCAGCACAAAAGTCCGTACATTTAACAGTAACAAAATGTATTTTTAAAGAGTAATACATGCAAAAACTACGGTATTAATTGTTGTTCATATTACGGTATATTTCCGTGATCAGTACAATGTTTCGTGCAATTAAAAGTTATAAACTGTATTTTGTACAAACAATAAATGTGAAAATTACAAGGCTGGCTGTTACTTTCATAAAACGTTATAGCTCAGTTGTCAGCACAGTAGTCCATACATTTAACAGTGACAGATTGTATTTTTAAAAAGTTATTAATGTAAAAATTACGGTATTGATTATTGTTCATAATACGGTGTATTTCCGTTATCAGTACAATGTTTAGTACAATTAACGGTGACAAAATGTATTTTTTACAAGAAATACATGCATAAATTACTGTTTGGGCTGATATATACATATACGGTGTTGCAATGTGATAGAAACGGAATATAACCTATTTTGAATTAACGGTCTCTTACTGTTGTGATTTAACAGTTTTTCACTGTAAAATCTACGTTCTTTTTTTACAGTGCAGCAGCATGATTGAGATTACTGTGAAACCATATTAAAGCCAAATCTAGGATCCAGACTGTAATAGAAATACAATAATAATACAAGTGGATCAGCACGTGCTAAAAACAACGTCCAAAGCTCTGGGTCATTTTAGCACATATTATTTGATAATTGAGTGACACCGCAGCTAGTTGCAATAGCCCTGTTCACATAGAAATGGATTTAGTCTTCAGATTATATCTATGCAATATTTGTTGCCCAGGGATTCGCTGAGTAAACGTGTTACTGTGCCTGTCAAAAAAATGCTGTTGGATAAAAAGCACAATATTTCCATTAAATTGAAACACTTATATGAAGTAAAGTGCCCCATAATTGTCCTTACACTTTGCTACCTTCCACCAAAATAACCAAGTAGCTATGTGGACAAAAATTATTAACACAATGATGTTTAAAGGGAAATGTAATTCTAAAATGTTTTTATAATTTATAGTCAACAACATTAGACTAAATGAAAATACTAATGTATTTCATTTGACTGTACACAGTTGTCATGATCTCACTAAGTTGAATATATTGAAGTTATAGTTTCTTCTTACGAACAACAGCAAACTAAATATATTTTCTCTGTGCCTCAAAAGTATCACTTGAGTTATTTTAATGTTCGCTCCCTTACTGTGCAGTTTAAAAGTTTAAAAGTAATTAGAAAACAGCCATGCCTTTTGCCACATTAAGTTTTATGAAGTGATGCACTTGAACAAGCTGAGATAACATTCATATAAAAGTAATATTCAGTCTAATTTCTAAAATTAAAACCCTTAGTTTAATCCTCAAAATCAATTTTACAACTATAATTCAAGAGGAAAAAAACGAGCCCAGCCACACAGAACTACTTTTGAACAGATCTATTGATTTCAGTTTCTGCTAAATTGGTCCTTCATTCATTTTAACAAACTCACTACATTATTTAACATAACTAAATGAAACTGAACTGAAGATAATTGGTCTTTTTACTGTGTTCTTTTTTGGCAGCAAATGTGTATTTTTCATCAAAACAAGTCTGTTCAGTCAAATATATTCACCGTTTACAAAAGTTTTCCTTGTGACTCTTCGGTTACAAATGTTTTTATCTGTCGCAATAATTTCAGATTAATGTCTTTTATTCAGAAAGAGGAGATGAAAGTATTTTACTGCTTAAAGAAGTGTTGAGTTTATTTGCACTATCCTGACATACACTGACATCACTTCAATTGCACCACGCGGGTCTCCTTCCAGCACAAGTTCTCCCTTTAGGTTGTTTTCTTTGCCTTCATTTCTGTCTCTGCACCAACGAACTGTGAAGAAGCTGTCGGCTCTGCCTTTCTCGCACTTACATTCTTTTAATATTCTTGAGTGCTGCGGCATTTGTGCATTTTAAACTCCCGACGCGCCCACTGTGACAGCTGCAAGCGACCCCCCCAGTCACCAAAGTCGTTGAAGCCGCGGTCTCCCCTCGCCTGGCCTGAATTTCTTTGGCTTCAGAAGTTCCGTCGAGCCCTTCAGGAGCCAAACAGAAACTGGTATAAATGAGGTTTGTGTTTCAGTCGCTGCGTTTGTGTGGACTGCAGCTGGTTCCACCATTCCAGCCTTTACCCATCTGCCACTGACCCTTGTTTTGCTAAAAGACCAATTGCAATTTGCGGCTGCCAGATTAATCTGTGGTGACATGAGCATTTCGGTGCCATAAAAGGGTGATTTGACATGCTCTGCTTGCCTGTCTGTTGCTTGCAGGCTCTGCAATCCGGCACTCTGCCTCTGCCTCATTACTGTCAAACGCATCAGGAGACGGTTCCTCGTTTGGTGCACATTAATGTGCGTTGTGTGGATGTGAAGGCGCCACCGCATTCACAAGAATATTTTTCACTTATGTGTGTCTGTTTTCATGCAGCTCTTAGTGTGATTCTGCTATTTGTTCTCATCTGCATGATTCATTATTCATGTTTTCTCCACACACTACTTTCTTTTTCTCGCTTTAGGGCTTTTTTTTCTCACGTTAATCTTTTAGTTTCCCGCAGCTTCACTTCTGTGTTGGCTCTCCGCGGTGCTTTGATGTCGTGATGTTGGCCCAGCCCAGCTGTCCGGACCAGGTGAGCTGGGATTTATTCTTAATAACACTTCAAAGTATTTCAATTCAGTTGAACTTGAATCCTTTTCATGGCCAATACTCTGAATACATATGCAACTTAAGCTATTTTTGTTGTGCATGGAAACATTTGAACCGAACCCGAATAGAGTCAAATAACTATTTCATTTTGTTTAAAGCCCCAAAATATTGAAACAAAACCTTGAAATCCTCCTTATAGTGTCCTGGTACTTTGCTCATTAAAATCAATATGCCCATAACCATCACCATGGATACATGTTACTACAGCACACTTGGTATTTAGGATACCTAATAAGGTACAGTTGGAACTTTAATGCTTTTGGGCAGTGCAGTGTAACAAAATGTAGCATTGCAGTGTCAGGAAAGGGAAGGAGGCTTCAGCGCTTCTCGCTCCTCAGAACACGATT
Organism: Pseudoliparis swirei; assembly: GCF_029220125.1. NCBI lineage: Eukaryota > Metazoa > Chordata > Actinopteri > Perciformes > Liparidae > Pseudoliparis > Pseudoliparis swirei. The sequence continues at coordinate 13,115,254 of NC_079399.1, read as the reverse complement.
CACAAAGTACACACTCTCATGCGCATAAGGACGACGGAGATATAAAATGTTGAGAATATAGATTTGTGCCTAACAAAGCGATTTGCAGATACCTGTTTGGATGTCCATGCATTTTGTACGTGTCATTTTCACCTTCATGTGAACCTTTTTCATGTTTCTTTTTAAATCAGTTCATCAAACGAGTGATCGAGGAAGAGAGATAAGAGGAAGATGGAAAACCGAGTAAATCACTCCAGGTAAAAGGGGCTTTAGTGTAGGTGTGGCTGACGAAATGAGTTCAATCTCCTCTTCCATAAACACCTCCTCCTGTCACCGCCATCACCTCCTCCCCCTCAGCCTTGTGAATCTACTCATGACTCACTTTCATCTGCGCTGCACTGTAAACAGAGCTTCTCACCAATTCAGCTCATACCTGTCATGCCTCCACTCTGCAGCGGCGTCAGGCCGGACGGCGCCGATACAGTGGGACTGGACCTGAGCACCCAGGTGGTGGGATTGGACCAGAGGTAAAGAATGTATGAGGGTTGATGAAGCACCAGAGTGAAAGCACAGCCAAAGTGAAGGAGAATCACACGCAAAGGATTATTCTCCATACGGTACGGCAGGTAAACAGTGAGGTGGACGGTCTGACACACATCTCATTGGCCTGTATATCGGATGTGTACATATGGGAGGGTTTCAGTGAATTATGCGTGGATGTGGCACCATGTGTGTGTTATTGCATTGGTGTTTGCATTTATTAGGCAGGCATTTGGAAGCCAGTTTTGGGGCTGTGTTTACTGTGTGTGTGTTTGCACAATGATATATGTGTATGTGTTGGTAGTGTAGTGCATTAAAAGCCTGCCTGGCACTCGCTGCAGAGAGCCATGGGGCCTGTTCCAAGATAAAACTAGACTTAGATCAGCACGTCGAGATTTGGCAGAATTAGCTTCCTAAAAAGTAGTTTTTATGTTGATTTTTTCTAATAAAGCTCACAAGTAAAAAAGTAGCATTGTTTATTACTGACAAGTGACTAATATCTAGCTCTTGTCACACGTATGACTATACAGTATTAATCCTTTGGTGCAAAATTTACTTTGGCTGCAAGTAAATTTGACGGCTTACCAACATTAATCCGTATTCATATTTATGACCTGTTGTTTTTTCATTTTTTTTCATTTTGTCCTTCTATACATGCTTTGCCAAGATAAGCAGTTATTGTACTGGGCTCGTAAAGAAAAATAAATTGAATTGCAGGGACGCAATTGAATGGGCCTGTAGGATGAGAGTGAGACTGAGAGAAAAAAAATGACGGAGTGAGATTAGAACAAATGAATGTAGGGGAAAAGAGAGAGGGATTAGTAGAAGGCCGAGCGAAAGAGAAAGAGTATTGCTCTGCCAGGTGAGCCGTGAGGCGAGCCAAAGCTTTCAGAGATTATAACAGACTGGTCACAGGTCAATCAGTGGGACACGTTGTTAGAAACTGTGAGGCTGTTCACCTCCCACAGCTCGATCCCCATCGTGACCCATTGTCAGTGTGCCTCATTACCTGGACTTGGATCAGCATGTTCTGAAACAAGTTGCTGAGAAGAGAGGTGGGCAGCTGATTGAAGGGATGCTGATGGATGTTGATGGATAGGTGTGGAATGGGATTTGGGGGTGTGGTTGAGAGGAGGGTACAAAAAAAGAGAGAAGGGTAAGGCTTTAATCTTGTGTAGTTCCATGTCCCAGCAGATGGAGGGCGAGCATAGTTGTGGTCAGCACATGTGAGGTTACAAGAGCTTTGCAGGCTGGAAGGAGCGCTGACCACCCCGTGTTTAGAACAGAACTGTCTCACAAAGCCACTTATTTGTTTTCTCAACGGTAGTAATATGTAATCAATTAAATGTAAGCTATTGTATCAGGTCGGTGGACAAAAAAGGGACTTAACGGATGAGGCTGGCACTATTGTGGATTGTTGGAAAATCCAATGAAAAGACCAAACCAACAATGTGTAAATCCATCTCTTAAGAGTCCGTCCCTCCCGGGCCCTTCATGTGGCACGAGCCCAGAGACCATTCATTCTTACTGCACGTGAACATCTTTAAAGATTCACTCCAGACTTGTTTTGAGACATATGCAATATACAGTATCTCTTGGAATGATTATTTGAATCTGGTATGGTTTTCCCCCCCCCAACATGTTTGATGACCTTGTTGAGATTTTAAATGCACTGTGATTTTGTCCGAGTTACTGAGTGTTGGAGATTTCGGCCAGATAGATGTCTTTCTTTCTTTATTTTTTTTTGGCGCTTTGAGCATCGGCAAGGTGTTAAATAATTCCATTATATTCAAGTGAAGCAGACATCTCTACTGCCTTAACCTCCAAAACTAGGCAACTCAAGACAAAACAATCTAGATTGAACAATAGCAGAACAGGTAAGTGGAAGAATATGTATTTTAGATTTTTGGGTGAACTGTCCCTTTAACATTTTGTCCTTCTCCAAAAAAAGATTCTGAATCTATGACTATGCAAATACAGCGATTTTAAAAGGTTTAACTACTGAGCAGAACATATTCCTTCCTACTCTGAGAAGCCCACTGCTGCCTCCCTCATGCAAACTGCATGTTGGACTAATGTCCTAAACTCAGATTGAATTTGAGTCGAGTAACATTTTTCTCCTTCAGCAGATGAATGTGAAAAGAAACTCTGCACATATCTTATTCTGCACAGTTGAGCTCAGACATCCAAGTCCAGTAACAATAGGCACAATTTTATTTTTATGTGGAGGGGGACTTTCAAAATGGGTGGTGAATATGTATATAATATATATATATATATATATATATATACATATATACAGACAAACTGCAAATGGATATATATATATATGTATATATATATACAGGACTGTCTCAGAAAATTAGAATATTGTGATAAAGTTCTTTATTTTCTGTAATGCAATTAAAAAACCAAAAATGTCATGCATTCTGATTCATTACAAATCAACTGAAGCCTTTTATTCTTTTAATATTGCTGATTATGGCTTACAGCTTAAGAAAACTCTAAAATCCTATCTCATAAAATTTGAATATTTCCTCAGACCAAGTTTAAAAAATGATTTATAACAGCTGAGTCTTTGTCAAGGCTCAGGAAACCCTTGCAGGTGTTTCGAGTTAATTAGACAAGTCAAGTGATTTGTTTAATACCCTACTAGTATACTTTTTCATGATATTCTAATATTTAGAGATAGGATATTTGAGTTTTCTTAAGCTGTAAGCCATAATCAGCAATATTAAAAGAATAAAAGGCTTGCAATATTTCAGTTGATTTGTAATGACTAGCATGACATTTTGTTTTATTTTTGCATTACAGAAAATAAAGAACTTCATCACAATATTCTAATTTTCTGAGACAGTCCTGTATATATATTTCCATTTGCAGTTTTTCTGTATCTGCAGTTTTGTGCAAATGTTACTTGTTTATGTTTTATTTGATACTATTTTCACCAACCAGGACGGTGGATGTTGGTTTGATTAAAATACAACGATAATGACCAGGGCCATGCTAATGAAAACACTTAGTTTTGTCCGACTTTGTTTTTATTAGTTTTTGGACAACAATTGAGCTTTATGGTACAGATGATGACATCGTATCAGGGTTTGGCTGCACAGACGTATTTGTTTGTTGAAATCATTGTTGAGTTTGGACTTAACAAGAATGCACAAGTGTTGCCACACTTTATGCTTTGAAGGAACTTAATCACTATTTCTAACGTACCTAGAAAGGTTATACTGAGTTATACTAAATGGCAATTAACTGTTTATTTTTCCTTTTATCCCCGGCGGTTAGTTTAATCTTTTGATCACATTTCCTGTAAGTGCAGTTTGTCTGTCTGTGACGTTTGTTGTCATAGTAGCTGAGATTAGGCTCTTGATATTGTTGTAGCTCTGTTGTTTACTTCCATGGAATAAAGTGGCTTTGAAAACGTTATTGCTTAACTCAAATCCTTTTCTGATGGACTAAAGCCTGCAACATGATTTAAGATAATATAGCCCATCATCGATTTCAGATTCAGTTTGACATCCTTTAGTCTGCCACCCGTATATTTTACATATAAGCAAACAGATGGACACAAATTACATTTTGGGAGTGAAGTTCCTTCACGGCTTTCATTCGGCTTATGTACAGTGTGTTTTAATAATTTGTTTATTATTATAGTGTGTTTGTACCTCTGTTGACTCGGAGAGCCCTGCAAAACAATTCCAATGTGTCTGGACTATTGCTCGAGGCACAAATGGCAAATAAAAAACCTTGAACCTTGAACCTTGAACCTTGTATGTAGCTTCAAACACAGGCCAGATAAGAAAATCTTTAACACACATATTAAAGATTATTTACCAGTGAACATAAGTGTCATTTTCTGTTCTATTTGATTTGAAATAGAGTTATGTCACAGCAGAAACCCACATATACATGCAGGCCGCATACGAGCTGTGTGGATGTGTTGGTCTTAGCGCTCCTACATTCACTGGAGCTTTACACACAGTCCCAGACAACTTGTTTGATCGGCCTCCAGTGAAGAACCTGAGCTAAGAACCTGACCCGAGCTGCAGGCAGGCAGTGTGCCGATATGATGTTCTCTTTCTGAGCAGACCATGATATCTGTGCAGTGATGACATCTTGTGCAAGACAGCTCAACCACACAGCTTCCTTATCATTACCAAGAGTAATTAGCTTTTTCAACAAGCTTGCATCTCAGTTGGATTGATGCTGTTTTTTAAGATTGACACTCTCAGATTGCAGCTTTGCCTGGAGGTAGTAAGATAATTAATAATTTGACTCATAATACAATTAGTGTGGTCTAATTTTTTATGAATGCTGAGGGGCTCTTGAGCACAGCACTGAACTACATGTGGCTCAACGGTGCACGAGGTGACTGTCGGCTCAAGGAATGTATGCTAAGATGCCGATGTGTATGTAAATAGGAATGCTATGTTGAACGACAGAATCCAGCATGGAATTTTAAATGGATCGTGATGTGGAGTCATCTAGCCTTTAATGTGTTGTGAGGTGAAATTTAAGTAGCATTTGTAACCAGTCATTGGGCTCTTATTGAGCATGGTGCAAAGGCATTAAGGTCGAACTCCACTTGTGCTATTTAAACAATACATAACCTGGGCACAGAGTAAGGTTTAAGGAGCAAAGGGGTAGCATTTGTTCTCTGAATTAACCAAAGTTTTTTTTAGGTGCAACATGAAGTAAACTAAACCGCAATCACACGGCTGATTGCTATTTAAATGGCGTATTTATAGCACATTGGAGAAGTGAGCATCTTTCTGCTGAGGAACCAGATCTTCTCAGGCAAATGTGAGCAGCGCACGCTCTACTTCCGCCATCTCCCAATCCTGTCCCATCGACAACTCCAATTGACTCAATAAGGCACCATAAACTATTATACTGAGTAGGAGAAGCGCTCCTGTGCATCAATGTATGTGTAAATACTACTGGAACATACTAAGCCACTAACTTTACGCAAGGTTTTGTTGGTCAACGGCACAATTGCTTTCAGCTCCCTTAAGGTAGCAATGCACCAACAATGCACCTGAACACACCTCATTAGAAGAGCAACATGCCCATGGGCGCAGGTACATTTACACTTACAAAATGTGAGGAAATGTAAAAATGACAACTGCGTCTATCTGAAAGTCCCAATGACAACTGAAATGGCGCTAGCGAGGCTAAAAACCATACGTACACCGTCTCGCTTCCGTCTCAACAGAACTTGAAATTAATTTGAGCACCATTTTTAAAAGTATCATATAAGAGACATTTAATTTCCCCAAACGGCTGGAGCAGCAACATCCGAGCATTTTAAAGAAAAGCTTTTCTCGCTGCTGTCGTGTGGGAGTGACTATTCTCAGAGAGTAAAGCATATGAGAGAGCAAGGTTAACAGTGGACTTTTGGATCAACAGTGCAATATAATTTCTGCAGAACACACAATTATACTCAGGGGGCACCAACACTGACAATGGAGGTGAGCAGCAATAACAAGGACCCCTCTTAAAGCTGCTGGTTCTCAGGTGACTGGTCAGCTCTCATTTGTGTCACTGTCTTGCTTCTCTACTGAAGTAAAATGAAATTACAGTGTATTATTTATTATTACCCTTGTTCTAAACTTAAAAATGTCTATCTTTATTTATAAATACTTTCTGTGGGGATGCACATGTTAAATGGCATCCAGTTATGATCCTTCCCAGTACTTAAAGTTAATGTAGTGATCTTGCAGACCCAGAAATTAGGAGAGCAAATCAACAGAATAATTGCACCGTCACAATGTATATTTCATTGGATGCCTCACTCCATTTGTGATTTTTAGAAACTCAGAGCCTCATAAAGTTTGACAGCAGTTGGATTGTAGATGGAAATAAATTAATGTCCAGAAGTCATAAGTTAAGAAATTGTGTTGACTCTACAGCTCACATTTGCTTGTCTCATCATAAATCAAACAGTTTGACAGCAGCAAAATAATCTAAATGTCTCCTACTTTATTTGCCCATGAACCTTAAACCATGATAAATGTGTGTTCTCGCAGCAAAGTATTTTTTTGTGATCAGGGTTATTTGGATAATTAAATGTTTAGAAATTGTGGTTCTCAGCCCAATTAAACGATAACACTTTTCAACTTTATGAATTGTTGTGCTCATCTAATGTGTGGTGTGAAAATAATTTTAATTGCATGTGTAACCCACAGAAGCTAAATATAATGTTTTACTGATTATGTAAATCCAGTAACTGAACAGAAGCTTAGACAAGTTGCTGCCTAATTAATTCTACCTCTATAAGAGCATTGATGCGGTTAAAACAGTGTGAAAAGGCGTAAGGCCGGTTGAACAGTTGATGGAAGGAGGACAACATGTGCAGATGAAGACAATAAGAATGAGAGCAAAGATGTGAGGGCTAGTAGATACAGGAAAGAAGAGCAAGATAAGATGGGAGGTAGAGAACATTGATGAGGAAGTAAAAGAGGGTCGAGTTTGTTGTCATACTTGCTTCATCATGTGGTTTGAATCAAGATGTTTATCTTTATGTCATGTCTCTCTTTTTTACATTCCTCACACTGAGTCACTCTGTGTTAATTACACATCCATCATTTGTTAAAGTTGTGATGCAAAACATGTCTTTCATCATTTGGTCCCAGCTTTGCCGCATTGGTATTATCCCCCCGCTTCTCTCTGAAATCATATATTTCTTCTGTTGATGGAGTTTGATTTTCTGTAGGCGGTGCTGTTCTCCTGATCGGTTTATCCAAGATGGCTTGGTGGTCCGTCAGGGCCAGCTCAGCCTTTTCTGCTGCCCTAAACAGAATCATAAAGTTATAGCTATTTTATTATTTATTATTTTTTTATTTTCACAAATACGCAGAGGAAACTCACCTCCTTACCCTATCTCTAAGGCTGAGCCCGCCCCCTACGGAGGAAACTCACCTCCTTACCCTATCTCTAAGGCTGAGCCCGCCCCCTATGGAGGAAACTCATCTCCTTACCCTATCTCTAAGGCTGAGCCTGCCCCCTACGGAGGAAACTCATGTCCTTACCCTATCTCTAAGGCTGAGCCCGGCCCCCCTATGGAGGAAACTCATGTCCTTACCCTATCTCTAAGGCTGAGCCCAGCCCCCTACGGAGGAAACTCATGTCCTTACCCTATCTCTAAGGCTGAGCCCGGCCCCCCTACGGAGGAAACTCATGTCCTTACCCTATCTCTAAGGCTGAGCCCGGCCCCCCTACGGAGGAAACTCATGTCCTTACCCGTCTCTAAGGCTGAGCCCGCCCCCTACGGAGGAAACTCATCTCCTTACCCTATCTCTAAGGCTGAGCCCGCCCCCTACGGAGGAAACTCATCTCCTTACCCTATCTCTAAGGCTGAGCCCGCCCCCTACGGAGGAAACTCATCTCCTTACCCTATCAGCATTTTACCTGTCTTGAGTAAACTTTTGGAGGGAATTATATTTAAGCAGATCCAGCAGTATCTTGCAGAAAACAACATTAACTCAGATATACAGCATGCATACAAAACAGGTTACTCTACAAGCACTGCACTAACATGTCTTACTGACGAGTGGTTCAAACAGATTGACAAGAAGTCAGTTACTGGGGTGGTGCTCTTGGATTTTAGTGCAGCCTTTGACATAATAGATCATGAGTTACTACTTATGAAACTATCGGCGTATGGATTCAAAGATTCTGCGATTGATTTATTGAAGGGCTATTTATTGAACAGGCAACAATGTGTTATGTTCAATGGCTCCCTTTCAAATATTGAGACACTTCAGTGTGGAGTTCCTCAGGGAAGCTGCCTTGGCCCGCTACTCTATTCTATTTTTGTAAATGACATGCCATATGTATTAAAAAATGCAGCAATGGGGATTTATGCGGATGACACAACTATGTATGTATCGTCAGAGAGCATTGAACATGTTAATGAAGTGCTTCAACTAGAGTTAAAGCTGGTTTCTGAATGGATCATGGAAAATAAGCTGAAGTTGAATGACTTAAAAACTAAATACATGATAATAGGATCGAAATATGCTCTCAGGACAGATAATAAATTAAGCCTCTCTTTAAAGGGTGCTACTATAGAACAGGTTAAAGAAGTAAAACTGTTGGGTGTCACCATTGACGAAACGCTATCATGGTCCACTCATATTAATAACACAGTGGTAAGAATGATTAATAGTATCTATGCCATTCGAAGAAGTGCTCATCTGCTAACTAATACGACAATTAGACTAGTTATACAATCTCTAGTTCTGTCGAATCTGGACTCCTGTCCTGTTATCTGGTCTAGTGCATCAAAGCAAGATCTCGGTAAGTTTCAACTTGCTCAGAACAGAGCGGCAAGACTAGCACTTCACTGCTCTGTGAGGAGTAGTGTGGATGATATGCATGCCAGGCTGTCATGGATGAGGGTGGATGAAAGACTGGCATGTAGCCTTATTCTGTTTTTAAATAATGTGTATTCCTCACAGAAACCTGTCAGTCTGTCTTTACAGCTATCATCTGCAAATGAGAGACATGCTTATAATACCAGACATGCACTAAATGGTCACTTTGCTTTTCCTCTACCAAGAACTAATGCACTAAAGAAATCAGTAATGTACAGAGCCATTGCATACTGGAATGTGCTCCCCTCATATGTGACTCTAACAAGAAATAAATGTGAATTCAAAAGGAAACTTAAGGCAGCAATAATCGGAAAGGAAATTATAGTAGATTAGGTTATTATTTTAGGTATTTAAGGTATTTAGGTATTATTATTTTACTTTTAATGTAAATGTTGTTTTCTAAGTCTAAGTGTTTTTGTGAAAATGTATCATGCTGTACTGCATTTTATGTATTTGTATTGTATTGTAATGTTTTTTGCCTGGACCCCAGGAAGAATAGTCTCCACTACGGTGTAGACTAATGGGGATCCTTAATAAACTAAACTAAACTAAACTCTAAGGCTGAGCCCGCCCCCTACGGAGGAAACTCATCTCCTTACCCGTCTCTAAGGCTGAGCCCGCCCCCTACGGAGGAAACTCATCTCCTTACCCATCTCTAAGGCTGAGCCCGGCCCCCTACGGAGGAAACTCATCTCCTCCCTTTAGTGCCGCAGCTTTGTTGGATTGTTTTCTTATAAATAAAAGTGACTGATTCTTGTGAATTCGTTCTTGTCATTGTGTTAATTACGTTGATGTGGACTTCATGCATTGTCCGTTAATGACGCAGCATCCCGTCATGCACGTATTTATGTATCTGCAGTTATTTGTATGTGTTGCGCTTCATGTAATATTTTATTTCAATTCAATTCAATTCAGTTTATTTGTATAGCCCAATTTCACAAATTACAAATTTGTCTCGGAGTGCTTTACAATCTGTACACATAGACATCCCTGCCCCAAAACCTCACATCGGACCAGGAAAAACTCCCAAATAACCCTTCAGGGGAAAAAGGAAGAAACCTGAGGAGAGCAACAGAGGAGGATCCCTCCTAGGATGGACAGATGCAATAGATGTAATGTGTACAGAAGGACAGATTTAGAGTTAAAATACATTCAATGAATATGACAGAGTGTATGAATAGTTCATAGTAGGCATATTCCACGATGGAGACCTCCACGATCCATCAGGCAGATGGCGGTGGGGAGGAGGAGTGGGAGTCTCAACAGGACAGTGGCGTAGTCATGAGCAGGAATTACGACCCAGACGATCCATCAGGCAGATAGGATCTATGCCGTCTCATAGGGTCCGATGACCCCATGAGACGTAAAGTCAAAACGACTTCCGGGGAGAAAGGAGAGTTAGTAACGTGTGATTGAGAGATGAAAATTCATCCTTAAGGAGAGAAAAAAAGGAGATAGGTACTCAGTGCATCCTAAACGTCCCCGGCAGCTATAAGCCTATAGCAGCATATCAAGGGGCTGGACCAGGGCAAACCTGATTCAGCCCTAACTATAAGCTCTGTCAAAGAGGAAGGTCTTAAGTCTACTCTTAAACGAGGTGACTGTGTCTGACTCCCGGACTGAAATTGGAACCTCGTTCCATCAGTCAGCAGCTTGATAACTAAAGGCTCTGGCTCCCATTCTACTTTTTAAGACTCTAGGAACTACAAGTAGTCCGCATTTAGTGAGCGTAGCTCTCTAGTGGGCAATATGGTACGACAAGCTCCTTAAGATATGATGGAGCATCACCAATCAAGGCTTTGTAGGTTAAGAGAAGAATTTTAAAAGTGATTCTTGATTTTACTGGGAGCCAGTGCAGAGCAGCTAGTGCAGGAGTGATGTGATCTCTTTTGCTAGTTTTAGTGAGAACACGAGCTGCAGCATTCTGGATCAACTGGAGGGTCCTAAGAGATTTATTAGAGCAGCCTGCTAATAAGGAGTTGCAGTAATCCAGTCTCAAGTAACGAACGTGAACCAATTTTTCTGCATCTTTTGAGACAAGATGTGCCTGATTTTGAAATATTACGTAGATGAAAGAATGCAGTCCTTGAGATTTGCTTTACGTGGGAGTTAAAGGACAAGTCCCGATCAAAGATAACGCCAAGATTCTTTACAGTGGTGTTGGATGCCAGGGCAATGCCGTCTACAGAATCCACATCACCAGATAATTGATCTCTGAGGTGCTCAGGGCCGATTAAAATTACTTCGGTTTTGTCTGAGTTTAACATCAAGAAGTTGCAGGTCATCCATGTTTTTATGTCTTTAAGACATGCTTGAATTTTACAGAGTTGGTTGCTCTCCTCTGGTTTTATCGATAAATATAGTTGAGTGTCATCTGCATAACAATGAAAGTTTATGGAGTGTTTCCTGATAATATTGCCCAAAGGAAGCATGTATAAGGTAAATAAAATTGGTCCAAGCACAGAACCTTGTGGAACTCCGTGATTAACGTTGGTGGTTATCGAGGCGTCATCGTTTACAAATACAAACTGAGATCGATCTGATAAATAGGATTTAAACCAAATTAGTGCCGTGCCTGAAATGCCAATCGACTGCTCCAGTCTCTGTAACAGGATGTCATGGTCAATGGTGTCGAATGCAGCACTAAGGTCTAACAAGACCAGGACAGAGAGGAGTCCTTTATCTGCTGCCATTAAGAGGTCATTTGTAATTTTCACCAGTGCCGTCTCGGTGCTGTGGTGTTTTCTAAATCCTGATTGAAATTTCTCAAATAAACTATTATGATGTAGAAAGTCGCACAACTGATTTGCGACCACTTTCTCAAGGATCTTGGAGAGGAAGGGAGGTTAGAGATCGGTCTGTAGTTAGCCAATACCTCTGGATCCAGAGTGGGCTTCTTCAGGAGAGGTTTAATAACAGCCACCTTGAAGGAGTGTGGTACGTGGCCTGTTAGCAGAGACACATTGATAATATCTAATAGAGAGCCGCCAATTAAAGGCAAACGTCTTTAAGCAGCCTCGTCGGGATGGGGTCCAAGAGACAGGTAGACGTGTTCAAGTAGAAACCGTTGAAAATAATTGGTCACGGTTGATAGGAGAAAATCCCTCCAAATATACACCAGGGCATACAGCGGTTTCCAAGGCCATTCCACTTGAGGACAGATTGGCACTGGTTATGGGCAAGAGATTATTAATCTTGTCCCTAATAGTTAAAATCTTTTCATTAAAGAAGTTCATAAAGTCATTACCACTAAGGTTTATAGGAATGCTCGGCTCCACAGAGCTGTGACTCTCTGTCAGCCTGGCTACAGTGCTGAAGAGAAACCTGGGGTTGTTTTTATTTTTTTCTATTATTGATGAGTAATAGGCTGCTCTGGCATTACGGCATCACTATGTGTCACTATGTGCATCACTATGTGAATATGAGGTCTTTACACAAAACAAATAATAACCTGTTGCTGGAGCATCATAATAAGGTTATTAGGTTGTTCAGCTGTAGTAAGACGGCACAGAATGCTCAGTTAGAAAATGCTCATTACTGTAGCATGAAATACCTGCTGGAACAATTAAATGCATCTCTCTTTGTTAATTAGCAATTAATTATTGTTTTTTAAACAATTTCAGCTCCTCAGCTTAGATAATTTGAATTGTTTGTCAAAAACAATTTATAACATATTGACCTTGGGTTTTATGAAATTATGACAGGATTATTTAAATTTTTTATTGGATATTTCATACACAAACCAGTCAATAATGAAAATGCTTATTTGCAGAGCTTTATTGAATAATAAAATCAGAATTCAATGATGCATATCATAGTATTTTGGATAGAAATTAAGCTAATGCTCGTTAACGTTAACAACATAATTAATACGAGCACTTAAAATGATTAAATTACAGCACCTAACTTTTTGGAAAATTAGAAAATGAATCTCCAGCTAAATGTCTTGCAGATAAATACTCGGTGTATCAGCCAACATGAACTTATCGCAGAGAGGACATGTTGGTATCGTTGTACATGTCGACTGAGAAGTAACGAGACGTGGACAACACGCATCAGAGGTAACTAAGTGTGGCCAGTTCAGTGTCTCCACAAGTTACTCAACATGTTTATGACTCAGCTGAAACATGTTCCACTAAGTCTGTTGAGTCCTGCGGGGCCAAACAATAATGTGAGTGATTCCTTCAAAAATGTCTGTTTGTGTTAATGAAAAAATCTGACTGATCTCTCTATCGGATTTTCTTTAACTCTTGACATTTATGTTTTATTTCTGTCAGACAATATATTACACTAAATATCGATCAAAGAGTTTAATGATTACTTTTCTTGGTCATACTGGTCTGTACCCTCTTCACTTTCAACCAAACATATTCACGCCTTTTTCTATTTTACAGATACCAATTCATCCGACCCTAAAGCTTTGTTTGCACTCAAGCTTTTATACAGCGCAGTGCGAGTCGTCGCGGATGGCGCCCGAGCTCCGAGCGAGCACAAAGGCGACCACTCCTAGACCCTTCTTACACAAGGCACATGATTACGACATTCTCAGGCTCTCATACCTCGCGATGACTTAAACTAAGGCGGGTATCCACTAAGTTTCAGACTTTGAGAAAAGGCTGATGCAGCAGAAGATAAAATGTGAAAATCTGGTCGCAAATTAAACAAAATGGTGGGGTTTACATTCATTATCCAGTATATCAAAAAGTAGACCGCTACCCTGGTTAAGCTAGCGTAGGGGACAAGGCCAGGAGCAGCCAGCTCTGTGTATTAGCCTTCCGGCGTTGTAGTGAGAGATTTACACAATACTCATCTCTGACCTTTCAGGCTCGCCACAGTCGCAGAGGACACCCACATTTCTCTCCGTCTCCCTCCCTCCACGTCTACCTCTCTCTTCTCAGCCTCTTGAGTCTCCTTTCAGAACTCATCAGCGGCTTGAATGCTCCCCTGTTTTTTCCCCCGAGCGCCCCTTTGCACCTCTTTGTTTTCATTAAAGGAGAGTTTGATGTCATTTAACTGCTGAGCTCCACTGGAAGAAGAACAGAAGAGGAGGATGCATGTTAGAATTAGCTCAGCCACTTCTTTGCATATTGCATACTTCTTGATAGGAGGCCATGCAGGCTAAAAATTCATGACTGACTGTAATCACGCCAGCTTTCCTCGGCGGTATCAAAAACAAAATAGCAGCTTGTTTCTTGCCAACCGTTCTGCTGCTTCCTGTTTTTTATTGCTCGAATTCTTCTGCTCCAATATTTCTGCTTTCCCCTGCCTCTGCTTTTCTCTTTCACAGAGACCATATTCTCATTATTTATCACTCTACCTCTATCACCTACCTCTCTGCTTAGTCTCACTCTCTTCTCCTTTCTCCTTACCTTCTGTGCCACTCGCTCACTTAAAAGTAAGGCTGGGTGGAAACTCTCATCCCGGTACCAGTGACCCAATTACTCTAAGTTGTCCCTCCCTGGTTGGATGTAGCTGAACCCTCCCTGGAGACTCAGCCTGCAGCACACAGACGATCAATCACTCTCCTCTGCCATCTCCCTCTCGCCACATTTATTACTGTCACACACACACACACACACACACACACACAAACACACTCGCATATCCAGGCTCAGAGGCGTTCACATAACCCCACTTGCACGGATGCCCTCAAATACTCTCATAAACCGAAGTACACATTGATGAGGCAGTCCAATGTATGAATTTAGATTCTATGCACTCATATATGCGAGTGAGCATATAGTTGCATAATTGCTGGTGGGTGTCTGACATGTTGACAATTATTTATTTTGGCGCTGACACCTCATCACACCTCCACTCTTTGTATATTTTCCCTTCCAGGCTTCTCAGAGTCCTGTCATCAGCATTTGATGAAGGGGGCAGGCGTCATGACGGCAGTGTGCAACCATTAATTTGCAGAAATCAGCCACTGTTGTGAAAAGAAAATCCTGTTCAGAATAGGTGTTGCTCCAGGTTGTATCAAAAAGGGTTTCAATTAATCTGTTTACAAGAAAGCTAATAACTGCAATCTATTATAGTTTCTGGAAGAACAGATTTCAGCCCTCTTCTTATCGTAATATTAATAAAATACGCAAAAGGAGAATATACTCTTTTCGTTGTATTGTTGCATAAAATGAAAATTAGCAAATGACCCGACATTGGTTCAATCGACATAATCATTAGGCCTACTTAAAGCACATACATATAACATTAAATCACCATTGAGCATTGAGCACCAAAGTAAGTCACTGATAAAAAATGCTTTGCTAAATTATATCTCGATGATCTATTGATCACTCTCCCGTAAAAACCATTGTATGGGTCAAATCTTTTTTGCTCAGCAGCTTATAAGGGCCTTAGTACACACTCTCATCAACAGTGTGAGGACCACGATGTGTCGAGGACGCAGCCCCCACAGGACACACAGGGACAGTTTGGGGGTGGTTGCCTTTCTCAGAAACTAGCAACTCTGTCATATCAGCAAAGGAAAGAAGAGTAAATTGGGAGTGTTGGGGAAACATGATTATCTCCAAGCAAGAAACTAGGCCAGTCAATAAACACAAATAGATTAATGGAGACAACCGGGGATGGAGTCCCATCTCTAACTCTGGGCATTAGATTAATGATCAGAAATGCTGAAACAGCCAATGTGTTTCCTATGGGACCTCTAATGGGTCCAAAGTAGGTTTCAACGTGTGTCTCTCAGTATAATATATATGTGTGTGTGTGTGTGTGTGTGTGTGTATCTGTCTCTCATGATGTCTGTGCGTCACTCTTGCCTTCTGGCGGTGTAGCTTCTCATGCTCCTTGTGGCTCCCAGGCTCCATCGTGATTGACGGTCGCTGAGAAGGGAGGAAGAAGGGTTATCAGCCCATCTGACAATCAAAGCCCGCTTCGAGTAGCAACACACAGCCCGGCACAGGAAATAGGCCCGGCAGCCGTGAGGAAAGAGGTACAGAAGTCAAATGGGTGTTTTTAACCCCTTTACCCAAGAATGCTGACAAAAGCAGACGCACATCTCCTGCCTGCACAGGGGACGTGATGAATTCAGTGTCCGATGTAGTATTATGGCCAAGCGGCTCAGAGATGATGGAGGACAACCTGCCGAGGTCTCAGTGTGGGACCTCGACTGATGTGGAGGTCCCCAGGAGAGACACACTTGCGGCTCCATGTTCTCCCAGCAGGGCATCTGTCCAAGCAGGTGGCTTGGCTGAAAAATGTGTCCCGCTGAAAATAAACGGGGCCAAGCAGGGGGTTGTGGCCAAGAAATCTGGAAATCTCCCCGGAAATCATATCTATAAATTCCCTGCAAAATTGGCCCCCTGATGCCAGATCTTGTGCAACAGCGTGTTTTTTCTTCTTCCTTAGTCATCGTTCACCTTACCTGTCACGGCTGCCCATGGCTGAACAATGAATTCGGCAAAATCCTCCTGCTGTGTGGACGGTGTCCCTGGACAAGTTGTGCTCTGTTCACAGGTCAGCAATCTCAGCCGTGCATGCAGGTCCGACACGAGTGGATCAAACGTAGACGGCATGTGACGCGGTTGGGCCCTGAAGACATGTTCTCATATGTAACAGGGTCTGTATGGTATGCGGTTCCTCTCGCCATTATCCAGTGTAGGCTTGTTAGCTCACAGGAGCATTCTATCAGGAGGTAACAGTCTCTACAGATGGATTACTTGGCTCAGGAGAGCCATGCCCGAGGCAGGTTGTTGAATGTCTCCTGTATGAATGTGCTAGTGTCGTGACGTAATGCTACTATAGTGTAACGAATGGATGCAATGCATTCTACAGTGCTAAATTAGTCATATGATATGAAATGGAAGATCTTGTTGTTGCCTCTTATATATTGTGTTGGGTTTGAGGCTAACTTTATGACTGACCAGTAGATGTGTTCTTTCCCTGCTCAGACAATAACTGGGAGCACAGAAACAGAAGCAGCCGTCCAGACAGGACACTGGAGATTTTAGGGGTATCTTTAACGGCCAATTTCAATAGCTTCTGACTGCACTAAGTTACATCTACAAAACCATTAAGGCTATAACGGGCACCAGACCAATGTATTAAAATGTGCTAACTATCACAAATACTCAGGGATTACTGTTGGCAAAATGTTTCCATTTGGTCTAAGAAAAGAAAATAACAGTCCTTGTTTTTTTTGTCACTGGTGCTTCAGCCAGAGAAGGATGCTAATGTGAATTAGTGATGTCTCCAAAAACAAAGAGACATAAGACTTTCTTGGCACAGTGTATCAAGTGAATAACTCTTATTGGAAGGAATGAGGCATTTTGAAAGTGATGATGCACTGAATACAAAAATACATTAGCATCTCCAAATGCTCCCAAATACAAAGTAAAATAAGTGTGCCTGTTGGACATGAGTTCCACAGCCCTAGACTTTAGCAGGAAAAACAAGATAATGTCTAGTTTACCACTTTTAATCTAGTTGGAAGAATAAAACAGTTGATGAGAAGCCAGAGGTGAACCTTTCTGTTTGATTGGAAAAGACTGGTGTGAATCTTTATGTATAGAATGAAGGCTATTAATCCTCACTGCTGTCACTAATACAGCCATACTGTCGATCGAAGCAACATTGTAAATGTTATATATCAGTAATCCAGTTGAGATAAGGGAGTCTTACTCTCACTTGGGCCACCAACACTAAAAATACAGAAAACATGTCCCCCACCATGGGGTCATAGTCTGACGTTAATCCTCTGGGAAGCTTTTCAAACGCCTGCTTTTCATTTGGTGCACATCTTATTCCCAAATATTTTGCATCGTGGGTCCTCAGCAATTATGTCTCCTAGCTCGGAGGACTGTTTTGGTACACACTGTGCCGTATGTAGACACTAACAACATGGGAGTGATGCCGACTGCTTGCTGGCTGCATAAGTAATTCTGTTCCAAAAGACTCTCTGTGACCGTTCCCTTTACCTTTTGTATTCCTCCACGCAGTCCTCTGTAAACCACAGCCTCATCTTTCAAAGACGAAGGACCTTATGGTGGACTGTACGAAAGCAAAATAAAATGGGAGGAATTATGTGAGCTGGGTTCATTTGATGTTGTGACGGAGTTGTGCAAAATATGGTTCATACTCAAAGCTTGTGTAATGTCCATTTCCCATATGTGTGGCATTTTGTTCCGTGGGTGGCCGTGTGTGCACTTCAGCACTGATTGCAAGAGAGGAAATGAAAGCGTTGCATGTTCCTTTGTGTTTGTCAATCCATCTAAATGTTAGTTTGCCAGTGTGTGCATGTGTGTCACCGTGCTCCTGTAAGGGAGCTCAGCAAGACAAAGAGCCCATTGAGTCATGGCGTGAGACTCCCATTACAAGCATAGCTCCTATTTTCAGAGCTCCCTCGCTCTCATTACGAGCTCTCGCTGCAGACAGAATCCTCGCCGGTCCCAGCTCTTCAGTACTAATCGACTGTGTTAACGAGTGGGTTAAACAGCATGGTAGACGGCATTGATGACAGGAGAAGGAAAGGAAGCCTTTGCATAAATGGAGTGGGTTAAGGCTGGCTCAGCAACCGGGAGAGGCTTCAGCCGGGAAGCCAGGAGCTTTGTAAACTCCATGAGGTTACAGAGCAGTGCTGGCCACGTCTCCGGAGATTTTAAAGGGGTGCTGCACCAGCGAAGAGTCACAAAGTCCGTGGCAAGGCAATTAACTCAGAGGCACTGGATGACCTCAGCACGCATGGGAGCAGAACGCAGTGTGATATTTGTGTGAGAGACACACAACTGCCCTGCTCTGCCACTGAACATGATAATTTCTCTTGTCAGGATGTGATTAAATGCTCTGGGCTCACTCTGGTACCCCCCCCCCCCTTACTCCCACCCCCACAGACACACACTCACACACATTATGGTGCCCAGAGGAAAAAAGACATGAAAACATGACGCCACAGCCAGCGACGTTATCCTGCAGACGTGTTGTCGTCTTGATATGCTGTGTTGCTGTACCTTAATGACGAGCGTCGTGATGCTCTTTAAAGGTCTAAGAATCCGCTACATCCACAAGGCGACCGCAGCAATTTAAAGCTGAACACTGGTACATGACAGAATAACTAGGAGCGGGGAGAAAAAAATGAGTGAACAAGTGAGAGAGAGCCACAGAGAGGAAGGGAGGGGATGGCTGAGCTGACTGTGCCCAGTCACCATGGCAACCCCTTTGACATGCAGCTGCCATACCTGCTGAAAATATCAAAGCTCTACGCAACCATTTACTTTGTGTCTTTGTATAAAAGACGCACACCGTCATTTATGAAGACAGAATATTATTTGGTTTTTTAAACACATACACAGTGGTCAAGTGTGTGACTCTTTATTGGAGGTATTAATATACCTTGAGTGGCTGCAGTAATTATGTTTGAGCGCTGATGTTCGGCGTGAAAAAAGCTGCTTTAAAAGAGAGTTTTCAGACACACTTCACTGGTAATTACTTTGAATTATAACCATAGTTTAATTACTCGTGGCCCTGGTGTAGGCACACATGTCCTGAGTGTGTCGAAGTGTGCGCTCTCCAGGGAAAAAGTAAGGCTTCAGGGCAGATTATTTAACTAAATACTCTCATATCACCAAAATTCCCTCATGTGTTGGTGCTCTGTGCTGATGACCTGGTATTTGATTTCAAAGAAGCACGGTCAGTTATATGTTGAGCTGAATGACCAGTAGATAGTGCCTGAGGTTGGGTGACAAGTTTCCAGCCTGACAACCATGTGATCACCACTGTTAGGTTGTAGTAGTTTATTTTGATATTGCACATGTACAGAGGGAGTCTTATGCTTCACATTAATACATATAGAAAGATATTGTCAAAGGAAATATTAGGGAGAATATTGATATTGTTGTTAATGTGTTATGAAGCATAGGGGTAATGTTTACTCTATG
This sequence comes from Pseudoliparis swirei, assembly GCF_029220125.1. Lineage (NCBI taxonomy): Eukaryota > Metazoa > Chordata > Actinopteri > Perciformes > Liparidae > Pseudoliparis > Pseudoliparis swirei. The sequence goes on along the minus strand of NC_079399.1, from coordinate 13,095,459 downwards.
CATATGTCAATGGCAAGAAGTAATGTTATGTATGTGCATGGAGTGAATTTTAGTTTAGTATTACAGAACTGTCGGAGCCGGTTGAAGCCCGTGAAAGTGACTTTAATGCGGACAATAACAAGACGGGACTTTTATTGTGAAAATACTTGTTTAGTGACTTGACCGGAAGTGACGTTTTGACCCGGGGTTCAGTGACATTCGACCCCTCATTGTTGAACCAATGAGAAGGGGTTAAAGGTTGGACTAACCTTTGAGAGTAGAGGATTGGCTGATATGCAACTAACACACGATGTACTGGGGAAATCGTTCCTTTCGTTCTGATGACCGGTTAGGCAGCAACACCTGTTTCCTTGGAACTTGTACCTGCGGAGCCCTCATCACCACGGAACCCACGATCGTGAGCTTTTTGGTTATTTGTTAAACTTTTGTTTATACTCCTTGCCATTAAATACTGTTAAACTTGATTCATCGCATCCTAGTCCTGATTTCCATCGAGCGCGAGGGGCCCCATCACAACTCACTCTTTACCACCTGAGCGCACACGCTATATACCCTCTAAAATAACTGTAAATTCCTGTTAACTTTACTGTGATATGCATTATGCATATACCATGTGTTCACATGCTGGACTACCATCTGCACACTGCACACATACATGCATACCGACACTCATGCTGACAGACAGAAGTGGCCTCACTGGGCCCCCTTAACACCTTGGAAAACACCTGCAGCGATGGAATTCTCCTCTGAACTGTGGAGAGACACCCCCACAGATGTGCTCATTTCCCTCGGCAGAGGGGGAGAATGGCATGCTTTGGACATACTCCACATTAATGATATCAAAATGCACCACTAAGCAATTCTGTCTCATTTGGCAATACATGTACTTACGGTACACAGCTCTATGACTCAAACAGTGTCCGTATAGCACGGTCAACTTCAAAGTGGGGATTGAGTTGGAATAACGTGCCCATGTTGTGTGATCTTCAGAATAATGTTTCAAAGTCATTAACGAATGTGCAAAATGTGTGCACACGTGCTCAGAAGAGCACAGAAGTGAGCCAATTTGAAAGAATAACCGTATCTAATGCATCTCATCTGCCATTGATTGTGGTTTGGCCATTGCAATTATTTAGTTGGAGTGCCGTAGAGAGCCGCTGACCACAACCTTGCACCGGGACGCGGTGCCAGCAGAATAGTAATAAGGCACGGGAAGAACATAGAAACCAGCCTCTCCAGTCACAGGACTTTTATTGACACAAGTCAGACAGCAGAATGTGATTCATTTTGTGAAACCTAAATTAAATGTGAGTGGATGAGAGCCGGCTCCCGGTACTCGAGGGACTTCAGTTTCAGAGCGAACGAAGAAACGAGGAGAATGTAATATGGCTGAATGTTGTGTTGGTTGCCTTGATTGTCTGTATGAGAGGGGCTTAGAAGAAGCTAGGCTGAACCACTGGAGTGAGCTCTGGGGATAAGATGAAGGATTACGCGAAAAAACTGAGAATGAGGGGAATGGGAAAGAAGTTTTTGAGAGAAAGAGAGAGTCTATAGAGCATGGAGAAAGAAGTGAGCGAGAAATGAAGATGGAGTGAGGCGGAGAGAAAAAGGGAAACTGCCTAGAACGTGTTGAGACCGAGGATGAATGTTTGAGGCTATAGTTTTTTAAAACTCCAATAAAGCCAGCTGGCTCCTGGCCGCATTGGAACATGGGAAAAAAGAGGCTTTGAGTGGTGAGTCCGGGGGCTGGTGGAGCGGGGCGGGGCGGGGCAGCCTTCCTTTGTGAGCAAGAATTAATTTACAATGGTTAAGGCAAGGTGAGCTGCACTTAGCCGGGCCAAAACAGAACTGCAGCTTTCATCTGCGGTCTGCAGGACTTCAATCCATCATGTGCTTGTAATGAAACACTGTGTATGCACGGAATGCAATTATTCATCTTATTGCCACGATATGAATGTGGGCGCATTTTTGGGGTGCAGATGACTTTTTCTTTGCTCCGCTCCGATGCGCGCACACGCCGGCATCGGATCTCTGCAGCGAGCGAGACGGCGAGCCGAGAAATGTTACCGCGACACGTAGAGACAGACAGGGTTTTTTTTCTTCCTACAGGCGGTATAGGCGGCCGCCTAGGGCGCCATTCAGAGGGGGGCGCAAAAAAATGCGCCCAGCAAAAATATATATATATATTTTATTTTTTTGCTGGGTAGTTTTTTTTTGCGCCCCCATCTATATCTCCAACCAATATTTTGACATTTAAAAAATTAATCTAACATTACACATTGTTGCGATCGTTCTGTTTATTTGAAAGAAATTCAGTCTTGCAGGGCAAAATAGCGTTTGAAAGTTGCAATTCCGTTTTCGTGCAAAATCGTTTTTCATTTTTATATTTTGGGGGGGGGGGGGGGGGGGCGCCACGAGTGAAGCTTGCCTAGAGCGCCAAATGTGCTAGGGCCGCCCCTGGAGACAGAAATAACATGCTGCTGTGTAGAGACGATTAATAACAGACGTTTAGTTTAATAAAAGAACAAAGACGTCTTTAAGAAAAGGACCTGACATTACTTCTGCTGTAATCTGGCGCGATAGAGAAAATTACAGGGGGGCGGGCAGAGATTATTTTGTTTTCAACTCAAAATTGTCTGCGAGCCATATGCCGTCACCGGAAGAGTCATATTTGGCTCGCGAGCCATAGGTTCCCGACCCCTGCTCTAAGGAATAGTTCAAAATATTTTGAATCGAAATAACTTTCTCGCCTTCTTTTCTGAGAGTTAAATGATCATAGTTTAGCACTAAATTTGGAGGTAGGAGGAAACACTGCTGGGATACAATACAAACACCTCTAAAGCTCACTAATTACCATGTGGATTAACATGTTTGTTTAACCCATCAGACGGTTCATAGCTATGCCAACGGAACGTAATAACCTTAAACAACCCACGTTATCAATTTGTATGAAATCCACAGAAGTGTGAGCCAGGAGAGGTGAGATAATATAAAGAGTGACACAGTCTGTGTAGGAAGGTCAGAGTGGATGGATGAAGCTGTGACTGCTGGAGTGAAACCCAAGTCAACTTATTTCACGAATATGTCACGAATTCTGTACTTGTTTGAACCCAAACCACCATCTTTTTCGAAACCGAGCCAAGTGAAGCGACAGTCGGTAGACCATGCCCTCGCAAGCTTGCCTTTTGTTCCTTATAGGTCTACCAATCATTTCTCACACAAGCTCACTCATTGTTTACTCCTTATTGTTTAATCATGACACCAGCTGCGCAGATCTGCTGGTCCGCTCTATCCAATAAGCACAAGGAAACAATGACATGGTTAGCCTGACATCATCTTGCTGCTGTCTCTTTAAAATATGACCTTCTCTTTACCATCAGGTCATTCATGTTGCGGTTATGAAATCTGCACTGTATCTGTCCATGTTTACATCAGGCGACAAGGCTTTGCTACCTTTCTTCATTCTAGCATCATCAACTACTGATCTTAAATAATAAATGAACCTGAACTTTGAAGGCGCTTTTCTCGTCTTCGGACCACTCAAAGCATATTCACACGACATGTCCTCATTAACACCCAGAGCAGGGGCTACCATGCCTATCAGGACTAACTGACGACCTCTGATTGAAGGACGACCCTGCCCCCCACTGAGCCACAGTCGGTATACTGATCAGTGGAATAGTGTAAAACCAAGAGAAGCGATCATTTGCGATCAGTTTTAACATTCTGACGGCATGATTGTGGCACGAGGCATTTTCAGACCGAACTGTTCTGGGGACTCCCTGAGAGGAACTCCCCACTGGGGAGATCCCCGAGAAACACAAACCTGCAATCGCTTTTTACCTTCGCATTGAAAATGAGGAAGGTTCTGTTTTGATCGCCGTGTATTTATTTATTTATTTATTTGTATGCGTGTTATTCGCAGAACTCAAAATGTATTGAACAGAATTGCATGAAATTTGGTGGGATGATTGGTTATTATCCGGGGACCAGTTGATTAGATTTTGGGATCGATCGGGTCAAAGGTCAAAGGTCATGAACAGGTCAAAATCTTCTTGAATCGCATGAAATTTGGTGGGATGATTGGTTATTATCCGGGGACCATTTGATTAGATTTTGGGATCGATCGGGTCAAAGGTCAAGGTCAAGGTCATGGAAAGGTCCACACAAAAAATACTATAGCACGATACATTTTTGTCCAATTGGCATGCAACTAATGCCAACATTTTCATAATTCAATGCCCAATCTTGTGATATGCGAAGGTATGCGCTCTACCGAGTGCCCGTTCTAGTTTCTGTTTGCAGTTGCACCGCCAAGAGGAATGCTGATGTGGCGTAAGCCTGGTTTCGGTGCTAATGCCTTTTTCTAATGGCGGTTTCCGGTGCCATAGCCAAGATTTACATTTTTGAGGAGGTGCACATCAGCTACCCGTTTTTTTCTACATCTTTAACCACTCAACAAGAAACTAGGTAATAGAGCACAGTGGTTAGACTATTCCTACTATTCATTTAAAATCTCTTCCTGTCTTCTTGTGACCCGATGTCACACAATGGGTTTTAACCAGGTCAACGAAGAGATGTTCCTTTTACTTTCGAGGCTTGAAAAGATACAACTCTGCAGTGCTGGACAAGAAAACAAGAAACAGATTGAATTCATTTTGTGTAGCATAACATTTGTTCTGCTTTCCTATGGTATTAATCATCCTGTATCCCTCCCTCAGTTTAACAATTCAATTCCTTAGGGGGTCCCAACCACCTGGCTGGGAAACTCTGCTTTACACCAGAAACTTGTCAGAGATATGATGTTAAATTGTTTTGCCAAGAAAAGAAACAACGCTCTCTTAAGAGGACAAGCTGTGTATTTTCAGTGCGGAGCACTATTCAGGCCAAAAGCGTTCCCTAAGGGTAAAATCAATGTTTGAATGTATTTGTTGAATGTGTATTCTAACCCAACCCATGTTTCTGATACCTGAGAAGTGTTGAAAACTTAGAGAGTGAAAACAAATTTCTCTGCCAGACACTAATATTTCATTCACGGCCTTCTTGTCTTCTTGGCAACCGGGCCCTCTCACCGTGATCTGCACATATGGAGCGGGTCAGGCTTCATCCAAGGAGCTGACATCACTGGTGCTGAGCAGTGCCGACAGAGCCAAAAGAAAAGGGGCCGCGTGTATGACAGCGAACATCCACTCCGAGGGCATGAGTCATTGGCTTGGGCCGGATAAGAGATGGGGCTCACCTCACTGTTACCCATACTTTCTGAATGCTCTCATTATTAAGTGAATTCTTCTTGTCAGAGGCCGGGATGTTGCTCAATTTCCGCTCCAGATTGCCATCCTGCTTTATTGAGTGGTTTCTCTCCTCCGTCGCAGGGAGGAGACGCCCTTGCCAAAACGAAGCTGGCGCATGATGTTAGCCGCCATTGACATCTTTACAGCTTCAACCTCCACTGACTTCTCATACGCTCACACCTACACACCCACATTGTGCTGAGTCAGAGTGATCAGGAACCAGGGAGTCGCTTCGCTGGGATGCTTAACCCTTGTGTTGCCTTCGGGTCATTTTGACCCGATTCAATATTTCACCCTCCTGTCGCCTTCGGGTCAATTTGACCCGATTCAATGTTTAATGTCGGTGTTCTTTCGGGAGTCAACAAACAAACATAAAGTACCTCACACTTAAACTTGGAAAACAATATTAATTCTAATAATTTTCTGGAGATTAATAGCTGGGGTCATATTGACCTCAAGGGTAAAATATGTTAGTAAATATAAAGGTAACAGGAGGGTTAAACATTGAATCGGGTCAAATTGACCCGAAGGCAACACAAGGGTTAACTGTGTGTGTTTGTTTGTCCATTCATCATGTGATGCAACGACTCTTTTGTTTTAGTCGCTGACAATGTGCGGCCTCCGTGCTTTGAGTATCATGCTATTTATTGTGTTCCCTGTAGATGCACCACAACCCAAGTCCAGACACACAAGCGTACCCCTGGATGTCTTTGTGTTGCTAAGGGCGGCTTGTCATTATTCTGGTTGCTCACAGCTGTCGGTGGGAGAGGAGCCAGCTGTCTTCAATCCTGTTGGTTAGCAGACTGAAGGCAGCGTGGCCATCATTGCACCCATGCTTGTCACTCCGGGTGTGTTATCATGAACGGAAGGCACAAAGTCACTCAGCTGTTGATTTGACCGCTGTCTCTTTCTCCCTCTCCCTCTCTCCCTCTCTCTCTCTGAAACTGTTAGGCGTGTTTGTCTTTCGGGTCTTGGAGGCCAGTGTGTTTTAAGCGGCTGAATGGTCTTTGTGATAACACACATTTATTGGTGAGTGGGTTTATCCTCGGGTCTGTGTACTCCGCTATCCAATGCAGCATAGTTGATGTCTATTTGTTTGGTCTATCCCATTGGGATCATTTGGTGGGATTAATGCTGTGTCCAGATTTAAAGGAATGGATTCTGCGCTACTTTATAGTATATAATAATGTGTAAGAGAAGTACTACTTTAGGGGTTTTGCAGATGGTACAATCACAGTTAAATGAATGTATTGTTTCTCATCAAAATGTATTGTGTGGAGCAGTGAGTGCATTTTATTTGTCATCATGACAAAACTGCAAAGAACATGTGTTTTGAATATTATGAAATTTGCACTGTGTACATCCCACAACCCGGGCTCACTTCCAACTTGTCAAATATCAGCAGTTGGTCCGTGCGCCTCAGCGCCTGACCAGGCTTTTAAATAACTACAATGTATAAATGTAGTTCTTGAGCCGTATGACAGTACTCTCTGAGGGTCACCGTTTGGTCTAACCCACGACTCAAAAAAAATTCTTGTCTGGTCTTATACTTGAGAGACTCTCTCCGCATCGTTCTTCGAACTAAAAACCATGGATTTGATCAACTGGTATCTCAACACAATTGACACCATCTTCTCGACGAGAAGCTCGGGTTCGGGGGAGCCTGCCCGTCCTGCCGGGACGTTGGCAGCTGGTTACACGATGGACGCGTGGGAGAAGTGGCGGCCCTTTCCGTGGAGGACGTAGAAGACATCTACCTATTCGGAACTATGATTACAGGATTTCTGCTGTTTGGATTTGGCGCTGACCTGGCTTATCGGGAAATTAATGAAACGATGACAGCTGTTAAAAACCCCCCAAGGCTGCCCGAATCGATTTGAAAACCATTGGAAAATGGGAGGAAAATGGTGGGATAGTGGCTGCGCAAATTGAATGCAGCTACTTACAAGGCCAAACAGTCCCAATCGTATCTGCTTTCGGCTCCCTCAACCAGCTCGGCCTGAGCCAACTCTCCTGAAGACCGCTGAAGTGAGAATCTCTCTCATTCCCTCTCCCCTCCCCACAGACACCTGTGGACTGTTGACTATTCCCGGGATCTTTTCAAGGCTGTCTCCATGGCAACGACCATCTTGCGAACTGAGAACTGTCTGATTGTGGCCTGGGGGAAGAAGACAACACAGGCCACTCACACACAAACTTTCAACACACTGATATGCATCCACTACCCTCACCCCCCATCCCACGCCTTCGCCTGTTTCCCGTTGCAAGTCATGTTTAAAATGTATGTGCTTATGTGCTGAGGTGTGTGTGTTCCTGCTCCCACACTGTCCTCCTATAGGAGCATGTGTGCGGGTTGTTTCTCCTCGCCTCTCTACCCTCATGTTGTGCTGTAATCTTTCATCCTTTACGTCTCTTCCGGGAGTGAACGCTGGCGCGTTTAGCTGCCACTGCTCTCCGGTTGTCTTAACTGTTTTTAATGTGTTGTACGGCGACCTTGAGTGCCTTGAAAGGCGCCTTATAACATAAATTTATTCTTATTATTATAAACTGATCCAACTTGTGTACAGTGTCGCTGACGCAGTAAGCAAATGCAAAGCACCTTTCTCCTCTTCTCTCTATCCTTATGGGTGAATTTTCATCTCTCCATCACAAATTATTAAATCTGCTTCCTCCCCGGAGTCCTTGTGACTCCACGTCTCATAGGGTCCATTGGACCTGGCTGTATTTTGATTTTTGAAAGGTATATCATATCATATTATATCTTATGCCTGGTGGTCCGGCCTACTGTCATGGCCCTGCTGATGCCCCCCCACCCCCCCTTTTCTTTTAGATACAAGGATAGAAAAATTGCCTTATTGCTGCATGTTAGCTCTGGTCAGTTCATGTTGACTTTTGATGACAAGATGACTCTTTGATTGACAGTTGCTAAGATGTCTTCCTGCATCATCATCATCATCATCATCAAATTGGGCTTGTATTTATTTGGATGTTTGCTTCTCTCTCTGGTATGACAGAATGCTTACAATACTGAAGAAGTAAGTCAAAGTTAATTCTTCCACACCCTCTTAACTAAATACAGAGCATTTTAGTTCTTGAATATGAATACATACTCCTCTCTGTATGCTTTGGATTTTGCTTATGAAGTATTCAACCTGCACAGGCATGCATTAAAAGCTGATACCTGCAACACTAAAGTGAACGCAATATAAACGATATCTCTCCGAGCATTCACTGCCGTTGTGCCTCCCGTTTACAGCAAGAGATCTCCCAGATAACACATTATCTCATGAATTAGAAGAGTCACTCAGCCAGCTTCCCTTCAGCAGATTCTTTAACGGCTGCAGATTTGTGACAGTGGCAACTATTAGGATTCAATTTAAAACTCCACTTGACATGCAAGTATGAGATGGTGCTTTAACTCAACTTTTCCCATGGGGGTGACCAGGATTTTCCAACAAGTTAAGTTTTTGTGCTGACTCCAGTATCCGATCTGGCAACTCACCCCCAACTTATCAAATGTCAACACTTGGTCAGTGCCCCTCGGTGGGTGATACCGTCACACAGAGGGACCCTTTGCCAACTGTATGAGACACACTGAGCCTTCAAGTCACTCCAATGCAAGCTCATCTGCATTATTGTTCGATGGTCAGAGCAATGACGCAGTGGACTGAGCGACTAAGTCTGCTGGAGGTGGGTGGGAGAGATGGACAGGACCTTTTATCCAGGAGACAGCTGTTTGTGTCCTGTATTTTACCTTTGTGTTATTACATAACGTACGTACTTTACTAATGACAGTTAGAACAGAATAGAGTCAAGCTTTATTATCACTGTGCTTAAAACACTGAACATCTGTCAAACATGGTACATAACAAACTTGCTTATTACAACCACCAGAATCGTATCCTAAACCTGACCCGAGTAGTTTTGGGGCGAAAGTAAACCTAAAAACTATTAAACCTACGGAGGAAGTTAATTTTAAGACATTACCTGGATTACAGTTTGAACTCAGAAGCACAACTCGGAAACAGGAATGCAAGAAGAGAATCTGTACTTGTCTTTTCAGGCAGGGTAAAAACCGGTTGGTCAGTCCAATAGGGCAACAAATCCAAAAGGGGGCAGGCAAAACTCGTAGGTCGGGTAAACGGGTAAACAGGGTCAGAACAGGCAGCTCAGAATCAATATTTGGAATACACTGGAGAGCTTGGCAATAACACACAAGACAATCTGGAAGAGGACAAGGGCAAGCGAGGGGACCTAAATACTGACACACTAACAAAGGGTGGGCTGCAGGTGGGTCGAACACACGAAGGGATGGCTCTCAAGCGAAGAGCCACGGACTGTGATGCGGTATTTAATGAGTTGGAAGTGCCCTCGTGTACAGAGCTTAACGCGCAATTGTGTTTTACAAGGCACTTAAATGGGCATTTTCCTTTTCTTGAGTCTGCTGATGAGTTTCATAAATGCACAGTTCACTTCCTCATTAAGTCTAAATGTTCGCCACTAACACAGATGGAGGAGTTGAGTCCTTTAACCAACCTGTGGCAGTAAAAACAGGTGGAACTATTCGAGGACAGATGTCAGCTTCGCTGTCAACAGAGAGCTATCGTAAACCTTGAAATCTCTCAACTGAAAGGTGTTAGCCTCGAGGTATTGTGGAGCAGTGCTACAAACATATCCACTGTATTTATTCGGCAGAGCAAAAACAGCTTTTATGTGGAAAAAAGGTTTGAATGAGACACCAAAGATGACATTGGAAGTGCTGGGAAGTGTGGATTGAAAATCAACTGCAGTGGGAACTCTGCACACGTCTGTAAAATGAATGGACCGTCATGAGTGACCGGTGAAAGGGTTGACAGGCTGCACAGCGAGTGGGTACTTTTCACTCAATTACTGTATTACATGAGGGGGTGAGATCATTTTGATTGCTTCCAATTAGGGCTGCAGCTAACGTGATCAACCAATGTATTATTGACCATTTTTTATCATTTAGGAAGCTGCTTGACACCGGCGTGACGGTCAGCATCTTTAAAATTGCCCATCGCTATCCCCCTGAGCCCAACCGGTGTCTTCTAATTGCTTGTTTTCTTCTTTAAATGCTTACATTGGAAAACGGAGGAAAGCAGCAAGTTTCACCTTCTTAAATGTGAGAATGTATCTGAGAAATAAACTAAATGTCTTTTGGTTTTGGACTGTTGGGCAGATGAAACATACAGTTAGAAGATTTGTTCAATGTTTTTCTGGCATTATTTGGACAAAAATCTAAAGCGTGTGCAGTAGTCAAGTGTATTCACAGTGATATTCTACTTATTACCTCGTTACCTATGTCTTTGGACCTCAGTAATCCTGCAATCTTCATATCATATGGACAGTATATGTTGTAAGCACAGTGACATATTCCTACCTCATTAGAAGGACGATGTTACTGATGATGGTGATGGTGATCATGGGGCGCAGTGAGAGTGCACAAATATGAAGCCATGGTCACAGAGATATGCTGGAGACTGCAGTGAGAGCCATGTTGAGGCTTCAGTGACACCTGCTGGGGGTATGGCGAGAGAGAGAGACAGAGAGAGAAAGAGGGAGAGAGAGGGAGAGAGACAGAGAGAGAGAGAGAGAGAGAGCCTCCTGTCACTGCTACAATAATTGTGATCATCAGTCAGGTGTCCCCTTCTCTTCCCCAGTTCATTTAACCACATGGTGCATTCTCATTATCTCCAGAAGCAGCCCTGGTGGGTGGTGTACGTGACATGAAACAGCAACGTAAACAGGGATTGCAGAGTGCACATAATAAAACAAACAGAGTATAATCCATGCACAGAGACAGGCACACAACATATAGTTAAAATACAAAAACCAACATGTACGGCTGCTGGATTTACATTGTGATACAGGACTGAGACTGTGCAGACATGATGTAACACTGCCATCTACTGATATGAACGCAGAAGTAAAGTAAATGTCAATGAATAATTACTTTCCAATGGGTTGATTACACGTTTGTTTTAATATAAATGGGGTCTGTGACACAATGTAATCTGCTGGAGTATGGAAGGTGGCTGTGGCACCTGCATATGTGAATGATCCAGCACTGGACAAGGCTCATGTAACATAACACAGACTGTGGTGTGTATTTTAATACACCCGATCAGTATGAGAAGAGCTGCTACTTTCAAAAAGATGCAATTGATTGACTTGCAGGTTCACAAGGTTATTATATTAAAGACCTTTCTGCATGTTGCATTAAAAAAAAAAACTCCTTATGACATCATTTAAGAAAAGCAGCTGGATTATTATTAAAATAGGTTATTTATCCAATCATGGCATATGGTAATATGTTGCAGATATTCATCTGTGTTATTTACTGATAACTGCTTTCAGGAGATACAAAGACTTCTGTTATGCTTTAGCAAACAAGTTGCCTGACTAAATTTCAGGGCCCCAAATGATCACATGCTGCTTCTAAAGGCTTTCATATCGTGTAATGTGGCATGACGTTTTTGACACACACACAATGAACATATATATATATACACACATGCTTGAGTGTTTAGAACAAATATTGAAACCAGTGTCAGTGTTATACCCACTTCATCGCAGAGAAGTATACAGGTATAAATGCATGCATAATTAGAGCATAAGCATTACAATACATACATCTTTTAAATAGACATTAAAGACTGAATATATTCCATATTGGAATCCTCAATCTGACAACTGGATTTTGTGAAACACAATATAATCATATCATTATAATAAAAAGTTAATAAACAGCCAAATCAAGTTATTTCCATGCCCGAGATGGCTGGTTTATTGAGGGCTTCACTCACAAGCACCTGAATTTCAATATAGGATTTAATCAGCTGCAGGGAAACATCACACACACAAACAGCTCGATGCACACGCCTGTGAATCAGTCACCATCCTTGGGTTTCTAATACATCCTAACAAATGCTCGATTTCCCATCCAAATCTATGAGCTTCACGCCTTCACAAAACATGAATTATGCTACTTGTCATCCGCAATTCACACATTGAAACTAAGCAGAAGCCGCTGCATTCAAACTCATTACCAAAGCATTGATGATACAGAATTGCTGTCGCACTGCTCATTACATCATCAATGTAAGCATCAAGGTGTTAGAACTAGCAGAGCGAGCAGTGTCACCTTGAGCAGGAGTTTGTTCTGTGTGGGCATCACACTCAGAGGCCCTGAGCAGAGTTATCTTAGTAGTTCATGTCTAAACTTTCTCTCTTCAGCCTCCACGCTTTCACCTCAGAACTTTTGCTTGAAACATCTTCATTTTTACCATCCTCATTGTTTTTATTAATTTGCTTCTTCTGAGTTCAGTTTCCACCCACTTAGAGCAGAGCAGAGTCGTCCTTCAGTCAGAGGATCGACGGTTCAATCCCCGGTTCCACTAGTCAATGTCCTCTTGGTCACTAATGGTTAGTTAGAGTCACAGCGATTGAAGTTATAATGTTTGTATTGTGACAACCATGTAAAGAAAAAAGGAAAAGGCTCATAGCCAAGCAGTTCAAACGAGTCCTTGAAGGACTTGTTCATAGTTTATATCAAACAAGTAGCCCTTTGTATTATGTTGTACCCTTGAAGTAGCTTTTAGTTTAAAAAAGGTTTGTGACCCCTGTTCTATGCTCATTACCCTGTGTGTGTGCCAACATACAGCCCTCTTTAATATGGACACACAACGGGAAAATTATGAAAACAACTGTCAAGCAAGGGGTGGGCCGTGGATTTAAGAGTATTTTACTAGTCATTAATAAACATATCACACGCCTCCTTCCATCCCCCATCACTTACATTGACTGCCAGCTCTTGGGAAATGCTGCATTCCATCTTTAAATGTGTGTGCGTGTGTTTGTGTGTGTGTGTGTGTGTGTGTGTGTGTGTGTGTTTTGCTGCAGTGCCACCCTATGATGGCAAGAGGAAATGCAGGACATGTGGAAAAACTATATTCCATATTGATAGATAACAAACCCGAGATCAAATGAAAGAAAATGGCCAGCTCGGTGGCTCAGTGGTTAGCACTGTCGCCTCACAGCAAGAAGGCTCTGGGTTTGAATCCCGGTCGTCCCGGTCGTTCCAGGTCCTTTCTGTGTGGAGTTTGCATGTTCTCCTCGTGTCTGCGTGGGTTTACTCCGGGTCCTCCGGTTTCCCCCACCATCATAAAGACATGCACCGCATCGTATGGATAAGAATGAATGTTGGTGGTGGTCGGAGGGGCCGTCGGCGCTGATTGGCTGCCACGCTTCTGTCAGTCTGCCCCAGGGCAGCTGTGGCTACTGATGTAGCTTACCACCACCGGGACGACTGTGTATGTATGATTATAGAAGGAATCATTACAGAGTTACAACACATTCAATGAGTATGAGAGAGTATATAAATAGTTGGTATAGGCATGGACCACGATCCTCCATGATCGTGATTTGCTCTGCCGTGATAAGTTGGTGAAGCATTAGGTTATGACATATAACTGGAGTTTACTCCAACTTTACGGGACTCTCCATAAGTCGATTAGTTCATTCAGAAGTCAGGCAGCTACTATGGTCAAAATATTCAATACATAATTTGAATTGAATGTAAATGTCCGTTCTACTCCTATTGCATAAGGCATTCATCTTGTACTGTATGTCTGCTTCTTTAGATTGGACAGTTTAGTCACCCTTCACAACCTTCAGATACCTAATCTGAGTGAATGTCATTAACAGCAGGCCCAAATCATAATAAGGCGTCTGCCATAGATTAAGAACTTTACCCAGTGCCATTCACTCTATGAATATTAGAGGTCAAATGGGTCGTATTCATTCCAAAATCCAGTATAACTTTAAATTAGCAACTTTTAGAAAAAAATGCTTGTATTTTCTTATATTTTCATTTCTATTCCAGCACATACAGAACGCTATACCTTTTCCACTCAGATGTGATACTATATCTTTTATCTTTCAATTTATCACAACTCACTAATGGCCTGCGGTTTACCCCCCCCCCCCCCCCCCTGTCATGTTCCAGCTGCTTCAATAAAGGTAATACAAGTCAGTTAAGCAGATGATGATGTCTCTTCACTGTGTACATCTACTCCAGGTAACAATGCTGTCATAGCTTCAATGAAATGATTCATAAAAGCCCCGAGGCATCCTCATTTGGATTCGCTGCAAAGGCCTTGAAGATATTCTAAATGTTATAATGTTATAATTCATCTCAGTGCCAGTGCCCCACCCAACAATCACTCCTACAGGATATTAAAAATATATTGTGTAATGCTTAATATTCCAGTCTATTGCCACTCCTCTAGGTGTTCAACCTTGGTGTAATTCCCCAACTGCAGGAGCTGTTTGTGTAAAGCTTGCAAGGTCCTGCAATGATAGCCATGTCTCTTGAATGCAGACAAGGTTACAATCCGCCACAATTTAGCCAGAATGTATGCATGTTATTATTTTAGATATTAGACTATGTTTAGTCTATTTCTTCATTTAAGTGATTTAAGTGTCCCATGTTTTTATGAAGTGTTTCGTAATACAGAATACATTATAACAAGTACCACGATGACGCATTCCTTCCCGAGTCTTCCAGACTAATATGGTAATGATATCCTGATGATGCTCTAACGAGGTTTTAATTATTCTGTTCCATTTTGTTTCAATGCATGTGATGCATTTCGTGATGCATGAAAAGTGACACTTGCCCCAATATGCATTTGTGCGAGCATGCTCACATCACGGATGCCGACATCTCAGAAGTTTTTTTCTGGAACTAAATAGCAATTCAGTGAGATTATTCGGCCACATTTGCAGACATAATGCGGCGTCAGACAACTGGTGCTCCATTGGTGCAGACAGAATATGGAGAATATATTCTGATGAATAAAGAGTTCACGTGTTCTCTTTAAGAAGCTCTTCATCAGTGTCTCAATCGGAAAAGGTCAGCAAAGATAAAAGGTCAGGGGTGATCGACCCGCCTCCACCCACGCCGAGAACAACACTGATGATGATATGACAGCTGACTGATGACATTCTATTGTGTGCAGTGGTGTACACCTCCACAGTATCCAGAGGACACCCCAGCACGCTGCTGGCCTTCTTCATCAGCTTGTTCAGCCTCTTCCTGTCAGCCGCTGCCATGCTGCTGCTCCAGAAGACCACTCCATCAAAGATGGCTGATGCCACCACAGAGTCAAAGAAGGTCTTCAGGAGGGCTCCCTGCACTCCAAAGGACCTCAGTCTCCTCAGCGGAAAGAGTCTTTTCTGCACCCTTTTTATAAAGTGTGTGTGCGTGGTCAGTCCAGTCCAGTTTGTTGTTCAGGTGAACACCCAGGTACTTATAAGATTTTATAATCTCAATGTCCAGTCCCTGGATGCTCACTGGTACCGGAGGAGAGCGTTTACCACGGTGGAAGTCCACCACCATCTCCTTGGTCTGACTGGAGTTGATGTGGAGGCGGTTCCGCTGGCACCATTCCAAAAAGTCCTGGTTCAGTTCTCTGGACTCCCTGTCATCGTCGGCAGAGACGAGGCCGACGATTGCAGAGAACTTTGATACAAGTTCACTCCGTGCATCATTTACTTTGAGCTCATCTCATTGGCTGTCATCCTGGCTGTCTTTGAGAGACGTTACTTGGCAGAGTGAGAAAGCCAACGCAGCAGCCTCCCCAAGGTCCTAGTGCCCGGGGATTATATCATTCTGTCTGGAGAGGGCTCAGGCAGATCACCAACTACAGGCCCAAATCACCCCACTCCATGAAACATGTCACTTCCCTGAACTACTACTGATGCTTCTAAAGCCAAATGAAGCAGTCCTGAGGCCATCCCTACAACCCCCCCCCCCAGAGGCCCCCACCCACCCCATCCATCCCCATCCCCCAGCCCCACCATCCCTCCACCTCTCCAGCCCCTCATCTCTCTCTCGACCAGATCACCCTCCATCAAGGCTGCGCTGTTTAAAAAGCAGAACCCAGGCTGCAACAAAGCCGGACCGCTCCTCCCCCCCCCTGAAGCCTCTCCCCCGCACCTCGTCTCCTGTTCCACACTCACTCAACACCTCCACAGCCCTGAGATGCTTCCCGGCTTCCCATGCTCCCCCTGGATCATACCCCCCAAAACCCCTGCAGATCCCCCCACCATCATCCACAGGTACAGGCACTATCCTGGGACTAGCCCCTGAAGTCTGGTGCCGCTCTGTCCCTGCTGTCCTCACAGACCCACACCTGACCCACTGACCCACCCTGGAGCCATACAGGCACGCCACAGAGCCAACAGGTCTGCCACATACACCCAGCACATGCTCCACCATCATCCTCATCTCATCTCCCCCAGGAACCTACGCTGTACAATCATCCTGTCCCTGCTGAGCTCAACAATCCAATCCAGCTGCCTGCAGGCTCCCAGCTCAGTGCCACGTCCCACAGCGTCCCCAGCTCCACCTGCTGGATCACTGACGACTCTGACCCGAGGAAGCAGCACCGAAGCAGGGGGAACGCCTCAGGAGGGCTCCCCCCCACCACCTTCTCCCCTGTGTGCTTTGTTCCTCTGTTCTCCCTCCAGTCACTCAACATCTCCCACCTCCAGTCCAGTCACCAGTCAAGAAGAAGTTGGATGATGACACCCACCACCTGCCTGACCATCTGTGGTGGGGACTCACCTGGTGAGGGGGAGACGGACCACCTGTGCAGAGACCTGGCAGCACACCTAAACCAGCGAGCTAAACCAGTGGGAGATGATGGTGATGAGAGGGCAGGAATGCAGCCCCACCTCCCCCGTCCATCCTGTGTGTCTCCCCACCGACGCTCTGTGGAGTCCTCCATCATCACCCATATCATCACAGTGGGACTGAACACAGCTCTCCATCACCCCCATCACCCCAGCAGGATAGAGCCCTTCCTGAGGCAGCTGAAAGAATTCAACCTGCCAAAATGCCATGGAAAATGATGGTACAATTCTACACCATCATCTGGCCCTCCATCATCTGCCATCACCACCCAGCAGCCAGCCAAGAAGCAGAGCACTGCTGCAGAGCATCATCCGCCGGCTGAGAGGGTTATCGGCTGCAATCTGCCCTTCTCCAGGTCCTGTTCACTCCAGGTCACTCCAGAGGGCGAGAGATCCCCAGCTGACCCTCCCACCCTGACCCTCCCTCGGGAGTCCCTCCCTCGGGATCAGGGAGGCCCAGACCACAAGACCCACCACACAAAAAACACCAAAGTTTTTTCAGTTTTGGCTCAGTCTAGACCCGGATCCCCCGGATCCCCCCCCCACTGACACACCTTCCCAGGACTTCCTCTTTCCTCCTTCTTCCCTCCTCTTCCTCCTCCTCCTTCTCCTTCCCTCCTCCCCCCCTCCCTTCCTCCTCCCTCTCCTTCCCCCCCTCCTCACACACACCACAACCTTGAGGCCCCTCCACACACCCACATGCACATATTTTTTTCTTAAAACTTTTACAAACACAACATACAACACACATCACTTTACAACACACACAACACACAGCACACACCCAAACACTTTTATTATTTTTTGTTGTCTTTTCGTCGGATGATTGTTGTTTGTCATGTCCAAATGTTGCACCTAAAAAAAAAAAATTCCTCGTTTGTGTAAACATTCCTGGCAATAAAACTGTTTCTGATTCTGATTTCTGATTCTGATTCTGATTAAGTATCATGATAGGCTATTGGATTGTAATTTGAAGGGGGAGGAAAGATGGCAAGTTAAAGTTATAAATAACTTGTCCATGTGAGAAAAAAATAGTTTAATTTTATTACATCACACAAAAAAGCCCCCCTAAAGTAGGTCTAACGACACCTCTGGTATGAGCATAAGCCTGGTTGACGAAACATAACTGTAAGGTCTTATGAGTCATATTTCTTCTACCAAGAACATGCTGCAGACTCGTTTATCCCTTCCCCACTCAGAGTGCACTGACGCCTCTGCAACACACGAGGGAGGTACTGCATCATGAGTCCGTTGAGTAAGACGGAAGCTATGTTCTGTCTGTTACAGCTGTAGGTGGCGGTTGTTATTGTGATTCAGCTCCTCGCCGCTGGAGTGAGACCTCTCCGAAGCGTGCTGGATGTTTCTCAGAGATGGATTGCCAGACAACACCAAATGAAAAGCCTTTGGGTATTATGACTGAAAATGGGGGATATAAAAACATCCATATGGAGTAGTTCAGTGGTCTTTGGCTTCTCTTTCCCTTTGCTTGGAAACGTGCTTGAGAAATAATTGGTTGTTTATTTATATCAAATGCAAACTACAGCGCTGATATTTTTCATATGTAGTGGCAAAAGAAACACATAAGCAAATGAGAAATGTATTTGTTTTAGTCAGTTTCAAATTAATTAAACATATCTGCTGTATAAAGATGACCACATTATATATATCATGTTATGTGAACCATGACGGTGAATTACTGAATAAGCAGGTGTCTACAGGGAGACTGCCGAGCTGGTGTCCGGCCTTTACGGCAGTGGTTTATAGCTGTGTAACTGATGACCACAAGCCCCGTCCAATTGTTACAGTAATGAAATTATCAACCTCTTAAAAAGCTGACAGATGCAGAGCTGTACATTGCACCATATAACAACAAGACTAGCTCCCATACATTATACTTCACTTATAGATTACTTTGTAATTGAATCAATACAGTTGCTGTTGGATATTTGTTCTGCTATTTGTTGTTCTTGTTTAATTGCTCTCATAACTATAACGTTGCACAGAGTGTTGGGTTTATTTGTCTACATACTGAGACAACTGACATGTCTGCTATCACCTCAACACAATACAGATGAATGGGGTATTGTGTTGAGGTGGCCATGAACGATTTTCTTTGACCCTAGGTACACCTTGTTGTGCCCTCCATCCTCCATAGCCCCATCCGCACCAGGTGTGTCGGTCCAGAGCCCGCCTGCAGTACAACAAGCCGACACTGGTGTGCGCACTGCAGCTTCCTCTCAACCCCACTTCCATCAGTAGTCAAGTCAGCCAGTGAGAGCCAGACAGACTGGAAATAACACCACCGTGCCTCCAAAATAAAAGACATAAATAGAGGTGGAAGAGGGGATTTAATATGTATTATTCTATATTAAAGGTTGTGATTTAAAATAAACTTAGACTGGTCACCAAACATACAATCGGATGTATTTCCATGAGGCTGAAGTAGTCGAATATCCCACATAAACACTCAACAACAGATGACACATGTTCAGAGCAACTTGTCTTGATTTCTATTGTTCATCAAATTAAATCACCTACCATAATACAATCACGAACATCATTACCTCACGAACCAACTAACCAAACAGGAGCGCGAACCGTCGAGAGCAGAAACATCGCAGCGTGGTTACCGGGCGGCCGCTCGGCCCATTAGTTTGAAGTTATGACCGGATATGAAGTGTCCGCCCTCTCTGTTTGGCGTTGAGACCAGCCAGCCAGCAGATCCCCACAGAGCAGGCTCGACTGGTGTATTCAGAGATCCCAGTTCCTGTTTCCGCCGCAGCCTTAACACTCAATTTCGTGGAGCAACAACTCTCGGCTGCCGCTGCGCCAGACCCGGTCTCCGCAGCCCCCCGGTCGGATGCCGCTGGAAGCCGGTGTACCATGTCACGGTAGGTGATACCCACCGCGCTTTCATGGCGTAAATGTAGGAGCTACGGAGGCTCAGCTCATAGACTCTGCCCCCCTCCTCCCCGCTACATCCCGGCCTGTTGACTGCGTCGCTGCTGAGATCCCGGTGACCAAACAGCGGTCACGGTGGAAGGCATTCCTGGTCCCGTTATCAGCGCCGTTACTCGGAAGCGTTCAGCCACGGGACGCCGCTCCATTGGCGCGTTGCATTCAAAAACACCCGCCTCGCGTCCTCATTTGTTGGTTTCGTTCGCGTTTTTGGGAGAAGCCGAGTAGAGCATGTTGGAAACAATTTGCAGTGTGTGCGCGTAGTGACCCCGGCGGCTGGCCCGAGACGCCTCCCCAGACCGCGTCCCCTGGACCGAGCAGTGGGTGGTGGTGGTGGTGGGGGGCATCAACACGGCTAGGCGAGTGTAGCATGCAAGCTAGCCGTCTGTCTGTGTTTGTTATTTTTCTATGAATCGTGTGCAAATGAGTTTCCACCGTGGAATTGCATTCTAACCTCCAGCCGCGCACGGAGCGTGAAACTAAAGACACATGACACGGGGAAGTGCCTTGACAAGTGTGTGTGTGTGTGTGTGTGTGTTTGTATGTGTGTGTGTGTGTGTCATCCAGGGTCCTTAACCCTCCCGGTGAGTGCAGGGTTTTTCCTGGGTCAAAACGGGTCTTCGGTGCTCCCCAAAAAAATGTTGGCGCGCTGCGCGCGCACCATCTATTCATGCACGTCGGACTGTTGAGTGAGTGATCAGCAGCTGGCCGCTCTGTCAAGTCGAGCACCGAAACCTGAGTCCCTGTTAACTGGCGACCTTCGGTCGAATGCGTCTGTTGTTGTCGTAGTTACGGCAGATGTTGATAATAGCAGGAGCACACGCAGCTGTCCTGGCGAATGCCGTATTGTTAAATTCTACAATGCAATGAGAAAGCTTCTCGTGTCGTGTCTGGTCTGAACATACCGGAGGAGACGATGTAGAAGAGAAAGCGTCCAGCGACTTGAAGCGTCGCGTGTTGTTTATGGTTGAAACAGGAAGTTAGCAAACTGCCCTTCCTTTGAAATACATTTGGTCAAATAAATAAACACTTAATCAACATACAATTGGGAGTCTGTTTTGTGCAAACATGCATCACGTAGCATAACTCTGTCGTACAACAACAACAAAAATATATAAGGATGTTACGGGATTCGAACTCATGTCTTTGGGAGGAAAAAAGGTTGATTGTCGGGGATTTTACCACTAGGCCAAGACCGACACGGTATACTCTGTTCGCACAATTAAATAACCTGTACTGCGGTCACTGGTCACCACGAAAGGCAGAAAACCACCAGATCAACTTGTGACCAAGCACACTGCCGACCACCATGGAGCATGTTGACGTGAACGAAGGAGCACTCTGTTTCAAATCAAAACGTCTTTAAAGGGCTGCAAATTAATGAGGAAAATGTTTGTGTTGTTGTCATGAGGTAAACATACACAATGTAGACAATAAGGCCAAAAATGTACCAACAGTCAATTTTCGGGATTCGAACTCATATCTATGGGTGGTAAATAATCAGCAGACAGCGACACTACCACTACACCACGATTGGCATATCGAGTATGGACTTGGACTTGTACTTTTACAAACAAATAAATAAACAACAGTCGCCCCTCAAGGCAGACGGCAACCAGATCAACTTGTGACCATAATGCTGCCGACTACCATGGAGTATGTTGACATGAACTCCGGAGCACTTAACCATATTCTCAAACCAATAAGAGGCTGTTCCAACCAGCCAAGAACACACAGAAGGCAAACAGGTGAGTTCACTTGAGTTTGATATGGGAAATAAATAGTCACATTCAATTACATGCCAAATTAATTTATTTTGTATCGCCCAGTGAAAAACTATCTGTCGGCTATAAATCAGATCAGGAAAAACTCCCCCAAAAAACCCTTTTAACAGGGAGAAAAAAGGGAAATCAGAGAATCAATGGTTCAATCATCTCCTCCCCTAGCCCTAAACAGCGTGTAATGCTATGAATGGAATGTGACTATTTATTTCCCATATCAAACTCAAGTGAACTCACCTGTTTTGCCTTCTGTGTGTTCTTGGCTGGTTGGAACAGCCACTTATTGGTTTGAGAATATGGTTAAGTGCTCCGGAGTTCATGTCAACATACTCCATGGTAGTCGGCAGCATTATGGTCACAAGTTGATCTGGTTGCCGTCTGCCTTGAGGGGCGACTGTTGACTGTTTTTTATTTATTTGTTTGTAAAAGTACAAGTCCAAGTCCATACTCAATATGCCAATCGTGGTGTAGTGGTAGTGTCGCTGTCTGCTGATTATTTTCCACCCGTAGATATGAGTTTGAATCCCGAAAATTGACTGTTGGTACATTTTTGGCCTTATTGTCCACATTGTGTATGTTTACCTCATGACAACAACACAAACATTTTCCTCATTAATTTGCAGCCCTTTAAAGACGTTTTGATTTGAAACAGAGTGCTCCTTCGTTCACGTCAACATGCTCCATGGTGGTCGGCAGTGTGCTTGGTCACAAGTTGATCTGGGGGTTTTCTGCCTTTCGTGGTGACCAGTGACCGCAGTACAGGTTATTTAATTGTGCGAACAGAGTATACCGTGTCGGTCTTGGCCTAGTGGTAAAATCCCCGACAATCAACCTTTTTTCCTCCCAAAGACATGAGTTCGAATCCCGTAACATCCTTATATATATTTTTTGTTGTGGTTTTGTACTACAGAGTTATGCTACGTGATGCATGTTTGCACAAAACAGACTCCCAATTGTATGTTGATTAAGTGTTTATTTATTTGACCAAATGTATTTCAAAGGAAGGGCAGTTTGCTAACTTCCTGTTTCAACCATAAACAACACGCGACGCTTCAAGTCGCTGGACGCTTTCTCTTCTACATCGTCTCCTCCGGTATGTTCAGACCAGACGCGACACGAGAAGCTTTCTCATTGCATTGTAGAATTTAACAATACGGCATTCGCCAGGACAGCTGCGTGTGCTCCTGCTATTATCAACATCTGCCGTAACTACGACAACAATAGACGCATTCGACCGAAGGTCGCCAGTTAACAGGGACTCAGGTTGAACCGTAACACCGGCGCGCGCCTCGCTCAGCTGTTTATTTGTTTATTTATTGGATCCCCATTAGCTGATGCCTTAGCGACCGCTAATCTTCCTGGGGTCCACAGAAAGGGCAACATACAATACATACAAAAACATACAAGACATATCGTGAAACCAACAGTTAAAAATAGTACAACAAAGTAAAAAATAGTGCAGTCAGATGCTGAGTACAGTTGAAGGACAAGATATATGTTATGCAAATCAACTTAATTCATACAAAGAAAAAGAAAAAGAAAATCAGATGACTAAAAAGCAATAAAGCTGTGATGCGCGCACACAGGTGAGCACCCCCCCCCCCCCCCCCCGCTGGCCCTCCAGCAGACAAGGGAAACGTTATGTGGCCCTCTCAGGAAAAAGTTTGTGGACCCCTGCACTCAGGCACGTGCACAGATAGAGCCCTAGTGGTGCTGAAGCACCAGCCCCTTTGCCCTGGATGAGAAAAGTGCCCTTTTTGCTGGAGACAATTTTTTTTCATTCATCAGTATTTAAGAATAAAAGTTACTCTTTCTGTCATCAAGTCCCCCCAAATGTGTTTAAATATCCGACGGGGCATTTAATTGAGTTATTGTGAGAATTTCGCCCCCCCTCTCCTATCCCTCTCCCCGCCGCACTCCTCCACTTCCTCCTCCGTGCAGTGCTCCTCGCGCCACCAAACGGCTGCACCTCCTTCTCCTCTGACCGGCAGCACCAGACAAACAGATCATGACGGCGTTTGTCCCCTGACGTTGTTTGGTGATAAATCAACCACAACATTAGCGCTGCTGAAAACATGACGTCACTACTAGTCCGACGTTTCCTAAAAAAATAAATAAACAAAAACTCACGAAATCCGTGATTTCAAAGCCTCGTCCAGCTGTTTACTGACGTTAGTTATGTTAGAGTAGAGAGAGAGAGAGAGAGAGAGAGAGAGAGAGAAGAGAGAGAAAAGAGAGAGAGAGAGAGTTCTTATTCTGTTCTATTTAACGGGCTAGTCTAGGATTTGCATGGCCAGACTGAAAAAAAAAATCATAAGGCCTCTCTGGTATTGTTCAGAGGGCTACACTCAAAAAAACGATTCAAGCCCTTCTTAGAGGTGACACATTTAAATTTTGTTTGATACATTTAAATAAATCAATTACAAAACGAAGATATTTATTTTGAATGGGTGTAACACAAAATGTATGAATACTTTAATTTATTAGATTTATTTAGGTTACACTCACAAAAACGATTCAAGCCCTTCTTCGAGGTGACACATTTAAATATTGTTTGATACATTTAAATAAATCAATTACAAAAATATATATTTATATTTAATGGGTGGAACACAAAATGTATGAATTCTTTCATTTATTAGATTTATTTAGGTTAGATGGTGTGCATATCAACTCAAAATAAATGTGTTTCATTGAGGACTACCCTTTGCGCATGCGCCTTCTGAAAATGAGTTGTTTACATGAGGTGAAGACACTTCCAGGGCTGTACGGTGATGTAGTGGCTAACACTGTCGCCTCAATGCCAAAGGTCTGTGGGTTCAATTCCCAGTCGGGGCGTTCCTTCTGTGTGGAGTTTGCATATTTTGTTCGTTTATATTTTGAGTTTGACAAACACAAATTAATTTCATTTAATGAATATCGTTATTTTATTTTAGATTTATTTGATACAAATGAGTTGGACTAACTTAATTACATTGTATTGCACTGATGTGCTAAATTTGAGTTGGAGTTGCATATAATTATTGGATGGAAAACCTGCCAACAATTTAATTGAGTTCATCCAATGAGTCATTTCTTTGAATGTAGGCCAAATGTGGAGGCGGGCCGTATTCGGCCCGCGGGCCTTAGTTTGAGGACCACTGCTCTTGGCTGTTGATGTCTATCAATATAGCTCATTTTGAAATTGACGTCAGAGGGCAATACGGATCCGTATCAGACCAGGAGGGCAATACGTGGCATGGCATGAAGACCCATTAGCCAATCAGAATGCTTGTACTGTTGTTGCTATATAATAATTCATCTTTATTCATAAAGAACATGTAAGCTAGCGGTCTGATGCTGCCAGAGGAGACGCAGGTCGAGGATGTATTGCATCATCCGTGTATTGATGCTGACGCTTCAACTCTGTCAGAATTTTTTTTTGGCATTGGGTGCCCTTTTTTTGGGTTTGAGCACCTGCCCCCCAAAATGTCTGTGCACGTGCCTGCCTGCACTACAGACTAGAGCAGGGGTGCTCACACTTTTTCAGCATGCGAGCTACTTATTATGTGACCTAGTCAAGGCGATCGACCGACGGGGGGGGGTGCTAGTGAGAGTCGCGCGCGAGCCGAGAAGGATTGTTGACGGGGGGGGTGCTAGTGACTTTTTTTTTGCTCCGTCCCGATGCGCGCAAACCGGTGTCGGAGCTCGAGACGGCGGGCAGAGGACTGTTAACGCGACACGTAGAGACAAAAATGACATGCTGCTGCTGTAATGTGGCGCTATAGAGAAAGTGACAGGGGGGCGGGCCAATTTTTTTTTATGTCATGCGATCTACCATACAACGCCGCGATCGACTGGCAGGTCGCCGCGATCGACCGGTCGATCGCGATCGACGTATTGAGCGCCCCTGGACTAGAGGGTGGCGGTAATGCACCCGATAGCTGTTTGTCAGCCTTCATGAAAACAAAAGAAGAAGAAGAAGTGGGGAATCCCAGAGTGACTTGGGACTGGAACAGGTAACGTCTCTATGAACGGGTCTGTGGCCAATATCGTGTTAACTAAGTGAGAAAGTAAATACAAGTTGAGCTGGCTTTATTTTTTTGTATAGTAATTGTCTAAGATTATATTCGTCATGTTTTCATTAAGTTAACTATTAGTTTTCTATGTGTTTTATTGGCAGTACACAATGTGTTGAGTACAGCTAACGCTAAGCGAGCTAACACGAACGTGACGTCTTTCTAGAACTGAGCATGCGCAGTTGCCCACAGCAGATGACGAACTATTCTGTCCCTTGTTTATGAACGCAGGTACGTCACAGTATGTTGTTTTTTTGAGAGTGTTCTGAGTAAATGAGTTCAGGGTTTTTCCTGGGTCAAAATGGGTCTTCGGTGCTCCCTGCGCGCGCACGGTCTGTGTTGCCGTTTCACCGTAATTAGCAGACATCTATGTATTTTTTCCCCCCCCCATAAATTATGGAAGCAATGCTTGAGGAAATCATTTTGCTAAAATAAATAGGCTAATAAATTGACAATTAGAGATGCACCGATCAGGTTTTTTGGTGCCGATCACTGAAATCAGTATCTGCCGATCTGATAATACCGATCACGGTGTTGATTGAAGCATTCTATTTATTGTGTAGCATTATTGCCTAGGACTATGAGGAAATACATATATAAAGCACCTCAAACATTAAAGAAATTACAGATTTCTTTAAACTTTTAGGACTTTGACTTTGAAAAATGTCCAAATTGATACATTAAAATTGTTTGATTGCTATTGTAGGGGATTTCAGATATGTATGGAACACATCTGCATCATTCATTTCCTGGAACTCTTGGGGAAATCTATTTACAGGACTTTTTTTAACATACAAAAGTCTGACTTATTTTTATAAACTCTTCCTTGGTACAGTAAAAATGTTTTAATGTTAGCATAATTTAAGCTAAATCTCAGAAACGATCTATAAAGATACAAAATCAGTTCATTGTTTCCTTTTATATGTTCGTGTATGATTTGTCGACATCTTATTTTGATAAATGGATGTTGTTTCACGTGGTTCTTTCCGCTAACTTTGCAAAACCGGATGTTGTCACATAAATCCTTCCGCTAACGTTATCAAAACCCTCGCGCCTCCCGATCGAATGTGTTTACCGTGAGCATCAGTCTCTAGGGGCAGACATGTGAGAGTCGGCCGAGTTGACCCAGATATTCAACTCGGGGGACGGGGACGCCGCTCGGTGGTGAGGATCCCCTCTGACCTCTCACTCTGCGGCCCTCGCCGGGCGCATCGTCTCCGTTGCGGTGCGCGGCGATTGAAACGTCTGATAGTTCTCGCAGATGTTACGTCATCTGATCGGCCAAGGTTGATACGCCGTTTTGAGAGCGTCGATCAAAACCGATAATGGGAATATTGGCCGATATGGATCGGCGCCGATCAGATCGGTGCATCCCTATATAGTCCAGGTGTATTCGTGCACATCGGGCTGTTGAGTGATCAGCAGCTGGCCGCTCTGTCCATTCGCGCACCTCACAGTTGCGTATTGACCAGACAAGAAGACATGCTTATTAACTCGATTACTATTGATCAAAACAGAACGAGGGTTCGGCTGTAGCCGACTTGAAACATACTATTGAGAACATATTCGCTGACATGCACGTGATGAACACAGTTTTTTTTTTTTTTTTTCATCGCAGACTTTTTTTGTCATAGGCGCTCGGGAAAACGGCGTAGGCGTGCGCCCAAATGTTCTCTATGCAGGAAAAACCCTGGAGTGTTGTATGTGTGGCGAGCAGACAAAGCAGCCGCCTGTGTTTCAGCCTCGGTGCGCGGCTGCTGCTGGTATCCGGGAGCCGCTTTGTAATTATCATCACAGCCACGCGCGCGTGCGTTTGTTTTCAGTACCTGGAGGTGTGGTTCATATATGATGAGGCCTTCTGATACGTGTTGGACGATTACACATCATAATATATATATATATATAGTCCAATCTTCTTCTTTTCACCTCAGCAGGAGAGGAAGAAGGCATGTCCCTCCTCACACTCACACAGCGGATGGTGATGATGATGGTGATGATGGTGATGTAGATGGCAGCATGTAGGGAGACTGCATGTGGCTCAGTGTAGCTCATCTCAAAGGGTCCAGCAAATCCTCAATATATATATATGGATGGGTGTGATATTGTCATGATCTCCACAACGGAAGTTAAAAGCATTCCAAGGAGCAGTCTGCCGTGCGGCTCTTTATTCAACATGACAGATTTAATGGGAAAATAGTGCAATATCTCTTTTTGCAGAAATCCATTTGTGATATGGCTGACGTATGGCATTTTTGTATCGTTAACTCTAGTACTTCCAATCACCTAATGTCTGCCGGTGATAATACAAGCATATTTCAATTCGCAATGTGTTTATTTATTTCGCTGACAGCATATTGTCTGTTGTATAGTGCCACAATAATTTTTTAGATCCTTTTGCAGCCAGTATCCATTGTGTTCTCGTTTAAATTATAGTTGCTGACAAGGGGAAAACTCAAAACACCAATGGACAACTAATGCATCATTAATGTTATCTCATAGTCAGCCCGGGTAACCGGAAGCAGAATGATTGAGTTGGTTGCTTTAACCCATTCATAAATAAGTAAACAGTCATATATATATATATATTTATATATCGCTCGGACAACAGTCAATGCCATAGCATGAGAGCTCTGTCTCTGAATACGGAGGAATGTGCTGCTTCAGTTAGACCCCTGTTTGAATTTTAAGTGTTTTAAACTGTTAAAATTATTTTACATAAAGCAAAGTGACTCATGCTTTGGCAGCAATTTGCTTTGATCTGGGCTTTGCCATTTTTGTAAATGAATAGTCACAGCAATGGGTAGACCCATATATATCAGCCAAGTGCAAATAATTACATTACAGCAGTTCATTCCAGGCTGTGTAATTTTGATGAAGCACTTAAATGAAATAGTAGCGATGACGCTCAAACTAACCCCTCAGAACTTACTTGGCAGGTTTTAATTTTCTCTAGTTTTTTTAGCAGAAAGCCTCCCAGATTGTGTTGTTTCTGCTTGTTGAGCTGATTGCATTGGACAAATGTTGCACCCGCTGTCACGTGCCTTGTAACACATGATACTGCATCTATAAAACAGGAGAATGTTCTTACTAGAGAGGTACTAGCCCCCCCCCCCCCCTGCTCCACTTTTTTCTCTCCATCCCCTTTCCTTCGTTTGCATTTTGTGCCTCCACCTTCCACGTCTCATGCCACTGTCTGTCTTCATTTTGGACTAATGAGTTCATTAAACATATTAGTGTTGCTCTGCCAGAGAGGTTAGATGCGGTGCAGTGAGCAAAAATGAGTGGCGACAAATTTCATCGTTTTATCTGTATTCAACAGCGTGCACATGTGTCACATGGCAGGCTCCATTTCTCTGTTTGGTTTAGCAAGCCGCTGCCAAGTGGACTTTTATTTGAAATAGCAGTTAGAATTGTTTTTCATCTCAATTCTATATGCGCTACCAGCCTGACACCTGCACAGCAAGAGCCTCTGTTTGCATGAAAAGCCATTCTAATTTCAAGCATCACAGTGTTTTGGCTCACTGTACTGTTGTGTGTGTGTATGTGTGTGTGTCTGTGTGTAATACTTGATATTGGCTTCAGTGTGCTGTTCATACCTTTTCTGCACCCTTGTGTCCCGGGTTTCTCTAATTTCTTGTTAAATGTCAGGTGGATGAGAAGAAATGGCTGAATAGAGCGATGGAGGAAACAAACAAAACATTAAGAAGACATGTTCCCAGTTTGGTGTCTTGATGCTTACAAACACAGAAAACTTTGAAGTGAAGAGGCTCTTCAAAACACGTCAATGTTTTTAGCGAACGACAGCAAGTAACAATGCTACCATGAGAGGAAGGCTCATCTGGAAGCATTGTTTTGTTGGAATTGTTAATCTCTGAGCAGGGTATTTCCGCTCCCAGACAATGTACTGTAAATAGAGCAGAAGCCATTGAAAGGAAGCTTTTTGCCTTTGGTGTATCTGCTTTGAGTAGGGAAAAGATTCACATTTTTATATATGTATACATGGACACACGTTTATTTCTGAGACTTATTATTAAACACAGCCAGCGCAAAACAAGACTTCGCTGGTTCGTCCATATGAACAATGTCCAATGTGAGTATTTATCTGGCAATTTCCGGCTAATCTACCCTTTTTAGGTTTTTGAAGTCACCAGTAAAGTGATGAGAGCATAATCATTAACCTCTTGTGATTTAATCGAGTGATGTCTTGTGCCTCTGCGGATGTGGAGCTTACTGACTGCATGCCATATGCAGGAACATACCTGTTAACTCTGGGTTCTTGCAGCCTCTCTGCGGGGCACAGTCTGTAAGAAACACACATTTCTGCCATCAGTCTTCTCCTGATCTCATCCTAACTGAGGGCCATTATTATCTGTACTGTAAGACAGAGTGTCTGTCTACTGATCGTACGAGCCAATCACAGGGCGACCGTGGGGCGGGTTTCCATGGAGAAAAGCGAGCCGGACGGTGAAGCTGCCTGATCCAGACTGATAGCATTCTCCTGCAGCCAAAAAAGAAAAGGCCCCAGCAGGCCTGCCCTGCTGCCCGCCTGTCTAAATGTCTTGCTGCTCCTCCACCTGTCTGATTCAGCTGAATGTGTGAAGACAGAGTGGAAGAAAGAGTTGTTTCTGATTAGAAATTCATTCAGACGGGCACAAGAGGAATGTGGCCCGATAGCCATGTGGCATCAGATGGTGTATGTATGGGGACTCGATCGAGATCACACAATGCCTGAGCCACAGCTATCTTGGGTGGGTATGCAGTAGGGCTGCAACAATGAATTGATAAAATCTTCACAAATCTATTATTAGAATAGTTGTCAACGCATTTCATTATCAATTCGTTGTCACGCGATTATGACATCACTCAATAAGTCACAGAGATGTTTGAGTATAATAAAAGTTGAGTCGAGTGCAGAGCATAGCAACAAAAAAAAGAGCAGAGCTGAGGTAGAGGAAATACCTTTATGCTGCATTGCATAAGCCAATCAGCGTTAAGAAGCGCCTCCGTGGGTGAATCTAACTGGCTGCTGTTACTCTTATAGCGCTGGAAGCGGAAGTTATTCAGACGTAGTCGCTGAAAGTCCCCGAGCCGTGTGAGCCTACGGGTGATGTTATGACCCCAAATACGAGGGCGTCAGATTTTCTGATGTTTGTGGGATGTCCACACCAAGTATAATGCAGAAATATTGCTTAATTCTTCCGTGGTGGATGAAGTAAATAAAAACAGTTTTTACGGAGCAAAGCAACCGAGATCAGCCACGCCCCTTTCAGGTGCGGATGAACCACGAATAGCCGGGCGAGTAAACTCACGCGATTAAAGCGTAGTGAGTTCTGTTTTTGAAAAGCGGGTCGGAAATTAATTTGTTTTATCAGATTAATTGATTAATCGAAAAAATAATCGACAGATTAATCGATTTTTAGAAAATTTGTTTGTTGCAGCCCTAGTTTGCATGGTGTGTGTGTGACTGCGTGTTGCGATTGGGTTGAGGGGGTAGACCTGACGGAGATCCTGACCTGGGCCCTTAAAGCGTGTGCTGCCCCAGCTCTGTTTAGAGCTGCAGGAGGACTGCCCAGCCTGCAGTGCACTCACATGAGAAAGGATGTGTGATTGTGTGTGCGCGCAATTATGTGTGTGAGCTTTTGCTGTATCTCGCGGAGTTATTGCTGCTGCAGCCTGAGCTGTGAAGTGGGTCTTACGACATTTCTTCTTGGCTCATTGGAGCCGTCCAGAAATAGGCATGTACCCATCCACATGCAGCGCTAAAATTCACTCCTTCCCCTTTTTTTCCCTCCCATTTTCATTTAGAAGCACTTAACTGGCCCTTGTTGCACAGGCGCCTGCGTGCCTTCGTATTAATTTCTTTGTGTGTGTGTGTGTATATGCATATGCATATACATAGAATATCCCGGAGAGATGCATACAAATCCACAGATGTGTATTTCTTGCAATTTTGTAAATGTATCTCTTTGAATGCTTAGCACCAGAAGAATGCAGTGAAGTTTACGGCGCCTACTGTGCGTGATGAACCATATTCACATGGGTATGACACACACTGAGCATTTTTGCCTCAGCAGAAGTTGCTAATCGACTCAATGTGGGACACAAACAGCCCCCTTCTCCCTGCCAACCACCTACCTACCGAAATAAAATCCCCTGATGCTTAGTGCCTATGGCCCATCAAACAGCCTGGTCAGCCCCTCTGAGTCCCCAGCTCAGGCCAGGATCAGAGCAGGCATGGAGGGCCGGAGGGATTCAGGGATGCTGCTGGAAATTCTCAGCCGCACTGTCTGTGTCGTCTGCGCCCCACCCCGTCAACCCGTTAACGAGGCTCTTACTAGCATGGGAACCTCCTGGAAGTGCGAACCCCACACGGCATCTACGAATGGAAGCGACATAGATTTGGAGTGCAGAAGAGGCAGATGGGTACGGAGGGCAAATTAGGAATGAAGAGAGAGGTAGTAATTGGGACAGCTGCGCAGCTCGCGGCGTAAGCAGTTGGAACACCCATCTCACCCCCCCCCCCCCCCACCCACCATTCTACCCACCCCAAAACATTGAAAAGATTGCCAGAGAGCCAGATGCTGGCCATTAGGATCACAGTGACAATAGCCCAAATTCATTCTGCAGCCAGAACACAGAATGCACAAGCCCACAAAGACACACAGATGGGGATAGAAGAGAACAAGACTGTGAGCTCATCTGACAGAATGGGTGCAGATCCCTGACTTGGGTAGAAAGGTTTTGTGACAGGCTCGCCTCTGCAATGGGATTGTAGATATTATTCTGCTTTCAACAGGAAGCCCAAATTCCCAGCAGCCAGTCCACCTCGACCCACAGAGACGAGGACTATTGAATGGCCTCCATTTAGCCAGTGGTATTTGATACAGTGCTGGCCAGTATTGGGTGGCCTGTATGTGACCTCCACACAGTTCCAGGGGGGGTTCAAGCCCAGGCCCGTGGAAAATGAGACCTGGATCAAGAAGAAAGACCTGTATTATCGTTCTCACAGGCGGGGCCCGGGGGTTCACTCGTGCCACTGGTGCCAGTCCTTCTTCTAAGAGGGTTTGTTTGCCATGGGAGTGTTTATGGATTTTTTGCTGTTTCACTATTGATCCCCAAGGGATAAATTCATCTCTGTGACCTCTATGCCAGGTCAGAATGTCGGGTCAACTCCTCACAGCTGGAGGGGATTCAAGGTTTGTACCAATTGCAGGGGAGGTGAGGTGGTTAACGGGCATGTGTCTGTATCCCTAGCTATCAAGGAGTTCGCCGTGAGAGTGTGTGTCATGTGCTATGTGTGTGTTACTTGATGGTTTGCGGTGTACGGCGGCGGCTGAGAGGATTGTAAAGGATCGTATAGGATTGGCCTGATTGGATTTCCGTTGCTGGAGTTCTGTCACCTGGCTCAGCATGGTGCTCTGGAAGACAGCAGGGTAGCAATGCAGGCAGCAGTCACATTGTGAATATACAGCAACAACCTGCATTCAGGCAGTGCAAATAAAAGCATCCTCTTTACAGAATATGAAGATACACTTCCTGATATTCAAGCCAATTTTTTCATCTACCCCAATATCGTAAATGTAAAAAATAGCCTCACGGGGCTTTACAACCAGTACAGCAGACAACACTGTCTTTAAAAAAAAAAGTGTCGTAATCGGAGTCGGCGCAACAGAAAAGAGAAACTACATTATGGGTAATCGGAAAAACAAAATTGCAGAGAAAACGCATATGAAAAATGTGGTTCTCTGGAGATGTTGAACAAAAAGCAGGAGCTACCAACAGACCCAATCTGATGTAACCTCCTCACCACGATGGAGACCTGTACAGAGGACAGACAGACCAGAGACAAAGCTCTAACACCATTCTCAGGAGGAAACAAACACACAGCAGGAGGGAGACGGACTGGGTTCTCGTGGGAAAGACCAACATGCGCCATGAGGACAAAACAGTACAGTGGTAGTTAGTATATTCATTGAGACCGACCTGCTGGAAGGATAATGGTAGCAGGTACAAGGCCGGAGGCCATCAAACAATAAACAACTAAATGGATGTATTTAAAAGCCTGAACAGGGTAAGACTGTGAGCTATGAGGGCATTCCAGAGGAAGGGGCATGCGAGGAAAAGACCCTGTAGGCCGCTGACCTCTCTGTAACTCTGGGCACAGACAGGAGCTGTGTATTCTGAGAGCAGGGTGGACTTCAAGGTTTCAGGAGATCAGACCGGTGCAAAGGGGCATGCTCATTCACTTTAAATGATGATGATGATCAATGGCTAGATGGGCAGGAATACGTTGTTAACCAGGCCGTTATGCTAATTACTCCACTAAATAGTCTCAAAAGACCAACATCAGAAGCAGCAACAAGACATTTTTTCTCCTGATAAAAGAAGACTTTGCTCATGACTTAAAAAAGAAGACAAAAGCCCTGATATGCGTATTATATTTACTATATATGTATTCTTATATATAAGTATACAACCCACAGTTGAAAAGAACCGTTGGATTAAGTCTGGCAGTCCTTTTCTCCACAGGTTGTTGAAAAGCGCTCTGGGAAATATAGGAAATCACTAACTGAAGTCAAATTAGAGAGGGGAGGCTGAAAGAAAGTGGGTACAACAAAATGGTAAAGAATCACAGAACAACTTCTGGAATGCATTGTTCGTCGCTTATTGGAGATGTTCTACCATCTGAGTACCTGCAGGTGAATCATTCTTTTGAGTTCTTTTCTCACAACTCTCCTTTGGGGCCGAGCTGGATTTAATTGAGGACATCAGCAAAGTATCATGGCGTTGTTTTCCAAAGGACCACGATTTTAACAAGATAACTGTATATGGTGTGTTCAATACAGCAGCGCTTTAGTGTACAATTCTGGTGTTTCTGCTTTTGATCCTAAAAATAATGAAATGGCTGCATTTTTGTACAAATGAGGCGATCACAGAAGTGTTACAGTGTGGATTACACTGTGATCGTTGCACAATAATTGGACATTATCTCTGCAAATTGCTCACCCAAAGACAGAAGAGAGTACCATGGAGAGCTTGATCTGAAAAAGGTGGACAAAACATCAAATGAGCTTTTTCTTTAGATGCATTTGCAGTGCCTTTGAAGAATAGATTTAAGGATGTATTACATGATACAAGGGACTTGAAACAATTCCAGGGAGGGACCACTCGGTGATCATTGTCTCTTGTTGCTTATTGATCTTTCTGGGAATGAATGCGTCCTGTGTGCAAGAAAGGTGTCATTCCCATCGTATCAATTATTGATTGAGTTAGACGGTTAATGTATTATTCTCGTATAGCAGGCTTTGCATCTAACATATATATTATTGCTGAAGTAAAGAGGGCTGTGTATAATTATCTTTAGGTTGAGGTTAAATTGAGCTGTACGTTTGCTAGAAAGCTGTGTGGTATACTATTTGACACATGCCATGTGTAGGCACACCTTGCAGAACTATTGCTCACACAGAATGGCTTAAGAAACAGACATGTTCCTGTGTTGTAGGACTGTGTTGTACATTGTGGATGTCTGCAATACAACATGACCCATCTATCTACAGGAGATAATCTCAGCATAGTGACTGATACAAGGCAGGGTTAAGTGTTCTCTAGTGTCTCTGAAGCATCAGTACATAGTGCATCTAAAGTTTGGCTGATTGCATGTGGGGAGGAGTGGGATTTTACCAGCATGAGCCTGAAGATTTTCAAGAATCTGTCTCGATAGTGCGGTCTTTTATCAATGTGGGATTTGGGAGGTACAGTTGCTGCTTCTCTTTGATGCTTTTTGAGGCTCAAAGATACCACAGGAAAGGGAAAAAAACACAATTAATTATACAGTTTAACGTGTGAAACGGTGGTCGACTATTTCAGCCAATCGCTGATAATGTTACAATGGAAACAAGCCGTCCATCTTTAAATCAACTGGAGGAGAATGAAGGAAACCAGTCGGTTACATTATGTGTTCAGGCTCTGTCCAGTGAAAGTTTGTATTGGTTGAAGGTAAATTATAACGTTATCATGACGTGTATCATCACAAGCAATCTGGTAAAATGTAGTGTTGGTGAGAAACTTGATTATATCCAGTTTGAAGGGGATGTTTTCACAATAACATAAATAGACCTGTTGTCATTACCCTAATATAATACATCATTAGAACTTTTAAAAAAATTAAAAGATTTGTTTCAATCCATAAAAATACAATCTTATATTTGCTTATCAATTGAATTGTGTTTTTATGAGGTGAAAAAGGCACAATAAATTACTGTACCAAAGGATAACGTTTAGAATGTTTAAGGGTTCATGCTGATTTTAGAGCGATTACAATTATTTTATGAGACGGTGGCAATAGAAAAAAGAGTCTAGAGCCTTGTAGACCAGCTGCTATAATCAAACAACAATATGAATCAGTATTGATAACAATTAGTATCTGCAGCAAAAATAAAAAATGTGATCAGAGATTTCTAAAAGATGTATTTGCTCCCTTTTTTTCTTTTGTGCTGATCGTGAACCGATCTGAGACTCTAATCAGTGATACGATCCGAACCGTGAGTTTAAGGATCCATTACACATCTTACACTAAGTCAGTTGCACCGAGCGTCTAATAATGATGCCGGCAGGTTCCCAGTGGAGTTGATTGAAAGCCTGGTGCATACAGACGCTGAAGGGTGCCTCAGTGCGTCGGTATCTGACACCGAGGTGAACTGACCGAGCGTCTATATTTGAAGAGTTGGGAGTGAGACCAGTTTGTCCAGTATCAAATCCACTCACCATATCTGAATCCTCTCAGATGTTTCATCTTTTGCAACGAACTAAAGCTCGTAAAAACTAACGAGGAGAAATAACAGGTTCAATAAAAGATTAATTAGCAGGATCCAAAATGGAACCCCATCCTCAATCAGCACTTTTCTACAATTCAACCTGCTGCATTGACTCCCCTCAGTCCTCTTCAGCATCTGTGAGTGGCAGCACACCGAGCACCTATGGCAAAGCCTTTGGCAAGTCAGCGTGAGACCATTTGCATCCGACACGGCTGTCATATAGGCCCAGGAGTGTTGCGTCACAAAGTGTTCCCACCCACTCCCTCCCCTCTTTTCATGTTATCCTGGTACCATCCCTCCAACAAACCCCACTGCTCTTTATTGCCAGTGCCCTCAATGCAGAGGCGACGTTAAAGGCCTCACTTGACAGACCCATTCCTTAGTTTTATCGGTGGTCTGGGAGATTAATAACAGCATGCCAGTTGGATGTACGAGCCCCTAATAGGACTCAATGAGATGACACCGCAGTCCAAGGCTTATTATGCTGTTGTAGCTGTGGGACAGAGGAGGAAGAAAGCCAGAGCAAGTGACTGACCACATGCCAAACCAATCGGGAAACAATCCTCACTGAACAGCAAGAAAGAAAAGAAAGAAAGACGTGTACACTTTTATGTATCCCTGTGGGGATATTCTTCTCTGCATTTGACCCCTCCTTGATTATGAAGGAGCAGTGAAGCTTCTGGGGAGCAACTGTGGGTGTCTTGCTCAAGGACACTTCGACATGCAACTACGAGTAGAACGGGGACCTTGTGGTTATGGGACGACCACTCTCCCCCATGAGCTTCAGCCGACCACCTGGACCAAAGACTGGAGAGACCGCATTTGTTAAGCCTGAACCAATGGGATGTATCCTATCCTTCTGTCTGTGACCCAGAGACCGTTTTGACGAGGATGGATGAGACACTCGTGTGATGCCAGGCACACTACCAGCTTTTCTAATATGCATCTGTAAAGTGTGACGGAGACAGAAAACCGCCTCCCTAGTCTCGTGTTTACTTTCTTTGATCTTGTGACAACAGCAAATAATTGAAGTTGGCACACCAACTCGGTGAGGAGCTTTGAACACCCTCCTCACTTTGATTGTCAACAGTGAATGACGGATTATTGAAGATGCATGCAGCGTTATTGTTGTCCTCCAACGAAAAGAGTTCAACCCCCTGAAGTGCTGTCACATTAGAGGATGACTGAGGCAAACCACAACTCTGTTCGGCATACTCACCCTTCAATATTCCACATTCGCAGGATAGATGACATATCATTTAGAGCCATATTGGTACCCTGTAGTTGTTGCACAATAACGTGCCATGTCTCTATTGGAGAGCTAATTACATCTGCTTGTACTTGCACTTGTCCCAGTGAGTGGGGAAGTCTTCACAGCATGGAGTGGGTCAAAACTGCCCACGGTCAAACTGAGGCGCCGCCTTCATCCCTCAGTTTACCCATCTATTTGAAAACTGACCCATCCTCTCGGTTGGAATAACAAAACGCCTCTGGAACACTTTTTCTCCGTTTGTTTTATAGATGCCCCGTTGGGCTCACTCCGCCTCTGCTGTCCTCTGGCGATTTGCGCCCTAATCGAGGCACTCTTGAGCCATGGTTATCACCGGGGAAACGTTGCCCTGCTGATAATGATTGTCTTTTGGATTAGTCTAACAACAGAGAGAGGCTTTGCTTTAATTCCGCTAACACTGGTCCAAGCTCCCTTTGTGTCTGCTTGCCTGCCGGGCTTGTCTTAACTGGGATTAGAAGCATTGGCTGCAAGCGCCCACCAGGCCCCCACATTGCGCTCAGTGCCTTGGCCTTCCTACTTGAGTGAATCTTCTTTGTGTCCTGGGATGTCTCTTCTAAGCAAATCCAGAAAATCACGATTTTCACCGAACCGGACCCTGTCCCTGAATGTTAAACTTCAGAACTCTGTTCCAAAACGTAACTTGAAAAGAGGAGTTCATTATTTAACGACACATGTCAACGTACCCCTCTACTCACTAAAATGGAGTATTGAGTGAAGGTGGATTATTACATTACATGAAGGGTTCAAATGTCGTCTTTTAAAATGTAGTTTTTGTGGAGAAACGTGAATAACTGCAGTTGTTTAAAGGAAGTGATTTCACAGCAACATATTAGAGAGAATTATGACCTGTATAACTTCCTTACGCTAGCTCTAAACATCATATTGTATATACTTATAACTACTTATGTAAATATATATTTTTTCATCAATGCAAGTATATCAATATAAGTGCGTTAATTTATTTCCACACATATTACCACCATAGATGACGAGAACAAAGTAAAAAGATAACAGTTAGAATTTTTTACAGTTGACTGACGCTGGGATGGTTAAATCCTTTTTTTATGTGACAGTTCCAGGACATTATTAAAAAGTGGTTTGAAAATCTGCAGGTCAGACTTTGAATAAATTTGAAGCGGAAATTGGCCAAGAAAATTGCAGTTGGCACCTCTCCAACGCTGACACCTTTAATCTTTATTGGAAAGCATAATCTATGAAACGCCCAACTGTTACCCAAAAAAACTTGAATAACAGACTAATAATGAAAATCTTAACCATGTGGCAACTGAACAACATTGCACTGACCTGCAGACCTGCCCGGCTGGCTTCATGTGAGTCACAGTTGGTGTTCAGTTGGGGGAAGGAGGCCGGCGTGCGAATAAGCACAAACACCGTGGGCGATTTGTGTTCGCCTCCAGTGTAGCGCTGCTTTACCAGCAGCGGGCGAGTGCTGGGGGGGGGGGGGAGTGTTGTGAGGCAGGCTGCTGGAGCAGGTGACATCTGTGACCCAGCACAACAGCAGTGGATGCCGGACACATGCTCCTTCCTCAAAGGCTACTGGCACCCTTTCGGCCTCATTGGGCTCACGCCCACACGCGTGCCCTCAAACGCACACACACACATTTTAAGTACTGCATCTGAATGAGGCCACTGTACTTGAAGTTCTTTTGAAAACGAACATGACTCGACATACCTTAAGGGTACAAACCACTTGCCCCGACCGAGACCTTTTGTCTATTACAAAATCATTTTAGACAGTTGACCTACACTCCACAAGCGGCTAACAGCGACTTTTTGAACATGTCCGACTGCCAAACATCAGGATCACCGGCTTACAGAAAATGACCCCCCTATGAACAGCTAAGAGCTGAAACTAGCTGAGTTTTTCCGATTCATATAAAGCCTGGAAACACCCACCTCAGGCATAGCTGCTGCTCTTTTCTGTTGCATACACATAAATCCACGGCCATGCAAACATAGGAAACATTCATGCATTCCTAAATGGTTCCAGCTTCAATCAGATGGGTTATTGTGCTGGCTGAGTTATTAACCTATTATATTTATTATATTATATTTTACGGCCGGCTGTAGCTCAGTGGGGTAAGAGGGCCGTCCTGCAACCCCAAGGTTATGGGTTCGATCCCCGCTCTCCCCATTAGTTGCAAGTCGAAGTGTCCTTGAGCAAGGCACTGAACCCCCAGTTGCTTCCCGGGCGCATCACTGCAGCCCACTGCTCCTTAATAACTAAGGATGGGTTAAATGCAGAGAACTAATTTCCCCTTGGGGATTAATAAAAGTGTATATTATTATTATTATTATTATTTAGCAGGCCATTAGCAGCCCAAACATTACACCGTTAATTGAAGCAAAGGCCTCCGTTTTCCTCATTAAGTCCCGAGCTCCTCTCACTGAGCTGAAGACCGATAAAGTAAAGAATATAAATACTCCACACGTGTCCCTCGCCATTTCCATGCCATGGGATTCTCAGGATTTTCAGATATTCAATCTAAGTATCACGATCTTGCAATAAGTCAAAAGGCATCATCGTTTCACGTTCTGTTAATGGACGTGATAGAAACACCGTTTTACATCAGCGCTCCGCCTCCACATTGCCCATCCCGACTCCTCCCTGGTCCCAGGAGGGAGTGCGTTTCTCCTGCTGCATTCTGATGAAGCAGACTCTGCCTCTCTGAGGTCTCTTATCGCTTCTCATCTCACGGTCTCGGTTTGTTTTACACTTCCTGACAGTTTCTCCTCTTTCCATTTGTTTTTATCGCGCCCCTCTGCGGTGACGCCCAGCGCCTCGTCCCAGTACAAGATCAAAAAGGGTCAGAATGACTTCATGCTGTCCTGACCTGCCTTTTGACCCTCGCAGTTCATCACATTCTATCATTATTGTATTAATGCCGCGAGAGGTATCTCTGGCAGGGCTCTTGCTTACAGCCGTTGCCAGAGTGGGTGTCCAATGCAGGCTACGCTTGGCCGGCAATGCTGCTGGTCCAGCAAACAAACAACATATATTATATTCAAGGCAAGGAGAGTGGTTTTATAGCCAACGGGGCCTCACTGTGTGTTTGTTTGGAGGCATACTTGTGTGTTTTTGTACCATTGTGTTAGTGTGCGCATGGACCTACAATGTGAGCAGCGCTGCAAGAAGCGATGGAGCCAGACTGTGTCTGGCCTGCTCCAACCGGGCTGAGGGCAGTGGTGTAATAACGGGCCAACACAGCGCAGCTCTGCACTGCTTGTGTACTCCATGGCAGTGATGAAGGACGAGGAGGGAACCACAACCCACGGAAGCCAGGAAATGAAGCACAAATAGATACGCCATCAAAATAATTAACAGGTGTTATTGTTAAAAATGGTGATGAGCATTTGGAAAGGGCATCTCACTATTTTCTGACATTTTATTGGCAAATTATTCATGGTCACAATACTCATTTATCACAATTTTGTTAACATTTCATCGACAAAACTATCAATTATTTAATGGAGAACATAAGTGACAGTCTCTTCCAGCCAAATGGCAGCGACATGGGCAGTTGAGGGAATATTGGCTATAAAGATGAAGATATCCTTTTAATAAGCTGAGCAAATAATGCTTGAGATGGATTAATGTATTAACAATATGTTGGCACAGAGAATGTCTCTGCGAAGCAATATTTGAAAACCGTGCATAGAAACTCTATAAGCAATCGTTCAGTGCAGCAACTAGAAGGAAAGAATTACGGAATTATTTTGTTCCTCTTTATTTTGCACACTATATGAATAGTACAAGGGAAAAGGGCAGTAGGGAAAGGATATATGAAAGGTCAAATCATGAGAAGCATCTGAAAACCAAATAATTAATTTCTTGAGTGTCAAGGTACCTTCGTAGCACCAGTGCTGATGTGCCATCACCTCTGCTGTCTGAGCACTCTGGCACACCATGGGGAGCTGCTTGAAGAGGATTTGATTGGTCCAGCCCGCCTGTCCACACTGTGGACGCCAATGCAGGGCTTTGTTTTCCTTCACTAATCCAAACCCAGATGCCTCCTTCTGTCCGCCCAAATCCGTTTTTACAGAAAGCTAACCGTTACCTTTGAGTGAACTCTGTCAGGAAAAAGGACCCAGCTTGGAAATGATGGTGGAGAAAGATTGTCGCTAATAGACGTCTGTCCACCGAGCCATTTCCCTTCAGGGCTAAAAAAAGGAAATAGCTCTTTAGAAAGTAATGATATATGTTATGCGCTACAAACCCTACATGTCCAATTCATTTTTAAACACACTACCTGTGAGTAAAGTAGAAATGTTGCTCTTACCTGCTGTCTGCAGGACAATTGTAAACAAGCTGATGTCAACAACGAAGCAGGAAAAGCTGACCACGGATTCAGATTCATCGGTCGGCGAAGGGAAGAAGTCCTGCAAGTTAAAGCAAATGCAATCATTTAATAGGAATACGTAAGCAAAACCATATCTGCATTTGGAAAACTCATGTTGGTACTAAGAGAGCCGGCTTTTGTCCACATAGAATAATTTCTGCTTGATCATGTAGACGGGCCTTTCTATGAGTGAAAGCCGTCAACCTGAAAGACCACTTTAAAATTCACCTGATAGAAAGATATGTTTTATTTAATTTTGATGGGATTCTCTTGAAGAAAAATTACATATATGAAAATGTTTTGACATTTAAGTAAATGAACACTAGTTGATCATAAGTGCATATGTGGTTGTTGATACTAATAAATGTCAATCGTTGTTGGAAAGAGTTTCTTTTTCTTATGTTCACTAAACTGGACGCGTGAAGCTCGGTAGACACAGTTTTCACTTTGACCTCATGAGCCCTTCTGGTGTCGGCAAATCATAAAAAGCTCCCAGCAGGGTGAGCCTCGCAGACACAATTCAATCCGTTTCTGTGGCATGTGAACACAAATGGCTCGCATCATGAAATATAATATCAAAGGAGCAGGGACACCCCCGTCGATATGATCTGACACACTCATAATGTCCCCCGTTCTCTCTCCATCGGTCTCTGCTCCTCGGGCTTTCTTTACCTTGCAACCCATTTTTCCAGGCGGCTAAAACGTTGTATTAAATGGCCATACAAGCACCCTCCCCTTTTTACATCTGTAATTTAGCTCGCTCTCAATTCCTCTCTCCACACGAACGCTCGCACACACACTCCGACACTCGGCCCGAGATGAGGTGGCGGTTAGGGTTAGGGTTAGGTCCTCGGCTCCCACCAGCCTTCCAGATGGCCGCGGTGTCAGCGCCAC
Source organism: Pseudoliparis swirei (assembly GCF_029220125.1). NCBI lineage: Eukaryota > Metazoa > Chordata > Actinopteri > Perciformes > Liparidae > Pseudoliparis > Pseudoliparis swirei. The sequence continues at coordinate 13,052,290 of NC_079399.1, read as the reverse complement.
ACCTTCTGACCACATGGCACGCCCTACAGCCTCCCAACCCCCGCCCACACACCCGCTGATACACCTGTCAAAGTCCACGGACCCAAGTTATGTGACCTGTGACGTTTTCTACAAAATTCATCATTGGCAATAGGGCTGCAACTAACGATTGTTTTGATAATCGATTAACCGGTTGATTATTTTATCGATTAATCGGATAAAAAAAATAAAAAACACCTTAATTTTCAAGCCTTTATTCAAAACAGGGTGTACGGTCATGGAAAACCTGGAAAAGTCATGGAATTGTTTTAATGGCTATTAGCAGGCCTAGAAAAGTAATTGAAAAAAATAAAATCCCAAAATATTTGAAAAAGTAATGCAAATTTGTTTTATTCAAATTTTTATTTACACGGTATATATACGGTATGCTTTGGAATTATCATTGTTAGTTTAAATACTACATCTTCTCACTTTGTCACGTATAGACAGAGTTTTCACAAAATGTTTAATCATGGAAATTTGGTTTCAAGTCATGGAAAGGTCCTGGAGACCCACTGGTCACCATGGTGATGAACCCGTCACAAACAGACTGACAGCTTTCCTCTCCTGAGCAGTGGTCCCCATGTGGCCCCGCCCCCTGAACAATATCAGAGACGCGTTCCGATTTATTATTTTGTTCACCTGGCCCGCTGCCGTTGAGATTGCAGTGAGACGCGGAGAAAATGTGAAGTGGTGCTCTTCACAATAAAACATCTTTGATGGACGTGTCGAGTCTCGGCCAATCAGCGGTCAGATGTCCACAGTGTTTGGGAAGTTAGGTTAGCTTGAATGTTAGTCCGCTACATCTGCTACTGTCACGCTGCACGGTGTAGCGATACTAACAAAGTACCCGTACGTTAAACACGATGTGATTTAGCATATTTTTAGTTTCGATACTTCATTAAAAGAGCGCCCGATCAGAGCTCACGCGCTGCTCCGCTCCGTTAAATGGTGTCTGCACGCGCAGCGCACACAGTGAGTGGCGTCGTGGCTTATCTCCGTGGAAAAATATTTTCCGCTATCCGCCACGGAATAAATAACCACGTTTTCTACGATATACTCCTGTGGAAATGCCACAGACGTCGTGACATGTAGCGCCCTGGTGTCTAGGTTCATAACGTCACCCGTTGGCGCACTTAGCTCCGTGAATGACTTCCGCATCCAGCGCCACGTGAGCAGCAGCAGCCAATTAGATTAATCAACAGAGGAGCAGCTCAGCGCTGATTGGCTCTCACAACGCAGCGTTCAGTGTCTCCTCTCCCTCCACTACGCTCTTGTTTCCCCTGCGCCGCTCTGCGCTCAAATCAACTTTGTTTATACTCCGTGACTTATTGAGCGCCGTAATAATCGCGCGACACAACGAATCGATAATGAAATTCGTTGCCAACTATTTTAATAATCGATTTTTATCGATTTTATCGATTCGTTGTTGCAGCCCTAGTTGGCAATAATCTGGCAATGATTAGGGATTTCTGGAACAACATGAGGAAATGAGAACAGCATTACACTTCAAAGGCTCTAATGTACTCGTCTCTCAGAAACATTGTGTCCTCCTTTAACCCTTGTGTTGCCTTAGGGTCATTTTGACCCGATTCAATGTTTCACCCTCCTGTTACCTTTATATTTACTAACATATTTTACCCTTTGGGTTCAATTTGACGCCAGCAATTAAAACCTCCAGAAAATTATTAGAATTAATATTGTTTTCCAAGTTTAAGTGTGAGGCACTTTATGTTTGTTTGTTGACTACTGAAAGAACACCGACATTAAACATTGAATGGGGTCAAATTAATCCTAAGGCGGGGGGAGGGTGTAATATTGATTCGGGTCAAAATGACCCTAAGGCAACACAAGGGTTAACCTTTCGGCATTTTAATGGTTATTCTTTTATCCGCCTTTGAATAGCGAAATAGAAAAAAAGAGTGAATTATTCTGAGATGTCTTGGTTTAAACTGCATTTTATTTGATTCAGGATGTTTTTATTATGAGGAAGACGATGCATGAATTTTAAATTGTAAGGTTTTTTTAAATTAAAAAAGTATCGCCAGCAGTTTCTGTGTGCAAGAGTATTTATTTCCTGTGAAGGACTCACAGAGACGAGAGAAAATGGAAACGCTTTCACAAACTGCCATGGCGTTGGATCAGTCGCAATGGAAAATAGAAAAACAGGCTTTTATTTCTTAAAACGGATCATTAAATTATTCAGTGGAAGTATGTGCGCTCTTGTTCTGCGATGCCCTGTTTCACATTCATGCAGCAACTCCCATCCGCTTGGGGAGTTCTGCAGGAGAACCACATGTTTGTTTTCTCCTTGTGTTGCGAAGCAGCTTCACTGGAGCGGATTGGACGCCGTGTGCTTTGCTCGTGGGTTTGAGGGTCCTTCTTTAGCCTCAGCGGGACCCTTTCGGGTCACGACATCATCTCTTTGACTCGTTGCTGATTTCTAGGTTTCAAGTTGGATTCAGTCCCCTTGTGACGTTTGATTCCGCTCCCATCATCACGCCTTTCATTCATTATTTCTGCAACGCTCAGCTATTTCAAAAGCTGTATTCCCGTTAACATGCTCCATTCACTCTATTAATGCCCCCCCCCCCCCCCCCAACCCTCTGCATGAATTCTCTGTTTGCTGTATAGAAGCTCCCCATTTGTTGTCCCTATCATGATCCCCTCTCCCGCTGACATCCCCTCCTCTTTCTATTCATCTCCTTTTCCGTTTTTTTTTCTTTTCCCCACCATGTACTCTCTCCCTCTCCTCTCATTTCTCCATCCTGACTGCAGTGTTGAATGACATCTCGCCGCAGCGCTAAGGGCCTCTGATGTCCGTGACGCTCGCGCTGACCTGCCCCTCATTCCTCAAAGCACTGACATCATCAAAGTGGGACACATTTCGGTCCCTGGGTCTATTAATTGCCAAGTACGGAATGAGCCACATTTCCATCCTCGCCGTTTCCAGATTAGAAGCGGAAGGAGACGAGGAGGGGTTGCAGCGTCTTTGTCTTTTTTATTTTCCTTCTTTCTCTTGTCATCAAAGGTGTATCCTGGCTGGCTGCAGGCCTTTACGCCTTTTCATGTCGTTCGTCTCCTGCCGTCTCCGCACTTGGCAGTATCTGGCGGTTGTCAGAGAGAGGGACAACATCAGCACTATTCTCTTCACAGCCTGCCTTCCGTCACTTGGGAGACTCTTCTTTCCCCTCGCACTGCTCTTCAAACGGCACACCTCGGATCACACGCCCGCACACGCTCACACGCGCACAAAGACGCGCACACATCAGAACCGCCGTCCTCGATGCAAAAGTGCACACAAATGAAAGCGCCAGCATCCTCCGTGATGGAAAATTGAGTCATGGTCCTTCTGCTGTCGTAGACTGACAGACGAGCCATGCGGAAAAATGGAATCAACATGTCCCTATATTTCGGGGAGAGTGTGTGTGGGCATGAGCAGTGGCACTGTGTGATTCTATAACAAGCACATGCAAATTAAGTCAAGCCAACCTCAGGCTCATTAAATAAAACATGGGCGTAAGGACAAAAGCCTGCTTCTGCTGCAACCTTGCGTATTCATAATGAGAGCTCTTCCCTTGTGTGGATTGGAAGGATGTTACGCAGGGTGACATTGTGTGGCTCGGTGTTTCTTGGGTGTCAGATACCTGAGAGAAGGATGGAAGGGTTTTGTCGCATTCATTTTGTGGTGGTCCTGAGCTGAGGTTTTGCCGGGTGTTGATCTTTTGATCTGAGCCAGAACACAACAAGGATCCTAACGATACAGAATGGTGCATTATTGACTTCTTCACTATCTTTTGTTTCTTCTGTTCAGCGTAGAATCCTGTAGCACAACAAAACCAAAATGTGTTCACAGAAACTGCTCTTCCGTCTGAACAGACGCACGTGAATGCAATTAAGGAATTGAAGAAAATTGTGGAAGAGGTCAGTGTATATTAGGATTAAGATTGCACTCAGTGTTTTGGTCTTCAAGAAACAAAAACTGATCCTGTTTCCGCAGTACTCCTTCCGCGTGATGGAAGCGTAAACTGTACTCCATCTGGATCAGTCACATCCGATCTGTAGGTGTTTATTTGATGACCTGGATCTGTACAGCTGAGGTCAGTTTGGTTGCTGATATGGATTGTATTTATTTTTTAATTTGTCCAAAAGAATTAAGCACATTCTAACTTTTTTTTATTTCACCATCGAGGCATTTTTCAAAACTCTGAAAAAGTAGAAACCGTCCTTTGATGGAGGTGTTTCAGTCAGAACACCACAGACTGATTCAAGTGTGGCACTCGCTCCGTTCCTGATTTTGACTTGAACACGACCAAAGTATGGCTGTAACAAACACTTGAGGGAGGTGGGCAGAGGGGCCGGCGAGGGACCAGGATTAGACGGCGCCACTGATCTCGGTGATCCCCAGCCAAAAGCAGGCAGCGGAGAGAGAGGGAGAAAGACGGAGAGAGAGAGAAGTAAGGAGAGCCCATTTAGATCCGGCCACGCTGATCCATCGGCCAGAGTGATGGGTGAGGGGTCAGCAAAGAGGACTGTGACAGGCCGTGTTCATTAATGTCCCAGCCTTTGCTGTATCGTCCAATCAAGGGGCTCCACACACAAGCACCCTCAACCACTAAAGCGGCGCTCTCAATCCCACACACACACACACACACACACACACGCTATCCAAGCAATGAGACAGGCGTGCTAAGCGTGGGCACTGATGGCTTCAGTGCCTCGATTGATGGGTGCTTAGAGGGGAGTGAAAAAGGAGAGCTGGAGATGCGAGGCCAGCGAAACCCGAGCGTGAGCGAGATGGAGCGGCAGGTCTTCTCCGTCGATGGCTCTCTGATCGCCTGAGCTCAGAGCCACTCCTGCTCAACATGCCATGACATTAACCCACATGCCGCCCAGCTGTTTCCATTAAACGCTGCAGCTCTGAAGATCTCTTTCGCTGTCACCAGATACCCTGCAACCCGAATAAAGCCTTCTCTGGTAAAACGCGGCGTTGTATCGCGCTGACATTAGGCGTTTAGCCGACGCTTGAGGGGGGGGGGGGGCACGATGGACTTAGTTTCAAGTTGTGAATTGCCGTCATTTAAAGAAACGCATACTATCGGTCTCCAAAGGCTGCATCGCGGCAGGATGAGGGTGTGCTCGTGAAGCTACAGCTGCTGCCACGTGACAGACTGTCTGTTTGTACTGCCAGTCAAATGTTTACCTCCCAAATACCCAGCTGAAATGCAATCAGCAATGTGTGCATTGATTGCGAGCCCGTTTGGTGGTTGTGGTCGGCCCAGTCACAGGACACACGAGCATTCTGCTGAGAGCAAAAGGGACAAATGCTGACTGGAGGTGTGTTGCGCCTGAACTGCCCTTGACCCGGCCGGGAGGGGAGGAAACGAGACCGCGAAGCAGAACACAAGTGCACCGGTGCTTTGACAGCACGTTGCTCCATGCAGGTGGACACATTCTCTATCGACCAATCCGAGTTCAGTTGTTTTTTATTAATCTCTACATTCCTGTCATTTGTTTTTATTTTGATGATATAATGATATGTTTGCTGCTTAGTGGTTTTTCACACGTTAATATTGCATGAAACTCTGTATGCCTTGAAAAGTGTGTCTCTCTGGTTTGTTTGCTGGCATTAACATGAGGGAGATCCGTAGATAACCACAACACGTTTTGTTTGAAAACGCACACAAAAGAAAAGCACGTACTCCTGTCTCATTTCATCTCCCGTGGGCTTCTCACAAGTGAGCATTAATATGAAGCAGAAGCTGGCGCTTCAGAATGTGCATGTGTTACACCCGTTTTACAAAATGCCTCGCTGGATCCTCTCGTCGTGAGTGTTGTTTTCTTTGACATTTGGAGTGAAATGGCAATGTGGAGATTCGTTAAAACAGTTTTTTTAAACGTCTTTAATGAGGTTGTATGCTCAAATAAGATTATAAACTTAGTTTTGCATCGACAGAAAGTGTTGAACCGGTTCTATAACCCCAGACGGCACTTAATTGTTTCTAGTTCCTAGAACCGTCAGATTGCTACCTTCACGAACATTTTATTAAAAAAAGAAAATTCCCGTAGGTATCTAATGAGCGACATGCTTATTAACGGCCTTCATCGTGCCCCGTTTGTTGGTTTTGCTTTCATTATTTCAAAGGACTAAGATATGTACCGCTTGAGCTTCTCTTGCTCCGCCAGCCTCTGATTCCCACAGATCGTACTTTTGTGTGAAAAGTATTTGTGCCGTCACATGAGACGAGAGTGTAAACGCGGGCAGGCGACAGCTCTGTGTCTTTAGATCAGCCGATGCACGCGTGTCTCCCGTGCGGCGGCGCCAGTGCCTGCTGGACACGGCGCAGCCAACATGGCCGTTTGATTGGGAGTGCGTCCATTTGAGCAGTCGGGAGGCGGGCGTGCAGCTCGGAGCGCAGTCATGAGTTCCAGGAGGCTGGGCATGCTAACGAGTTCATTATTCCAGCGTGGCTTAGGAGTAATTACCATGTTGCAACCGAAGACTTCCAAGAATCGGTTGCTCTTGTCAAATTAAGCAGAGCGTGAATTCAGATGAATATTTTGTGACGGACAGAGATTGGTGTGGCCATTTTTGATTTTTAAAATATCTGACAAGTGTGGGTGTATGTGTGTATATATATATACACACACACATATATGTGTATATATATATATATGTGTGTGTGTGTATATATGTGTACATACATGTGTATATATATATCTATATGTGTGTGTGCATATGTATGTATATATATATACAGGACTGTCTCAGAAAATTAGAATATTGTGATAAAGTTCTTTATTTTCTGTAATGCAATTAAAAAAACAAAAATGTCATGCATTCTGGATTCATTACAAATCAACTGAAATATTGCAAGCCTTTTATTCTTTTAATATTGCTGATTATGGCTTACAGCTTAAGAAAACTCTAAAATCCTATCTCATAAAATGTTAATATTTCCTCAGACCAAGTAAAAAAAAAGATTTATAACAGCTGAGTGTTTGTCAAGGCTCAGGAAACCCTTGCAGGTGTTACGAGTTAATTAGACAATTCAAGTGATTTGTTTAATACCCTACTAGTATACTTTTTCATGATATTCTAATATTTAGAGATAGGATATTTGAGTTTTCTTAAGCTGTAAGCCATAATCAGCAATATTAAAAGAATAAAAGGCTTGCAATATTTCAGTTGATTTGTAATGAATCCAGAATGCATAACATTTTTGTTTTTTTAATTGCATTACAGAAAATAAAGAACTTCATCACAATATTCTAATTTTCTGAGACAGTCCTGTATATGTGTGTGTATATATGTATGTATATATATACACACACACACACACCAGGGTTTTTCCTGGGTCAAAATGGGTCTTCGGTGCTCCCAAAAACAAAATTCCATCGCAGACTTTTTTTGGCCTTAGGCGCTCGGGAAAACGGCTTAGGCGCGCGCCCAAATTTTCTCGATGCAGGAAAAACCCTGCACACACATATATATGTGTATATATATATTAGGGCTGTCAGCGTTAACGCGTTAATCTATGCGATTAATTTGGCCGCGTTAACGCACTAAAATATTTTAACGCAACTTTGTTTACTTCCGGTGTTCGTTGAAGTTTTTACACTCAAACCGAGTATCAAGCCGCGGCAGTACGGTTTAACACTGTTTCCGTTTTTAAAACAATTATTTCTCCGCGAAAATAAGGAGCATAAATCAGTTTAAACTCGTGGATGAATCAGTCGGGTTTCCTCCTGCTCCTCCTTCCTCCCGTCTCCCCCTCTGATACACAGAGGAACAGAGGGCGCGGAGAGAACTCGTCACACGAAACCTTCAACGTGATTGGTCAATCCGTTTGTCTGTCAACATTTTGGGAAAAAAACAACCAACTCAGTAAATCACAAGGACCTCCCACCTCACAGGTGAGGCTCATTAGCAGCCTGTCAGTCAGAGAGCAGAGAACACGGCACCAGGACAACTGAGCCTCATTGAATAGAGCTGAGATTGTTCTGGAATGTTTGATGTATAACACGTGGATTATGTGTCATATGCAAACGCCTTTAAAAGGTGAATTTACATTTTTTTGTAAAATGTATAAAATGAGCCCAGCCTCCAGAGGGTTAACGTGACATATTCGAATGTCAGTCAGTTACCAAGGCCACTGGTTCTGCTTTTCAGTGTTAAAGATGACAGGACCAATGGGGTCTCAATATACTTTTTTTTTTTTTACTAATCTGATGTTTCACTGAAGAAACAATTTATCATCCACAATATTGAATACCTTGCTGGCACTTTATAGGTAGGAGCCTCTTTGAAAACACAGCTCTGTGTGAAGTTTGGTCTTTAAAAAGAATGAACTTTTAACTTTTAATCGCGATTAATGAATTTCAAAATGTGCGATTAATTAGTTAATTTTTTTTAATCGATTGACAGCCCAAGTATATACACATACTTGGGACCCCCTTCCTTTCATGCTAGTCTGCCTTTGAGCTCTAAACCTGCTCTCATGGGTCATTTTCATATTTCTGCATGCAATTGAATTGGTTTGATCCTAATAAGCAGCCGTCATAGAGCTTACATCAGATAAGCGGACTCATTTCGGTCTTAGTAGAACATCATTAATTATCCCAAAAAGAACAGGCCCCTCCAGTCGTCTGTTGGTAGACGAGCAGCCGGGCTTCCCTGAGTGCACAGGCACCACAGTGGATGAGCAAATGTATCCACTGCAAGTGATGGAGCTCCCCTATGCCTCATTTGATCCTTTTACAGAAAACGTCTCATTAATTTCACAGAAAAGTTGGATCCAAGTACATGCCAGCTGGTGCGTAGAGAGAGACTGTTGCTCTGGAAATGTCAGTGATTTACCACCTGTAGCTGCAGATGTGGAGCGGCAACTTAAACGTTTCGCTCTATTGCACTCAACAGGATCTTGAAACGAAACCTGCACATTTAAATTCAAAGAACACACCATCTTCACTGTATAGAGTCCAGCAAGAGATCTATACACATATTGGTCTTTTTTCTTTTCTTTTTCTGAGTCTTTTTGCCTTTTTATTAAACTGCAGCTGAAGATAGATGGGAGAGGGGGGGGGGGGCAATTTGCTATTCAGAACCTCAATAAATTAATGAATTCTTTATTTTTACCCTCGTATTTGTAATATTGTGTCCTTCTAACTTGTGACTACCTTCAACGTGTGCATAATGTAACCCATTTTTTATTTCACCTGCATTTGTGACTTTATAAAGCTGAAAAATAACTCTGATTATGCGTAATTATCTCTAACGGTAGTTTTTCCCCACCTTGTATGGAGCCACGCTACTGTTTTCCCTTCCGATTAAAGTAAATAATGCCCCCGCAGCTGTTATTTGCAGATACACAACATCGCAGCAATGAGACATGTTGTTCGGCAGAGAGAGAAAAGGAGCCTTGAAAGCATCGCTATTTTTCCTTAAAAAGCTCAGGTGCCAATCTGCATTAAAACTTAATATTACAAATAAATTGGTCACATTGCTGCCTGTGGCAGGAGACGCAGTCTGCAGTAGTCAGATACACATTTTGACAGGAAGTGATGCATTACTACAGTGTTGACTGTATTGTAAAGCCCTTTGAGGACAATTTGTAATGTAATTGTTTGTGATTTGGGGCTCTACAAAATAAACTGAATTGAATTGAGTCCCCGCCCGATGATATTTATCACAGAGGGCCTTTGTTGTCTTGAATAAATGGGCATATTACTGTGAGGCCAGAGTTCAGCCCACACGGCGTGCTTTCTACACATTAAGTCTTCAAGGGAAAAACATGTTCACTGCTGGAGCATTTGGACGGGAACGCCACAAGTCAGTTTACATTTGACGGCATCTTGAGAAGAGGGAATGGCAGATGTATGAGAAGTCAGCCTCAGCCGCGCAATGCTCGAGCAGTCATTTGGATTCCGTTTGTAAATATAAGTTCAAGTCTTCTGTTTAATGTGTATTCACTTATCACCTGTACAGCAGATCATCTGTAATGTGGCGTCTACAAATAATACATTTGGTTATTAACGCTGGTGTAATTGGTCCTGAAATACCCAGTTTCCTACCTTCGATGTGAGGGGGGGGGGATTTCATTCCAGCAGCATACCAGTGCGTGTGCACCAGTGGGAGTTGTAAACTTGAAATCACAAAGATATCTTCTTTTCTCTCTCAGAAATGTGAAACTTGGAAATAAATGATAATCTAGCAGGTTTCTGCAGGGTGAACATTCAGTTGCTAGGCAACAGTTGGCATTCGACAGGAACCCTCAAGTAAAGGCAAAAGGCGGTCGGGGTGCGTTTGGACAAAATGGCAACATCCCCGGGCTTGATGGGGTTGTGTTGTTTCGACTAATTGTCCCACATGCAACCCCGTTGTTTCCCCAACCAAAGGCCATTTGAACAGTGGCCCACTATCGGCCATTTAAAACGGCACAAATTCAAAGATTTACATTTTCAAATAATCATTTATTTCCTTGATTTGTTCCAGTGATAACGGCGGATTTTAAAGTGATCTGCTGTGGCTGTCACTGTTTTGATTGCCAACATGTAGATGGGGTCTTTTAAAAGCACTCGCTCACTCGACTACCCCAGGAGCAAGCGAGAGCTGTCCATGTAAACTCTCTCATGGCTGGTTTTCTGTGTTCCTTCATCTTTGGCTTGTTATTGTCATTATCTGCCTCTCTCTCTCTGTGCCCTCTGGCTGCCAGTGAAGAAGTCCATGACATTGATGCAAGATTTTCTGAACACAGTTTCCCATCCAAGCCCATTTTCTTCGTCAGATTGGAAGTTTGGATATTTATAATCTCGGGGCACCAGCTAATGGTATTTGCAGAGCGTGTTTTCCGTAATGGTTTTGACTGCGTGGCATTGCCAGCGGCCCTGTCTTGAATGGTGGAAGGATGGCTCTAATTTGGGCTAATGGGTGACTCGGCATCATGCGTCCCTCAGTCGGCTGCAGATGGCTCGTGAGCCACGGGGGCAGCGGAGCCGCCGCTCCACACACAGCGCACAACAATGCATCAAGTCGCTGACACGTGCAGCCGACAGTGACATTTGTGGAGCCGCATCCCTGAGGAGGGAGGGAGGAAATGAGACTTGCTCGGCTGGAGGTGCACGCCACACGAGAAGAGGTTAATCATCGGCCAAGCTAATCGAATCATCTGTCATCAGATTAGATTAAATCATTGAACCCTCCCTCGGGCGATCATCGAGGGAGGTCGCTGCGGTTGTTCCAGGCACAAGTATCAAATGGCTGCGAGACGCTGATGTATTGTAAGTGACCGCTCGCTTTTGTTCAAACTCTCCTTCTCTGCACGGGCTGGAAAATTGAGAGGAGGCGAGCAAGTCACCGTAGCAACTGGATGGCAAGGTGTGTGTGTGTGTGTGTTTACATTCCATAGAGTCTGCTAAGCTTCACCAACCTTTGCTCTGCTTCCGCGCACACTCTCGCTGATATATTTGCAATTTCGCAGAAACGCACATATTTACTCTTCCTCGATGCCCTCACCAGTATAGCGTTCCTCTACCTCCATCAACCCATCATTACCTCTACCGTCACGACACAATCATATTGCGTCTCATGGAGGCAAATAACAAACCACCTCATCTGTACCTCCCGGCTCAACTCCCCCCCCCCCCCCCCCCCCAGGTAACCGTGGCAACGGCGTCATTTTTGTTTCATTGCGCTGGAGGAGGGAGGGATGGCGATGGTGAGGTTGCAGCATGTGGAGGTCAGTCCCAGGGGAGGGTCCAGCCGGTTTACAACTGTACAGATCAGAATGGGCTTTGCACCCCCACAGCCACCCCACCCCAGAGACTCATTACCAGGGGTCAGAGCTCTGGTCTCGGGTCGACTCGGCGCAAACCTCTGTGTGCAACCTGCCAAAGATCAGCTGCGTGAGCAGAGTGTATATGTGAGGCCTCCCTGTGCATCAAAGTGGCGGAGCGACTGAGAAAACAAGGAGGGGAACAACAGCTGTTTGCACATTCTGCCTTTTTCTCCACATATTGTACTGTGCAGCTGGTCCAGGTAAATTAATGGTCCCTCATAGAAATGGTGGTTTAATATTTAATTTGGCTGGTGTGATGCAGTAATTAGATAGAGATAGATAGATAGATAGATAGATATATACTTTATTAATCCCCAAGGGGAAATTTGTCGAGTCAGTAGCAGCAACACACAAGAATAAAAAAAAACACAAAATATAAGAAGGGTTAGGGTGATCTGGCAAGAGGTGAACTGTTGTAGAGCCTCATAGCCGTCGGCAGGAATGTTCTCCTGTATCTCTCCTTGTGGCAGCGGAGCGTGAGGAGACGTCTGGAGAAAGTACTCCTCTGTCCCTGTAGGAGGTGGTGGAGAGGGTGGTCCGGGTTGTCCAATATGGACACCAGTTTCTTCAACGACCTCCTCTCCACCACCTGTTCCAGGTGCTCCAGCTGGCAGCCGATGATGGAGCCAGCCTTCCTAACCAGTTTGTTAAGACGGCTGGTGTCACCGGCTCGATGCTGCTCCCCAGCAGACAATGGCAAAGTGCAGCACACTGGCGACAACCGACTGGTAGAATAACTCCAGCATCTTGCTGCACACGTTGAAGGATCGAAGCTTTCTCAGGAAAAAGAGCGACTCATCCCTTCTTGTACACAGCGTTGATGTTGGCCTTCCAGTTCAGTCGGCTGTCGATGGAGACGCCCAGGTACTTGTACTCCTCCACCATGTCCACGTCCACTCCCAGGACACTCAGAGGTGTAGGAGCTGTCGCCTTCCTCCTGAAGTCCACCACCATCTCTCTGGTCTTGGCCACGTTCAGCCGCAGGTGGTTCTCATCGCCCACTTTACAAAGTCACTCACCACTGCCCTGTACTCCTCCTCCCGTCCATCCCTAATACACCCGACCACTGCAGAATCATCAGAGTACTTCTGCAGATGGCATGACTCCGTGTTGTACTGGAAGTCACTGGTGTACAGGGTGAAGAGGAAGGAGACAGAACAGTTCCTGTGGGGCTCAACATCACTGACCACCGTTCCAGACAGCACACGCCCATTCTGACAAACTGTGGTCTGCCTGTGAGGTAGTCAGTGATCCAGGAGATGGTGGACGCGTCCACACGGCCACCGCAGCTTCTCACTCAGCAGCAGTGGCTGGATGGTGTTAAATGCACTGGAGAAGTCAAAGAAAGTGACTCTCACAGAGACATCGGTTCCATCCAGGTGCGACTGAGCTCGTTGCAGCAGGTAGATGATGGCGTCGTCCACTCCCACATGAGGCTGGTAAGCAAATTGCAGAGGGTCCAACGATGATTTCACCTGCGGCCGGAGGTGGGCCAAGACCAGCCTCTCCAGCACCTTCATCACATGGGAGGTGAAGCTGTCCGGTCGGTAGTCGTTGAGGCCAGATGGTGCTGACTTCTTTGGGACAGGGACCAGGCACGACGTCTTCCACAGCACGGGACTTCCCCAGCCTCAGGCTGAGGTTGAAGAGGCGCTGCAGGACACCAGACAGCTGGGTGGCGCAGGTCTTTAGGACCCTGGGGCTGATGCCATCAGGACCTTCAGCTCTGCGCTGGTGTAGTTTCTCCAGCTGTCTTCTCACCTGGTCAGTCGTCACAGAGAGAGGGGAGGGTGGAGGAGCCCATTGTTATTGAGGGCTCGGTGGATGTGCAGCTCAGCAGGGGGACAGAGGGGAGGAGGTGTTTGGGAGGTGTGATGTGTGGAGGAGACGGGAGGGCTGTGAACTGAACCTATTGAAAAACAGTTCAGCTCGTTGGCCCTCTCCAGGGAGCCCCTGGCTGTCTCCTCCCACCTTGAAGCCAGTTATCTGCTTCATGCCAGACCACACCTCCCTTGTGTTGTTCAGCTGGAGTTTGGCCTCCAGCTTCCTCCTGTAGGAGTCCTTGCCTCCCTGAGCTTCACCTTCAGGTTGCGCTGGGCTTTCCTCAGCTCATCCCTGTCTCCAGACCTGAAAGCAGCTTTCTTCATGTTAAGAAGCGCCTTCAGGTCCCTGGTGATCCAGGGCTTGTTGTTGGGGAAGCAGCGCACAGTCCGTGATGGGATGGTGGTGTGTTCACAGAACTTGATGTATTCCGTGATGCAGTCGGTCATACTGTTGATGTCCTCCCGTGCGGTCCACACAGCACATCCCAGTCCGTTGACTCAAGCAGTCCTGTAGGCGTCGTTAGCCTCCATAGACCACCTCCTCACAGTCCTGGTGGTCACCGTCAGCCTCTTCACCAGAGGAACATACCTGGGTGTCAGCCGGACCAGGTCATGATCAGACCTGCCGAGGGGAAGGGCAGTGGCGCTGTATCGTCCTTAGTATTAGCATACAGCAAGTCCAGAGTTTTATTGTTCCTTGTTGGGCAGTCTATGTATTGATGGAAGGTTGGCAGAGCTTTTTCCAATGTGGTGTGGTTAAAGTCACCAGTGATAGCCATGAATGCTCCAGGCTGATGATTCAGCAGAGCAGACACAGTGGAGTGGATGGTGTCCACAGCTTCCTCAGCGTCAGCTGATGGCGGCACGTACACGACAACCACAATGGCGGACGTGAACTCTCTCGGCAAATAGTACGGGCGCATCCCCACGGCCAACAGTTCAATTAGGTGGACACAATTGCATTAAAACGTGTAAACTAATGCACTGCAGTGCAATATCCTTGCAATAAATCATGCTGGACCTTTTGTGAAGCTTATGGTGTTTTTTTATGTTTCACTTTCTGTGAGACGGATGTTGGTCCAACTCTGCAGTCATTTCGAGGTCGCATTTGATTAAAATGTGTGATGTCGCCCAATGGAAAAAAATAACACCCAACTGCATATTACAATACAATACAAAGATGTTTGTGTTGTATAGGAAAAAAACAATGGAAAACACTGACAGCATAATGTAATACAGCACAGTCCCACCGCAAACTACATCGTTGTGTAGATGCCGCCCTGACATAATGTCAACAAAAAAGTATGTGTTATAACCTCAAAAGTAGTGAATATATTGCAAGGCTGTTGCATTGGGCTGCATTATAATTTACACACCGCCTGCACAACATGCGATGGAGATGATTGAGGGTGTTTTCCTTTCACAAAATTGGGGACAATCATTTGGGAGGATAATAGACCAGTAAATTTGCATGATCAAGTTGGGTAACGCTATTGTCATAAGCTTATAATCGAGTGAGAGACGTTCATGCCTGAGCAAAGATGAGACATTGAGCTGACTAAATGAAATGTCAACACAAATGCTGCCAAAATACGGCCGAGTATTTTACTAGTCATTAATAAACATATCCCACGCCTCCTTCCGTCCCCCATCACTTAAACTGACTGCCAGTTAGTGTGTGTTTGTGTGTGCGTGTGCGTGTGTGTGTGTGATTTGTCTTGAAATAGCTACTTTTCGTGACTCCTAATATTTTGCAATCACTTTCAATTAAACCAGATTGCTCATCAGACAAAAAGATTATAAGTTTTCAATCACTTTATTATAATGCAAATTAAGTTCTATCTGTGCAAAGAATAACTAATATTTGGCAAAAATGTGCTTTATTTTGGCTGCAATTAACCTGTTTTGCACTGAATATATTGTCAAGATAATAACAATTAAGTGCAATCAACCTGTGAAAAACTAAACAAAACAAGTTCAAATATTTGGCAATAAAGTGTTTTACTGAGTTTTATACTCCATATCAAAACAATGTGCAACCTTTGCAGAACAAAACAATATATGTATATATGCTGCAATGAGCTTTCCACTACTGATACGGCCACCCTCGTGCTCAATGTTGAGCTCTTGTTTTGAAGGGCAACAGCAGGAAAGACAAACGCACAGAGACTCTCGGCAAGCGCAGCGTAACCTGTTAACGCCGTAACGTAAACATTTACATTAAGTACAGGCATGTCTCTCTTTATTTATTAATTACTTAGTTTCATGCCTGTGTTCTTTGTAATACGTGAACTTCTTAATTAAGGTCTTGAAATATAATAATCTGCATTTCCCCTCGCGCCCCACCTGTAATGCCGTGGCGCCCCACAGTTTAAGAACCACCGGTGTGAACATCCAGCCGGTCGCACATGAGGACACAGCACAGAACGCACGGCACACAACTATCCCTACGTAAAGATAATTCAGTGGCATGTGACGAGGCGTGCACACAATGCTCCTTCCTCTTTGCCCGTGGAGTCTCTCAATGCCGAGTTAAAAGGACCGGTAGCCCAGCGGATGCATCCTTTTTTCCCCTTTTCTTTTCCGTAGGCAGCGTATAATGAGAAAGCACCATTATGGGTCCGGCAGGAGCCCGAGCCTCGGCGCTGCCGCCTCTGCTACCGCAGTTACTGGTGCGGCCTTTCTCTTTGTTAGTTAAGGGGAAGAGCGTCCGCAGACGGCCCTCGCTTTCAGCTTGTTAGCCAGCAGTAACGACTCGGCTGCGAGGAGCCGGGCTCCCAGACGCTGGAAGCCCGTTCCCCTCTGCTGGCCTTCAGCTCACCGACAGGAAGGGGAACAGAAGTGGACGCCACAGAGGACGCGCTGGGAGGATGGCAGGAAGAAAGCGCGGCGGGAGGAGATTTCTACCTCTGGAAGGACCCTTACTGACCCTTAAGGACTCGCTCACGGCATCCAGCGAGCCCCGCCCCGCGCCTGTTCATACTTTGTACAACTTGCGCCTCGTAGGTTCTCTAGGATTCTGTATTCACACGGATGGGATTAGAACGTATATATGCCAAGCACTTTGAATTGGAGAACGTTGAGCTGAGTATCGCCCAACACAATCAAACAAGACTCCTGGAGTCCTGCCTGGAGTGTTTTAGTACATCAAATACATTTGTAAATGCATTTCACGGTTGAGTTGTTTCTATGATCTTGTGTTTAGTATTTTCCAGATGGTCTATGTTCATCGATATCCTGTGTGCTGTGACAGAGAGGCATTATCACGACCGTTCAATGTTTACTTTACACCTGAGCGCATCAATAATTGAGTGGGAGACAGACACACAACCCAACTGCATTACAAGGCTAGATAGCAACAATAAAATGGCCTGTTTGTCACCGTGCTCATTGAGTGGTCACCAGGAGAAGCGATGGAAATCGCTCCTTTGTATGTCATGTGGTAATAAATGTGCATTTGAATGCACTCCGAGGGCCCGTAAACAATGATCAGTCGTAGCACGAGGGGCAGAATCCCGAAGACATGCAGTCGACTGCGGTTTCGCCTGTCACTGTTTTTGGTTTGCAGAGTTTTCCGATGAAACCGTAGACGCGGTTGAGGAAGCATTTATTTGCTCTGCTTGCCGCTTATCAATAAGTTGCAGCGGGGAAGTACCTCTGAGCCGGGGAATGAGTGCACTAACAGACACTCGGGCAAGGCAGGACTTATTTAGCAGTTTACTTCAAATGGAATGACGCAAGTGAGTTTATTATCGACTACCAGTGTCTGAGAGAAAATGGCATTTTTTATTCTTATCATTATGTACGACGTCGTGCCTCTGCCCAGGGCTAGAGCCGCAATCCCTCTTGGTGGACTGGCGATGGAGTGCAACGTTGTGTGAAGTTTCACAAACAACATCTGCAGCAGTGGTAACCGGGCTCTCCTTCTGTGCCTCTGTTCTCCTGCCAAGTCCGCCCACGTCCCCTCTCATCTGCTCAGGCCATCATCCCTCCTTCCCCTGCCTTCCTGTTTCTACCAACGTTGAATTGGAGGAGATCCATCGTTCATCTGGACTGCTGACTTGGCGCCGCTGTGGGTTCGCTTGACTGGAACTGAGCCGGGCTGACTGCAGCGCCGAAACACAAGAGGCAGTGCATTATTGATTAGGTTTGTGATCTAACCTTGGTGCTCAGGACTGCCTCCCTCATCCTCATCCTCACCCTCCTCCCCTCTTCACTCTGCCCATGCATAATCTTTGCCGCGAAAACTGTGTTTTTTTTTCTTCACGAAATGGAAATTGGGCGAACTGTATGAGATTTCCAGTAACTCTGTCTCGGGCTTTTTAAGTTCAACTCTGCTCTGTTTACGCAGTGTTGGCTTCTAGTGCTGGGCCGGGAGGAGAAGTCTGAACAACAGCGGAAAAGAAGACGATCCCCGTTTTAAATAGATGCCATCAATCGAGGGGAATGTCCTTCATTTGGCATGCGTCAGTCCTGGAGGGAGAAATGCTTATTCAATCTTGAACAATGAATGTCAGTCACAACGCTGCGACCCGACACATGACAGCTGTGCGCAGTGGCTGGTTACACATTCAGAGAGCTGCAAGCAAGCGAGGGGGTAAGAGCCCACCAAGGGAACCGAATCAGGAACAAACTGGGACCCCGCCCAGAGCAAGATTGATGGACTTCCCTGTGCCGTCGAGACTGATGTCGAAGACGACTGACAAACGCACATGCAGCGTTACAGAAATGTGACAATGACTCTGTGTCCGACGTGTGATGTCGATGAGCGTCCGAGAGTATGGCGAGGCAGACGTCAGTGTCCCCCCCCCCTCATATCCCCCCTCGGGATGTCTCTTAACAAATCCTCTTTTTCCGGAAGGGGGTCAGTGTTATTGGAACGAGGGTGCAGCTGCTCCCAGTTGTGTCACAATGTTCCGCCGGCAGCTGAAGTGGTTCGTCGCACTCTCAGTTTTTACAAAGTCAGGTTGCGTGAACTCCTGCTCTGGCGTCACTGAGCATTCATAAGGCTTCCGCGGTGCCCGCACCGGATGGAAGGGTGGACTCGAAAGAAATGCCGAGTGGATTTCATCGCTCCGTCCTCCTCGATGAGAGGCTCGAGTAGTAAAGTGTTTGTCGGCGTGATTGCATCAGGTCAGCGTTCGGACAGCCCGGCACGCTGTGTATTGAGTTTTTTTGTTCTGCCGTTGGTTAATGTGATTTGGAGCAACAGGTCCTGCTCAGTGGCACGCTCTGTGGAGAGGGTTGTTTTCTCAGGCTCAGTTAATAGGGGTGAAGGAAGACAGCGTGCCAATATCTTTCTTTAATCGCATTTAGGAGACTTCATCCCACAGAGGTCAGGCATTTAAAATGTAGTTTCAATGTGTCTTGTGTGTTGATGTTTTTTGTCCTCTGGAGGAATGGCGAGTTAAAGCATTCAGGGCCAAACCCGTATCACTACTCTCTTATGAAAAGCCACAGAGGGAATGTTTGCACCCTAGCCTGTAATTGTCAGTTTTTCATTACACTAACTACCAATGGCGTACCCGAGCCAAGCAAGTCGTGGCTGAACGTCGCGGATGTGAGCGTACAGCGGAGCAGAAGCTGATGGCAGGATTGTGAAGGACCTGTTTTTAAAGCCGGTCAAATGAAATCATGCCGCCCTCCGCCGCGACGCCAAATCCCTGTCAAAACTCCTTCCGTGTGAGAGTTCCGACATGGGACTGTTACACTATCTATACATGAACTACAAACGACTCGCAAGCAGGTCACATCGAGTGGAAGGAGCATCCACGCAGAAGCCGATGGGCTGAGCACACACACACACACACACACACACAGTGCCAGACGTCGAGCCAGAGTGGAAGAGACGGAGGAGAACGATGAGCGTGGACCCCAAGCAGAAAACCCAACCTGACGGGGACGAGGAGTTCTGTCAATATGCCGTGTGTCGTGACGCATGCAGGCCGCGGTGGTGCTGGGACGGGGAAGGAAGACGCTCTTTAAAGAAAGGTGGAAGAGAGGGATGGGCTACGAGGCGCACACATTGGATCTGTGCCGAAGCTTTCCCAAACTCTCGTAATGTCTTTCTAAGCTGCAACCAAACCCTGCTCTATCCGGGCACACTGGATTCCAACGCTGCTTAAGTACTTCCTCATCATTAAGTGGGGGCAAGAGTATTTTCCCATCTTCAAACAATCCTGACCCAAAGCAATTAAATATCAATTCAGAGGCTTAAATGTCTGTTCGAGGCAGATCCCACCGGGTTTGGGTTTTAATGTCAAGTTCTGAAGAAAAAAAATCCGTCCGACCGGAAGGAAAGAAACTGATGGAGAGTGAAGCAGAGAGTTGAGAGCAGGACAGCGGTCAGGCAAAACACCCATCTCAACTCGTCAATTATTAATTTTGTCGTCCGCTTTAACATTATTCATGCCCGTCGACAGTCCATCTCCGGGCCGATGCAGACGGACCGATGCATGCAGCTGTGGGCAATTTGGAGTTTTCATTTCATATCACAGGCATATCTTTGGAGTGTGGGAGGAAACTGAAGCACCTGGAGGAAACTCAAAGGAAGGAGACATGGAGGCGGAAGTCGGTGCATAAAAGACCAGATCGGAGAGTGAGGGACCTCGTGTTGGGAGGTCCGTTTCACTCTCTGCGTGGATATCTTAAAACGCTTTAACGCAAGGAAATAGTCTTCTCAAACATGAGGATGCATGTAGAATTGATTTAAATCGGTGACGTTTCAAAAAATGCATCAAGACTTTTGTTTTGAACAAATGTAATCTCGTCATCAACGGCCTCCTGCGGTGTCCGGGTGCTCTCTCTTTCCTTTATTGGAAAAAGAAAGAGTCCACGGCGGAGCGGAGGAATAATAGATGAGTCGCTTATCACTGCTGACGGGTTTGTGCACTGTAAGGTCACAGCAAAGGAGCTCAGGGTGGCCGATGAGAGAACGGAGGTAAAGTAGCAGAGAGCGATGAATCTCCGGGAGCTGTGTGTTACTGCCGTTTATAGAACTCCTTTTCTCTATTAGTCAGGACTCGCAAGCCTCGGGGAGGAGCGCTCTTCATCTCCCCCTCAGTCTCCGCCATCTTTCTTCTGATGACCACCTCCCTGGCTCCCACTTCCCCTCTACTACCACCCTCTTGCCCCCCCCCCCCACTGTGTCTTCCTCTGTGACTTGGTGTTCTCCTAGCCTGCTCTGTCACCCAAGCCTCGGACAGGTGGGGGCTTTTTTCCCTGAGCCGAGGTGTAATGGGAGTTAACCGCTGGCCGTAAATTGTGTTGCAGAAGATGAGTGAGGTGGGGAGTGTGGAAACGTAACTTACGACACGAGAGACCGCCGAGGCCCCTGCTCGAGTCAATCTTGGCTTTTATCGGGAGATTGTGATCGGAGATCAGGACGATTTCCTCTCCCTGTCTTTTCTCCGTCTGCGACCGCTCACCAGTGGCTTTAACCTCAGGCATATTCCGTCATCTGTTCCCACTGCGGTGGCCTTTTCTCATGTCCTCCCTTCATCTTCCTGCCAGCCCCTTCAGTGGCACGGATCGCAAAGAGTGTTACGTTTTGTCAAACAGCTGCACGTCCACACGTCTCCTGGAAATGCCTATTGCGCTTCCTGTGAGGGCATTACCTGAACTCTGCGATGTGTAGTACACCTTTAAATCTTTTGCTATGTCGCTTTTTATGTCGCTATTCCTCATGGGTTGCAGCCAAGTTGCATAGAATTGTAATCGCACTGCGCGTCTGACCGCTTCCACGTTTCGTTTCAACGGTCTGATTGTTATCTGAGCAAAATCCATATTCAGTGGATCCAGGCGTATCACATTATGCGCCGCCGCATATTCAGATGATAAAATCACACGATTTAGCACAGTGTAACTGTTCTCTCTTCTCTGTATTCCTCCTCTCCCTCCCTCTCTGGCCACAGCATTTCTTCTAGGATCCCTTCTTCTTTTGTTACTCATTGCCTTATTTTAAAGTAACTGAGTGGCGGTTGGCACTCTCTGTATGGGGTCATCACAGGCCCATCCAGCGTCCCTCACCCCAGGCCGCGAAAGGTCAGCCGTCATTGGGACTCATTATGAGGAACAGAAAGTGGAACAGATTGTGTGTGTGTGTGTGTGTGTATCCAGTCAGCAATATAACTCAAACTCGATGGATTACGCAGACCTTGAGCTTCCTCTTTCTCACATATAATGACGGTCAAGGTTCCTTTATAGCGAACTCTGGCTTTTCACAGAGGATTGTATTCCCGAACACTGCTGTGCTCAAAGTAAATGATCAATGTGTAATGATGCTTGGTTCCACAATGTCTCTGCAACCCTCCCAAGTTAATACTCACACATGGACTTTTTAATGTCCTGTCCTCTCCAGGCATGATGGATGCAGCTGCTGGAGTGGAATTGACTCTTGTTCTTTTCCCTTCCATCTCAACCTCACACACACACACACACACACACACACACACCCTCCCGTTGCAGAGCCAGTTCATCACCCTCCCTGACACGGTGAATTTACAATGCTGTCCTTGACCACGTCTGGGCCCCGAGAGCCACCGTCACTCGTCAGGAGACAGATTGGGTTGGCAGGTGGGGCCCCCCACCCAGGTCCACGTTTTTATTTGGACATTAAAATTAATACAACTGAAGAATGATTGCTTCTTTTTACTGTTAATCATCTGTCCCTCCATCCCAATTAAAAACATGTCCGCATAAACCGCCAGCACCCCACCACCCCCACCATGCAAAGGAGGTGTGTGTGTGTGTGAGTGCGTGTGCATGGCGTATCCTGCTGTCAGCGACTTCTCCACAGAGATAACCTTGGAGGAGAGGAGAGGCTGTGTGCTTCGCTCTGATACTGGATGCCGAGCTGCAGCGGGCTCAGCGGCTCCGTGGCCAGAACTTCTCTGAGACCTTTACCCATTTCCGTGAGACTTAGGCCGTTTATCTATTCCAAGTACGCCGAGTACAGACTTGTGTACTTTTGGAGTTTAGACTTAGGAGTTTGGTCTTGGGAGTCCAGACTCCAGAGGACGGGAGGACGGAGGACGGTCTTTCTGCGATTGGAGCAGCAGCTGACTTAATGACGTCACCACATCAGCTGTTCTTGCTCATGAGTTTACTCCAATTATTCACTGTAAAGTATTTTTTACAGTCAAACTAAATATGACAACCCTGCTCTTTTCATTATCCTTTAAATATAATTATATTATTATGAATTGTGTGGATATATATATATATACATACATATATATATATTTATATACTTATATACACACAATTCAAAATAAAATAATCATACACATATAGTTGTATATATATTGTGTAAAAATAAAAACATTTATTTATATATATTGTGTTTATAAATATATGTGTATATATAGTGTGAGTTATAAATATATAGTTTATATATAAATAGATATATATATGTGTATATATACATTTATATATAGTCATATTACACATGTAATTGCAAACAATTCGGTTAAAATTAAACAGACACTGCTGTAGTTCAACGTTAAAGTTTAATTAAAATATTAAGTTATGAATCTTAACCCTAGGTCAAACTGATTTAATGTTATCTGTGAATAAATAATAAACTCTTTGTGCTCGTTAGATCTTCCAAAACCCATTTATTATATCATTATGTGTAACCGCTACGGAGACATTAGAGCCAGCGGAGAATTTAAAAAAAAGTCCTGCCGAGATCAGGCTGTTTTCGGAGCTCACTGGTGCCGCGAGCTGAACCTCAAATCTCCAGCGCACATCTTTATTAGGCTGAATCATAACAAACCGACCACAGATGTGATGCTTAAACTACTAACTTCTCGCCTGAAAACATCCTAAAATGACATTCCGTGACTCAACAACAGTAGTATTTAGCTCTGTTGTGTATTTTCTCCTTCGCTATAGTTGACTGTTGCTGGTGCGAAATGCATTCTGAGATATCGGCTGGCCAGTGTACGTACAAGTCTCCTCTGATGCATCCTGGGTAAAGTGGGAGGATCAAGTCACATCCGGGCATTTTGACCGTGCTTTGCGAGAAGCGGACTTTGAATTGGAACGTGTACTCGGGCTGCGACTGATGACGTTTCACGAGAACACGAGTACAGACAAGAATGCTAATTGATAAGCGCTCTGTGTAATTATACAGTGACTGTATTAGAGTCTGCTTGTTACATTGTCAAATGTTATTATGAGAAGATGTTGATATACTTTCATCACCTACCATCTGTTGTGCAACCTGTTTGCACCCTGTAGCCTCCTTGTTCCCGTAAGTGAAGTGCAACCAGTACACCAATGGTGAGATACTACAGGAATATGCATCAGGTCAGCATAATATAAACTAAAATAATAACACTGCTACAATAGATTGGGATAGCAGGCCTACATAATGAGAGGTGAATAACGCCTTTCTGGGTTGATATTGCTGAAATTTGAAAATGTGAACTTTTCTCTTGCACTTATCATTCTATATTTACTGATACATTACAAATGCACATAGACTGGTACACTTCGGAGTGTGAAATATTGGATTCAAAAATAAAAAAATAAATTATACTGAGTTAATAAGACCAAATTACGACCACCTCACCCCAACTGTTTGCCTCTGTTTTGATTTTTTGTAAAAAATGATATTTTCCATGATAATGAAAATGTTTTTATTATTATTCTTCAATCAGAAGTATAATACTGGTGAAGAACCTAAATCCATCACTAGTTTTGCCTAAAAACAGTTGCATTGAAATATATTGACAGTCTTTAAAAAAAACCTCTGTGTGTAAATTGACTAATTATAAAACCTAAGTTCTTTCGAAGGGCATTAAAACCCCCGACTTCCATGAAACAGTTCTGAGGACATGGCCTTGATGTTCTGTATTAAAACCCATTGCCGTCACTTCTGGCGTCTTTACTCCGCCAGCTCGCCCGCTATCTGTGTTTGTCGCTTTCCCCACGCCTGGCTCTCCCTCTCTGCCATTTGGTCTCCTTTCATGGACTCCTCCACATTCAGCCCCTCAATGTTGTGAAGTAAACAGCTGCTCATGAAATATTCACCACTCTGCTGTAGGCTTCGTGTGAGAGTGTGTGTATGCATGCGTGTGCAGTCAGGTATGCTGACTCCACGCATGCATACACAATGTGGGGCCCCCCAAAAAGCTAAAAGGTGTCTCTGCATCTCAGCTCTGAACCAACCGAGGAGAGAAAACGAGCATCGGGAGTAAGCGCTGCATGAGTCAGACATTTGCTGATATTCATATTGTTGAAAAAAAAAACACACAAATAGTGGAGTAACACTCAAAAGTGTGATTGTAATCTTTTTGTTGCAAATAGCAGGGAACAAGGGAGCAAACGTTTCAGGTTACAACCCTCCCTGAAACGTCTGTGTTGTTCTTCACCGCTGCAGCAGCTTTTTGGAACGAATACATTTGGATTTGTTTTTAAGTACCGTTCCCTGATTCAGGGTTTTCACTCTTTGTTGGATCCACTATTATGTCGTGACTTTGGTTCTGGTACTTGTGTGTCCAACATGTCGACCCCTGTGTTCCTGACTGATCTGTTGCTTGGGAACTGGGGTAGAGGCTGAAAGGTCGCTGTTGTCGCTGTTGTCGCTACAGAGCAGCTGACAAAATAGCCAGAAAAGCTGCTCAGTGGCCGTGTGTAGCAGACTGTGGCCGCACCATGCAGCCATCGGGCGGAAGTGAGAGTAGCTTTATGGCTATAAAGATGGCTGGTTCTCGAGAACAGCCTGCACAGCAAACCATCATCGGATAAATCTCGGTAAAAAGTGGCTGCCAGAGTCGGAGTTTATGTTTTTCTTGCTGCGTTTCTGTCGTCCAAACACCTGCGACTCTGTTATGCTCATGAGCTGGTGTAGAGAATCAGACATCTCCAATCAAACTGGTCCAATGCCAGAGTGGGATTTTTATTTCAAACACGTTTGGCAGTATCGGCACAAAAATACAGCTGCCGTCCAATCGTTCTGATAGAGAAACCACATTTCCATTTCCATTTCTTCCAACTGGCATCCTTCCAATGTTACTATACATGTACTCCTGGTCTTCTGTTAACCCTCTCTAGTCCACCATACTACATGCCATAACATGTAATACAACTTGCTGCACATCCCTCAAGGGTCAATATATATATATACATATAAATATATATAGATATATATATATATATAGATACTTTTCCCCCCCGAGCTGTAGTGGTCATGTTGGTGAAGTAGAGCCGTCCTCCGCCAAGCTCCATGCATAATTCAACAGTGGACCTGGTCGCGGTGCTTATTGCCTGGAGACTGGAGCGCTGATGGATGACCTCACGTTAAAGATTAACCAGCAAGACTCAGCACAAGGGCACGGCGGTTCCAGTCCCCCCCCCGCCCCGCAGTGCCACATGTACCATGCCAGCCTTTACCAGCTGAGTAGCCCGCTCGGTTGCCGTGACAGCAAAGCAGAGGGCATTGTGGGAGAGGGATGATGTTTAAAACGGCAAGGGCGAGAGGAGGATTTTGGGATGTAGGTGGAGCAGAGTGTTTATGAGCCGTAGAGGTTAAAGGAGCACTGCTTATTCAAAAGATTCAGTGACATGTTTGATTTTGTCCAGAGTAGCAAAGACCTCCTAATCATATTTCCCTTTTCCTTGGGAGCTGAGGGAGGAGGTGCTAGGTGGAAGAAAGTGGAATAGAGAAATAGGTAGAATATGACCAATTTCTCTAAAACCCCACTGTCAGCATATCTGTCACACAGTCCAATTTAGGAATGATTGTAGGGAACATTTTTTTTTTTCAAACCGACCTTATTATAATTTTCATTACTTGTCCCCTTTTCATATGACTTTAGGGCAAATGTGAGAGGTTTGAGGAAAAAGCAAATATCGTGAGCGTTCGACTCTCACTGCATGTATCTCTGGTGGAATATTACACAGACAGATCTTCATCAGGAGAAAAAAAACTTACCATTTTTATCGTCTTTAATCGGGCCACGTTGTGCTGACACATGACTCAATAAATATCTCCTTATTCTTTTAGCTTATCAAACACAGCTATCTATGAAAGAGCGACAACGGATGTGTTTCTTCTCTTTGCCGCTACATCACAAGCTGAAAGACATGTAACAAAGAAACCGTAAAAACCTTCTTCACCCATTTACCGTGGCCATTCACCGAATTTGATAATTGCCGTAATGTGCATACAGTAAATGGCTTGAATCTTGAAAAGGAATTAGCCAATAATCCTGCTGTTTTTTTACACTCTGAAGTAGAGTGCATCTTTTAATAATGAGTATTTGGTGCTTCCAGTGTTTAATTACCAGCGGCTGATTTCAGGTTCTGTTACCTGACCTGTCCACACTGAGCTAAGCTCACATTACTCAGAGCACACACCCTCCAGTGACCTCCACTCACACAGTCAGGGGAGTTTGCGTTGGCTCTTGACGGTGCCAGACTGTGTAGCAGTTTCACCATAAGTGTCAGCAGAGACCTTTCTAGCTGCCAAAATACAACGTGTATGACCTTTAGTGGGATGTATGGGTTTTTCAATGTGGTTGATCAGATTATATATATATAATCATAATAATTGATCATTTATTAATCCCACAGTGGGGAAATTCTTCTCTGCATTTGACCCGTCCTTAGTTGTTCAGGAGCAGTGGGCTGCAGTGAAGCGCCCGGGGAGTAGCTGGGGGTTCAGTGCCTTGCTCAAGGACACTTCAACGTGCGACTATGAGGAGAGCGGGGATCGAGCCGGGTTCCTTGTGGTTGCGGGACGACCACTTTCCCCCATGAGCTACAGCCACCCTAGTTTATGCTGAGATAAAAAATGGTGTTGACCGTGGGTAATTATGTTTGCTTTGTGTTTTATGTAAATGAAAGGGGCGCTCAAGCTATTCAGTTATGCACATC
Source organism: Pseudoliparis swirei (assembly GCF_029220125.1). Taxonomy (NCBI): domain Eukaryota; kingdom Metazoa; phylum Chordata; class Actinopteri; order Perciformes; family Liparidae; genus Pseudoliparis; species Pseudoliparis swirei. The sequence continues at coordinate 13,024,725 of NC_079399.1, read as the reverse complement.
CATAAGGTTGGGCCAGTTAAAAGAACATTTTTAAAAGAGCAGTCGACATCAAAGCAACAGAGGGGGAGATATCCTGACTTTTTGTCCCCAAGATGAGTGAAGCTTTGAAAAGCTACAACCTACAATTCCCACAATGCAACTCCATATACGTTGTACTAGATAAGCCCTGCCTGTTAAATGCCCGATTCCATGCCTTCAATTGTAACACAGGTTTTCTGTCAAATATTTGAAGTCGGACGCTTAATTAGAGACGACGCACACATCTGCTCCCCGATGACATCAGCAGGGCCCTGCTGACTTCTCCAGTGCCTGTAAATAGAACAGACTTATTGTACTGCTGATGTTATAGCCAGGTGTGTATCGCGAATTGTAGGTTTTACCTGTCTCTTATCTGAATTGATATCATTGACAACCATTGCACCAGAGATTCCATAAATAATACGTGACAGAAATATAGTACCAGCTTAGCTTGACTTTCAAGTACAAGCCAAACTACTAGTAGCTAGAAGTGTCATCTCAGAAAAACGTCCCATATCCTATTTGGCAGCAGTTGCCTGCCTCTTCTCACAGTTTTATATTTATCAGTTGAAGTCTACTGGCCACAAACCTCATTATGGCTCCTCAAACACAGTGACACGTTTTTTTTTTTGCAGTCTGCCTTTTAGTGGAGTACCAGTCGTGCATTAGCTGGTGGGGTGCTACCCTCTCACAGCTCTTATTTTCTATAATAAAGCAGAGCTCAGCACATCTTTGTGCTGCATGCAGAGCGAGGGGCCACCCTCATGTCAGCCTAGGTTTGTCCCAACGGCAGCACGGGCGAGGAAGGAACATCTGCACAGATTTCTAGGGCTGCAACTAACGATTATTTTGATAATCGATTAATCGGTTGATTATTTTATCGATTAATCGATTAATCGGATTAAAAGAAAAAAACATTCATTTTCAACCCTTTATTCAAAACAGAGTCCGTATGGTCATGGAAAACCTGGAAAAGTCATGGAATTTTTAAATGGCTATTAGCAGGCCTAGAAAAGTAATTGAAAAAATAAAATCCCAAAATATTTGGAAAAGTAATGCAAATTTGTTTTATTCAAATGTTAATTTACAGGGTATATATACAGTATGCTTTGGAATTCTCATTGTTATTTTAAATACTACATCTTCTCACTTTGTCACGTATAGACAGAGTTTTCACAAAATGTGTAATCATGGAAATTTGGTTTAAAGTCATGGAAAGGTCCTGGAGATCCACTGGTCAGCATGGTGATGAACCTGTTCACTGGTCACCATGGTGATGAACCTGTTCACTGGTCACCATGGTGATGAACCTGTCCACTGGTCAGCATGTGGATGAACCCGTCACAAACAGACTGACAGCTTTCCTCTCCTGAGCAGTGGTCCCCATGTGGCCCCCTGAACAATATCAGAGACGCGTTCCGATTTATTATTTTTTTCACCTGGCCCGCTGCCGTTGAGATTGCAGTGAGACGCGGAAAAAATGTGAAGTGGTGCTCTTCGCAATAAAACATCTTTGATGGACGTGTCGCGTCTCGGCCAATCAGCGTTCAGATGTCGACAGCAGTGGCGGCTGGTGATTTTTTTTGGGGGGGGGCGCAGTTTAAATAGCACTCAACAATGAGAAGAAAAGAGGTTTTGAGTAGAATATTGTAAAAAACAAAGCTTTATTTCAAGAACACAGCGTGCTCAACACTGTCCAATAACAACTATCAACACACTGTAACTTTGGGCATGAGAGGTTCAGAGCAGCTTTAAGGAACATTGGGTTGGGTTTCAGAGGTTTGCAAAATAAAAGAGGTTCAGAGCAGAATAGAGTCAGAAAGAGATCACATGTTACATTGGGTGACAGAGCAGACCCACTACTGTAAAGACAAGTAGCCTCCTCTCTTTAAAGTTGGCAAACTTATCAATAACTCTCTGGTTAAAGTCAATCATGTCTGTAACCAGCCTGTTTCATTATTCTTGAGGGAATGTGTCTGTTTTTCAGAACTTCTTCGTTGTGTTTCGATGCCAGTTCGGTCTCCTACTACTCTGCATGAAGCTAACTCGCTAACAGTTGTTAGCGAGTTAGCTCCATGCTCTTAGCTAGATAACTGCAGCAAGATTCGTGCTTTACACTTGTCTGAAGCTCTGTAGATCCCTCACCCCGTTGTAGTCCAGAGAGTTTCAGTCCCAGGACTTTGGAACAACAGACAGGGGGAACAAAAAACGAATTACTCATGGAGCATTCAGCTAACCAGCTCCGGTTAGCATATCGGCTAGAGGAGAATCTCCGGGTGTACGTCCTCCCGCGGTCAGCGATTTGCTGCTGAATTTTTAATTCCGGATGTTCGGGTCCCAACTCTTTCAGCCTCTTCTTGTCAATATCTGACCGTCAATATCTGATTAAAGGCAATATCTGACCGTCAATATCTGACCGTCGAAAGGTCGAAAGGTCTTTCGCGTAGAGATACCACAGAGTTTTCAGTCACCGACGCCATGCTAACAACAAGCTTCTGCTAGCTATGTTGCTCGCGTACCTGCGTGGAGGTGGAGGTGGAGCTCCCTGGCAGGGTTGCCAGGTCTGTGAGATAAAACCAGCCCAAAAACCAGCCCAATATCAGAACTCAAAATATGCCCGTGCCAAACCATATACACTGCTTTTAAAGTCCAACAGCATTGCTATCATTGCCAAATGTATTGTAATATCTACAAAGTAACAACATATGTTTAGTTTGCCAGCATTAAAAGCAGTTTTACCTCAAATTATTTCACCTAGGTCCTAAAATGGCCTTGTGTAATTAGATACAGTATATTATCATAAATAAAATGTGTGTACGTGCTGATCTGGAGTCAGTTTGGTAGGATTTGGGTATGAATAAATTATTTCATTTAAAATATGGATTTTTATTTAAAGATATTCATGTAATTTGCATGCAAAATAGGTCTACCCGAACCAAGGACAAAAGATTCAACCCGCAACACTTCAAAAGTGGCCCGATTCCGCAGGAAAACCGCGGACCTGGCAACACTGCTCTATGGGCTGAGGGAACATACGGGTCTCTGATCTGCCGAATAATCCAATCGCGTGCGCACATTTGTGCGCACCAAGATTCCCGGTTTCATCCGCCAATGTGAAGCCGGTCATTGCCAAAACGACTGAAATGTTGTATCGATGCCGTACACACACGTTAGACCAGCGCCTCGAAAAAGGGGAGGGGCTTCTCTCCGTGATAATGGCGTTTTGCCTTTAATTGGCGGCTCTCTATTAGATATTATCAATGTGTCTCTGCTAACAGGCCACGTACCACACTCCTTCAAAGTGGCTGTTATTAAACCTCTCCTGAAGAAGCCCACTCTGGATCCAGAGGTGTTGGCTAACTACAGACCGATCTCTAACCTCCCCTTCCTCTCCAAGATCCTTGAGAAAGTGGTCGCAAATCAGTTGTGCGACTTTCTACATCATAATAGTTTATTTGAGAAATTTCAATCAGGATTTAGAAAACACCACAGCACCGAGACAGCACTGGTGAAAATTACAAATGACCTCTTAATGGCAGCAGATAAAGGACTCCTCTCTGTCCTGGTCTTGTTAGACCTTAGTGCTGCATTCGACACCATTGACCATGACATCCTGTTACAGAGACTGGAGCAGTCGATTGGCATTTCAGGCACGGCACTAATTTGGTTTAAATCCTATTTATCAGATCGATCTCAGTTTGTATTTGTAAACGATGACGCCTCGATAACCACTAACGTTAATCACGGAGTTCCACAAGGTTCTGTGCTTGGACCAATTTTATTTACCTTATACATGCTTCCTTTGGGCAATATTATCAGGAAACACTCCATAAACTTTCATTGTTATGCAGATGATACTCAACTATATTTATCGATAAAACCAGAGGAGAGCAACCAACTCGGTAAAATTCAAGCATGTCTTAAAGACATAAAAACATGGATGACCTGCAATTTCTTGATGTTAAACTCAGACAAAACCGAAGTAATTTTAATCGGCCCTGAGCACCTCAGAGATCAATTATCTGGTGATGTGGATTCTGTAGACGGCATTGCCCTGGCATCCAACACCACTGTAAAGAATCTTGGCGTTATCTTTGATCGGGACTTGTCCTTTAACTCCCACGTAAAGCAAATCTCAAGGACTGCATTCTTTCATCTACGTAATATTTCTACGTAATATTCCTGCACTAGCTGCTCTGCACTGGCTCCCAGTAAAATCAAGAATCACTTTTAAAATTCTTCTCTTAACGTACAAAGCCTTGATTGGTGATGCACCATCATATCTTAAGGAGCTTGTAGTACCATATTGCCCCACTAGAGAGCTACGCTCACTAAATGCGGGACTACTTGTAGTTCCTAGAGTCTTAAAAAGTAGAATGGGAGCCAGAGCCTTTAGTTATCAAGCTCCTCTTTTATGGAACCAGCTTCCAATTTCAGTCCGGGAGGCAGACACAGTCACCTCGTTTAAGAGTAGACTTAAGACCTTCCTCTTTGACAGAGCTTATAGTTAGGGCTGAATCAGGTTCACCTGGTCCAGCCCTTGATATGCTGCTATAGGCTTATAGCTGCCGGGGGACGTTTAGGATGCACTGAGTACCTATCTCCTCTTTTTTCTCTCCTTAAGGATGAATTTTCATCTCTCAATCACACGTTACTAACTCTGCTTTCTCCCCGGAGTCCTTTTGACTTCACGTCTCATGGGGTCATCGGACCCTATGAGACGACATAGATCCTATCTGCCTGATGGATCATTGAGGTCTGGGTCGTGGAATTCCTGCTCCTGACTACGCCACTGTCCTGTTGAGACTCCGCCTACTGTTGAGACTCCGCCCTCTGCTCCTCCCCACCGCCATCTGCCTGATGGATCGTGGAGGTCTCCATCGTGGAATATGCCTACTATGAACTATTCATACACTCTGTCATATTCATTGAATGTATTTTAACTCTAAATCTGTCCTTCTGTACACATGACATCTATTGCATCTGTCCATCCTGGAGAGGGCTCCTCCTCTGTTGCTCTCCTCCAGGTTTCTTCCCTTTTTTTCCCCCTGAAGGGTTATTTGGGAGTTTTTCCTGGTCCGATGTGAGGTTTTGGGGCAGGGATGTCTATGTGTACAGATTGTAAAGCACTCCGAGACAAATTTGTAATTTGTGAAATTGGGCTATACAAATAAACTGAATTGAATTGAATTGATATATTATATTTTTTCACATTAACTGAAGTGGTTGTTGACAGGGGCTTACGGTCTCCCACACACATTTAGCGCGTCAACACGGTATATTTACTATTTAAATGATTTGGCATATAATGTTTTTTGACAGGATTTTTTTTCTTCTTCTTCTTTTTTTTTCATCTCCAAATTTTAAGAGGGGCGGCGCACTAGCGCCCCCTATGGACGAGCCGCCACTGGTCGACAGCGTTTGGGAAGTTAGGTTAGCTTGAATGTTAGTCCGCTACATCTGCTGCTGTCACGCTGCACAGTGCAGCGATACTAACAAAGTACCCGTACGTTAAAAACGATGTGATTTAGCAAATTTTTAGTATCGATACTTCATTAAAAGAGCGCACGATCAGAGCTCACGCGCTGCTCCGCTCCGTTAAATGTTGTCTGCACGCGCAGCGCAGCGCTCAAAAAGAGTGGCGTCGTGGCTTATCTCCGTTGCCGTTCTCCGTGGAAAAATATTTTCCGCTATCCGCCACGGAATAAATAACCACGTTTTCTACGTTATACTCTTGTGGAAATGCCACACACGTCGTGACATGTAGCGCCCTGGTGTCTGAGTTCATAACGTCACCCGTAGGCGCACTTAGCTCCGTGAATGTCTCCGACTACGTGAAGGACTTCCGCATCCAGCGCCACGTGAGCAGCAGCAGCCAATTAGATTCATCAACAGAGGAGCAGCTCAGCGCTGATTGGCTCTCACAACGCAGCATTCCGTCTCTCCTCTCCCTCCGCTCTTGTTTCTCCTGCGCCGCTCTGCGCTCAACTCAACTTTGTTTATGCTCCTTGATTTATTGAGCGCCGTAATAATCGCGTGACACAACGAATCGATAATGAAATTCGTTGGCAACTATTTTAATAATCGATTATCGATTTTATCGATTCGTTGTTGCAGCCCTACAGATTTCCATAATGCCACGTCATTCAATAAGAAATGAAGGGGAATAGTTTGCTGCTCATTGTTTCAGTGATCTCTGCTGATGCATTCTGGGCGGTTTGCATCAGTGAGGCATGAACAGTCTGTGGTATTACAGCATGGCACCATTTACATCCTACGTATCGCCGATGCTGCCAAGGTGAACGGGACGAGCGTCTGTTAACCTACTTCTGTGCTGCCGGGCGAACCCCGGCAGGAACACCTGCCTCTGTCTTCGACACTCCCAGGCAGAGGCGCCCAGAAACATTGCCACATGTCAAACAAGCGCATGCGCGTTCCACCACCAATCGCACAAAGTCTGAGATGGTTGGCTTTATTCCAGCACACTGGTATACAAACGGAGATGATAGCACACGCACACTTGGATGTTGTGCGTGCAGACTCACCTGCCAGTCTTCATCGCGAGTCTCAGTTGCGTGACAGGGCTCTGTTGGGTAGTTGACAGCGAAGGTCGTTTCATAAACCCTGCGTGCGTCCATCTCGTCTCCCTCGCTTCGGGATGAAGGGAAGTGATGATCTGGGGATGTTTTGTTCCCTCTGCTCCATTGAACTCACCGTGTCACCGTGACGATGTTGCATTCTGTCACGGAGGCTACGGGGACAACAGCGGGCATTTGGCGAAGGAGTGAACTGCTAAGGGCGAACTGTGTGAGATGTAGATGTCTCCAAACAAATCCATTAACTTAGAAGCTCACCAGTGCTTTAACAGCGAGGCAGAAAGTGTTGGAGAGAGAGAGAGAGGGTGAGTGAGAGAGTGTGAGAGATGCGCAGCTAATGTAGCTCAGGGATTGCACATCACTATGTAAATGCCAATTGCTGTGTCATGCTGACCAATCCTGTAGGCGGCTCAGACGGGGTTATGTCGGGACCGGTCTGCCGTATCCTGGTTGTATCCGTCCGTCTGTCCTGTTCATCGCTCTCCGTTTCGGCGGGGCACTTCATGAGGCATGTCTCGTGCTTCGCGCTCCATTTCAAGCTGCCTCGCTCTCCCGATGATTTTAATTTTTTGCGAGACAAAACGCTGTGCAGTAAGCTCAACTAACGCCCATGTCTCCCTTTGTTTCTTCAGGACAGAACTCCAGTAAAGGAATCCTGTGGGACTGGAAGGAAACAGCAAGACCGAGTGGGACAACCTGGTCAACGAGGAGCCGGGTGGAGGGGAGGAGACACCAACAGTGCCATTAGAAAGGCAGACATCTGGGCCCGCTAGTCATGCTTTAGCACACGCAGCAAAGCCTAGTCGATCGCTGGAGTCACACCCACCGCCTTTTCTTACACACTCCTGCGCCACACAAAAGAAACACACATCCCTCACCATCTGTCATTTTCTCTTACACCACCCTCGCAAAGATGCCAAAGCCAAGGTTGACCCTGTGGCACTTGTGGTGACGGGCCACAGAGTGTGTGTGCACATCCGGCAGGCAGGCCGTTGGGTCGGTGGGTGTACGGGCACTCCGAAAGGCATATTTCGGTGGGCGAGGTTGCACCATGCGGCCCTGGGCGGGGTCATGGCGATGGATTACCCTGGTGCTGTTGGCCTGGGGCACGCTCCTCTTCTACATCGGCGGTCACTTGGTGAGGGACAGCGAACACCCCGAGCGGTCCAGTCGGGAGCTCTCCAAGATCCTGGCCAAGCTGGAGCGGCTTAAGCAGCAGAATGAAGACCTGCGGCGCATGGCCGAATCACTCAGGTATCAACAAGCTCTGTGTTTTTACAACTGAGTTGCTTAACTGTGACAACAGTACATTTGTTTACATGCACACTAGTGTCCTGTTTATCTAGTTGCACAAATTATATTTCTCGAAATATTGCCTCAAAGTAGGGGATGTAGTATGCCGATCGTTTCGTCACATTAAACTGCTTCAGTAATGCTTCACGTTGACGCTTTTAACGCTTCCTCAGAAACTGATTATTATGTGGGCCTTTTGTCCATATCTGACCAGATGACTACAGAGTTCCTTCCATAAGTTTGAGCAATTGTAGAGTTACATAATGTTATAGATGTGTGTTTGAGCTACAGAAAAACCTTGGTCTGTGTGGGTTTGAAACAAGTTTTGCAGACGGGTCTCTGTAAATCCACATTAAAGCTTTCCTTCAATGTCTGCAATGGAGACAAAGTACTTACAGATTTCACTTCTGGCATCTTTTTTTGGCCTTTATGCCATGTCTCCTACACTTGATACCATGTCTCCTACCCTTGATGCCATGTCTCCTGCACTTGATGCCTTGTCTCCTACCCTTGATGTTATGTCTTCTACCTTTGATGCCATGTCTCCTGGACTTGATGCCATGTCTCCTACCCTTGATGCCATGTCTCCTACCCTTGATGCCATGTCTCCTACCTTTGATGCCATGTCTCCTGGACTTGATGCCATGTCTCCTACCCTTGATGCCATGTCTCCTACCCTTTATGCCATGTCTTCTACCCTTGATGCCATGTCTCCTGCACTTTATGCCATGTCTCCTACCCTTGATGCCATGTCTCCTACCCTTGATGCCATGTCTCCTACTCTTGATGCCATGTCTCCTACCCTTGATGCCATGTCTCCTGCACTTGATGCCATGTCTTCTACCCTTGATGCCATGTCTTCTGCACTTGATGCCATGTCTTCTACCCTTGATGCCATGTCTTCTACCCTTGATGCCATGTTTTCTGGACTTGATGCCATGTCTCCTACCCTTGATGCCATGTCTCCTACCCTTGATGCCATGTCTTCTGCACTTGATGCCATGTCTTCTAACCTTGATGCCATGTCTTCTGCACTTGATGCCATGTCTTCTACCCTTGATGCCATGTCTTCTGCACTTGATGCCATGTCTTCTACCCTTGATGCCATGTCTCCTACCCTTGATGCCATGTCTCCTACCCTTGATGCCATGTCTTCTGCACTTGATGCCATGTCTTCTACCCTTGATGCCATGTCTTCTGCACTTGATGCCATGTCTTCTACCCTTGATGCCATGTCTCCTGCCCTTGATGCCATGTCTTCTACCCTTGATGCCATGTCTTCTGCACTTGATGCCATGTCTCCTGCACTTGATGCCTTGTCTCCTACCCTTGATGTTGTGTCTCCTACCCTTGATGCCATGTCTCCTGCCCTTGATGGCAAGTCTTCCCCGCGATCACTCGCAGTCAATGTCTGCAGGCAGCATGACAGGGTGCGTAACAGTGCATGCACTCTGATCGTGCGCTATTTTAATGAAGTATCGATGCAAAAAATCAGGAATATCGTATTGTTTTTAACGTACAGGTACCACAGTACCTTTTTAGTATTGATACACCGTGCAACAATAGTCAGCAGTCAATGACCGTATAAAACAGTCAATAAAATGTGTTTTCATAGTGTGAGTCACTTCGACCACAAGAGGTCATTCAATTCAATTCAATTCAGTTTATTTGTATAGCCCAATTTCACAAATTACAAATTTGTCTCTGAGTGCTTTACAATCTGTACACATAGACATCCCTGCCCCAAAACCTTGCATCGGATCAGGAAAAACTCCCAAATAACCCTTCAGGGGGAAAAAAAGGGAAGAAACCTTCAGGAGAGCAACAGAGGAGGATCCCTCTCCAGGATGGACAGCAGATGCAATAGATGTCATGTGTACAGAAGGACAGATTTAGAGTTTAAATACATTCAATGAATGTGACAGAGTGTATGAACATTGAGCATGCAGTCATACATGAGCACAAACAATATTAGTCTAATGGTTCCAGCCATATGTGAGACGAGCCGTTGATGGAGGGACGGATGCACACATGGATGCACACGCTCACACGACCGAATACATAATTGCCTGCTGATTCTAATAATGATAACAGTAATGAAAGTGGGACCCAACTCTGATAATGCAGAGAATAAAATGTAAACAAGGAAGGCAAATTTAGCAGTTGTAAATGCACGAAAACAAGAAACCAAAGTGGGTTCATCAGCCACCATTGATATGGTACAGATATAATAGTGTGGGCTTGATGTGAAAGCACATGTACTACCTGCACGCAGAAGGAGTTCAGAATCCTGGAGACTGGTATATTCCTGTATGTAAGGATTTGAATTGGCAGGTTTCTCCTACCAGTGTAGACATCGTATCTCAAATTTGTTGACATTAATGTTCACATAAACCAGTCAAATGTTACATCACATTTTCAGTCCTTTGGTAAAATGCATCAGTTCCCAGAACGTTGTCATCTCTGGATCTGTGGATCTGAGGTGTCTTGCAAAAGCGCAGTTAAGCAAACGCATGTAACTCATCTTTTTGCCTCTCTGGTCAGTACACCTTTTGTTTTTTGGAAAAAAACAATGGTGCAATGCATCATCCCCATAAGTGTTTGCAAAGTCCAGCAATTAAGTCCAGCTCCCTGATAGTCCAATCAGACCAACAGAAAAAAATCCCAGAATGATGTCTATTTCTTTAGGTTTTGTGAAAACCTAATCAGCATCTGAATAAATATTGTAGTCAAACGAACATTGCTGCGCATTTTTATTGAAAGCTGATCAGTGGTGTCAGAGATTTAGTGTGCGACAGACACATGGTTGGACTCTCACGCACCTCACCAGATTCCATTGTGTTATTTTGGCAGACAGTACTATTCACACATTCGAGCGATGTGTAATAGAGAGACAGACGGTTCTGCTCTCCTCCCGCATGCTGACAGTGTTTCTCTTTGCTCATAAACACAGGGTCTGTACGTGGCTACGGACGACTGAGTGGACGTGCGCTGCAGCGTGTCCTGGTATTTGCCACATGAACAGGGAACTCGAGCTTCAGATGTTGCCACTGCTGCTCTTCTGTAATATTCCGATTCACTTTGATGTAGGGCCCTCGTCGGCACACACAAACATGAGAACACACACACAGACGCACGTTGCTTCAGACAGCTAGTCCCTGATTAAATCCCTTGCTTTTCTAATTATTTAAAATTGGCTCAAAAACAAAGGTGGAATTCGTGGCATGAAAAACAAGTGCAGTGTTCAGTTGACCGGTGTCCAGATGGATCCCCGACACGCTGCACGCTTGTTATTAAGTCCGGTAGTTGATCTTGGGCCGAGGCCTCCGCAGTTGTTTACTGGGGCAGCACAACAGTGCCTTCTCAAGTCCCTCTGAGCTCCAGCTCAGTCTTGGCACAGCAAGCCAAAGGCAGGCGACTTGCTTGCTGAGGTTAAGCTTCATGAGCTATTGACTGAGACAGCTTGGTTTGTCCTCTGTGTGTATGTATGTGTGTGTGTGTGTGTGTGGGGGGGGGGCAGATACATGCCCAGGAGAGTACTGCACCACCCTGTACTGTCTCTTATCCTTATATTAGAGCCCTAATAGACACAAAGAGGCTGTTAGTGAGCTGCCCATCATTCCTGCGACAGCCCCTCCCTTCTCAGTTCATTGCCTCCTCCTGCTTCTCGTTTCACTCCTTGCTCCTCACTCCACCAGCAAACTGCTGACTGTGGCATGGCACCGAGCCAGACTCCAGCTCGCAGGTCGTCACAGGCTTACTGACGACGTAACAACTCACCTGCTCACTGATCGACTAGCGCCACGCGTGTCGAACCCGATTCACCGACTCGCACGTTCTGCAGATAACAAGAATCTCTAAATGTTGCAAAAGGAGCCGAACCGGTTCTTTGCGAGCGTCTCGCCGACATTAGACGGCGAAGGTTTTATCCGAAGCACCTAACCTTCACACTACTGCATTCATTTTTTATGAGTAGCCTCAGAGAGATTCCATCCCGTAAAACTGACATTACTCCACCTTTGTGTTGAGTTGTTGTGCAATAGAAGCGCACTGCATTGGCAATGATTTACAGTTCAGAGTAGGCTTTAACCTGGTTAGCGCCATCACACTACAGCAGTACTCGATGGATGCGTAATGCGTTATTGGCCAGTGTTTTCCATTCGTCGTATACCTGAAGGGATCGTGTTTACAATTTCTCATTCACTTTGTGGAGGAGAGTGATAGTCATGCTGAAGCAGTTTGCATGAGACATTTTCTTTATCATGAATTGTTGTAACATCACAGCACATTGCGAGGGTGAAGATACTTCGGTATTCAAGCTGCTAAACCGATTCCTCACACACCACGGAGCATGCTCTCTCTCTATTTTTGCTGAACTCTGCATCACTTTTACGATGCAAATGTCGCGTGAAATCAATCAATCAATCGCCACTCGGACTCAAATTAGTATCACCTGGCTGGCCTACAGATTCAGTCCAGTGATTCGGTTATTCGGACCATCCCAGAGGGATTTGATTGACAGGCAGCGTGCCAACCCACCAATCACCCGGCAGCATTAATGAGAGGTGAGCACGAGGTCGAGTTGCTCCGTCTGTCCGGCTCCACCCTCTCTGCAGCTGTCGGTCACCTCGGGCACGAAGCCACGGCTATTGCGGAGACAATGACACGCGGCGGCCTGATGGTGTGACATGGGAGGGAGCGAGGGGTGAGAGTGACAGCTGGGCTGAGCGATGAGGACCTGATCGATCCCCCAGGCATGCCAATGGAGGGATGGAGGGAGCGGGGCGAAGAGGAGGCAAAGCGGAGGGAAGCATGATGGATGGCGTGAGGACGGCACGAAAGGAGCAGCGAGTCGGAAATATAAGATGCGGACCGAGAGGATGAGAAGAGTTGTGGAGGCGGCCACTGGTCAATCTTGTCTGGTACTTTTTCCACACCTCATTTGAATCAAGTAAAAAAAATGCACATTTAAACAGCCGTGCAGTTTAATGCGGTGAGGCCACTGTGCACCCGTGAACAAGGAGTCAATGGAAGGACTCATTTCTCCAGTCATGGTTTCATCCCACACCTAACAGATGCTGTGGTGCCTTCCAGACCTCAACTCCCATCGACGCTGCCGTCGGCCAGGCCCAGCGGGGGGGGGGGGTCTGCTCCCACACACACTAGCCCCATTGTGGGAGCGCTCTGTGGTCGGGACATCTCTGTCAAGTAGGGCTCGAATGGAGCTGGCTCGCCGTGGCCGTACCGAGGCGTTGCTGGTGGTGCAAGAATGCACCGTACACAATCAGTTTACTTGGAATCATACTGGTGAAAGTCAGTGGACATAACAGGAAGGCAAGGTCAAAGCAAGATGAACTGATTCAACACAATAAAGAAATATTTGCACAAGCACAACACATGTATTGTACCACGCATACAATGCCGCATAATACCGTCATGCACTAAACAAATGGGGATAGCACCATTCACGCCTCTTCACAGCAAACCGATTCTCAGTGGAGGTCGCGGGGTTTCATTGTAACGACCAGATATTCCACCCATTTATAGTGTTTACTTGCCTTTCCCCCCCCCCCCCCCCCCCCCCCGACGCATTCCTGTGGTTTATTAGCTTGACTTATTGGACTCAAGTGGTTTGTTTTCACACAGTTGAGTTTACAGCATAGGCTGCAACTGTCCGTTCCTTCTGTGACGCATCCCTTTATATCGTAGGTGCAGAGGAAGGGAACATTAAAGCAGATGGTCCTCCTCATATTAAGGCAAATTCAGTTTGTGTCGCCTGCTCGTCATCTACGCCTCACAGAATACTTCACATCTCCATCCATATGTATGGCTTCCCGTGTCTGATTATATTAAATCTAACCACAGGAATATCCGCCGTTCACACTGCGCCGCCCGCCTCTGATCACCCTGTGAACCTCATGGTTACCGGATGAGGGGGCAGGAGCCAATGGAGCGGAAGCCGGGGCACCATATCAGAGGAAGCCGGGTTTCATGCTGAACCTCACCTGCTCTGTGACTCTGCGCTTACTTCCATCAGGCCCTGCTTTATCTTGTCTTTTACGCCACAGTATTCCCCCCCCCCCCACCACCTTTCCGCCCTGCCTCCCCCGAGTCGGAGCTGTTACGTCTTCTGTATCGTTTGATTGAGACTCTGTTGAATCCATCTGCCTTGTCTAGTGTTCGCTTCAGGTCCTGTCTCTTCGGAGCATGTAAGCTAACCTCTGTATCACGTCTCTCCTCATTAGCCTGTGCTGGTGTGGCCTATTTCTTCTGTCTTGTTCAAGGAAATATCGTGTTGCTTCATGTTACAGTTTTAGCTACACTCAAAACCCCAGGGAAATTATGTCACTTAGGAAATAGTCCCATTTCCTGCACAATGCTTTAATGAGCAAGTTAGGGTGTGGCCTTTGGGAGATCCGGTTGATTATTGTTTGAACAGATTCAGCTGTGACAATAAGCAGTAGAGCTGATACTTGAAGAGGAAATGCACCTCACCTGGGTCTTATTTCAAGAGATCTGTGTCAGGCAGCTGGAATGGGCATTCCCAGATTTCCCAGAGAAAGGAAGTGTACATTTTAAGACATGCAGCAAGACTATACATACAGTAAAGTGTGTGTATATATATATATGTTAGGGCTGTCAATCGATTGAAAAAAATTAACTAATTAATCGCGAAAGTTCATTCTTTTTAAAGACAAAACTTCACACAGAGCTGTGTTTTCAAAGAGGCTCCTACCTATAAAGTGCCAGTGAGGTATTTAATATCGTGGATGATAAATTGTTTCTTCAGTGAAACATCCAGATTAGTAAAAAAAAAAAAAAGTATATTGAGACACATTGGTCCCGTCATCTTTAACATTAAACAAGAGCAGAACCAGTGGCCTTGGTAACTGACTGACATTCACATATGTTCACCCTCTGGAGGCTGGGGGCATTTTCTCCATTTAACAACAAAAAAAAATTCACCTTTTAAAGGCTTTTGCATATGACACATACCCACGTGTTATACATCAAACATTCCAGAACAATCTCAGCTCTGTAATAAGGCTCATTGTCGTCGCGCCGTGTTCTCTGGTTCTCTGACTGACAGGTTGCTAATGAGCCTCACCTGTGAGGTGGGAGGTCCTTTGTGATTTACTGAGTGTTCATTGGTTGTTTTTTTTGCAAAATGTTGACAGACAAACGGATTGACAAATCACGGTGAAGGTTTTGTGTTACGAGTTCTTTCCGCGTCCCCCGACACGTCGCCCCTCCGTTCCTCTGTGTATCAGAGGGGGAGACGGGAGGAAGGAGGAGCAGTAGGAAACCCGACTGATTCATCCACGAGTTAAACTGATTCCTGCTCCGTATTTTCGCGGAGAAATAATTGTTTTAAAAACGGAAACAGTGTCAGAGGAGTGCAAAAACGTCAACGCACACCGGAAGTAAACAAAGTTGCGTTAAAATATTTTAGTGCGTTAATCGCGGCCAAATTAATCGCATAGATTAACGCGTTCACGCTGACAGCCCTAATATATATATATATATGTATCCATGATGCAAAAGTATGGTACGTTTTATAATAATAATAATATCACACGTTACGTAATCATCCCATATCCATAATGTGTATGGCTTTGAAGCGATGCTCAGTGAGTGCCAGGGCTTCTCCGATGCTTGAACAGAGAGAGGAGAGCTGTGCAGCAAGAAGGGCGATGCAACTTTAAAAGTCTCATCTTTATGCCTGCCAGCGACTGATGTTCCTCACTCATGGAGCAAATTGAGTTTGCATGCCTTGATGACACACTAACATGGCCTTTGCAGTGTTTCACCGATGCCCCTGTGCAAACGTATTGCGTCTTTAATAGTTTTATGTCGAGGAATTTATTCGATATAATAATGTCAGCGGTAGCTCTTTTCTTTTCTCGGCTGATTTAAAGTCTGTGTTCTGTGTCAGAGTGCTCATTTGCGGTTCCTTTATTACATGCATGCAGTAGTTAGTCATTGTGTTTTTATCCATGTGAAATATGAAATGGACTAAAATAATACTAATAATAATGAAGATATTAATTTGAAGCTAATGGAGGGCAACCATATGCAGAGTTGTGCCTCCATGGCAACAACAAGGAATGATCCATCATTGGCTACCTCTGCACACAACATCATCTTTTTTCAGTCGTACTTCACATCAGGCCACCCATTCAGCATGGAGTATGAATAACAATGAAAGGGATTTCCATTTCAGCTGCTATACAGGAAATATTTTTTGTGGGCTTTTTCTCTTCTTCATTTGTATCATGTATTTCCCACACTAAATTAAAATTGTGTTAATTATATCGTAAAATATGGTCCATTACTTTACAACAATCAGGCATTCTTAGTCATTTAACAAAGTCATGGGAGAATAGTGTTTTTAAATCAAAGTCGAAAGAAATATCATAGAACTGAAATTAATTATGGAAGAGTCATTGGCAAGTGAAACCTGATATGATTACTGGATGTATGGTTCAGAAGTAGATAGGCTGGACCTAACAAACATGAAAAATGATTCTGTACTTTGGAGATAATTTTAAGCTTCAAATAAACTGGGACAGGGCTCTAGGAGGCTCCGCTGTGGTGTCTGAGCAAATCAAGGAGAATCTTTACTGGTGTAGATTTAAAGACGACAGCCCTCACAAGTTTTTACTGCAAATCTTCAGCCCAGAAACCTACAAATGAGAAAATGCAGTAGAAATGGGCTTCAGCGGTGTGGATTGGGATGATGAACATTCTCCGTGCCTCTCCAAACTCCTCACTAGTGACGAAACTAGGTGTAAATATAGAAAGAATCCAGCAAATGTGTGGCCTGCTGTAATTGTTGACACATTTTATTCAGGCTGATTTGTGTTGGCGGTGGAAGCGGAAATTCCTAATGTTTGCACAACATCCAACATGTTTTTTACAGATTTGAAAATCATGAGCAAATACTCGAGTCCTTCTTGTGGTGGAATCTCACACCGGCCGCGTTGCTGAACTGGCCACGGCTGTAAAAAGGACCGTGGCCCGTCCGCTTCCTACCTTCCCTCTTGAGAGTTCAAGCCCACCGCCCACCTCTGCCCAGCATCCTTCTTGCTAACGTCCAGTCTCTGGAAAATAAGATGGATGATGTTAGGGCAAGGATCAGATTCCAACGGGACATGAGGGACTGTAATATCTTTTGTCTGACGGAAACATGGCTGACCCCGCTGGTGCCGGATCGAGTCATATGCCCAACCGAGTCCTTCTCTGTTTTCCGTGCAGACAGAACGGAAGAGTCTGGTAAATCTAAGGGTGGAGGGGTTTGCTTCATGACGAGCAACATGTGGTGCGACCCCAAGAACATTAAGACTCTTTCTCGTTCCTGCTCGCCGAACCTGGAACATCTGACGATCTCATGCCGTCCATTCTACCTTCCCGGAGTTCAGCTCGGTCATCACCACAGCCGTCTACATACCACCACAAGCGGACACCGGCGTAGCACTATCGGACCTACATGATGTGTTATGTCGGCATCAGAACAAGTATCCGGCGGCTGTGGTGGTGGCTGGGGACTTTAATAGGGCAAACCTAAAAAGTCATGCGAACTTTCACCAGCACATTACGTGTGCTACCAGAGGGAAAGAACGTTGGACCACTGCTATCGCCATTCAAGAGAGGCTACAAGGCTGTCTCTCTCCTCCGTTCGGAAAATCAGACCATGCCGCCATTTTTCTGCTTCCGGGTACCAAAAGATCGCGGGAAGCGGTAGTGATGAGGAACGAAGCGGTGGTCTGACCAATCAGAGGCTGAGCTACAGGGCGCTCTGCGTGTCGTCGACTGGGAC
Organism: Pseudoliparis swirei; assembly: GCF_029220125.1. Lineage (NCBI taxonomy): Eukaryota > Metazoa > Chordata > Actinopteri > Perciformes > Liparidae > Pseudoliparis > Pseudoliparis swirei. Next base: position 13,006,998 of record NC_079399.1, on the reverse strand, counting down.
ATGATCCAATCCAGTTCCAGTGACGCCAGCGAGTTCTTGGAAGTAGCAATGAGCCTCATAGCAACGCTTAACGGACACCATCGTCCCCACGGTAAAAGTTAGGGTCTTTCCTAACCAAAAGCCGTGGGTTGATAGATCCATCCGTGAAGCTGTGAACGCCCGTACTGCTGCCTATAACTCCGGTCTTGTATCCGGCAACATGGACGAGTACAAGGCAGCGGTCTATGGACTGAGGAGGCGGTGAAGGAAGCCAAAGGAGGTACCGAGACAGAGTGGAATCACAGATGGAGCAGCGACACCAGGCGCCTATGGCAGGGGCTACGGACTATCACAGACTACCAGAGCAGACCCAGCGAATGGTGAGTGCCGCGCATCCCTAGCGGACGACCTGAACTCATTTTATGCACGGTTTGAGGCTAGCAACAACAGCGCTAGCTCGCCGCTAACAACAACACCGTTAGCATAGCCGAGGTGAGTTCTACCGCTGGGGATGAACACACACTCTCTGTGACCGAGCACAGTGTGAGGAGGGCTCTGTTGAGGGTGAACACCAGGAAAGCTGCAGGTCCAGATGGCATATCTGGGCGAGTACTGAAGACCTGTGCTAACCAGCTAGCTCCAGTGTTCACCACAATATTCAACCTCTCCCTGGCTGAGTCCGTGGTGCCCGCCTGCTTCAAGAGATCGACTATTGCTCCTGTGCACAAGAATGCTTCTCCAACATGTATGAATGACTTCCGACCGGTGGCCCTCACCTCGGTGGACATGAAATGCATTGAGAGGCTGATAAAGGACTACATCTGCGCCTTCCTCCCTTCCTCCATGGACCCGCTGCAGTTTGCTTATCGTCCAAACAGATCCACGGATGATGCTGTCTCCCAGGTACTGCACACCACACTCTCTCATCTGGACAGCCAGAAGGGGGCTATGTGAGACTGCTGTTCATTGATTATAGTTCAGCTTTCAACACCATAGTCCCTCCAGACTGGCCGGCAAGCTGATTGAGCTGGGACTGAACACCCGCCTGTGTGCTTGGATCCTGGACTTCCTGACCGCCAGGCCACAGGTGGTCAGGGTGGGCAGACACACCTCCAAATCCTCACCCTGAACACAGGATCCCCAGGGTTGCGTCCTCAGCCCCTACTGTACTCCCTGTACACACATGACTGTGTGGCCAGGTTCAGCTCCAACACCATCATCAAGTTTGCGGATGACACAGTGGTGGTGGGCCTGATCTCCGACAACGGCGAGAAGGCCTACCTGGAGGAAGTTGCTGATCTGTCACTCTGGTGCCAGGACAACAGCCTCATCATGAATGTCACCAAAACTAAGGAGCTGATTGTGGACTTTAGGAGGGTACAACAACAGAGGACGTACTCACCACTGGGGATTAACGGGACTACTGTGGAGAGGGTGAGCGATATAAATACCTGGGAGTCCACATCACCGAGGACCTGACATGGTCAACAAACACAGACACTCTGGTGAGAAAGGCAAGGCAGCGCCTCTACCACCTCAGGCAGCTGAGGAAATTTAAAGTTTCCCAGAGGATCCTTCAGTCCTTCTACTCTGGAGCTGTAGAGAGCGTCCTGACAGGAAGCATCACAGCATCCCATATCCATAATGTGTATGGCTTTGGCGATGCTCAGTGAGTGCCAGGGCTTCTCCGATGCTTGAACAGAGAGAGGAGAGCTGTGCAGCAAGAAGGGCGATGCAACTTTAAAAGTCTCATCTTTATGCCTGCCAGCGACTGATGTTCCTCACTCGTGGAGCAAATTGAGTTTGCATGCCTTGATGACACAGCAGTGTTTCACCGATGCCCTGATTTAAAGTCTGTGTTCTGGGAGGCAACCATATGCAGAGTTGTGCCTCCATGGCAACAACAAGGAATGATCCATCATTGGCTACCTCTGCACACAACATCATCTTTTTCAGTCGTACTTCATCAGGCCACCCATTCAGCATGGAGTATGAATAACAATGAAAGGGATTTCCATTTCAGCTGCTATACAGGACACACTAAATTAAAATTGTGTTAATTATATCGTAAAATATGGTCCATTACTTTACAACAATCAGGCATTCTTAGTCATTAGGAGGCTCCGCTGTGGTGTCTGAGCAAATCAAGGAGAATCTTTACTGGTGTAGATTTAAAGACGACAGCCCTCACAAGTTTTACTGCAAATCTTCAGCCCAGAAACCTACAAATGAGAAACAAACTCCTCACTAGTGACGAAACTAGGTGTAAATATAGAAAGAATCCAGCAAATGTGTGGCCTGCTGTAATTGTTGACACATTTTATTCAGGCTGATTTGTGTAAATTCCTAATGTTTGCACAACATCCAACATGTTTTTTACAGATTTGAAAATCATGAGCAAATACTCGAGTCCTTCTTGTGGTGGAATCTCACTACCTTCCCTCTTGAACCAGTTGCTTTCACAGTGGATGACAGCAATTTTGATAATTGTTTCATCGTTTAAAGTAATTGAGCAATTACTTTCGTTACTTTATTAAGTAATCAAAAAGAGATTAATGGCTTCTAAGATATGGAAATGGGTTATTACTTGCACCTCTGCATTAAGTATATTTTTACAGAACAATTTTTCCGTTATTAGATATTCGTATTAACTTGGATGGAGTGAAGCAAAGTTGCGCTCTCACCCATCACACCCTCTCCTTGTGTCGTCCTCCCCCAGGATACCAGACGGTCAGGCAGAAGCCGGCTCGCTCGCTGCAGGGAGACTGCGCTCCCTGGAGGACCAGCTGACCAGAGCCAAGCAGAAGATCAGCAGCTTCCAGAAACTCACTGGAGACGGTAAGAAGGGCAGGGAAGGATTTGGCACAGAGCTTGGAAATATGAAAGCATTGATTACCAAGGTGTGTGTGTGTGTGTGTGGGGTTGACCATATACGGAATAAACCATTCAACGTGTGAGCTTCTGCCTGCAGCGAGAAACTCCGTCTCGTGCACCGTTAAACTTGCTGTGGCTCGGCAGCGGTGATGGCCTCGCCGTGCAGTCGGGTGGGCGGGGTGACGTGTGTGTGTGTGTGTGTGTGTCTACAGCTCTAAGCAGTGTTCAGAGGGGCTGTCGGGTGAGCTGGGAAATGTGTGAATGAAGTGCAAGCAGTGTGAATGCCCCAACGGCCGAATGGAGGAGAGAAAAGAGACGGACGGGGAGAAAATAAAGAAGGACATGTGAGCGGGGAGGGCAGCGCAGGGTCAGCCTTTCAAATCTTGCCGCAGGGGAAGAAAAAAGGGAAAAGATACCCTCCAGCTTTTTTTCCACCCAGGGATAGAGTGAGGAGAGAAGAGGGAGCCCAAGATAGGGCGATAAAAGAAGAGCGCTTTTTCCTCTCCACCACCTTCTCCTGCTCGAGGCTGACCTTCCCATTCCGATATTTTCTTTGTGTGTTTCCCTCCCCAGAAACCAGAGCAGTCAGCTGTGTTGTGCATGTGGGTTACGCCACAATGTTTCACCTCGGTTGGGGTTTAGAGTTTCTTCCTGTTGTTGGAACGGTGTGAGAAGAGACACGACACCAAAACGGTGATCGAGCGCTCCTTATTGAGGTCAAAACACCACCGGGACCAGGAATAATAGAGGAACATTTAGATGGTTATATTCCAAAACCTTGCTTTGTTCCATGAGCCGATTTAGATGTATATAGTCCGATGCTCTAACGTTCTTAAAGACCTCTTGGCATTGTTCCTCCCAGCTGCTTAAGATCATACCTGTGCATCAAATGTATCTTTATTATGTGTTGTGAGCCGTTGTCCCTTGCTCCTCACCTGCAGGCCCCGGGCCCACACAGGAGGAGCTGCGTCGGACGGTGGAGAACGGCGTTAAGGAGTTCTGGTACTTTGTTCGCAGCGAAGTGAAGAAATTGGCCAACGCCGAGCTCAGCGAAAGGCTGAAGTACGCAGACGCACTCCTGCAGCACCTGGGACACCAGGAGAGGTGAGCATGTCGTTGCACGAAGGTGGAAATGGGGAAATATGTCACATGGATTTGAAGAGAACTGTGGAATTTGTGAAAAAGCCAACAGTTAAATCAATCAAGCCAATATTGGGTTACTTAATGTAACCCGGGTTCTTTGATAACAGAGTGAGGTGTTTCACTTTGGGAATCGCCTCAATGCGACCAACTCAGGAAGCTCCATTGACACCCCGTCTGTCAGTGACAGACGGGTGGAACTGTGCTGGGGCCCGGGTCCCCTCGTATCATCACAGTCGACCGCCCCTCTCAAATGATTCTTGTTTTCTTAAACTAAGATAAACTGTCATAGTTGGGGGAAGTGTCTGACCTGGCTGGTCGAGCTCTTCTTCTGTGTGGACATGTGTCACATGTGGCATGTGAATGAATAATTTAATGAGTTTATTTATGTCGATCATCAAAATATAAAACCACCAGGAATTTTTTTTTTAAAGAAGAAAGATGCACGTGGCTGACCGAAAGGGTTAAGGCTGAAGCTATCTATCTTATAAGTGCCCGAACCTATAATTGCTTGAAAACTTGTTCCGAAGAGCCTTTTATATAAAACAAAAACAAAACAATCAAAAACAAACGAACAAGAAATTCAAGCATATGTCCCCATAATCCGTTACTTCTTATGCTTTGTCAATGTGTGCAAGGGTTTCCTCTTCTGGCTTAAAGTCGTGTGCATTTGATCATTTGGAAACTCAAGATTGCCAAAGAATGTGGGTGTGATTGTGTGTTTGTCTTCTCCGCGTTGTTTCCACAACTTAACACACTCCCAGTAACTACTGGGACAACTCCTGGCCCGCTGCCGTTGAGATTGCAGTGAGATGCGGAGAAAATGTGAAGTGGTGCTCTTCTCAATAAAACATCTTTGATGGGACGTGTCGCGTCTCGGTCAATCAGCAGCTGTCCACAGCGTTTGGTGGTTTAGGTTAGCTTGAATGTTAGCCCGCTACGTCTACTGCTGTCACGCTGCACGGTGTAGCGATACGAACAAAGTACCCGTACGTTAGAAACTATGTGATTTAGCATATTTTTAGTATTGATACTTCATTAAGAGAGCGATCAGAGCGCACGCGCTGCTCCGTGTCGAGCTGTCTGCGCGCACTGCGCTGCGCAGCGCTCACAGCGAGTGGCGTCAATTGGCGGAGCTTTAGAGACCGTCTTCGGCTTTAAAAAAAAAAAAAAAAATGACAGAAGTGAAATGTTTCAGTACTTTTTCTACAATGCAGACAGTCTGTAAAGTTATGTAACTCTACAATTGATCGTATAGAAGTTATAATGTTAGTATCGTGACAACAGAGAGGCAGAACAGACTTAAGGAAAAGTCCTTGAGGACTGTTCAGGCCACAAAAAAAAGGAATTTGGTTCATGAATTACTTTGATATTTGTTATTACTATTATTATAGGGCTTAGTCAGAGTGGAGGACCTTTTGTTCTTAAACTGTTTATTATCATTATTTTGATGTATGGTCAGAACAATAAAATGACCGTAGTTGTGGTTCTAAAAGCTTTGAGGCTTCATCAAACAACGTGGATGTGGTGACAAAAACAGAAAGTCACCTGCACCCGCACCCCCCCCCCCCCCACCCACACACACACACACACACACACCCGTTGTCACCTTGTTCACCCCTCATGAGTTTGCAGGTATGATTTAGGCACCCCTGCGTTCGTCACACTTTTTCTGTTACAAACTGACCCCGGCCCCCCATCAGAGAAGGGAAAAGTTATGTTTGGAGACCCCTGGACTACACATTCAGTTACGATATAATCCACATATTTTTTGATGAAGGATATAGTCATTAAAGTCCTCAGTGGATAGATTGTAAGTGCTTATGGTCGTCTGTATAAGAAATATCTCAGAATTCTGATCAGCGTTTCAATCTCTCCCCGTTGTTTATGTGAGGATGTTGATTACTGACTCCCAGGCTACTGTTTACCAGCTCTGCCTACTGATGATGTCAAAAGATGGCATATTTGACAGGTGAACTTGAAAGCAGCACCGGCGGCGGGTGCTGAGAAACATAGGGCAAAGGTCATCGACACATTCTCTGTCATCTGATGGCTCCCACGCGGCTGAAGGAAGAAAGGCCTGATCACTTTGCCAAGTGGTTCATTGTAATCCTCCTGAAGTGGCTTACAGGGACCATTGTCCTCGTGTTTGCTGCCTAAGCTGCTTCCCAAGGACTGATTCCTCACTGTGTACACATAGGCACGCACACACACACACACACACACACACTCGTAGACTTTCACATGCATTCACTCTACTCTATCTAAGCCCACCAGTTGTCTTATATCTGCTGAAGCCGAAGGCCAGAAGGGTCGGCACCGATAGGGGCAGAGGTGGAGAGAGCGATGAAATGTTTGACTGGTATGAAAGCGCCGCTCCCTCGTTTAAATTCTGCTCGTGAAGGGTGTAAGGTCCCAAGTTAAATACAAATGCTGGTAACTTAGCGGCCGTCCCAATGAAGACGACCGCTGCATTATGGAGAGCTTTAAGTTCTACAAAGTCTAATTTACAACTACCAGAAAAAATAGAACATATTAACATTTGAGAAGCTGGAAGCAGTGGATTTGTTTGCTATTTTTGATTTATATTTAACTTAATCACTACTCAATCATCCTAAATTGTCAAATTTATTTTTTCATTAATTAATCCACAATCATTGCAGTTCTAATATACTTAAAAGCAAAAATCAATCTACTAAATACTATATAATAAATCTAATAGATACTAAATGTTTTAGACCTATTGTTTTCTATAAATTGTATTACACATTATATGCTGCAAATATATATATTTTTAGAAAACATAGAAACATATTTGTAGTAATTCTAATGTTATAGAAAACTAATATTAAGAAGATTCCTCCCAAAAATGTTGTTAGGATTATAAACGGTGAAACAACACACGGTGAAACAACACATGATGGAGAGGACAGCATGGCTGAAGCTGTGAAGCAAGAAAGTTAAGAGATTTGGTTGGGTAAACTCATGTTGCTGTTCATTTGTACACATCATCGTGGACACTATAGGCCAGTGAAAACATCACTTTGCTCCTCCTGTTTCCCGTCCTCTGTCTGGCTTTAAACATGGAACATGCGCTCACCTTGTGAATGCTCTCCCACCGGTGCAGCATCACGACTCAGAGAAGCTGTGCTCTGCTGCCAGAGCCCAGCGGCTGCAGTCTGAACCAATCAGGAGCCCCGGGGGACTCCACCAGCTTCACATACTGGATGCCCAAGACCACACGCAGGAAAAAACACACAGACGCATACCCCCCCCCCCCCCCCTAGATATCTGGGCAATGTGGTGTCTTTGTTGATTCCCTCTTGTTAGATGGTGTAACCAATTAGGTAATGATCCCCCCCCCCCTGTGCGCTCCTGAAGGAGCATTAGAAATCCGTGTACACATTGTGGTTCCATCTTAAAAATGGGACGATGAGTAATGATCTTATTGGAGAGAAAGGCACTATTCACCCTGCCGCACTGTTGAGATAGGACATGTTGTGTTTATCTGCTTTGTGTGTGTGTCTTTGCATGCACTACTGAATATATGCATATAGGAACTCTCAGTCAAACAAGATGTGACTGTTTTGGGTCAAATAAGTGAGTATTAGATGAAGCTTGAATAAGTGTGTGTGTTTGTGGGGTTTTTACCTTAAAGATAAAGCCCCGCTAGTTCAATTATCAGACCAACTCCAATGACCACAGATGACAGACTCGAGCTCGTAGTTTTACTTGTCACAAGGAGAATGCCTGAGCTGTGCCTCCGCACGTCTCCAAAACACTCTGGCTCAATACTCCCTCGACAGTCCTTTTATTGAAGCAAGTGGTTACACAAAACAGGATGAGGTCTCTTATCAGTATGAGCTTTATGACCTTGAGTCCTGTGTGGTGTGGGTGAGTTATGTGGGGAGAATTGAAACAAACTCTTGTTCCTGTGTCTGCTCATCAACCAGATGTGACCCTGGAACCTTTTGCTCTCAGGGTGACCGGTATAGAATAAACCACACAGCAATAATATGATTGTAATTATTAATCTTCTTCTCATAATTACAACCCCGAGGAGTAAACAATAATTCATAGGGCTTACATTCTTTAATACAAATTGAAAACACATGCTCTAAAACCTAACAGTGTTTGGGTTGGAGAGAGAGTGTGATGTGTTTGCATCTGCCCTTAGCTGCAAGCATCGGAGCCCTTGGGCGTGTTTGTAAGTGAATGGTCACGATGCGTGGCAGTGTGTGTGACATGACACAAATTCGCTGTCGGAGGCGTGCAGATGGCAGACTTGATCCTAAACGGAGCTAAACAACCAGAAAGACGCAGTTGTCATCAGTCGGCTTGACAAACGCGACACTTTTTCTCTAAACATCCTGAAAGCATGATGAGATTTGGGAACGTCAAACACTGTGTGCTGGGAACACATGCTGGTGGCGGTTCTGATCTAAAGCCCGGTGTCACGTCGTGGCAACTTCTGGAGGAGAAGGGCTTTCACTCCAATCACATCTGTGTGCAGGAAATAATCAGGTTCATTTACCCCATGTGAGAATAAGAAACCACTGCATCTCGACCCCGATTTTAAATAACAATGAGCATCATCTCTCAGAAGGTCGCTGACGACGTATGCCAGCGTGTAATGTGAGATGTGTAAAATATCAGAGTCTGCTTAGTCGTATTGAAATAATTCTTCTGTATCTTAAAATATGGTTGGCTATGTTGATATAAAGTGTATGTCTCCTTTTGTATTTTGACAGATATATTGTACCGCGATATTGTACATTTTATTTCTAAACACAGCCTGTTTTAAGGCTTATAAAGTGAATAGGGTTATGGTTCTGTACACAAAACATGTAAATCTATAAAACTACCATTAAACAGACCTGCTGTTAGATTTGCGATATCTCAATAACCGAGAACAACTAGAGATTAAAACTATTAACAAGACCGTGTTGCTAATCTGAAACAAATCTCTGGAAAATTTACCTGAATCCAACATGTATAAAATATTTGATCACAATGCAAAAGAGATTGTGTGATTGTGTGATCCAGGCTTCATCGAAGCAAATACAGACCGTGTGACTGCCGAGGCCACGCGGGGAATCAAGTTGATACGTTTCTCTCTTAATTGTCTTTCATTCACTTTCTTCTTCTAATAGTGAATGCGAAGACCGGCCTTTGAAAATGATGAGATCATTGCGTCTAAGCTGGCAAATTAGTAGATGCGTTCTAATCTCTCTCAAAATGACGGATGGCCTGAAGATGCTTCCTTCGTTGTCACAGAAACGTGGTAAATGGCGTAATCTATTCAGTTTAGGGATTTTTACAACGAGATGTTGCCAGATATTGTCGTTGTTAATGAGAGAAAAAGAGAAGCGGAGATCCTGAGAGAAAGGGTGCTTTGCCAGGATTATGAAGTACCAGAGAGATCTCAGAGATGTAGTGTTGCTGTCAGGTTCATATTCATAGATTTGATTATGAGTGGTTTGCTGATAACACTGTTGCTAGGTGTTCTACAAACATATAAATAAACCAACAGCGTTTGTAGCAATCAGTTTTTCGTTTTTTTGTTGATGAATTAATAATTATCTTTTTAAAATGTGTATGTGTCTGCAGATCCATCTTGACAGACATGTACTACCTCAGCCAGGCGGACGGAATGGGCGAATGGAGAACGAAGGAGGCTAAAGACCTGTCGGATCTGGTCCAGAACCGAATCACCTACCTCCAGGTACCTGCTGCTCAGCCAACCGGCCTTGCACGCTCTCTTACACACACACACACACACACACATTCACACCGCATGTACTGTCGACACAAACACACGGTAAGCATCGATCTGAATGCTTCCCTCACAGGCACAACTGCACATATGCGTTGTTGAGGGCATGTTTCACACCTGCTCGTCTCATTTGCACCAAACGTAACAGTCGGCTGCAGTTTCCAAAAGGAGCAGGTGATGGGTGTGAGAGCAGACTGTCACAGCAGTTGGATCTGACAAGCAGGATTCTGGTTGCTTGTCAGCGATTTAGTGACACACACACACACACACACACACTTGACAAAAGACAGACACACATGCAGACTTGCAAAAATGACAGATCGGCAGACGCGCATCATATTTACCCGAGCGGAGATGGATGCACATATGCTTACAGCACACGACACACATCCTCAGACCCGTGACTCATCCATTCACCCCAAGCCGGCCCGAATCCCCTCCCCCAGCTCTGGTGCTGACGGGTTCCCGCGGCACTGGGCCCTGCAGCATTAATGAGCCGGTGTGTGTTTGATGAAGAGGACCCAGTCAGTCTGGCTGGGCGGAGACGGCACCACTAACAGCTGCTGTCACCAACGTTGAGGGATCACACCGCTCCACCAGCTGCTGTCACTAATTCATCACACACACACACACACACAGTCGTGTACAGATAGATTCACCCGCACCTTCGCGAGCAATTGGCACACACATGCACACAGTCACAAGATTGATGTACAGATGTGTGTGTGTGTGGCTGTCCCTCTCACACACACACATCTATATGTACACAAACTGACAGACTCCTCCCTCCCTCCTATCCTGCTGTCTCTGCCACCCACACCAGCCTCTCCCTTCATTCCTGGTTTAACTCACTGGTTCTCTGCGTCTGCCCATCTGTCCACTCACAACATTCAGTGAACATGGCTGCCTCCTTCAGATGCTTTTCATCTATTTTTGCCTAAATTCGCCTTTTATATGGCGGATTTAATTGAAAGTGAGGAAGATGGTGTTTGTGTTCTTGGCATCACTTGCCGCTCATCAAACGTCTTCAGTACCTAAAAGTTATAATGCTTAAAGCAACTATGATCAGTGTTTTGCATTAGTTGCTATGAGGAATGCTCTCAATTTAAAACTCATGCCTCTTCATGAAGTATAGGAGGCCATCAGCTCGACCCTCTGCAACACATTCTTATCCCCACTCGTCACGTCCTGAAACTCTTGGTGTCACTTTCTATCGACTGGGTAGCCCAGCACGTTGACCTATAACGCTCCCAGAGATGCTCGATGCTAAAGGGAGGAGCCTCTATCGGTATTCTTAATGCTTGTCATTGGGTCCGATTCCCCCACAAAATCAATTCAAAAGATTTACGGCACGCAGCTTCCCCAGAACGTCCTTCAGCTCAGACTCCAGCTGAAAGGTGACATATCAGCCTCAAGGTGATATGTCAGTGTTGAAAAAAAACAAATCAGTTTTTGCAGCTTTAAGATTTTTCGTCCTGGTTGATTTGACACCACCTGTGGTTGATGATGATGATGATGATGATGATGATGATGTTACTTATACGCAGAGTTCTAAAATCTGTCAAAACAACAGGAGAGAAACTTTTATTTTATATTTATCAGCAAATCCAGATAAATATGCAGTGAGAGCAATCTGCTCATCAGATTTATTTTTATATTGAAAACTAAAGAAGAAAACACAGAACAGGGAGTCAAATGTCTTCTGCATTATGCCAAATGCACCCATTGCCCTGGCTTATGTTTCCCACATCGTGTCCAGTGCGCACATGCATCCGTTTCCCTTGTGTTTGGACAGAATTTCAATCTAATTGTGGAAACGGCAAACTCGGCAAGAATTAAGAACAGTGAATTGTTCTAAACAAAGAGGCAATTACAGAATGCTAAACGTTAAATGTTTTTTACTGAGAAATATTGGCTGCAGTAAATCGTACAAAATGGTGTTGGATTTAATTAAATTGTCATAAGATTTTCTGATAATAATATTTGAGTTTTCTCTCGGTTGAGCTCAATGATAGTCGAGGCATTGCGGATGCCTTTGTTTATACTAGTGATGCTTCTTCATGCAAAATAAATGTCTCACAACCTGTGCACTACAGGTGGTTTTACATTGCAGGCGTCTATGAAGAAAGATTTTAATTAGCTGGGTAACGCGTGAAACTGCTACCAGCAGAGAACGGCAAACAGACATTTACCAAAATGTCGTTAAGTTTAACTTCCGATATCTTCAAGCGCGTGCGGCGCTCTTTCATCTTCCACTGTGTGTCTGAACGTGGGCAGCACAGTGGATGATTACCTGAGCCTGACGTACCGTTGCTCTTATCCAGTTGTTCTTCGCCATATTCCCCACAGAAACAATCTCACGGCGGTCTCTCTAAACTGAATCACTCTGCCACTGCCTCCATGTTTCACACTCAAACGCCATTTAAACGGGCACTTAACCTGCAGCACCGAGCGGCACTCACAGGCTGCCTTTGTGCACGCATCTGCCGCCATTATCCTTGAACCGAGTCTCTCAGCGCTTCGGAGTCCTTCCAGCCTCATTATTATCCCCCGTGGATCCAAAGCTGGCCTCCACGGCCCGCGCACACGCATGCACACATTACGGCTCAGATGCCTGTCGAAAAGTAAAGCCCCACGCGAATACCGATGTGGATTATTAGCACGGTTACGCCGATGGGGATAATAGTGAACTGGCAGCCTGTGACACCGAGGAAATACTGCTGTGCGGCTGCTGGACTCTGTCCATGGTGCTATTGAACAGCCATGGTGGGAATCAGTTTTCTGCTCCTCTCCTCCTTTTTCCTATCTTCCATGCCCCTCTTTTCTATCGCCCCCTGTCCTCGTTCTCATTTCATCAACACTGTTTTATTTTTTTAATCCTTTTTGTAATCCTCTCATCCTTTCTCTTTGCTTCCCGCTCCTTCTTCCTCCCTCTCTTCCTCGCCTGCTAGTGTGTGATAGTCAGAGTTAGCCGGTGGGTGCCGCGCGGCCTGATTACTGTGAACCATCCACAGCTGCAGCAGCCTAATGAGGAAAACACTCCCATCAGCCGGTAATTGCTGTTTAGGAAGCTGGTTGGCGCCAGCGTTGCCGAGTCGCTCCGACCGGCTGCCGAGCGAATCACAAACCGCCCGGCGACCCTTCGACAACACAGCATGCGTCACGCTGTTGGTTCCCACTATTTTACACAAAAATGAAAACTCCTTGTTTCTCTCCCCCTTGCCTCATTTGGCGTTTTTTTTTTCTTCCTCACTCAGTGGTCACCAACCTTTTTGAGCCCAAGATCCCTGACCTCCGCCTTCGTGACAGGCAAGATCTACCTATTGAGGCGTTGAGAGAAAACGACTGTCCAGACTGGACTTACAGCTTGAGGCCTTTTTATTTGGCCTAATTCTAATTGAATGAAATCAAAACACGTTGGTCTTTCTGCATTTCCCCTGCCCCCCATCTGTAGTACCACTTTTCCCCACTAGAGGGGCACGCCCCACCTGTAGGACCACCCGTTTTCAGGCGTTCATTAAAATCAGGCGGAGATCTTTTCTCACGTCAATCTTCCAGTCAGGAAGAAAACATTTCAGAAGACACTTCAGAAAATGGTCGAGAATGAGGAGCAATGTGTTTATGAATTTATTTTCATTTTATTTTGGAGAGCGACAGGGAATGTTCCCGCGAGATCGACCGGTCGATCGTGATCGACGGGTTGGCGAACCAATGATATCATATATCATGTAATATATCATATAATAATATTTATGACTTCCAAAGTGATTTTTAAAAAATTCTGGCTTAGTTTTCCCATTAATGCATTTCATTAATCGGGACTACAGAGGAACAATAGCCTCTTGGCTAACTCTGACACATTTACAGAAATGTTTTTTATGAATGTGCACTGTCCCTAAGTAAAAAAAATAAAAAATGAAAACAATACATGAAATATGAAAAGGCAAAAACATAAATGCGCTTGATTCTCCTGAAACAGCAACACCGTGTTGTTTTTTGGTGCACGATTCTTTGATTTCTTGAGCAGTAGCTCCTCCCCCACACAACTCACACGCGTCAGCGTTTCCACGGTAACGGTTACTCGAATCGTCTGTGACGTCACATGTGACATCACGGAGCGCAGAACCAGAGTTTATATATAGAGGTGGATGGCGAACTCCAAACCAGCGCAGAGGTCTTATGTGCTCCTCCTCCCCCTCTAAGGGGCCGGAGGGGTTTGAGTCGCCTGCTCGCAGACCAGAGCGTTGAGTGGTTCAGGAGGAGTTTAGGTTATCTAGCATTTGTTTGCTGGCTAGTTAAACCTTCACGGCCCCAGAACCAGGAAGCTCTTCTTGGGCGGCTCGAATAGTGTTTCGAATAGAATAGAATAAATTAGAATAGATTAGACTAGAAAATAGAATAATAGATTAGATTAGAATATATTAGAATAGAAAATAGAATAATAGATTAGATTAGAATAGATTATATTACTTATACCATAAGTATTATAAGCAGTGGCGGCTCCTGAAAAAATTATCAGGGGGGCGGGCAATTTTTTTGATAATGATTAACCCTCCCAAAACCACAGAACTTCAGACAGCTGTCTATGTGTAGCTTCGTCACAATGCCATCAAGTCATGTGACTCCGATCAGTGTTATTGCTGTGACTGAACTCTGTCTGTGAGCTTGTAGTTAGTTCATAAGCAGACTGACAGTCTGAGGCAGTCTGTGAGCTGTCTGTCAGTAATCCAGCTCCTGGTCTTTGATTTGGTGATTTTTTTCAACAAGATTGAAATAATTATTATAATAATAAATATGAGATCCCCATTTGTGACTTCTGCATCTGTGCTTTTTCAAATAATAGAAGAAATACAATTGCAATCACTTTCAAGTAAACCAGATTGCTCCACCAGACAAGAAAAAAGCTCAATGTTGAGCTTTTGTTTTGAAAGGCAACAGCAGAAAAGCTGAACTCACGGAGGTAAGACCTGACAAGTCGCCAAGAATCTCGGCTGTCGCGCATGCGCAACTTGTTAATGCCGTAACGTAAACATTTACACGAAGGTACAGGCATCTTAACATTTATTTATTCATGACTCATGAGTTTTATGTCTTTGTACTTTGACCGTGTATAATATGTAAAGTTATCAATAAAGGTCTTTCTGCATTTCCCCTGCGCCCCACCTGTAGTCCTAGGTTCCCCTCTCTCAGGGAGCACAGCTGACAACACGGCTGTCAGAGAACCCGTTTTCAGGCGTTCATTAAAATCAGGCGGAGATCTTTTCTGACGTCGATCTTCCAGTCAGGAAGAAAACGTTTCAGAAGACACTTTATAACGTTTTCGAGAATGAGGAACAATGTGTTTCTGATTTTATTTTCATTTTATTTTGGAGAGCGACAGCGAACGTCTCCGAAATCGACCGGGCGACCACTGCTGTAAGATATTGAAGCGAAATTTATGAACGGTGAATGAGAGTGAGTAAAGTAGGAATGGAATCATAGAGAAAAGGGATATGAGGATATAGGGTGGTAAAACAAAGGAGGAGAGAGAGAGAGGGCAAAGGTTGGTGCAGAGCTCTGACGCACCGTGACCTCACAACAACACAGCAGAGGGTTAGAGTGTTATCTGGTCATAAAATGCGACCATGAATTTGCAGAATATCTCTCTCCTGTTGGAGAAGCAGAGCCGACACAGAGCCTGACGAGGCACAGTCTGCGTCTGTGTCCTGGCAACCAGGAGAAAACAGAACAGGTGGTCACTGTTCGACAGGTGAGGCCATGACGGGATCCGTTGACTACACGGCCAAACATTCAATGAAATGAGGAACATTGACTTCAACAAGGTCAACGCTGTCATTTCAAAGAGCTTAATGACCTCTCACATTAAAAAGTACTACTTTGAGAAAGAGACAAGGCATCCAGTATCTAGCTGCCCAATATGTATCAACATGCCACAACCGGAGGGACACACACACACACACACACACACACACACACACACAGTATAATGTGATCTGTTTGGAAGTAATTGGAGAAGTCATTACTGAGTGAATATTTCTGTTACTACATACTATCCATTACTGTGAACTGGAGATTCAATTGAATCCTGTCCGCCTTCATCCTTCCCCTTTCATCAACACACACACACACACACACGCGCACACATACATTGCTAGGATTTGTCCCAAACAAAGAGGTTTTTTCTTATGTCTGTATAGTATGATGTTTAGTCCAGGACATCAACATTTAATTTCAAATGGTATGTGACTCACATTTTGCCTTTAACAACAACTCTGCCTCCTCCCGTTTGATGATTACAGTCGGCTATATTCTGGTTTCAATAAATTGTGCTGACCTAGCCTTGAATTGAAAAGGGGTAAATAATGAGGAAAAGAGATTACAGGCAACACAACCAGAGAGTAATGAAGAATAGATATAAAAAGATAAGGCTGAGAATTGTTTTTATTGCCAATAAATCCCAAACCAAATCCAATGAATCCATCTCTTCAATACTCAATACTCAAGTATTCAATCATTCCCATCCTCCCCCCGTCATCCGCACGCTGCCCTAAGTGGTATACTGACAACTTTAATCTAAAAAAGCTTATGAATGTTACTCAAACGGGGGCAACTGCTGCATTTTCTGGGGATATAATCAGCCAACTGTTGCTATGTGCCAGTGCAGCAGCACAATGTGTGTGTACCATTTAAACTGAACTACTGTGGCTTCATACTATAGAAGAGATGTGCCACTCGGTGTGGTTCATTGATGTCTTTTTAATGTTTTCGACAACAATCGTGAAGGCATCTACAGGACTGTCTCAGAAAATTAGAATATTGTGATGAAGTTCTTTATTTTCTGTAATGCAATTAAAAAAACAAAAATGTCATGCATTCTGGATTCATTACAAATCAACTGAAATATTGCAAGCCTTTTATTCTTTTAATATTGCTGATTATGGCTTACAGCTTAAGAAAACTCAAATATCCTATCTCTAAATATTAGAATATCATGAAAAAGTATACTAGTAGGGTATTAAACAAATCACTTGAATCGTCTAATTAACTCGAAACACCTGGAAACACATTTTCAAATGTTTGATTTTGTTTTGCTGTTATAAATCTTTTTTTTTACTTGGTCTGAGGAAATATTCAAATTTTATGAGATAGGATTTTAGAGTTTTCTTAAGCTGTAAGCCATAATCAGCAATATTAAAAGAATAAAAGGCTTGCAATATTTCAGTTGATTTGTAATGAATCCAGAATGCATGACATTTTTGTTTTTTTAATTGCATTACAGAAAATAAAGAACTTTATCACAATATTCTAATTTTCTGAGACAGTCCTGTATATCAGGCTTTGACTGCACAGACGTTATGTGTTACCAAAGCATATACAAAATACACAACATCACCAGATGTATACTTTAAAAATAAGAATAAAAGAGGCAGGAGCAAAAAAATGGAAAAAGTTAGTAAGCGAGTCACGGAGGACGAAGAAGAAAAACAACAACTGGCAGGCGGGTAAAGAGGGAACCGGTTTAAACGTGGAGCAAAGTGGCGTATGAGACATGCCGGCGACGGGAACAAACAACACTATATCAGCCATGTGTAATTACAAGTCCGAGAGCAGGGCTTTGAGAAATACAAGAAGAAGGTCAAGCAATAAAAGATGTTGAAACATTCCTTCCTGTCCTTCTCCCAGAACCCCCCAGACTGCAGTAAGGCCAGGAAGCTGGTGTGTAACATCAATAAGGGCTGCGGTTACGGCTGCCAGCTGCACCACGTCGTCTACTGCTTCATGATCGCGTACGGCACCGAGCGCACGCTCATCCTGGAATCCCACAACTGGCGCTACGCCCCCGGCGGCTGGGAGACCGTCTTCCTGCCCGTCAGTAACACCTGCACTGACCGCTCCGGGGCCACCACTGGACACTGGTCGGGTAGGTACACACACACCGGCGCACACATGCCATCACCATTGGGGGCCGCCTGCAGCCACGGCCTCGGCGCTGCCTGCAAACGACTACGATCGGTCGCTTGATAATCAAATAGCCTGTTTTGTCTTTTTAAGATATTGGGTCGGGTCTGCCGGAGCCAATCTATTGTGCTTCTACAGCAAAAGCAAAGTGTGAATTCCCTGGCGAAGCAGGACTGTAACACTCTGGTTAAAGCACTTTGGCAGCCAATGAAGCCGCAGCAGCAGGTTACTGTTCAAAGGTTGCCGTGCCAAGAAATCCAGAGACTTTTTCAGCAGAGGAGGGTGGATTAGAGGCGGAGGAGGTTGATCCTCGATGGTTTAGAGTCCCCGGGGAAATCAAATATTAGAAAGAGCAATTGGTTGAAATATGCCATGACCAAATCTCTGTATCTAGCTCTCCTCTTTGGTAAAAATCTATTTTTCGAATTCTAAGTAAAATGCTTCAACGGCGACACCTGCAGGACATGCGAGAGGTGAAAGGGCCGTCTGTGTGAAGGGGGGGTGGGCCAGAGGAGCGTTCCTCCTAGGGCCGGCTTTCTTATGTCAATTATTACAACTTAATTTGCTTCAGGCTAATTTGTTGTTGGCCAAAATGATGCTTCCGGAGAGCACGCCGCAACCAAACAACGGCCAGAAGACAATATTGACTTTGCGTTCGTCCAATGACGGTTTCCAAATTTCATCTTGAGTTCTCTGCCACTGTGACGTGTGTGAGTGTGGCGATCTGGCCGTAAAGCGAGAGTTACACCGTGGATTTATTGTGGAATTGGATACAGCGCGGCCATTATTCCAATGTTTCTGGTGGCCACAGTTGGTATTACAACATAAATGGAATAGAGGCGGATGCGGTTGCTCCTCTATTTTTTAGGGTAAAGGGGAGATCAAATATACAAAAAACACAAAACCTGTTGCCAGGACTCCTCTAGCTATACATGTGGTTAAGTATTACTCCATCGGGGTTTAATCTCTTTGAAACTTTTCCTAAGCCCAAACAAGTCCTTTTTTATGAATGACTTCACTCCTGTGTCGGAGTATGCTACACACCTTTGAGTTGGGTTCAAGGATGCCTGCGAGGTTGAAGCAAAAGCTATACGTATGTAGAATGCATGTGTCAGTCCTGATTGTCTATAATGAACACCATGTTCAAAGCATAAGCTCATTTATATGTGTACCTGGTTTCAGTCAACCTGAGACTGATCGATGCGCTAGTTTGGGGGGAAATGCATCTTCCAGCTAATGCACACGCAGCAGAATCATGTTTGAATTTTATATGATGAATGGATAGTTTTACAGTGCATGTGTGTTTGCCTCTGTTAGAAGCAAAGATCAGTGATGATTTGGAGGTTCTACTATGATGCCTGCCTTCTCTCTATCACTGTCTGTGTCATTGCTTTCTTGTTCCCATCACGGCATCGTTTCAGCCCTATATATTTCTCCTCTTGCTGCATTTGACTTGTGCTCTCCTGGGCTCTCCCTTCTTATCTCCTGCTCGCCTTGCGCATTCCCTTTCTTATTCTCCTGCCTTTCATGTGTCCTTTTCCACTATCTAATGTCTAACTCTGGTGTCTGTCGTGCACGCGGCCTCCTATAGATCCATATATGCCATCTGGCTGCTCGCAG
The DNA here is from genome assembly GCF_029220125.1 of Pseudoliparis swirei. Lineage (NCBI taxonomy): Eukaryota > Metazoa > Chordata > Actinopteri > Perciformes > Liparidae > Pseudoliparis > Pseudoliparis swirei. Next base: position 12,987,650 of record NC_079399.1, on the reverse strand, counting down.
CCAACAGTCAACTCACTACAAACGCCGCTGCCCAGGCCTTCTAGCATTGGGAATTTCTATCCTTATAAGTCTGGTAATTTGCAGAGGCAGTATTGTTTGTTGACCAAGCCGGCTAACAAGCCAAGCATAGCTAATGTGAGCCTGTTGGGTTCTTGGCTTCTCCTGTGGTCGTGCCTGTGTTGTTAACAGGATAGGTCAAATCATTCCTTGGGACACTCGGCCACAGTGGGATACTACAACCTTGGATTAATAGATATACTTTGAATATCTTACTAATTAAGTGGAACGTTGTCCCATGCAAGTACAATGAATGTGTTTGGCTGTATGCCTGATTTTGGCAATGTTACAGTATATGATCAGCCTTTTAGTCTATGATGAGCCGGTGTGTATTACCTCCCATCCATAGGCCTTGAGATGATAACGGGTTTGCGTTGTGCCTGGATGACTTGGGGCTTTGCAACTTCGGGACATCGTCATTCTCAAATTGGGTCTCTGTTTCTGGTAAAGGCCACCAATCCGTGAGAGAAGTGATGAGTGTCCGATACGTTTACACGACAGTGTTTACCTTTTGTTTGCCTAACCTTGTGTTTGCGTGGCAAATTGACATTATTTGGTGTTTTAAGTAGCAGCCTTATCATTAATCTTAACATGGTTTGCCCACTTTCTTTTGAGCGTTCTCCCTAGTTGAGTTATTTATAGACATATTTATAGATAAAGGGATTAGGGCTGCAACAACGAATCGATAAAATTGCTAAAAATAGATTATTTGAATAGTTGTCAACGAATTTCATTATCGATTTGTTGTGTCGGGTGATTGTTACGCCACTCGATAAGTCACGGAGTTGTTTAAGTATAAAAAAGTTGAAAGTTGTGAAAGCCAATCAGCGTTGAGCTGCGCCTCCGTGGGTGAATCTAACTGGCTGCTGTCACTCTCGTAGCGCTGGAAGCGGAAATTCACCGAGCCGTGTGAGCCTACGGGTGATGTCATGAACCCAAACACGAGGGCATTGGATGTTCTAACGTTTGTGGGATTTCCACAACAAACATAAAGCAGAACTAGTGGTAAATTATTCCGTGGTGGATAAAGGAAATTAACGCTTTTACGGAGCAAAGCAACGGAGGTAAGCCACTCCCCATTTCAGGCGCGGATGAACCACGAATAGTCGGGCGAGTAAACTGACGCGAATAAAGCGTGAGTCATTTTTGAATAAAATGTTGGAAATTATTGTTTGTTTCATCCGATTCATCGATTAATGGATTTTTAAAATAATCGTTAGTTGCAGCCCTAAAAGGGATGCATGTTCTATGCATCTGTGACAAAGTCAAACATAGCGATAGACTTTACACGGCCTACTGATTTTCTTCCCTCAAATAGGAAGTGGGAAAAACAAAACATTACAAGACAGTCCACAATAGTGACGATCAGTGGCGGCTGGTGAAATTTTTTTGGGGGGGGCGCAGTTGGGCGACGCGGTTTAAATAGCACTCAACAATGAGAAGAAAAGAGGTTTTTCAGTAGAATATTGTAAAAAACAAAGCTTTATTTAAAGAACACACCGTGCTCAACACTGTCCAATAACAACTATCAACAAACTGTAACTTTGGGCATGAGAGGTTCAGAGCAGCTTTAAGAAACATTGGGTTGGGTTTCAGAGGTTTGCAAAATAAAAGAGTTTCACCCTCACATGAAAGAGGTTCAGAGCAGATGTTACAGATGTGGAACGGGCATGGAAGAAGTCGGCTCAGATGGTGGATTTTCCCAGCACTTATTTATTCTGCAGAAGACAACAGAACACACACATTTGCCTTCTGATCTGTCTCTGCACTTCCACTTCCCTCAGCAATATAAAACCATTGTCCATGGAAGACAGGACCACATTAAATCTAAATAATAACAATTCTCATCAAAAACCATGACATGTAACATACAAGGGGAAAACAGAGTCCCCTAATGGACAAAATAAATAACTACATGAGCTAGAGTCATTTCAGCAGAAACAGCGACAATTCTAACTTTGAACAAAAGGGAAACACATCCCTGCAGAAGACAACAGAACACACACATTTGCCTTCTGATCTGTCTCTGCACTTCCACTTCCTATACACGCAAAACAACACAATTTACACAAGGAAAATATACGTCGGGGCGACCGGATGTAGCAAAACAAACGTTGCCAAAGTGGCTCAATGAAACCGCCACCAAACGTATATTTTGATTGTCTAAATGACACAACAGCTGGACGCCGTGATCGTATTAGCATTCCATTACTGTATTAACATAAACGGTTAATTTTTATGAAAGAATATAGCCAAAATAGTGCAACATCGTTTTTCACTCAACTCACCCTCAGCAATATAAAACCATTGTGAGGGAGAGACGGGACTCAGGAGCAGGAAGTGCAACAGAGATGGAGAGCAATTTCCGCAGGAAACAGATTTTTAAAAATAACGCTAAATAAAAATAGCTCATTAAAGTAAAATTCACAAACACTCACAAACACAATATTGTTGAACAACAAACAAAAATAAAATACAATACATTGAAAACAAGAAATGACAGAGTGCATTTCTAACTGTTTGACAGAGTAGACCCACTACATGTATAAAAAAAAGTAGCCCTCCTCTCTTTAAAGTGGTCAAACTTCTCAATAACTCTCTGGTTAAAGTCAATCATGTCTGTAACCAGCCTGTTTCCATTATTCTTGAGGGAATGTGTCTGTTTTTCAGAACTTCTTCGTTGTGTTTTCGATGCCAGTTCGGTCTCCTTCTGCTGCTCTGCTCTGCAAACAGGGTTAGCTTCATGCTGTTAGCTCGTTAGCTTCATGCTCTTAGCTAGATAACTGCGGCAAGATTCGTGCTTTACACTTGTCTGAAGCTCTTTAGATCCCTCACCCCGTTGTAGTCCAGAGAGTTTCAGTCCCAGGACTTTGGAACAACAGACAGGGGAAACTAAACAGCGCATTACTCACTGAGCACCAGCTGACAGCTCCGTTAGCAGCCTGCTCCTGTAGCTCCGTGGAGCTCTCTGGCTGAGGGAACGATATGTCTCTGATCTGCCGAATAGTCCAGTCACGTGAAATAAGAAACGATGTCATTGGCCAGGGCGCACATGTTTGCGCCCCAAGATTCACGTTTCGTCCGCCAATGAGAAGCCGTCCTTGCCGAAACGACCGTGAAATGTTTGCTCCCTGCAGCACACACACGTTGGGCCGGTGCCCCGAAAAAGGGGAGGGGCTTCTCTCCGTGAAGATGAGTGGCGATATATTATTTATGTCTCATTTAACTTAAGTAGTTGTTGACAGGCTGACGGTCTCCCACACACATTTAGCGCGTCAACACGGTATATTTACTATTTAAATGATTTGGTATATAATGTTTTTTGACAGGAAATTTTTTTTTTCTCCATCTCAACATTTTAAGAAGGGCGGCGCCCTAGCGCCCCCTATGGACGCACCGCCACTGGTGACGATACAGTTCCGACATTTTAGCTCCGACACCAAAACAATAATTTTTGCCTCAATGACACATGGTTTACATAGTTTTTAGTTTTGCATGACTACAAATCTGAACAGACGATCTATACAAGTGTTTTGTACTTGAGAATTGTAGATTATCTGCTCATCTGTCTCTACCAATAGAAAGAAAGAAGTTCCCCACCCAGCCCTCGTGTCTATTCACCCACCAGTGCAGGTTTCTGTGTTACTCCAGCGTTCTGTTCAATGCACAGCATGAAAGAGCTCCTGGCCCACCTCACCGGCCCGGTCAAACAGACTCAATTCTGAACACACAATTCAGAAACTCGTCTCCTTGTGGAACAATGGCCCGCTGATCAAAGAGCTAATTTGCCAAAGAGAGTGTATTCCTTTGAGCTTCTCTGTAGAGATATTACTGCCTTATGAGTGAGTCTGAGAGCAGCAGGGGAAACGCAATGTTCCCTGCCATGTAAAGGCTGAACAAGACTTGTCCAAGTTCATAAACCCCATCTCAAATGTATTATGAATGGAAAGGCAGCATATTGTGTGTCTGTATCGTGTCACTCCTGATTCTCCAGCAGCTGTGTAAAACGTGTGCACTATTTATATGGGGAAGTATGCATCATAGGCTTAAAATACAGTGGGCAAATTCCGTGTCAGTTCAGACCTTATGCGCTTTAAGGCGCATACGGCGTCAACTATGCCGTTGCTTTTGAGTTGAGATGAAATTTAAAAGATCTTTGTGATCTAATTAAGTAGCTGTGGGAGGAAGACTTACTGCATCTCAGTATATTTATGCCAGGAAGTGCAGGCCTCCAAATATGCCCGTTCCCCTTATGTGAATCATGCCGATGCTTTTATAATAAGCAAAGACAGGCCTGGGAATCTTTTTTTCTGTTCAATATTTAATGATTCTACCAATTTATATTCAGTTCATGTTCAGGCATTCGCACACATAAATTGAAGCCTCTGTTTCTGTCCTGGTTTTTCACGTGTTTTTTGATGTACCCTTTCTGCGAAAGGCCATTTTTATTGACTCATTATGCCATTTAGTTGGAAGTGTGTTGTGGATGTGTGTTTGCAGCTGTATTAGGGCCTGTCTGACAGTTAGAGAAGCCACTTTCTAAAGAATACAGGCCTCAACCATGGACCAAAAACCCTCTCCTTGGGTTTTCAGACTGAAAGAGAGTGGAGGTTTTGTCTGCCAGGCATTTCCCTTCTGGTGCCATGAGATTAGCTCGTGCTCTCGCCGTGTATGTGTGTGTGTGTTTATTTTATTATTGTTTTATTTGGATTCCTGTTAGTTGTCGGTGTTGGATCACCTTTTTTTTTTCATTGTGATCAAAAGTCCCAGTACATGCATGTTTATATGTCTGTATTGTCACGAGCGTGTTCATGGGCGGGTACATGCGTGTTCATGGGCCATTGGCCTTGATGTGCATGGAGGTCTGACTGCACGCGGGGGATGTCTTCGCCCAGAAAGGTGACCTTCGTAATCAGCCCTGAGCTTCTGCCAAGCAGGACTCAGCCTGAAGACGCCGATGCCAGACCAACAGCCGCTCCCATTCAATTCAATCTACTTCGTTTCGCTCGAAATCACAAATTACTTTACAATCTGTAACCATACGGCATCCTCTGTCCCGGGACCTCACATCGGCACTTTAACAGGAGGAAAAAGGGAAGAAACCTGAGGGGGAGCAACAGAGGAGGATCCCTCTATCCCGGATGGATAGAATCCCCCATCCCCCATCACCCCACCCCTCCAACCCAGGGCCTTGCTTCAGCCCCCTGGCCCGATGCAGCCTTGATAGAAAGGAGCGTACCTTGGCCTTAAAACAAGGACGGCAAAGAGCAGCTGTCAATCACAAAGGCTGGACTCCTAGGGGTTGGGGGATTCGTATATATGCTGCTAACGCAACAGGAATGAATGCAATAGGGATGAGGAATAATACTGAAGAATCACACTGCATCACAACATATTTTGTTCAGTAAAATAGAGACTGAAGGGTTCAGTGAACCCAAAGATGGGAGTCAGTGTTGTCAGGTATATGACAGGAAGCTATGCTGACAACCTGCTGATGTCTCCAAAGTCCATATAGTTTGAAACAGAAATGTTAATATTACAGAAACTGGTATTATGTCAGGACTTAAAATAGGTCTGTGGCTTTATTAATCCTAAACATGGGATACAAGCTCTGAAGCCAAGTCACTCATTTAATTTTATTTACATCGGGAAAATCTCAAAGACCTTTTCTATCTGCCACTCCCTCTATCCTGAGACCTTGTGCTTTATGAGGAAGCTGCCTCTGCAGGTTGAAACCTGAAGTCAATCTGCACAAAATAAATCACCAACCATGTTAATCATCCATTAATCACTTTTGGTTATCAACCAAAAGCTGTGTATCATTTCCTGCGTTTACCTTCTCAAATGTGATGAGGTGCTGCTTCTCTCTGTATTGTGTCATAAAACACGGATCATCTTTGACTTTTGGTCTGTCAAACTTTCAAAACCAGCAATTTGAAGACATAATGAGCATGAAGTTAATCCAAAATAAAGTTTTTATTCATGATAATGAACATAATCGTTAGTCATCGCCCCCATGTGAGCAGTGCTCATGTTCCTCATGTTGAAAACGTTTTAAATGACGAGTGTCTTCCACTCAACCTTCCCCTCTTCGGTCCATCCAGGAGAGGCCCACGATAAGGACGTCCAGGTGGTGGAGCTGCCGATAGTGGACAGTCTCCACCCCCGGCCCCCCTACCTGCCCCTGGCGATCCCGGAAGACCTGGCCCCACGCCTGCACCGCCTGCACGGCGACCCCTCCGTTTGGTGGGTGTCCCAGTTCGTCAAGTACCTGGTGCGACCGCAGACGTGGCTGGAGAAGGAGATCCAGCAGACCACGGCCAAGCTGGACTTCAAACACCCCATCATCGGGTGAGGGCCCTCGTCTATCACTCCTCTCTGTGGCTCCCTGTGTTCCCTCCTTGTTCTGTGCTTAGAGACACTTCAATTATAATGCCTTTGTTACTTGAGCTTTTCTCCAGAATAAAGTTTGCAAAGTGCCTCACGATCAAAGCATCCACACAGGAGAAGAAAAGACATCGCTGAAGGGCTGTGGTGGAATACAAAGGCTGCGTTGGTTGAGGTTAATGTGAGGTTAATACAATAGTATTATAAGTAACAATCGAATGGAAGTGTTAAGTTGTGCTAATGTTCTAACTTTATTTACGCTTTGCCTTCAAAGCGGATCTTTTGTATTCCTTCAGGGCTTTACACTAATACAGCTATATTATACACAATACTCATGCAACTCAACTTGATTAAAGAAATGTCATCATTCTCTTCTTTATAGAATTATCCTTAGTTTAATTTGGCCTTGTTTCAGGTATTAATGTCTGAGGGTTTTCCATCTCCAGGCAAATCCAATTAATGTAACACTGAAGACCTCCTCGTCAGGAGGAAACTGAATGGCTGAAAAGTCTCTGACAGGTTCTCGTACGAGCAAAAACCATCAAGACGAGGAAAGAGAAGCAGATACATCAGTTAATGGTTGCATGAAAACCCGAAATGTCTTCAGTAGTCGTTGATTAAAGGATAAGAACGGCTATGTTCTATATTGTTGTTCTTGGCAACAAATCCCAAGCCGTGAGTGGTTTACGGTCTTAGTCGAGTGTGTTGCCGTGCCAACATTTTCTAATTAGTACGAAACGCAAAGTACAGCTGGAGACGATGAGAATGACATTTGTTGTCCACATATTTTGTCCTAGACAAAAAATGCTGGACAAATAAAAGAATGTACCCGATGATGGTGCTAAATTAATTAAAGGATCAGGGAGTCGGCTTCATCCTCTGGGGAACATGAACGGACAGTTTATCATGGCGAGACATCCGGCTGAGATATTTCAGTGGGAACCAAAGTGTGACCAGCATCGCTTCACCAGAGCCTTCCTTCTCTTTCACACAACCCTTCCTTCTCTTTCACACACAACCCTTCCTTCTCTTTTACACACAACCCTTCCTTCTCTTTTACACACAACCCTTCCTTCTCCTTTACACACAACCCTTCCTTCTCCTTTACACACAACCCTTCCTTCTCTTTTACACACAACCCTTCCTTCTCCTTTACACACAACCCTTCCTTCTCCTTTTCACACAACCCTTCCTTCTCTTTTACACACAACCCTTCCTTCTCTTTTACACACAACCCTTCCTTCTCCTTTACACACAACCCTTCCTTCTCCTTTTCACACAACCCTTCCTTCTCTTTCACACACAACCCTTCCTTCTCCTTTACACACAACCCTTCCTTCTCCTTTACACACAACCCTTCCTTCTCTTTTACACACAACCCTTCCTTCTCTTTCACACACAACCCTTCCTTCTCTTTTACACACAACCCTTCCTTCTCCTTTACACACAACCCTTCCTTCTCCTTTACACACAACCCTTCCTTCTCTTTCACACACAACCCTTCCTTCTCTTTTACACACAACCCTTCCTTCTCTTTCACACACAACCCTTCCTTCTCTTTCACACACAACCCTTCCTTCTCCTTTACACACAACCCTTCCTTCTCTTTCACACACAACCCTTCCTTCTCTTATACACACAACCCTTCCTTCTCTTTCACACAACCCTTCCTTCTCTTTCACACACAACCCTTCCTTCTCTTTCACACACAACCCTTCCTTCTCTTTTACACACAACCCTTCCTTCTCCTTTACACACAACCCTTCCTTCTCTTTTACACACAGCCCTTCCTTCTCTTTCACACACAACCCTTCCTTCTCTTTCACACACAACCCTTCCTTCTCTTTTACACACAACCCTTCCTTCTCTTTTACACACAGCCCTTCCTTCTCTTTCACACACAACCCTTCCTTCTCTTTACACACAACCCTTCCTTCTCTTTACACACAACCCTTCCTTCTCTTTCACACAACCCTTCCTTCTCCTTTACACACAACCCTTCCTTCTCTTTTACACACAACCCTTCCTTCTCCTTTACACACAACCCTTCCTTCTCCTTTACACACAACCCTTCCTTCTCTTTCACACACAACCCTTCCTTCTCCTTTACACACAACCCTTCCTTCTCTTTTACACACAACCCTTCCTTCTCTTTCACACACAACCCTTCCTTCTCCTTTACACACAACCCTTCCTTCTCTTTCACACACAACCCTTCCTTCTCTTTCACACAACCCTTCCTTCTCTTTACACACAACCCTTCCTTCTCTTTCACACACAACCCTTCCTTCTCTTTACACACAACCTTCCTTCTTTTACACACAGCCCTTCCTTCTCTTTCACACACAACCCTTCCTTCTCTTTTACACACAACCCTTCCTTCTCTTTCACACACAACCCTTCCTTCTCCTTTACACACAACCCTTCCTTCTCTTTTACACACAGCCCTTCCTTCTCTTTCACACACAACCCTTCCTTCTCTTTTACACACAACCCTTCCTTCTCTTTCACACACAACCCTTCCTTCTCTTTCACACACAACCCTTCCTTCTCTTCACACACAACCCTTCCTTCTCTTTTACACACAACCCTTCCTTCTCTTTACACACAGCCCTTCCTTCTCTTTCACACAACCCTTCCTTCTCTTTACACACAACCCTTCCTTCTCTTTTACACACAACCCTTCCTTCTCTTTCACACACCCTTCCTTCTCTTTACACACAACCCTTCCTTCTCTTTACACACAACCCTTCCTTCTCTTTACACACAACCTTCCTTCTCTTTACACACAGCCCTTCCTTCTCTTTCACACACAACCTTCCTTCTCTTACACACAACCCTTCCTTCTCTTTCACACAACCCTTCCTTCTCTTTACACACAACCCTTCCTTCTCTTTCACACACAACCCTTCCTTCTCTTATACACACAACCCTTCCTTCTCTTTCACACAACCCTTCCTTCTCTTTCACACACAACCCTTCCTTCTCTTTACACAACCCTTCCTTCTCTTTCACACAACCCTTCCTTCTCTTTCACACAACCCTTCCTTCTCTTTCACACAAACCTTCCTTCTCTTTCACACAACCCTTCCTTCTCTTTTACACACAACCCTTCCTTCTCCTTTACACACAACCCTTCCTTCTCTTTCACACACAACCCTTCCTTCTCTTTCACACACAACCCTTCCTTCTCTTTCACACACAACCCTTCCTTCTCTTTTACACACAACCCTTCCTTCTCTTTCACACACAACCCTTCCTTCTCCTTTACACACAACCCTTCCTTCTCTTTTACACACAACCCTTCCTTCTCTTTCACACACAACCCTTCCTTCTCTTTTACACACAACCCTTCCTTCTCTTTCACACACAACCCTTCCTTCTCTTTCACACACAACCCTTCCTTCTCTTTTACACACAACCCTTCCTTCTCTTTCACACACAACCCTTCCTTCTCTTTCACACACAACCCTTCCTTCTCTTTCACACACAACCCTTCCTTCTCTTTCACACACAACCCTTCCTTCTCCTTTACACACAACCCTTCCTTCTCTTTTACACACAACCCTTCCTTCTCTTTCACACACAACCCTTCCTTCTCTTGAAGCTGAGTCCGCCTGCTCGGTAAAATAAGTACTTTAAAATATACATTAGGAGTGATCTAGTAATAGCTTGTGAAGTCAGCCTGCTTTAGGGCCATCACTCCACATAACTCACATCCATAAGTTCAGAGTCTCATTTGCCGGCTTCTCGCTCTCATAACTTTTTATGTTCTCCTCTTCTTCTTTATTCCTTACTTTTTCGGTCCTGCTCGGCTTAGTTCTGACTTTCTCTCGATCCACTTTTTTGTTCCCGTCTCCTTCTTTCTTTTCTCATCTGCTCTTCTCTTTGGTTTTTACCTCTCTGCCTTTCATCTTCCGGCAGCTTCCCTCTCTTTCTCCCAGCTCTTTGACTCTCCCTTTCATTCCTAAATATATATTTTTTTCTGTGACTCATCACAACTTTTTTATTCTTCCCGTCCTCTCGCATCCTTTGTGATCGTTGTTCTGTCTTCATCTGTTCATCCCGCTTCAAGTTTTCAAAGTTCTATTGTGCTATCTCCCTCACATTCCCCCGGTGCACATCCCTACCCACAATGCACTTGCTCTCATGGTTTTACAGACATCCCTATCACTGTTCTTTGTGTTTCCCACCCCACCACTCCCTATACACTCGTACATCCCACCCGTTCCTCCCTCCAGATCACTTGGGAAAGGCTTTTTGAAATGATGTTCTGGGTAGAATACAGTTTTCATCCCTCTTTTCCCATCCCTGCTCAGCTCTTCATACATCCACTCCACTCTCCACTGATGTTGCCACAAAGTGCCTTTGCACTTCTGTCAGCAGGGTGGGGGAGGTGATATGTACTGTATGTGTGTATGGAGGGGTGGGGGGGGCACTGAAAGAGATTCATAGTGGGAATGCAAGAGAGGGAGTGGCAACAGTGGGAGATGCAGGGGTTGATGGAGAGAGTACCAAGAGGAATAGAAAGGCAGCTTGTCCCAGAGCACCCGACCCCCACCAGCTCCGTCACCACTACCACCACCACTCTCTCCCTGCTGCTCTCTAAGGGAGAGAGAGAGGGAGAGAGAGACTATACTTTAAGAATAACCAGTTTCAGGTCTATTACAATACATTGCATGTGTATGTATGTATGTATATATATATATCAGATAATATGATTGTAGTTTGGGTTGATTCTTTATTCTTCACTTGAATAATCAGCATCTAATCTTCATTTTTTATTTTTTTATTGAAACTTTCTAATAATGTTATACGATATTTTGAGCTGGTGCTCATTGCAAGTGAGCCTTATAACAATAAACTGCAGTAGTTTAAATTTCCAGAATAAATACGGGGTGCATGAGGACAACGTGATGTCACCTTAATAACACACTTTATGTTGGCCTTTCCTTTCACCCGTCTGTCATTATGAAACGTGTTCATGTCCTTCTGCAGCAAAGTGGTAATGTCTTTGTCATCGGCCGCTGATTGGCATCAAGAGGTCAAATAATGTCTTTAGTCGATATGTTATTGTCACTGACTGCCCGAATCAGCTTTGTGTGGGTGAGTCTGCTGAATGTTCTTACGCCCGCCATGAGGTGAGCACTGCGTTGCCCGTTCAGTATGTAGAGAGAGAAATGAATTGAATTATTGAGGCTGCAGTGGGAGAGTTCTGGAGAGGGGAAGCTAGGGATTGCTAAGCAATGCCTCCGTGTGTCTCTGCTGCTCTGGCAGAGAGAGAAAAGGGCAAGATGAAAAGAGTTCACCACAACAACAACAAAAACGACATAAAAGACGCGAGGGAGCAGGAGAGATGGACCCTAACAAAGGAAGGAAAAGCTTTGAGTCGAGACCTCTGTCCGATCAGAGACACCGAATAAAAGGTTCTGACACGCCTCGTAGCCCACTCGGCAGCTTGTCCTCCTTTCTTTTGGGTTTTATCCAGCACAGAAATAAAGGAGCTCTTCCTCCTGCCACTGGTAAGAAATTAGGACCATCCTGTTTATCCTCTTTCTCTGAACCGCTTACACTTTTACTTCCTTTCTCTTTCTACCTCATTCTCGCAGAAGACTTAGAGGCGGCCTTGAGGTAAGAGAAGCTATTTGACTGCATGAGGCAACGGTAGAATCCTGAATGGTGTCCAAAGTGTCCAAAGTGTCCTTCAAAAGACTCTTGACCCCCCCCGATAATCCTGAGGAGCTGCTCCTTAGTAAGCACTAGGCGGCTGCTCGTGTTAGGAAGCTCGTGTACATGCTCCCTCAATTGTGAAGTAAAGGTTGAAAGGTTTTTCTCTTTTGAGTTTGAAATTGAATTTTTACTCAAGGCCAGAAGTCACGGCGCAGATGTGACTGGGTGGTTTTGAGATTATATAGTTGTGGTTGGCATCAAATAGTTTGAGGTCTGTGTCAGTGGAGGAAATGTTTTTCCATTCTCGTCCATCTTTCCTTAAGGCTGGGCTCTTTCTCTCATATGAGCAGCTGGGGACGGCAACCTCTCTTTGTCCTTGTAGCCATGAAGGAAAGGATGTTGAATATTTCTCTCTGTCAATTTTCCTCTCTCTCTCTATTTCATAGATTTCCTCTCTGTCACCGTTTGCCTTTTCAATTTCCTTCATTGTCTTTTTTTTTTTACCCTAACATTTGTTGTTTTCATTTATACCAACAAAGCAACGCTTTTCAAAGCACAGCATTTAAGTGGAGGGACCTTCTTTCTTTCTCCTTTATTTTTACAATGAATACACGGAAAAATCAAAAACTAGGTTCCCTCAATAAGGATAAAAAAAACAAACAAAATAAAATGCATACAGAACTATGATTTGCTAAGCTCACACATTCCTTTGATAACAAATCTATATAATATACCTTCTTCAATGGCCAACAAAACATTAGATAGGACTCAGCTCGTCCAGACCTCCGTCGCCAGACTTTTAACGCCGACGAGGAAAAAGACGGCACATAACTCCGGTTTCATCGACCAAACATTGCTTCACGGTGTAAAACAGGACACCCGACGTAGCGGACGCTGTGGGAGCCTCGCATCCATCACAACAGAAGCTGCCAGCTGTGGTTCAATATCTTTATGATAACGTAACAAAGGTTTCAATGTGAGGATAATGTTTCTTGGTGCATACTTATTAAAACAAGGTTGATGTTTGAGGTGTGGTAAAGTCTTGAAAGTATTGTTGTGACCTTGAAATTGTCTGTAAGAAAAGTGCACAGGTTCATTACATCACATGCGTCATCGTGAGGGACGCCACCATCGCTGTGTTCAGAGAGCCCGCGAGCTGCATCCCGATACCAGTCTGTAACCCAGTCTGTGGCCCTGTCTGTGGCCCTGTCTGTCTGTAGAGTCCATGTGAGGAGGACGGACAAAGTGGGGACGGAGGCGGCCTTCCATCCCATAGAGGAGTACATGCTGCACGTGGAGGAGCAGTTCCAAGTCCTGGCCCGGCGTGTCCACATCGACAAGAAGCGAGTTTACCTGGCCACCGACGACCCCACCCTGCTGCAGGAAGCCAAGACCAAGTCAGTGTTTGGGAGTGTGTGTGTGTGTGTGTGTGTGTGTGAGGGTGTGTGGATGCCCGTTGTGATTCTGTCCAACTGATATGGGACTGTATGTTTCTCTCTGTATTTTCCTTTCATTTGACCTTCTCCCGACCTTCCAGGTATCCGGAGTACGAGTTCATCAGCGATAACTCCATCTCGTGGTCGGCAGGCCTTCACGACCGCTACACTGAGAACTCTCTCAGAGGAGTCATCCTGGACATCCACTTCCTGTCCCAGACCGACTTCCTGGTCTGCACCTTCTCCTCACAGGTCGGTCCACGTTTACATTCTAGACATGACTTGATGACGCAATGCAAGGAAACAACAAGGAAACAACTCTAAAGGGGACAGACAGATGTGCAATAGATGTTGTGTGTCCAGAATAAGCAACAAAACATCATTATAATTTAGACATACAACCACAACGACAATGATGCATATGATGGAGCCAGCAGGATGCCGAGCATCTTCAAGGGGTCGGCAAACACACCGAGCCTGAGCCGGGCCGCCTCCTCCCCGCCACGGCGCCTGGATCCAGGACGGGCTCCACGAACACGCAACGAGCCGCCTCAATGCATCGTCACAAAGAGAAGTGAGGTTGAACTGTGAAAGGCTTTGTGGTCAAATGGCCGGCCGGAGCTTGATGTTTCCAGTTTGTCACACGGCGATCCGGAACATGTTTGGCAATCCGAATCGTGTGATCGTCAACAACCTCATTGTCCCGTTTTCAGTCAGATGATTCAAAGCCTATTTATGACGGCTTTGACATTACAACGGCATTTGTCTCCCATTATCCTGATCCTCTCGGCTTCTAAAGTGCTGTTTTATAGTGAGTTACAGCGTGGAGTGATCGGGCTTTCTGCCAGCTCTACAAATAAAGTGTGAGCCTCATATTTGCTCTTCACACTCTGGCTTCAATCGTCCACTGCAAGGATCCGACTGGAATGAGTCGCTGAGCACGTTTCATCCCTCTTTTAGTCCCGTTGCCCCTCTACAGAATGTTTATCGCGCCTCGACAGCCTTGTTGTGCAGACAAATACGTTCACAGTCATAGATTTAAGAAAATACAGCCCATGTTTCTGCTCTGTTTCTCAGGTCTGCCGCGTGGCCTATGAGATCATGCAGACGCTGCATCCGGACGCTTCCTCCTGCTTCTACTCCCTGGATGACATTTACTACTTTGGAGGTCAAAACGGCCACAACCAGATCGCCGTCTACCCCCACCAGCCGCGCGACAGCGAGGACATTCCCCTGGAGCCCGGAGACGTGATCGGCGTGGCCGGCAACCACTGGGACGGATACTCCAAAGGCATCAACCGCAAACTGGGCCGCACCGGCCTCTACCCGTCCTACAAGGTCAAAGAGAAAATCGAGACGGTGAAGTACCCGACGTACACCGAGGCAGACAAACTGCTCAGCTCTCAAAAGAAGTAAAACAAGAAAGAGGAAATGAACGAAGGAAAAGAAGAGAAGGAGCGAGGAGAAACGCGCAGACTCCGTTTCCAGGGAAGGAGGCTGCTCTTGTACAGAAGAGATACTTAGCACGCTGAGCGAGGAAGAAAAGCAAACGCCTGTACCCAGGGGTGATGGGAATGCACTGTGTGTGTGTGTGTGTGTGTGTGTGTGTGTGTGTGTGTGTGTGTGTGTGTGTAAATGCCTGTGCGTACGCCAGGTTATGGAAGACTTGCACCCTCCCACTGTCCCCCTGCCCGGGGCTCTGACTCCGGGTCTGTAGAGATGTAGACATGAACATTGATTTTAAATAAAGCAAGAAAACAATTAAACTCTACACAACTGAGCTCCCCCGGACTGGGACTCCTGTAAGACTCGCCGCACACCCCACGAGCGAGCTTTGAATCAATCACTGAAAAAAAGATGACAAACTGGAAAAAAAGAAAAAAAATGTTTATTTTTATTTAATTCTTTTCAGTGCCGTTGATTCTAATCTTGCCTTTTTCTTTTCTTTTTCTTCTTCTTTGTTTACTTGAATGTACTGTATCCTCTTCTCGCCACGCTGACACCACCCCTTCACGCCCCCACCCCCTTTCCTCCTGCTCCACTCACTGTGCTCCCTCCATCTTGTCTCTACATGTGCAATTAATTTTTAAAATACCATATTGTGCTTTTATCGAGTGTTTTAAACGGTCTTATTTTTGTATGTGCTTGGGGCTTGTGCATTGTATACTGTACTGTGTGTGTGTGTGTGTGTCCAACGGGCCGGTGCCTGATTGCTCATGAGCAGTGTGTGTTTTTATTTCTGGCTTTCCTCCTAACGGAGCCCGGCGGGGGCGGCGGGGACCGTCCTCAGCCCCCCAGCACTCGGAACAATGGTGGGCTCCGGTCACTGTAGTTAACAATGGTAAGACTATGTGGAGGACGGTGAACTCATGGTGCACACACACACACACACACACACACACACACACAGGAGCCGTCCCGACGCTCACCAAAAGAAGCACTCCACCGAGATAACGTCCTGTCGGGCATCTCTTCTGTCCATCTGTCTGTTTCGTTTTTTGTGTTTGTATTATTACTTTTAACATTGCTGTTTTAAAATAAATGAGAAAATATGCCTGTTTCAAAACAACAATGCAATGTCATATCACACGCAGTCCCCACCATGAAGGCTTCTTTTTTTTCCATAACTTATGTTCGTGGGCATTGTCTTTGATCACCACAGATTGAATAAACTTGAGAAACCAACAAGGCATTTCTTCCCCTTCCGTCTGATTCTGTCGGCCGTCTGCTGCTCCGTCTCTCAGCCGGCGACACCTGCTCGTTCAATCAGGCTGAACACGCGTCAACTACACCACACTTCTTTCACACTGAGAATCAAGCCTTCTTTTAATATGTGAAGAGTTCATTTCCTGAAGGGTATCGTTCTATTTTTGAAGAGTAAAAGTCATTACCTGAAGTTCATCTTTTGACGTCTCGGTGAAAAGAAGAACCCTGCCTCTGGAATCATGTTGGCATCCAGGATGAGCGCTGCACTCGTACCTTCACGGGCTTGTTTTATAAATCATTCAGTTCGAGTGTGAACCCATTTTATCTTAAGTCGCTCTTTGATTTACATCTGAAACTGACGAGCGAGATCAGAACCTCCAACAGAGACATCGCACTTCTTCATTTCCAGATTCCTCGTGACGGCGACACGACATTTCTGCCCCAAATACCAAACTCGTCTCCCCACGGAGCCAAAACCTACCCGTGGACTTCCTGCTCTGTCCCACTTCCTACTTCCTGCATGTCTGAGTCGTTTACGCTCTTGTTGCGCGGGTCTTATTCATGGTCTTGTTACTTCCTTACCGACGGCGCTCTGGGAGTTTCATTACTGATCCCTCTTTAATTCCAACGCCGATCTGCATGCTTCATCGGACGCCCATAAGGAAAGTCACGCCGCTGGTAGCGGAGATGAGCCGTTTGTTGTTTCGAGGGAGAATAATTGCTTTATTGTTTTAGTTTTTTTTCTCCTGCCTGGCAACAATCGGCAACCAATTTAGCCCACGTTGACGACGCGTTGGTAATGCGCACGCAGCCGACGGCAGTTCATTCAATGTCTCGATTCACTGGGAAAGAGTCCCTCGTGGGCTTTCTGAACGCACACGCTAACTGGAGGGCACTTTAATTTAAATGCACTCGTTGCTGTCACAGTGGCCTGCAACAGTCGTTTAAGAGAGACGTTAGTTATTCTGTTAATTGGACTCCGCTCCTGATGGAGAGCAGGCGGGTTTCTTTCTCTGCGTTTGTGGTGTATTATTATTTTTTTTGCGGAGCCGGAGAGCAGAGTGAGGTCCTCTGCCTCCCACTTAAAGTTCCGTGTTGACAGGGAATCGGTCCCATCTAAGTGCCTCGTCCGTTCCCAAACACGTGGCAGCGTGTTTCCTTTCATCGTGACGTCTGTCTCACGGGGGCCGAGCCGGAGCAGCTCTGAGCCCAGTGGGGCTCTGGGCTAAGAGCTCCGGTCAGCATGCAAACTGATGCCCCTCACGTGTCGACGTCGACATGTATTAATGACTTGCTCCACCATTTCAGAGAGTCCACATTCAATTCAATTCAGTTTATGTTGTATCGCCCAATATCACAAATTACAAATTTGCCTCAGCGGGCTTTACACATACGACATCCTGACCTTTGACCTCACATCGGATCAGGAAAAACTCCCAAGAAATAGAAAAAAGGATCCCTCTCCAGGATGGACCGATGCAATAGATGTCATGTGACCAGAAAGGATCATTACAGAGTTACATTAGCATGAGGCTGATGGGAGTGTCGTTCATTTAGTATTTGATGTAATCAAGTATTAGACCAACACAGGTTATCCTCCCGGGACCTCCGGTGTCTGATGCAAATTCCATAGCAATCAATCCAATAGTTGATGAGCTATTTCATTATAAATAAAAAATGACAGGCGTGTGGCGGATCACCGAAGTCATAAGGATTCTTCTGAGCATCTTGAATGTCTCGGCGTCCTCCTGCCGTAGTTGTTGCGATGTCCGTCTGCAGTGCTGTCCACAGCGCCGCAGTGTGCAGCTGGTGTTACTTTGCAAGATACACACTTGATTTGAATAAAGCTCAAACTGCTGACGCCGGATAATCAGATTTGCGTTGTTTGAATTTGAACATTTTGCCTTTTTTACCCTACCACGTATCACCTTGAGAGATGATCTCCATAAACATATTCTGCCTTTTATATGCATGAGTCTGGAGGCAACGTGGTTTTGGTATCGAGAGTGTTCTGGTTTCAGTTTGTAGTCCGAGTAGTTTTGACCAATCACGTGCGTGCGGGCTTCGGTTGCATGCAGGTCAGCCGTCTGCGTGGAGAGCTAAAGAGGTGGAACGCACCGGCCCCCCATTGGCTGTCGCCAGACCGCGACTTAGCCTTGGATTGTGGAACTATCGGGTTGTACGGAAAGTATTCAGACCCCTTTACATGTTCACTCTTTATTTCATTGCACCAGTGCTGAGTGAACTTTAATGAGAAATAAAATGAACTTTTTTGATTTTAGCAAATGGCTGCAATGAAACAAAGAGTGGAAATGTGAAAGGGGTCTGAATACTGCATGTCATTCGTCCACTCCAACTCCAGTCTTGTATTTTTCGTTACTATTCGCACCGTAAACAAACCATGAGCTATGAAGGGAAAAGGAAGTCTTAGAATTATTGCCCCTCGACCTCAGAGGCTTATCTATCCATCATCAGGACGATAGCCAATGGCGTCAGAGAGTGACCTCGAGTGGTATCGCCTCACGTGAGAACCATTCCAGTGACCAGTCACTTTCTGCCCAGGCGAGTGTTGCTCCAGGGGGAGAAAGTGTGAAGCAGTTCTTCAACGCTCCAAGAACATGGACCAAGACTTCAACGTGTAACTCTGATGAAATGCATATTACATCGAGATAAGTGGGTACGCCATCGCCTTGTGGAACTCTAATCTTGTAAGGAGCAGCTGAATTAATTCTGACTGACTCATGGAAACGGGAGAGGAATTGGAAGTGATTCTCGGAGTCCTGGCCGGCTGCAGTGAAGTCTGCCCCACGGCCGCCGCCACATCAAAGCTGAGGGCAGGACCTCGGACCAGAGACTCTTCACAAGACGAAGAAGACGACTGTCGGCTGTGAATCTTCCTCCTCTTCCCCTTGAATCAACTCGGCAATCAGCCGCAGTTAGTCTTTTATTGGCTTCGTATTTTTAATCCCAAATGTAATCTTGACTCTATAAATCTGATTCTACAAACCTGATTCTATAAACCTTATTCTATAAATCTAATTCTAAAAACCTCATTCTATAAATCTAATTCTATGAACCTGATTCTATCAATCTAATTCTATAAACCTGATTCTATAAATCTATTTCTATAGACCTGATTCAATAAACCTCATTCTATAAATCTTATTCTAAAAACCTGATTCTATAAACCTGATCCTAAAAACCTGATTCTATAAACCTGATCTTATAAACCTGATCTTATAAATCTGATCTTATAAACCTGATCCTATAAATCTGATCTTATAAACCTGATTCTATAAACCTGATCTTATAAACCTGATTCTATAAACCTGATCTTATAAACCTGATCTTATAAACCTGATCCTATAAACCTGATTCTATAAATCTGATCCTATAAATCTGATCCTATAAACCTGATCTTATAAACCTGATCCTATAAACCTGATTCTATAAACCTGATCCTATAAATCTGATCTTATAAACCTGATCCTATAAACCTGATTCTATAAATCTGATCCTATAAATCTGATCCTATAAACCTGATCTTATAAACCTGATCCTATAAACCTGATTCTATAAACCTGATCCTATAAACCTGATCTTATAAACCTGATTCTATAAACCTGATCTTATAAACCTGATCCTATAAACCTGATCTTATAAATCTGATCCAATAAACCTGATCTTATAAACCTGATCCTATAAACCTGATCCTATAACCTGATCTTATAAACCTGATCCTATAAACCTGATCCTATAAATCTGATCCTATAAACCTGATCTTATAAACCTGATCTTATAAACCTGATCCTATAAACCTGATCCTCTGCACGCAGCAGGATCAACCTAAGCCGCGGAGAAGAACATCATCACTCAAAGGAACAAAAGTGTTTTGCTTGGCACACACACTCTGTACTCAACTGTGAATCCAATAAATCAATGTTTCTAATGGAGTGCACACACACCTGAGGACTAAACTGTTATTTACCTCTTCAAACTCTACAAAAGCATTGTGCTACCACAGCACCTATCTTCATGAATGAACTGAGGAATGTGTATTTCTGGATATGTGTGAACCAGCTCTGGACGGGTCAGTGTGTTTACCAGTTATTCTTCGATACCTGCGCTGTATTTACCGGATGCGTTTCACAGTCGACTGCAGGACTGCTGTGACACCACACCTGTAAGCGTTCAGTTGTATATGCCGTGCATTGTACCTCGATTATTTGAATATAATGCCAACACGATGACATGTTCACACTCATGCAACATAGAAGTAGCACTTAATACACGTCCACAAGCTGCTCTCATCCTGCAGGGGGAAGAGGAGGAGATACCAGGTGATGCTGACTCATTCAGTATTACTGGACATATCACATTTGGGAGTAGTGTGCTGCTTTCTTTCTCAGAAATGTGATGCTTGACAACTGTTGTATGAGTTGCATGTAGCAACAACAACAGTGTGTTTGTTGGCAGTGGCCTGAGGCCGCTGTGATGTCACACACATCATGAAGCCTCCGTCACTCGACTCTGCCGCTCTCTTTGTTGCAAAGCAGACAAAGTGCTTTGTGTTGCCAGCCTGATGGAGACCGAGTGTGTTATTGACTTTGATGTCATAATAGTTCATATTAATACATGGTAATGATGGCAGTGACTCTGTTATTGTGAGAGCATGTTTTGAAGGATCATTTTGGCGTATTGTAAAGAGTAGGTCTTATTTTCTGAGTTTCTGCAATCACTCATTTTTAAGATACGGGGATTCGTCTTTGAGAAGACAATTATTCACGTCGTAAAGGTCTAGCACACTCGATTTAACCTTTAACAAACGGATATCATTTGACTGTCATCACATTTCTGGTGACAATTGATTGGGATGCAGCTATCGCTAAACTGATTGTGCATTTTCTACCTGTGAGGCGAGACTACTGACTACTTGGATCCTGCTAAGTATCTTCTTTAAACTAGTTTTATCTGCTAAAGTTACTGTTGTATTTGTTGATTAAAGCTGCTAGATTGTTAGTCTGTCCTGTTTTAAGGAGTTGTTTTGGTAGAGAGGTGTGTCCTGTGTTCCGACACCTGAATCTTCACTGATTGGACGAGCGATCGTCACCTGGTTTCTATTGAGTGTCATTTGAATACCAAAAGCCAAGGGGCGGTGTCAACGTGGCTGGCTGAGTGTCTTTAAAAAGATCTCCCGGGGCCAAGTCTGCAGTGTGCATTTTCTACCTGTGAGGCGAGACTACTGACTACTTGGATCCTGCTAAGTATCTTCTTTAAACTAGTTTTATCTGCTAAAGTTACTGTTGTATTTGTTGATTAAAGCTGCTAGATTGTTAGTCTGTCCTGTTTTAAGGAGTTGTTTTGGTAGAGAGGTGTGTCCTGTGTTCCGACACCTGAATCTTCACTGATTGGACGAGCGATCGTCACCTGGTTTCTATTGAGTGTCATTTGAATACCAAAAGCCAAGGGGCGGTGTCAACGCGGCTGGAGGTAATTGGCACTAACTTGGGCTCATAACCGGTGGGGTTTTTCGCGTCAGCTGTAGCGTCAGTGTGACTCATCGGACGAAGACTCGGAGGACAAAGACATAGGAGTCTTCCGTTGGAGTCAAGACTAGAGGACAAAGACATAGGAGTCTTCCGTTGGAGTCAAGACTCGGAGGACAAAGACATAGGAGTCTTCCGTTGGAGTCTTCGGGTGGCTGAGTATTTCCCATTTTTGAATATGTGTGTCTTTTCCATACCTGTGCGTATCTCTACTGTAGTTACTATAGGACTCGCTCATTCATGTACCGGAACCCCTCCTCTGTTATCCTTCCTACCCGTTCTACTCACACCCAGCACCTGGTCACAGGAGGCCTCTGGAACTGTCAGTCAGCCAACCGCAAGGCCGACTTCATCTCTGGCTTTGCTGTGGAGCAGTCGCTTGACTTCCTGGCTCTCACTGAGACCTGGATCACAGTAGACAACACGTCTACCCCGGCTGCTCTCTCCTCTGCCTTCTCCTTTAGCCACACACCCAGACCCTCTGGTCGGGGTGGAGGTACAGGTTTACTCATCTCACCCACATGGTGTTTCTGTCCCTACCCGCTTCCACTCTTTATCCCACTGACTTTTGAGTTTCATGCGGTGACCGTTACTCATCCGGTCCAACTTCACATTGTTGTTCTCTACCGTCCCCTGGTTCTTTGGGAGATTTCTTGACGAGCTAGACGTCCTCCCATCGAACTTCGTGGAACACGGCCCCCCGCTCATCCTTCTGGGTGACTTTAACATCCAGACAGAGAAGTCATGTGATCTCTTACTCTTATTGTCTTCCTTTAACCTCTCACTCAGTCCCTCCCCTCCTACTCACAAAGCCGGCAACCACCTTGACTACATTTTCACAAGAAACTGCTCTACCTCTAACCTCACTGTGACTCCTCTCCATGTCTCTGACCACTTCTTCATCTCTTACTCTCTCTCGCTCTCTGGTACTGACAACCCACCCATATCTACAGACTCTGCACCTGTACGCCGCAACATTCGCACCCTCTGTCCCTCCTCTCTTGCCTCCTCTGTCCTATCTGCTCTCCCCTCAACTGACTGCTTCTCACTCATGCATCCTAACTCTGCCGCAGACACTCTCCTCTCTTCCCTGTCTTCATCTCTTGATTCTCTTTGTCCTTTTAAGACACGACCGGTTCGGAAATCCTCTCCGGCTCCGTGGTTGTCGGACTCGGTGCGCGCCGAGAGAGCCACCCTGCGAGCGGCGGAAAGAAAATGGCGCAAATCGAATCAAGCGGAAGACTTGCTCTTCTATCAATCTCTCCTCTCCTCCTTCTCTTCCTCTATCTCTGCAGCCAAAAGCTCGTTCTACCTGACCAAAATTCAGTCTTCCTTCTCTAACCCCAAAAAACTCTTCTCTATCTTTTCCAACCTCCTTGATCCCCCCTGTCCCCCTCCTCCTTCCACCCTTTTGCCGAGCCACTTTGTCGACTACTTTACAAACAAGATAGACGACATACGCTCCTCCTTTACAAATCGATCTTCTATCACCTCACCAACACTAACTTCTTCATCCCCCTCTCTTTCCTCTTTCACCCCCTTGTCTCCCAATCAAGTTCTTAGCTTGGTGACCTCCGCCCGACCGACCACCTGCGCCCTTGACCCCGTCCCGTCTCCCATTCTCCAGGCTATTGCTCCTGACCTTCTGACCTTCCTCACCCATCTTATTAACAGCTCCCTCTCAACTGGCTGTTTCCTAACTCTCTGAAGGAGGCGAGTCAACCCTCTCCTGAAGAAACCCACGCCGACCCGTCTGAAGTCAGCAACTACAGACCGGTCTCTCTTCTTCCTTTTCTCTCCAAAACTCTGGAGCGAGCTATCTTGAGCCAAGTGTCCTCCTATCTCCACAGTAACAACCTTCTTGACCCTCACCAGTCTGGATTCAAGGCCGGCCACTCGACAGAGACGGCCCTCCTTGCTGTCTCTGAGCAGCTTCACACTGCTAGAGCAGCCTCTCTCCTCTGTCCTTATCCTTCTCGACCTTTCTGCAGCATTTGACACCGTGAACCACCAGATCCTGATCTCTTCTCTTCAGGACCTGGGGATCTCAGGCACTGCACTCGCTCTTTCTCTTCCTACCTTAAAGACCGCACCTACTGGGTAACTTGGAGAGGATCTGTGTCTGATCCTTGTCCTCTCACTACTGGGGTTCCTCAAGGCTTCGTCCTGGGTCCCTCCTCTTCTCTCTGTACACAAATTCTCTCGGCTCTGTCATTCGTCGCATGGCTTCTCCTACCATAGCTATGCTGATGACACCCAACTGATCTTCTCGTTTCCACCATCCGAAACACGGTGGCGGCACGAATCTCTGCCTGTCTGACTGACATCTCTCAGTGGATGTCTGCTCACCACCTGAAGATCAACCCTGACAAGACTGAGCTACTATTCCTTCCAGGAAAGGCTCCCCACCCACGACCTGACTATCACCTTCAACAGCTCTGTGTTGGCCCCTACCCGGACTGCCAGGAACCTCGGGTGACACTCGACAGTCAACTCTCCTGACGGCCAACATCGCTGCGACGACGCTGCTCCTGTAGGTACATGCTGCACAACATCAGGAGAATACGTCCTCTTCTTACTCAGAAGGCGGCGCAGGTTCTGATCCAGGCTCTGGTCATTTCACGCCTCGACTACTGCAACTCCCTCCTGGCTGGTCTACCTGCTAAGGCCATCCGACCCTGCAGCTCATCCAGAATGCAGCAGCTCGACTGGTCTTCAGCCTCCCGAAATTCACCCACACCACTCCGCTCCTCCGCCTCTCCACTGGTTACCGGTGGCTGCTCGCATCCGCTTCAAAACACTGGTCCTGGCGTACGTGCTCTAGACGGATCGGGCCCGTCTACATCCGGGATATGGTCACACCGTACACCCGGCACGTTCGCTCCGCCGGCAACAGCCAATCGTCTTGTGCCTCCTGCACCTCGAGCTAATCACTCGAAATCCAGACTGTTTGCTGTCCTGGCTCCTCAGTGGTGGAACGAGCTCCCCACTGACATCAGGACAGCAGAAAGTCTCTACATCTTCCGTCGGAGACTGAAAACACACCTTTTCCGACTATATCTGGATTAAAACACAGATTAGCACTTCAGTGGCACTTAGATAGCACTTACTTATGGTACTTTTGTAGTTCGACTATGTTGAGGAAATGTTACTTCCTGTATTCTTGTTGTTCTTAGTTTGTACTCTAGGTTGAAATGCACTTATTGTAAGTCGCTTTGGATAAAAGCGTCTGCTAAATGACATGTAATGTAATGTAAATGAACTTGACGTCTCGTGTTTCCACTGATAATAAAGAGTGTGTGTGTAAGAACGAGCTTCTCATCGTAATTAACTGACTACGTTGCCAAACCCCCAGTTCAGACTTATTTTTGAGAGCAAATTAAAGCAATGTATGATTTTTCCCCCCCAACGTGTCGTAAACATCCAACGTGGTTTACAGTCCAACTGAACTCACCACTGTTGCATGTGCACACCGTTTTCCTGCATGTGCCACGGGGAATAATTACCTCTCACGTTTAGTTTTACCATGAAGTAAAATGGTTATGATAAGAGGTTATTAATCCCTAGGCTGTGGACCAGCACCAGACCATGGATAATATGATACTGGGCTGCAGGCAAACTATTTGATTTGGGGATAAAAGCAAAATACTAATTGGATAACTTAATATACTGTTGTGGGCAATTCCTTGTTGCCTGGTGGTTCACTCGGGGCAGTCGGTCCGTGCTGCGCTCTTCCTCATCTCCCCATGTTACGCCTCCGACAACAAAACACAGATTCTTAACCACAGAGGGTCATGCAAGACAGCCGGTCAGCATGTAGAATACAGAACGGAGACACAGAAGTTACCAACTCATGTTTCATTTCCTTTTTTTATGTTCATTCTCACCACTCTTTGTGCTATCTTTTGTCTCTTTCTGTAATTTTCTGACTTGATATGACGTTATCTTCTTGAAGAACATGTAACATGTCATCTTTTCTTCTGTTGCGTCTGGTGTCGATCATATTGCTAAACTCTGGGCTCATTCCCAGCTGGTCAGTACATCTCGTGTCTCTTACCCCGCTGGACTTTGCTGATGCCGAAGATGGCCGAATAATAATTGAGCCCCAAGAATATATCCAGTCTTTGATTCTGTGAGTCTTCCTGGATAGCGAGGACACATGACGGCAACCTAATGGCCGCTGCTGCTCCACTGCACGACAATGTTGTTGCTGCAGCTCGCCTCCGCGGTCCCTCTGCGTGACGCCCACTGTGGAGAGCTGCTGCCGCCCGCGGGGTTCGTCCCGCTGTGATGACCATTAGCGTCCGGCTGAGACTGCAGGAGATACCGGGTGATTTAAGGCCCTGTACCCCAACACAGCCAGAGAGAAAAGGCCGGCTGCTGCTTATCTCCACCCTCCGCAACACTCCGCACACTTTTACACGAGGCTCCCCTCTTCACCGCCATCTGTCTTCCCGGTCGGGATTTGATAAAACTGCCGTCACGTAGAGGGGAGGAGCGGGAGACGGAGGAGACGCACGGCGCCACTCCACCCGCATACTTACGCGCAGCAATTGAGGATCACGATGGAAGTCGACAACATGGCACTCGCTGAATCCACGCGGACTCGGCGCCCTGGGCGACGTAGTGGGACTTGACACCAAGAGGTGAGCGCAGGGCACACAAGATACTGTACCTGGTTGTAGAAGAGAGACCTGAGTGACCTGTAACATCACCCCTGGACTAATTGGACAAATCAATGTTCTGGGGGAAATTAATGTGGTGGGGATAATAATGGCCCAGGGCTGCCATACATCAACCATTCATGCCCAGTGCCCAACACTTATCACAATAGGTGCCCCAGTAAAAGCTGTGGAGACGTTATCATTCCTCAGAATACATTATATATGGTGGAGGGTTTCTTTCCTCTTCCCAGGGCAATGAGGATGACAGAAATATCATTCCTTCTGCTCAGAAGTCTTTGGCATGTCTATAGACTGGTGATTAAATCTTAATATTATTACATATTTGGCAGCCTCCAGGAGGAAAAGAGATTACTCCATCCTTCTTGGATGTGCATATTTGAGGAAATCTCCGGTATCTATAAAACACGAGAGAGAGAGAAACGCCTGTTATCTTAAGGAAAACAGCGATCACACAGGAGATGTAAAGACAGAGACTGTTGGGTTCAGATGTGGAGCGGGGAGTCGTATAATTGCCCCTGCTCGCTGATTTCCCCGCTGTGAAGGCTAAGTGGGCAGTGGCTGTCCTCCTGTGGTCACTGCTCTGTAATTATGGTGTCATTGTGTGACAGCAGAATAGCCTGAGCTTCAGCGAAAGGACAGAAAAGTTCTCTTGTGTCTGGACATTCGTGGAGAGAAGAGTGGCCTCTCGTTCCTTTTGTCCATCCGGCTTTCTTTGCTCGGTCCATATCTTTCCTATTTTCTACTTTTCAGTCTTCCAAATGCCCTCACTCTCTCAACCTGATGACCAGGCACTGGTTAAAAGTGCATGTGCAATTAACTGCAGTGCACAGGTGTGTCCGTTCCTCTAGTATTGGACATATTTATATATATATATGTATATATACACTACCGTTCAAAAGTTTGGGATCACTTAGAAATGACTTTATTTTTCAAAGAAAAGCATTGTTTTTTCAATAAAGATAACATTAAATTAATCATAAATACCCTCTCAACATTGTTAATGTGGTAAATGACTATTCTAGGTGGAAACGTCTGGTTTCTAATGAAATATCTCCATAGGTGTATAGAGGCCCATTTCCATCAACTATCACTCCAGTGTTCTAATGGTACATTGTGTTTGCTAATCGCCTTAGAAGACTAATGTCTGATTAGAAAACCCGTGCAATTATGTTAGCACAGCTGAAAACAGTTATGCTGGTGATATAAGATATACAACTGGCCTTCCTTTGAGCTTGAAGTTTGAAGAACAAAATTAATACTTCAAATATTAATCATTATTTCTAACCTTGTCAATGTCTTGACTATATTTGATATTCATTTGATAAATAAAAGTGTGATTTTTCATGGAAGACACGAAATTGTCTGGGTGATCCCAAACTTTTGAATGGTTGTGTATATTGATGCAGCCTGACGAAAAGTTGCAAATTGCAATGAGTATGTAGAGAAGGAAGGGTAGGCTTTTGAACGCAGCCCTGAGGCTGGCTCCGCCCCAATCAGGGGCAGCATATAAAGCCACCTGCTGCCATGCCTCCTCCCTCTCGGCCTGTCCTCCTCTTGCGCACTTTAGTTGCACTCCTTGTTAATGTTTTGCAGCATGGAGGAACCTTTTGAATCTCTGTTCACCGTTCATAGGCTCGCCTGCTGCTGGTTTTGCCCCACTCGTTTTCCTGCTGCTATTTTATCTGTTTTGCTGCGACTATTTTATTTGTTGAGCTGCTAATAATTTGTTTGTTTTCCTGCTACTATATAACCTACTTTTGTTGTAACTAATTTACTTGTCTTTGCGTGATTTGTTTATGGTTAATTATTTTTGCATGCGTTTGGCGTTTAATTGTTTTGTTTTAAATCATTGAACTCCTGTATTAAACTTCTGTTTTAATTATACTAAAACACATCTCTGGCTAATAACGGTAAAATCAAATATTTGTCCTTACAAGTTTACAACTAAAATATATAAATTCATTGTATTTCTTGTGGTGCAAGGCCCCAGGTGGTGTTGTTGGTCCCTTTCGTTCCCCCCTCCCCGAAGGCCTCACCACAAGTTCAATAATATGGACACATTTCTACCACTGTAGTTAAATCCAGGGGGTCACACGGGTCAGTGTGATCCCCTGCATTGCATAAAAAATTCTTCAAATAGTTGTTGTAATATTTCTATGTGGCCTAAAGTGACCAGCTCTGCCATTTCTAAAGCCAAGCCACGAGCGAGAAAGATCCCGACCCCGTCCTCGCCGCAGCCTCTGTGCTTATTTCGTCTGCCACTCTTTAGTCGACTGTACATTTGTCTCCTTCTCAAACGTGGAGTATGATAATTAAAGTGCTCTAAGAAATGTCTTCCTCTAACACAAAGGAGATGATTGACTGTGTATGTGGCGTTTCAATGGAAAAGAAGTGGCATCTTTTGCCAGTTGGCAGCCAACCAGATGAAGACGTATTAATAAATGCCTCCTGCTATGATCAATGCGCTGCCAGGCTTGTCATGGACCTCCAAAAAAAATGTCTTAACTGGTCTGAGCTTTTTTTTCTCCAAATGTCAATGTCAGTTTGATTATGCATAGTTTAATCATGTGTTCATTCAGACACATGTATCTCACTTCATCCCACAATTATCCAGTTAGTATTAGAGGGAGCAGGTGTTTAAAGGAGCCTTGGATGAAAGGTATTACCTATAAGCTTTATTATGAATAAGCCGTAATGCTCCCATCCATCACAGTAATTCTCCCGGGAATATTTTCTCCATCATTTAGTTCTTCTCTCTTTTTTTCGGGGGGATTAAGGCAGAAGCTTGGCCGTTTGAAGGGTGCAACTCCTCGATTTCGGCAGATAACAAAAAAACGGATATATGTGCGTCATCTTTTTCTCAAGTGGGAATGTTTTCCTCTAAGCTATGAGGATATAGTTCGAGCTTTTGAAGATAGTTTTTAAATTACCGGAAGTTTTAAAATTCCAGGTGGATTTGTCTCTCTCTTTTGGTGCCTTCGTGGACGCTGTTGAAAGAACGTGCAGCGTAAGACTTTCCGTTATATTCTCACTGTGGTATAATTTCGGTCTTGACACACGTTAGGGGTCACATCACAATGTTCACATTTGTGAAGTTCTATCAATCAATGAAACCTCGGAGAGTATAACTTTGTGCATGTACAGTTTGCGTTTTGAGTGCAGAGGCAGAAAATGAACCCAACACAGCGGTTCTGTTCTCAAGCCCCCATTCAGAGCAGGGAGACCTCGCCAGACGCCCCTGTCGCCCTTTCTCAGCATGAGAGCGAGTCAAAATGATGAGTGAGTATTTATTAGGATGCCTGAGCACGCTGTTCATCAGCCGCACCGCGGGAGTTATTTCATTTCCCAAGTTTAGTGGAAGATTCAGGTAATTCATTTCATCCCAGATGTTTGATGATTTACTTAACATCCGTGACATAAGCAATACCCCCAAAGCAAACCAGCTCCCTGGATAATCACATGTTACTGAGCGGCTGATTCTAATGGTGACATCATGCGAATGTCACCCAGCCAAAGGGGCATTCAGCCGAGGTTCGGTAATGAGGACACACACGGCACACTGCAAACACCTTTTTACTCCAAGGTCTTCAAAGGGTCGTGTCATCCACGCTTAAAAAAAATATTTCTGCTGGTTTTACTGCAATGTCTTTGCCTCACAACGCGTCCTCGTAGAAACAATCTGATGCAACAGAAATGATGTCAGAGAATTTGTGGATTGTGGAATTTTTTATGTAAGTGTGACAGTAAGGCTTTTGCTTTTATGTTGTATTGGCACGAGCAATATTCTACTCTAGCTATCACAGCTCTCACACTCCAACCGCTGCCTCCGGGTCTTCATGCACGTTGCTGTCCAGAGGAACTGAGGCCTGTCACGCCCCGTTGACCACCTTCCATTTCACTATTGCTGCCACCGTACAGCTCTGCAATGACACAGTGTTGACAGCTTTTTAATGTGTTCTTCCCGTTTGGTCTTAAATATCTCGACCGACGGTGTATAGTTTCTCTTTTCTGCTCATTTCAGATGCGTCCAAGTCCAGCTCCACTTTGTAAAGTTGTCCTTTTTTACTTTTTACTTTAAATGTTCGTGAATGACACTTGGCCACAAACGGAGCAGAACCGCTAAGGCTGCCTGTGTGTGATGATAATGACACTGTCCCCAGTCCACCGATGGGCACCGTCTCATCGGCAATTTACAAGTTTGTGCTGTTCGGAGGGTTTTGTGAAATAAACTTGAAACCTTCAGACGAGCAGACCACATGGAAAAGAAGAAAGAACACAACAACGTTCTTGCTTAATACATGTTCTTGTTCATCCATCCATATCTCATTGTGAATAGTTTTCATCGAAACTACCACTAAAGATGCCGTCTGTAAGGAAACAGTTGGCGGCGAGCTCCGTGTCTGGTTGGACCCCACAGGTGGTAAGTGAGAATATTTTGATTTATTTAAATGAAGTGATTCTTTTTAAAGCTTTTTCCCTTTAAGCTTGGAAACAACATGTTCCATACAATACCAAACACAATGTGTATGGATTTGTTCCAGCTCTTCATCTTAACCGAGTGAAATATTCAAATGTCGTAGATGTTTTGTGCATCATTTGATGTCTCTTCTGTTTCTGTGGGTTAAATGTTTGGCTGCCTAGCGTGAGCTGGTAAGACCGCAGAAGAGGATTAAGGGGTTAGAACGACCACGTAAAAAATACAATATGTATTGGCTTCACTTTGGCTTTTGCAGATCAAAAGTAAAATAAAAATACTGCAGCATACTGCATGTGGAACTTCAACTCGCATAATGAGATGCAAAGCAGTAATGTGCAGAATTGTGTCTTCATATCGTCAAAGGATGAACTTAGCTAAGCCCTTACATATATATTTATATCCAGGGAATGTTTTTTGCTGAGCAGACATGTTCTTTTTTTCGCTCTGCTCTACTTCACGGTCCGACTCCTCTCCAGGACATTGCCACCTGGGAGCTGCCCAGTGCAGCCTCGGTGCTCCACTGTCAGATGCTGAGCAGCTTCACTTGGTCAATTCAACGTCAGGTTTGTCGCTCAAAAGCACCTCAGTTGCCGTGAGGTGGAGTATTATGCTTTGTCGGACAGGATTTTCACAGCTGGTCTGAGGGAACCAAGATTGGTTTGTCCTAGCCTGTGCGGTAAGACAAGACATGAAGTAAGCTTCAGCCTCCTTCCAGATTAATAATGCAAGGATGTTATGCAGAGTCTCTGTGATGAATCCAAGGCCCTGAGAGCCCCGCGGTGTGTTGGTACCTTCATGTAAAGGCTTTTCCTTTTGGACCTCTGAGCTCAGAACATGGAGCTGAATCCCAGTCGAGTCGTCCCAAAAGAGTTCCTGCTCCATCTGCAGAGCAGGCCTGCAACACAAGGGTGTCATGATCAATATTCCTCAGAGTACTTGCCAAGGTCCCACTGAGATGAGGTAAAGAAGACAGATCGTATCTACCGCCTGCATGTGCGTGTGTGTGTGTGTGTGTTTGAAGAAAGGAGTGGAGGTTGTGAGACGGAGCGAGTGAGCAAGAGAAAGACGGATGGAGTAGATGGAGAGAGTTCGACACCAATGTAGCAGCCAGGCGGCTCCATCGTGGATAAATGTAAAGGGGACGCACCATGAATAATTTATACACGCCAAAAATCAAATCAAAAACCTTGTTCTGGCTTCTTACAGACGGATGAGTTCACTGGGATCCAAAGCAGACAAACCTGCAGACAAAGCAGCGGGGTTGGGAGACGCGGCAGGATGCGTGTGTGTGTTTCATCCACCTTTAGTGCACGATTCACAAGTGGTGAATTCACATTTATTTATTCAGCTTTACCTTACTGGGATGGATTTAGGAATACATAACACAGAGGCGATCATGTGTGAGCATCATTGACAAATCGCCCTGCATAATGACACCACGGTGTCCTTAATGATGCACACGCAGCTTCTCACACGGTAGAGACGAGATGTAAATCCCCAAAGACATACTTCATTTAACTTGAGTCGATTCCTCATTCATGTTAAGATGTACAGTAGTGACGGCATCCCGAGCCGAGCGGGAAGCGCCTTTTGTTGTTCACGTGGTCAGTGGTGTGCACGTTCCTTAATGTGGTGTTGACTGTAGTATTCTATTATATACAGGACTGTCTCAGAAAATTAGAATATTGTGATAAAGTTCTTTATTTTCTGTAATGCAATTAAAAAAACAAAAATGTCATGCATTCTGGATTCATTACAAATCAACTGAAATATTGCAAGCCTTTTATTTTTTTTAATATTGCTGATTATGGCTTACAGCTTAAGAAAACTCTAAAATCCTATCTCATAAAATTTTAATATTTCCTCAGACCAAGTTAAAAAAAAGATTTATAACAGCTGAGTGTTTGTCAAGGCTCAGGAAACCCTTGCAGGTGTTTCGAGTTAATTAGACAATTCAAGTGATTTGTTTAATACCCTACTAGTATACTTTTTCATGATATTCTAATATTTAGAGATAGGATATTTGAGTTTTCTTAAGCTGTAAGCCATAATCAGCAATAAATCAGAATAAAAGGCTTGCAATATTTCAGTTGATTTGTAATGAATCCAGAATGCATGACATTTTTGTTTTTTTAATTGCATTACAGAAAATAAAGAACTTCATCACAATATTCTAATTTTCTGAGACAGTCCTGTATGTATTCTGTCACTTGTTATTTCAGTGTGTTTTAAATATAATTTAGATGTTATAATCGTGTTCAAGAATCCTCATAGGATGTATTTCAACGTCGGATAAATAATATAGTTCTATGGTAAAGCAGCATGTTTTAGAGAAGTCTTTTCTAATCAATGTTACATTTTTGAACTCTTATTTTCCTCCGAAATATATCAAGGATAATCTTTACGAGCAAATCCAACATTAGAATCAAGTTAATTTGGTTTCAGTCACTATTCATGCAATTTTGAGAGGCACAACAATTTGGTTCAAAATAAATCTCCTCTCATCATATCACCACATGTAAAAGTTTATTTTCATGCACATGAAGAATAATCCTTCACATACAATGTGAGCGACACAGTGTTGTGCACTCTATGCTCAACAGTTCTATGCAACTTAATTTTTCCGCATCTAAAACGGATCAGAACAGATACTGAAATAGTTGCCGGAGAAATAATGAGAGAAGTTATTTGAAGCTAATTTTGCCCAAAGTGATCACATAAGAATGAGAATTGTTTCCGTTGCCCATACAAGGAATTTGGCAAGAAATGTGAAAGGTGCATCACAATATAGATACTTCACTCTGAATGAAGCAATTCATTAATAATTGGTTCAACAAAATAAGAAATCTCAGAGTGTGTGTGCTGAGCTCGCCACTGGTTAAAGAAATCTGGATTGAAAGTGAGATCTTATGAGCAATAATATCAAATGTGAAAAGAAGACATTTTTCCTTCAACCATGGACAAACTGAGCACATGACTCACTTGGTAAACATTTAATCACCCGTTTTTATGGAACAGAGGTAGTGTCCGTATCTTGGTCTTGCAGATTTATTATATTTGACTGCATGTTTCTGCTGCCTAAAGATAAGTCTCAATATAGTTGAGGGCTAATCCAGACAGAATTCCAATAATTTATGAGAAGATAAAATAGAAGATAGATAAAATGTTGCTCTTGTTAATTGGATGCTTATACAATCCAAATGATTTAGCTTCGGATGAATTCACAAAACTGACAGCACCTTCTAGAATATTATTACTATCACTTTTTTTTTACAAGATCCAGGTAAACTTTGTAGGCATTCGGACAAGCACAAAGTCTGCAGCATCTATTATACCTTATGACCACTATATGTATCTATGTCCCATCTCCCATCATCCCTGTGAGGTCATTGGCTCCACACTGGGTCAGAGTTCAAATTGAACGACCCAGTGTTGTACCTGCTGAGTGCTGAACTGATGAAGAAATGCCTTAAGCTGCTTCTTTTAATGGTCACTCTACTGGTTTCAAGAGGGTCACCGGAGGGAGCAACAGCAGACGGACAGCAATTTGCGTCAAAGGCGCCGTCCGGCGAAATATCTTGTCTATCGCAACCACCCGGTCCGTACGTTGACTTTGCACGGGATCAATTCTCAGCGCTTTTGGTTCTCCTGTCTGTTCCTCTGCTCCTGGGCCTCTGCCACTGCCCTTAGAAATGTGACCGTTGCAGCTTGTCTCTTTCTGGACAGTAGGATACAGATGGTGTGGATGGATGTTGGCAGAATCAGGGTGAGAGCCGAGGTCATTGGCCAGCATAATTCAAGCTTTTTTAGAGCCTCAAGTGGCTCCTTTGTCTCTCTGTTAATGACGGCTGAGGACAGTTGACGAGCGGGATCTGTCACACATGGAGGAGGAGGCTGATGAAAAGTTCACTTGTCTCAGAGAGCAATTAAGCTCTTTGGGAGTTGGTGTCCCACCAGAAGGTGGAGTAAGAGATGGAGTGCTGGTAGGCTGTCAGAGTGCTCAGAGGACTGAGTGTTAGAGGGAGACGACGAGCAGAGGAATCAATGGAGGGCAGAAAGAACGATGTGCAGGACACCGCTGTGTGCTGGTGGTGGAGGTCCCTCTGCTTGAGAGTGATGATGTTGCATCGGAGCCTGAACACCAGTGGGAGTGAGAAGGGCGGTGGAGATTATTGGTCATTTCCCCATGTCTGGCATTTTTATGAAGGTTTCCAGATAAAGATACTTTTATATTTAAAATAGCCAGGTGTCTTTAGTTTGTCCCGCTGGAGGACAAAGCACCCAGCCTCTGATGTATTGGTTTATATGTTGATATCTTGACCTGATGCAGCTCCATATGACACAAACTAAGCTATCTCAGGATGGGAAATCTTCATCCTCTCAGCTCCAAGCCACGTTTCCTATTTTTGGTATGCCTGGTTTCCCTTTATAATAATGCATGTCAACCACAACACCTAACTGCACAAGAATGTGATTCACATCCTACAATTGGGATATCAGAATATGTATATATATATATATATATATATATATACTGCTGCGATGTCACAATTTATTGAATTCTTATTTTAGATATCTATAAACCTCCTGATGTAGATATTTTCTTTCTTTGTCAATTGACATAGTGGGACTGATTGTTTATACATTAATAACATGTAATGCTAGTCCCGTGGGGTACCCAATGCATGGTGGGATAAACTTGTTCTCAGTAAGCTTCAGCTAATGGCTTATGACGACAACAACAACAACAACAACAACAACTTTCCGCATGGATAAATAAAAAGGTATTCTTTGTTGGATTTATGAAGTCTCTAAAAAATACTTCTGCAAGGGATACGATAGCATCGGAGCCGTCGTTGGAAAGCTACAACAATGATGAAGTGGACTGCATTCCAATACCAATCATAAAATACTATTTGGTCTTCCAGAAACCTTTTAATATGTGCATAAGTCAAATGCAGTATGGCAGGCAGGAGGTCACATTTTGTAATATACATTTTGCCAGCATGTTTTCTTCGTGCAGCAGATATGTGCGCAAGAGGGTCAAAGTGCAAGGTACAATGTAGATAATACTAATGAATACTGCATGAAACAGTACACACTTTGTCAGGGCAGCTGCCGCATGGACTAAAAGTAAAAAGAAAAGTATGCACTGTAGACTACAGCTCCAATGTGTCTCGATAGCACAGGGCAATTAAAGTGATATTCTAAAAATACTAATTCAAGTCTATTGATATTGTTAACGACATGACTGATCTCAGTTTAAAGTCTTTGAGATGTAAGATGTTTACAGCTCAGCCGCACACACCACCTGTCACAGGTCACCAAACAGCAAATTGGGAAAACAAATGGATCTTTATGTTTTTCTGACTTCTCTCGAATCTTTTATCTTGAGAAATTTAAGAAAGATGTAAATGTTGAGGCGTCTAAAATATATCCGAGAAAAAAGAAACCACTTTTTTGTGATATACTCACAACTGCCAAGCTGGGACGGGGAATCACAAATAGGTTGTGTTGCTTTAAAAGGAAACTGTGGTAAAAGAAGAGCCATGCAGTAATGTGAGATGAAGGGTTTATTTCTGAATATATTCTCCTCACAAGCATAAAAGCTTATTTTTGACCTCGAACATTATGATGCCGAACAAAAAATAACTCAAAGTTCATCTGAGATCTCAAACTCCATCTACTCAAGAAGGATTAAAAAGACTACTGAACATATATTGACTGTTGAAAAGCTCAAGGATAAAAAGGAGGATTGGGATGTGTTTTGTCACATAACTTTAAAAAATTTGCTTTTCTAGTTCATGTATTTTCCGCACACATTGTAGTGACTGAATCTGATCTGTCAACAGATTCAGTTTATAGTTCTTACATTGTGTAATAATTGTGATTGGTACATGGAAATGTACAACATCTTTTTCCAAACAAGCCCTGCTCGCTTCAAGCGAGTCCAAAAACCTGAGACAAAAATACAGTATCATGGGAAGTACCAGTAGTTTAACTCTAGCTGATAAGAGTGTGTTCATGTAGGACCCCATTGCTTAGGGTGTCACTCAAGCTGATTAAAATAATGGGTTTTCAGCGCCTTTAAGCTCACCTCCACCTGGACCAGCTGCACCAATAAGCTGCTGTTTACACGTAAAGCCATTTGTTATTTAACACTCTGACGGCAGCCATTCTCAATGAGGAGTGCTTTTCGTGCAATACTTAGTAGGCCTACATTTTGTCAAAAGCTGTTACTTACTAAACATACTTACAACAATGTAATGTGAGGCTTTTACTTGTAACTGGGCATTTCTCCTTCTACTCAAGTGAAGCATCTAAATACTTAATAATAATAATAATAATGCATTTCATTTTTATCGCACTCTTCCTTCAAAGAATCTCAGAGTGCCACACATATAGTGAAAACAAATAAAACCGATTAAAACATAGTTAAAGCAACCCATACAAATAAAAAAATAAGAATGTAATAGCTGACAATAAATTAACTCAAGGTAAAAAAATGCCTTCCTGAATAAAAAGGTTTTTACTTTGTCACCATACAGGTGTGGAGGTGACCACACTACGCGCTGAGGGACGAGGCTCCAGCTGCAGCAGCTAACGCTGTGAGTGTGCCGGTACCCCCCCCCCCCCCCACGTACGAGGAGCTGAAAGGAACGTTCACTTCTCGATAGACACACAGGTATTTCCACTCCGCTGCCTTCCATCTATCGAGTGTGACAGCTGCTCAGGCGCTGGCTTATGATGACATTGCTGTGGGGCCTGAGCAGGTGACAGAGCCCGACACCCAATCTATCGCTCATCTGTAGCCCTTACATACACACAACTCTTTATTGTCTCCCTCAGCCAATCATCTGAAGTACACCAGATTGTTATCCCCAAATGGCACCTCCTCTTTATCCTGTCACAACCAACCAGGCTCCAAGGGGCTGCTGGATTAGCCTCACGATGCTGCTTCATGGCACATATATAATAATGAAATGCACAGATTTATGAAAGTAATTTCACATTGGAGTGATTTATGACGCAGTGCTGGATTGAGACAGATACCTGGGGGTTTCCTGGAGTGTATACAGATATAAAGAAGCAAAGTAGGAGGAAGCACTTGTCCCAGAGGTTTATATGAATTCATTATTAAATGTTAATGTTCTCAAACATAGCTGCAGAGTTAAATGTCACCAGGATAACGATACCATACATTTATATTGATGCCATCAGTTGTAAAAGTGTCAGCTAAATTATTTTGTCAATGTCAGGTATTTTTTACACACGTGGACACAGTCACTATGATTTCACCCATTGGTTTGTGGACTACCGTTTTTAAAGTCTTGAGTTAGTTTAACATTTTGATTGAGGTAATAAATCAAGAGTATAGGGTCATTTTCTCATAGACTGTCTTCATTTTGCATCTTTAAGAAACTTCCGCATTAGCTTCACTTTTGAGTGTAATCTGAATGGAAATGTATATTTATCTTTATATTTATATGATATGATATTATATGATATTCCTTTATTTGTCCCACAGTGGACAAATAAATCAATAATATAAATATTATAAATAAATATTGGAGTAGTCTTTCCATTTATGCCCGGCCAATAGTGTTTTCAGTCGAGAAGGAAGCTGTTGCTAGGAAGAATGAGCTTAGTGTTTTTAACATTGTTCAAAGAAATGGGTTGATTTAAAGTCAGAGCGTCATAGAGTCATACCATAGAGCGGTGCCAGTGTCATCTGAAGGTGTCTGCATTTTTCATGGATGTTGCAAAGTACCTGGAAAAATTACACCCCATTCTTGATACAGCCTACTGGTCGCTCCAACCAGTGTAACCAGCAGTCAGTGAGCATACTATCTGACCTATTTAAAGCACTGAACAAGTCAAATGTGTGTGCAGCGAATCAGAGATCTGGAACCAGGCTATCAGCGACCTGCCACCTGACATGTCTTTGCAGGAAATACCTTGACCGTGTACCTCTTACGTTATTACTTCTGGTTACAACACCCTTTTTTGCAGTTGTCATTCTAGGGAGGACAGTCGCATATTCTACTGTATTTCTGACATCTGGTATTTGTGTGCATCGCATGCTTCTGTGCATTCTCACTGTCAACAAAGGCAGCTTCAGAGGAACTCTCTGCACGTATAACCCTCCACGGCCTGAGAACAAATGAATCTGGCTGTAACCCCAGCCTACATTAAAGAAGCTGTATCCAACATCCTGAACATTATGTCAAGATATACTGGAGTCATTTCTACCAGAGCGGAGAATGAAGTGCATGTGTGTTGTGATCCAAGCTTCTCCTGGCTTTGTTTAAATTGCTGGGCCAGCCACGGTTCGCGGAGCCCACCGGTTGGCTGAAGCTGATGACGCTGTCCTGACCGGCCATCGAAGAAGGGTGTAGCACCCACCATCTGATTCCTCCTCGGGAAAAACACTGTTCGCGTAGTCAGCACATTCACTTGATTGTATGCACTTTTAGCCAGTGGCTTGCTGTTTTCAAGTTGAGAAGCATTACAAATGCACCCAATCTCGTACCCTGCACCTTAAACCGGAGGTACCAAGAAAGGCAAACTGCTCCGCCAGACTTTGACCCTCCCGTCTTATGCACAGTGTCTTTCCTGTCACATTGTGAACACCATGCAGGGCGGGAGCTACAGATCACATTTTATATTCCGGACACAGAAATCAGGGATGCAGGCATTAGGAACATTATTTTCTGTCGAACCTATTGAAGTAATAGCTAAGTGGGAAAATAAAAAGCCCTAATAAATGAATGAAAAGGTATGGTGCCATAAGAGAAGACCGATGCTTGGGCAAATGGAGGTTTCCTGTGCGTTGATGCATTTCATCCTGAGTAATGAAAATGAGGTCTCTTAACACAGAAATGACCCCAAAGATGAGACCATTCTTCATCTCCCCCTTTCATCAGACAAGGATTATTGATTCATGTAAATGATCGTTCAGGATTTGATGTGCCCTTGAAAGTATAGTCTCTCTCTCCTTTGAATCTTTTATTTCGTCAATGTTGGCTGCAGTGGGTTAAAATTAAGCGTGACGTTGGCAGATAGGGGCTATTCTTCCCATCCTGTAAAATTCATAACCTACTGTATTACTTTTTTTTCCCCATCTCAATGGAAATTCCCCAATTTTGTGCTGGTACCTTTGCAGCTCTGTATTGTAATAGACATAAAGGAATAACATGATTTTGTGTGCAGCCACGGACTAATCTCCTAATAATGAGGTCCATCTGCGGGAGTGACAACAAGGACAGCACATTCACTTTAATACTCGATCTTGGTTGACACGGACAGCATTATATTGCCAGAATAATCCACTGTCCGATTTCACAGCATCCAAAATCTAATTTACCATTCCATTTGGGACCCAGTCCACCTGTTGATTGCTAACACTGCTTTCCTCGTGCACCTGCCTCATGTTTTACACACACACACACACACACAAACACACCGCTGCCTGCACTCCCTAAAATGGTTGCTCCCACATAGTTTCCATAGCAACAGTCCAGTTTTAGTGTTCTGTTGGTTTTCCACAGATGGAGAGTGGCTAATTTTTCAGAATGAGGGTCTTTGATGATAAAGAAAGCTAGGTGGTGAGATTTACATAATGAATGGATGCCACGCTAAATCAGTCACCACCTAGCACTGATGATTGCTTTTTGATTAATTTCTTTCCTCCTTGTCCTGAGGTGGCTCGGCTGTGGCAACCAGTGTGTGTCCTAAAGAGCAATGCTCACATCCATCTTTTTAGGTCAGTCTTTGTCTCTTTTAAAATTGTAGTCAAATTGCACACACCCTGAGGACAAAATGTCCACGTGTCACTTGACACCTAAGACCAAGTGAAAATAGCCGATGCGGTTCTGTTTTGAAGTATTGTTTGTTCAGGTTGTTGGTAAAGACGTTGTACCCTGGGGTAAAAATACCACTTCATGCCAACCTTTTCTCAGGACTTGAACTCCCTCTCACGTTTCTTTTTTTCTCAACTGCCCTCTGCCAAGTGCAAAGAGTGCAAATAGTGCATTTCTGTGTGTGTGTGTGTGTGTGTGTGTGTGTGTGTGTAAATATGTATACATCCATATGTGTGTGTGTGTATGTGGAGGGTGAGAGGGGAGAATTTAATCGCACCCTGACAGATGTGTGTATTATTGATTTGTCGATTTGCTGTTCTGTGCGCACTGCTTCAGGCCCTCGGGGAGGGAAATAATCTATCACAGCGACCTCCTCTCTGGGTGTTCACCACACTCACACATACATCGGTGTGTGTAAGCACATGTGCCCGTGGGTTTTTTGGGGAGTACAAAGGTGATGCCAAAGTACTCATTAAACCACTCCAGCAGGAGAAATGTACAGTTCTATACAAATGGAAATGGTCGATTCCTCCATAGGAGAAAGCAAACCTTCTAAAGAAACACAATTGGGATTAGGTTTGGGATTCAAGGCACAACATATTACAGCTGCAGTTTAGGAGCACTGAAAGAATGCCAAACAGTTAGGGAGTTGGTTTCCTCACAGGAAAGAACCCTGAGGAGTGGTCCGGGTGAGTGCTGGCTTTGACCAACTGTTTATACTTTCCTCCAGTCAGATGACTGAAAGGACATGACCTTTAATGTGAACTGGTGCCATTGTCATCTGACCCCTTCTCTTTCTTCTGACAATTTATCCAGCTCTCCACCCCTTCATCCGCACCCAAACACACGTACACCCGTTGTATTACTCTCTGTTGGACCAGCAACCAGGGGGGCTAGGAAAGAGAGTCAAAAGTGAGACCCATCCTCCCTTCACCTCCTTGTTGCCAAATGAATCGGAGAGAGGGATTTTGTTCTCTGCCCTGGCTAATATCCTTGTTAACACTAATCTGTAGGGAGTGTGAAAGACTGAGAAAATGAGAGAAAGAGAAAGGACATATGTCTGGGGATGGAAATAAGTTTGGGAAAGAGTTAAAGGAAGAACCAGACGGACTCAATGACCAGTGGACTGGTCTGGGCACTTGATAGCTTCCCTGTTGGACTGTGATTGGCTCATTGACCCCTCATTAACCCCTCCTCTTCATGATGGCTGTACTGCACGCTCCTCTGCTATATATTTAGCACGCACTATCTCGTAGATCCCCCTCATACATGCAAACAAATATGCTCATTAGCAAGCCGCGGACATGGGCAAGCATCCACATACAATTCATTTCTCCATTAGACACACAGCCAATGGTTCATTACGCTAAGTACGTCTCTGTCAAGACTGAACTTTGAACAACAGCCTCTAAACGGTGCCATACAAAGCTCAGATTTCCACTCCAAAAAAAGATGGCCTCCACGTTCAGTCTGCGGCAAGAAATAAAAGTAGGAGCAGTTGTCCGTGGTGCAGAGAGAAGCTTTTTAACCTTTAGAGCGTAAAGATGGATCTGACAATCAATATCTAATAGTGGATAGCAGAGAAAAAAAATTGTTTTTTGGAAATAGTTCATTTCTGTAAAATGCCTCCATTAATCGGATTGTTAAAGTCCTTAGTTTTTATTAAATTAATAAAATTTAATGATGTAAAATGGCTTATAAATACATACTTTTTTATGGCTTCAGATGTTAATTTTGACAAATACCACATAAGCTGAAATCAACACATGATGCTGCAAGTCTTTTGCAGCAACTGTGTTATTTAGTTGTTGCTAAAAGTTTTTTTAATTGTCCGTTAGGATAATAAAAGCCACAAACCAAATAACTTGGTACTTAAAACAAACTCCAAACACAAATAGCACTGTGTCGGCACACGCTTATCCTTTACACTCTGCAATGCTCAAACGTGTGCTGAAATTCAAACTGTGCCTCTGGACAGAGGCAATAAGTTGGCAAGAACACTGTCAACTTGTCAGCCAATTCTCAAACACGGCCAAACATTTTGTTTTCGTTGTCTTCCCTTTCTGACCACATCAAAGCAGAAAGCTATTTTTCTTTCAGCTATGAAACATCCCTGCAGATGTGTGTCACAATTTCAGCCCAGCAGAGGATGTTCTTCCTGAGGCAGCTGAGGAAATTCAACCTGCCAGGGAAAATGATGGTACAATTCTACACGGCCATCGTTGAGTCCATCATCTGCTCCTCCATCACCGTCTGGCACCCTACAGCCACGGCCAAAGACAAGTGCAGGCTGCAGAGCATCATCCGCTCGGCCGAGAGGGTTATCGGCTGCAATCTGCCTTCCCTCCAGGTCCTGTTCACTTCCAGGTCACTGAAGCGGGCCGGAAAGATTGTCGCTGACCCCTCCCACCCTGGACACTCCCTGTTCGAGTCCCTCCTCGGGAGGAGGCTGCGGTCCATCAGGACAAAGACCACCCGCCACACCAAAAGTTTTTTCCCGTCGGCAGTCCGGCTCATCAATGGACCCGGGACTGACTGACTGTCACCCCCAGGACTACCACCTCTTCTTCCACCTTCCTCTCTCCTCCTTCTTCCCGCTCCTTCCTCTTCCTCCTCCTCCTTCTTCCTCCCACTCCTCCTCCCTCCTCCTTCCTCTTCCCTCCTGGAGGCCTCCTCCACACACGTCACTTTAACATGCACTTTAACTTGAGGCCTCCTCCACACATGCCACTTTATTTACATGCACTTTAATTAAACACTTAAACACACGCCACGTGTAACATACACTTTTAACTAAAACACACCACTTGAAGCACACACCCAAACACTTTCACATTATTTGTTGTCTTTCTGTCGTGTTGATTGTTGTTTGTTTGTCATGTCCAAATGTTGCACCTTCCGCCAAAAAAAATTCCTCGTTTGTGTAAACATTCCTGGCAATAAAACTGTTTCTGATTCTGATTCTGAAATAATACATGGTCAAGTCAATAAAACAAGTCTTGGACAGAAAAGGTCCTTATCTAGCCGTGTACAATCAAAACGGCAACATGACTGTGTCCATCTCGTCCATTATTTATAGTACACATTCACAACCACTTCCCACACTCTGCCGACGCGACTAACGACTCTAACTAGAACTCTGACTGCATTTCCAGTGGTAAAATAACAGGTAGCAAGCA
Organism: Pseudoliparis swirei; assembly: GCF_029220125.1. Taxonomy (NCBI): domain Eukaryota; kingdom Metazoa; phylum Chordata; class Actinopteri; order Perciformes; family Liparidae; genus Pseudoliparis; species Pseudoliparis swirei. The sequence goes on along the minus strand of NC_079399.1, from coordinate 12,943,644 downwards.
TTAGTCACACTTCACCGTCAGAGCCTGCTCGTTTGCGTTGTCCTTTTTTTGGTTGGTTATTTCTGAGTGGCAGAGGTGCAATGATCAAGAGGTTGTTCACACGCAAATCTGGTTTGGTTTTATGGCCACATTGCTGTCAGATTTATATTGTTCGGTACTTACATGATCAATTCCGAGGACAAGGGTGGAAATGTGATTGCCAGGTTGTAAAACATTCAACATTACGCTTTTCCTTGCAAGTGCTTATCGGTCTGCTGATGAAGAGTCAGGTAGAGGGCAAAGGGGGGAAGGGCTGCACATAGCTTACTAATTACAATGGTGTGGGGACATTTGAAACATATGTATTGTGTTTGAAACACAAGACTTGTTATAGCTGTCGTAGGTGAATCAAAACTAGCCGCTGCTCCTAAAATCTTGACTGATTGCCTGTATTGATGTTAAACAGCTCAATGAAGTCTTTAAAACATTTGGTTTAGTTAATCATTGAGACAGCAGAAATGGTCGGGGCTTTAGAAGTCCAATTGACTGTTCGCTAAGCCCTTCATCTATACGGTGAATGCCCATCTTTAGCAATGATTAATGGACAAAACAGGTGTGCCTATCAAGAGGCGATCAATTTGTGGAACACAAGACCGAAAGTTCGAAGGAGGAATAAAACTCTGTCTTTGTCTACTTTAAGTTGATCTATATCCGAGCATATATCTTCTATCATTATGATTGTATTACATCCACGGCTGCTGTTATTAATAGCAGTAGTTGACTTACTACTTTCCTGATATGAATAATTGATATCATATGCATTTGATGTGTTGTAACTTGTTAATTCTGTAGACATGACATCTATTGCAGTACTGTCCATCCTGAGAGAAGGGTCCACGGTTGCTGCCTGAGGTTTCTTCCTTTTCTTCTCCCCATTAATGTTTTTTGGGGGGGGGGTGGGGGGGTTCCAGTACTGATGTGAGGGTCCTGGGACAGAGGATGTTGTGTGTGTGCAGTTTGTGAAGCCCTCTGATGCTCATTTGGAATTTGGGCTATACAAGATAAATTGAAATGAATTCAATTGAATTAGCTTCAAGCTCATAACAGTAGTAACTTAGTGTTACCTACACGGCCTTGATCATAACTTTTATTCAAAGCAGAGGAAGAGGTTTATGTAAGAATTACTTAACAGTCTGATATTGGGACAGATTTCTTGATGTTCCTGTCCCGTAATGCTTGGAGATGCCTCCTCTTCATCAGCTCCTCTCTTTTGTGGTGTCCCTCTGGGGTCTACATTGGATACCCTCCTATTTACCATACACATGTTACCACTAAGACGTCCCACGCCAACATAATACAGAGTTTTATTGCTACGCAGATGATACCCAGTTGTACATGACGATTAAGCCTGGCTCAAGTACTTTAGTAAGTAATTTATTTGTATCTTATTTTAACTATTTTATTGTGTTTATTTGCTTTCATGTTTTATTGTGATGCACTTTGTAACTTTGTTTTAGAAAAGGTGCTGTACAAATAAAGTTATGATTATTAGAATAATAATAATAGAATTAATAGCCTTTGTCATGAGCTGACCCCATTCACCAACAGCTTATCGTGACACCTTTGTTTATTTTTTCTTATCAGCACACTTGCATTAGCAAGTTAGTCAATAAATCTGTGACGATGGATTAAGATGTCACCCTGCCATGGATTCCATTCACTCTTCATTTATTTAATATTCTTTTGTTATTTTTTATCTGTTGTTGGGGAGCATTCTATCTTGTGTTTTTCACTGATTTCTATTTAATGAACGTCATTGATTTGCCCTCATCAAAGCGTCATTAATCACCATGAAACTGACAATCTGTGTGTGTGTTCATCATGGTTACTCAACTGGAATAACCTGCACACATTTCTGTCGAAATCTGAGCAAATGCATATCGAATATATGAATACACCTTGTGGCATATCCTTTATTACTCATTCACGGCAGGTTTTTTGGGGGGCCTCAGTACTGCCTAAAGGTTAAAAACATAAGTATGTCCAGCTTTGTGCACATGCATACATAGAAGCAAGAATGTGTGGCAGGGAAATTGTCTTTTTTTAAGGTAGGGTATATGTAAACTGTGGCTGAAGAGCCAGCAAAACACAATTACTTATTTGGTCTTAACAATGTTTCTCATGCAGCTCTTCTAGGGTGAGAGGCACTAGCAGAATGTATATTAAGCTCCATCTCTCATACTCTGCATGCTCCAGCACCTGGAGGATGGGCCGAGCATCAGCTCCAGGGCTCTGAGTCAATATTAATCTGCCAATATGAAAGACTGGATTATCACTGGGGTCGATTGCCCGGGCCTCATGTAAGAGAAGTGTATAATGGGAGGGAGAGTCGGCAGGAGGTAGAACAAAATGGACAGGGCTGGAGGAAAGCTGGGAGAGAGATAAAAAAACTTCCAGCGCTTCTGCCTGATAAACCTTGTCTTGTGTCTCGCGAGTGAAGCGCCCTGAAATTGATTTGAATCATGAGAAAAGTGTAACAGCAGAGGGCAGAATTTACGAGAGGAGGGAGTAATACGAGGAGGGAGCCAAGGGCATTGGAAAGGTGGCTGTCATTGCATGAGTCCATCTGCTGGGGGCGTGGGGGGAGGGGGGGCGGTGTGTATACATTACACGTGTAATGTGTGTGTGTGTGTGTGTGTGTGTGTGTGTGTCGATGAAGTGTTGCATGGAGAAGGTTGAGGGGGACAAAACATAATGTTGGCCTCAAGGCTTCAGGAAAACATGCAGTCAAGTATTTGCAATTTCCAAAGTATAACTTGGAGGTTAAAACTAAGTTTCAGTCTGATGTTTAGAAGGATTAAGAAATGACTGCTTGTTATACCTAGTGATTGGCTCTTATTTAAACTAGTGCAATTTTCTTTATACATTTTCCAGGATGAATCGACAGGGACAGTTTCTCACAGGAAGATCTGAGAATCTCCACAACAACAACTACTACTCACAGTATACTGTATGCCATACACCGCTCATAAATGGAATTGCTTTGTTCTTTGTTCAGCATAATCATGTTGTGGGGGAAATCATAAGATTGCAGTTCAATATTTTACAGACCATAAAGCGTCCATTAAAGCAATCACAGGACTGTTTGAATTGCTCGTAGCAACCCACAAACAGTTATTACCAGACTGAGTGTTCTCGTGTCTTTCAGCTCATTATTTATTTTTGGGGCTGGCAAACTGGGGCCTGTTTTGGTGGACTCTGACCGCATCAATAGTGACGTTTTTGGCCATCACATGCAGCTGTTTATAGCTCTCTCTAAGAACTGACCGTACGCGACGTGACCAGCACCAACCAGCAGACAGATAAGTAATCAACCAGCTGCAGAACATCGTGGAACATTGAGCAGTTATTGAGCCAGCAAGGCAGAGCTAAAGGAAGAGTTGGTAATAAACTTCATCAGGCAGCCAGAGAGACTCCAAATGAACACTAATGCTCCAATAGATCTGCTGGATGTGTAAATAGACAACAGTTAGGCCTTAAAAGGTGATTACAAATTGGTAATGGTTGTCTCTTCTGGAAACTTCTCTTTACATCTTTCTTATTTCATTCTTCACACAACCAACACTTCACAATCTACTGTATGTCCAACCGAGTACATCACTATAGAGGCCTTTGTGGTGATACCATCAAAAAGTGTGAGCCGTATATGAACAATTATCAATTATCTCGTCTCTCTCTATAATATTGTTGGTGTTAGCTCCACCATTAAGAATAGGTATGAACACCCATGACTCTGATGTGGTCAGACCACCTTAAGCATGAAGCATGTGTAGAGACACAGAATGCACCAACACAACTGTATATATCTGAGTTGTTTGGTTAGGTATATGGTGCTGACAAACCATGTGTATGCGTGTGCACACACACGTGTGTGTGTGTCATCCCAGTGTGCAGTGACTGCTCTGAAGAACAGGAAAACATTTAGCTGCACATGCCAGATTGCGGCCTCCTTCCAGGCCTTTATGCCTCCTCGTCTCCTTCCCCACAGAGATCACTTCGGACCCTTTGTCCTCTTTGACCTGCTGTTGAACTCCTCCCCCATTATGCTCCCCTCACATGCATACGCTCCACCCCACAGGCTGTCGGTCCCCCGTCCCTCACCCTCCCCGCCTCACATCTCTTCTGGGCCACAGACCCGGCTCCTCGACAGCCCCTCTCTGCACTGCGACACTTCGTTCCCGTCCGCTGCTTGCTGCCCGCCTGCTAATCGGGATTGGTGTGGAGGAATGGATCGCTGTGAGACATGGCCGTCCTCTGGAGCCCGTAGAACCGCAGGCCAAGGTCGCTCACATCACTCTGTGTTACTGCAGCCCACAGCAAACATGGAGGGAAGAGAGAGAGAGAGATGCAGGAGTTAAAGGAAACTGCTGCTGAGCAGTGCTTCACAGTTGAATGAGGTCTTGTGAATTGAAGTGAACACAAGTCAATAACAAGACCAGGGTTCATTTGGTCTTTCAAATTAGCGATTAGAATGAAAGAATTTAAATATTATCATCATATTTACATGCATATATTTACTTTTGATTAAATATGCAGGCATGTCACTGTGTTTGAGCGTGAGCTTATAGGTAACCTATTTTCTGCTCTCTCCTTGATCAACACTCATCAATAATTCACTCATGGCCCATTAGTTTTGAGAGAAATGCCAGGGAGCAACATAAAATCGTCAGGAATTTATTTAGTGCAGAAACTATTTGGCACAAGAACAATTCTCAATGAGGATGTTTAGAGACGTGTTACGATCTCAGACACTTAGGAAGTAGGACCCAATTGCACGACCCGGGAGACAGAGATAAAGTATTTGTAAGTACTTTATTTTTCGGTTCTGCAGTGAACAAAATGAAAGCGCTCACGTAGTGAGGGATCAAAAACTTTTCAAGAGCACAACATAACCCGACCTGATCATGGCAAAAGACCAGACGAACTGACAAGGAACACTGGGAGACAGGGGAATTTAAGCACATGGTAACAAGACACAGGTGGGACCAATCAGGGCGGGCTGACACTGATGAGCATAGGAGACAGGTGTGATGACAGGTGAAAACAATCAGGAAGCCTGGAATGAGAGAAAGCGAACATAAATGACCTGAACCTCTCTAGCATATCTGTCGGTGCACAACAGTACCCTCTAGGGCCAACTCCTGATGGCCCAGGCTGATTGTAAAAGTCGTGGATAAGAGTCTTGTCTACGATAAATGAAGCAGCTATCCAGCTTCTAGCCTCAGGACCGTAACCCTTCCAGTCTACCAGGAATTGCTTGCCCTCCCTATTACGGACCTCCAGTAGCTTACGGACCTTGTAACGTCACCCCTTCAAAGAACTGGGGCGGTGGAGGGGCTTGGAGGCGGGAACAAGTGTGCTCTCACACACCGGCTTGATTCTACTAACGTGAAACGTTGGGTGCACTCTCAAGGTCCTGGGGAGTTGCAAGCGTGCGGCCGGGTTGATGACTCTGGACACTGGAAACGGACCCACAAATCTCGGAGCCAGTTTCTTTGAGGCGACATGGAGTGGTAAGTCTTTGGTAGAGAGCCAAACCTTTTGGCCTGGACTGTAGGAGCGAGCGACCCTGCGATGAACGTCCGCAACAGCCTTCATCCGAGCTGAACTTCGGAGAAGAGACTGGCGAGCACCAGCCCAAACTCTGCGACAACGTCTGATCATGGCATGTGCCGATGGAACCGTCACCTCTTCCTCGTTGTTAGGGAAAAGTGGAGGCTGGAAACCATTGACACAATGGAATGGAGAGAGACCTGTGGCCGCCGTAGGAAGGGTATTGTGGGCAACCTCGACCCATGTGAGCTGGTCACTCCAGGTGGTCTGGTTCGGGAGGCGAGACAACGTTGCGTAGTCTCTAGTTCTTGGTTCAGACGCTCCGACTGTCCATTTGACTGAGGGTGATATCCTGATGACAGGCTGACGGTGGCACCTATGAGTCGACAAAACTCTTTCCAGAAGGCGGAAATGAATTGTGGACCCCTGTCGGAAACAATGTCATTAGGGAATCCATGGATCCTGAATACGTGATTCATCATGACCTCTGCGGTGACTTTGGCAGAGGAAGCTTGGTCAATGGGATGAAGTGAGCCATTTTGAAAATCGATCAACCACTGTTAGAACCGTAGTCTTGCCTCTGGATGAGAAATCCTGTCACAAAATCCATCGAAATGTGTGACCAAGGACGATGGGGAATCGGCAGCGGCTGGAGCAAGCCCATCTTAACTTGAGATGAGGTCTTATTACACGCACACACCGGACAAGCCGCCACATACTCGGCCACATTTTTCTTCATGGATGGCCACCAGAAACGTTGTTGAATCCTGAACATTGTTCTTGCTACTCCCGGATGGCACGAAAGCACAGATGAGTGAGCCCAGTGGATGACCTTGGAGTGAAGAGCCTCAGGAACAAACAGCAGATTGTTGGGACACTCGCTAGGCGCTGGATTCATGACATTTGCCTCTTTAACGTCTGACTCCACTTGCCAGGAAAAAGCTCCGATCACCCGGTTAAGTGGAAGGATGGTCTTGGGCTCTACCGCAAGTGGTTCGGGATCGTAAAGACGAGACAAAGCATCGGGTTTTGATTCTGAGACCGGGACGAAAAGAGAGTGTGAAGTTGAATCTACTAAAGAAAAGTGTCCACCTGGCCTGACGGGAGTTGAGACGCTTAGCCTTTCTTATATATTCTAGATTCTTGTGATCTGTCCAGACTAAAAACGGTTGCTCTGCACCCTCCAGCCAGTGTCTCCATTCCTCGAGGGCAGCTTTTACAGCTAACAATTCCTTGTTTCCCACGTCATAATTCCGCTCTGCCGTTGTCAACTTCCGCGACAGGTAAGCACATGGATGCATCTTGTTGTCTTCTGCAGAACGTTGAGACAGTACTCCTCCAATTCCCTCATTGAAGCATCCACCTCGACCATAAACTGGCGCTGGGGATCTGGAATGGTGAGTATGGGAGCTGATGTGAATCTATCTCTGAGAAGTTTGAAAGCAAGATCCGCCTGGGGGGTCCACTTGAAGGGAACCTTAGGAGAAGTCAGAACATGCAGAGGAGCAGCAACAGAACTGAAATTCCTAATAAACTTCCTATAGAAGTTAGCAAATCCTAGGAACTGCTGAACCTTTTTCCTGGAGTCTGGTGTGGGCCACTGGGATACTGCACTGACTTTCGCAGGATCCATTTGGATATGATTAGGTGAGACTATGTATCCTAAGAAAGACACCTCTTCTGTGTGGAACTCGCACTTCTCTGCCTTGACATATAGCTGATTATCCAGTAGTTTCAAACTTGGCGGACATGGTTAACATGAGATTTAGCGTCTGGGGAGAAAATCAGTATGTCATCCAGATACACAAACACTGAAATATTCAAGAATTCCGCAAAACCTCATTCACAAAAAAGCTTGAAACACAGCGGATTGCATTGCACAGTCCAAAAGGCATTACCAAGTACTCATAGTGACCATTCTGAGTGTTGAATCCAGTCTTCCACTCATCCCTTGTTTTATTCTAACCAAGTGATATGCATTTCTTAAATCCAACTTGGTGAATACGGAGGGAGCCAAGGGCATTGGAAAGGTGGCTGTCATTGCATGAGTCCATCTGCTGGGGGCGTGGGGGGAGGGGGGGCGGTGTGTATACATTACACGTGTAATGTGTGTGTGTGTGTGTGTGTGTCGATGAAGTGTTGCATGGAGAAGGTTGAGGGGGACAAAACATAATGTTGGCCTCAAGGCTTCAGGAAAACATGCAGTCAAGTATTTGCAATTTCCAAAGTATAACTTGGAGGTTAAAACTAAGTTTCAGTCTGATGTTTAGAAGGATTAAGAAATGACTGCTTGTTATACCTAGTGATTGGCTCTTATTTAAACTAGTGCAATTTTCTTTATACATTTTCCAGGATGAATCGACAGGGACAGTTTCTCACAGGAAGATCTGAGAATCTCACAACAACAACTACTACTCACAGTATACTGTGGCCATACACCGCTCATAAATGGAATTGCTTTGTTCTTTGTTCAGCATAATCATGTTGTGGGGAATCATAAGATTGCAGTTCAATATTTTACAGACCATAAAGCGTCCATTAAAGCAATCACAGGACTGTTTGAATTGCTCGTAGCAACCCACAAACAGTTATTACCAGACTGAGTGTTCTCGTGTCTTTCAGCTCATTATTTATTTTTGGGGCTGGCAAACTGGGGCCTGTTTTGGTGGACTCTGACCGCATCAATAGTGACGTTTTTGGCCATCACATGCAGCTGTTTATAGCTCTCTCTAAGAACTGACCGTACGCGACATGACCAGCACCAACCAGCAGACAGATAAGTAATCAACCAGCTGCAGAACATAGTGGAACATTGAGCAGTTATTGAGCCAGCAAGGCAGAGCTAAAGGAAGAGTTGGTAATAAACTTCATCAGGCGGCCAGAGAGACTCCAAATGAACACTAATGCTCCAATAGATCTGCTGGATGTGTAAATAGACAACAGTTAGGCCTTAAAAGGTGATTACAAATTGGTAATGGTTGTCTCTTCTGGAAACGTCTCTTTACATCTTTCTTATTTCATTCTTCACACAACCAACACTTCACAATCTACTGTATGTCCAACCGAGTACATCACTATAGAGGCCTTTGTGGTGATACCATCAAAAAGTGTGAGCGATATGAACAATTATCAATTATCTTCTCTCGCCTTATAATATTGTTGGTGTTAGCTCCACCATTAAGAATAGGTATGAACACCCATGACTCTGATGTGGTCAGACCACCTTAAGCATGAAGCATGTGTAGAGACACAGAATGCACCAACACAACTGTATATATCTGAGTTGTTTGGTTAGGTATATGGTGCTGACAAACCATGTGTATGCGTGTGCACACACGTGTGTGTGTGTCATCCCAGTGTGCAGTGACTGCTCTGAAGAACAGGAAAACATTTAGCTGCACATGCCAGATTGCGGCCTCCTTCCAGGCTTTATGCCTCCTCGTCTCCTTCCCCACAGAGATCACTTCGGACCCTTTGTCCTCTTTGACCTGCTGTTGAACTCCTCCCCCATTATGCTCCCCTCACATGCATACGCTCCACCCCACAGGCTGTCGGTCCCCCGTCCCTCACCCTCCCCGCCTCACATCTCTTCTGGGCCACAGACCCGGCTCCGGCTCCTCGACAGCCCCTCTCTGCACTGCGACACTTCGTTCCCGTCCGCTGCTTGCTGCCCGCCTGCTAATCGGGATTGGTGTGGAGGAATGGATCGCTGTGAGACATGGCCGTCCTCTGGAGCTCGTAGAACCGCAGGCCAAGGTCGCTCACATCACTCTGTGTTACTGCAGCCCACAGCAAACATGGAAGGAGAGAGAGAGATGCAGGAGTTAAAGGAAACTGCTGCTGAGCAGTGCTTCACAGTTGAATGAGGTCTTGTGAATTGAAGTGAACACAAGTCAATAACAAGACCAGGGTTCATTTGGTCTTTCAAATTAGCGATTAGAATGAAAGAATTTAAATATTATCATCATATTTACATGCATATATTTACTTTTGATTAAATATGCAGGCATGTCACTGTGTTTGAGCGTGAGCTTATAGGTAACCTATTTTCTGCTCTCTCCTTGATCAACACTCATCAATAATTCACTCATGGCCCATTAGTTTTGAGAGAAATGCCAGGGAGCAACATAAAATCGTCAGGAATTTATTTAGTGCAGAAACTATTTGGCACAAGAACAATTCTCAATGAGGATGTTTAGAGACGCTTCACTGAGCAGAATAGTTACACGACACACTTAAGACACACAGCTTGCCGTTACCCTTGAGATCATTTGTACATTATTCCGATCCAGTGCCACGTCAGATTGTTGGAAGAGAGCAATAGAGCTCTTTTTACACATTTGCAAAACACAGTCACGAGACATATCTTCTCAGATCTCAGTCAGTGGGCGTTACTGTGTGCTGTCATTCAGTGGGCATTCCCCATTATAGCTGATGGTGCGCTTTATGGGATACGTTGAGAGATGGATACTAAAGCGAGGGCCTCTGTCACAAAAGCACACGGTGTTGTCAACAACAAGGCTGCTCTTTTTTCCAGCCCATTGACTTTGCACTCTCTGGTGTTCTCCTCTGCCGCCATTATTTCAGACAATGTTTTAGAAATCACAGCCGGTTTCCCAGCCAGCGTTCACACATTTGTCATTGCATGTCAGCAGGGTCTGGGGATTTTGCTGCTTCGCTTGACAAAAAGCAATTGTGTGCGTAAACTGCGGCTCTGTCGTCGAAGCTGACACACACCTGGATTGAATCGGGCTTGTGGGTATTAACGCTTCTGAAGTTATTAGGAGGCGTCCTTGGTTGTGGAGTCCAGCCCGTTTGACATGTCCCACCTGCGAGCGTGGGACAATGGTCTCTTTTGTCTGGCTTTTATCCACACGCTTGTCTCTAAGCCCTCTCAAGGCCTCAGCATCCCCTCTTCCTCCTCAGCGAAAGCTCAAACCTTAACGCGCCGTGGCTCCTCACCGAGTCCTGAGCGCTGTTTCCGAAGCCCAGCTTCCAGATCCTGTAATCTCACTCTGGCTGTACACACTGGATTGCCACCATGATTTTTGATGAGGTGCTTAAAATGATTGTATTTTTGAAGAGAGTATAGTGCTACATAATTGAGTACTACTACTGGATAGGGACCAAGGCAGCGATATTTCATATGACAGAATCAATGGTTTGCAACTTTAGTCTCATTTTGCATCTTTTTTTTTCTTTTGTTACGGTTTTATGGCTCACTAATTGTTCAAATATAGGGCATTCAGTATGCTGATACCAATGCCATAATGTAAGAAATCTCTCTTGCATTTAAAAATTCGACATGAGTAAAAGAACACACACATATTGCCCGCTCAGTGTACTGACATGTATATAAATCTACACATTTTTCAGGGTGTCATATTTAAATCCCCAAAGGTCTGAAAGGAAATATGTATACTGTATATTTTTTGTTTAACCTATATGCATACAAAATAACACTTTGTGCATACATTAGTGCACATTGTATTTGGTGGCTACAGCTGCTGTGTTGTTATTGATACATGTCTGTGCGCTCTGCCTTAGCTTTGCTTTATTCTGCTGTTAGTGTATGTCGCTAATTGCATGTTGCACCCGCCTCTGTCGTTATTGTTCGTTGGTGAATCATTTTTTTTCCGCACAAGGTGCAAAGTGCTAGTCTTTTGAAAATAATTACATTGATGGTTTAGAGAACAAAAGGCTGTGGCATTTTACTGCACTTCATTTTATAATTTAAAGGTGTACTTTAATTGAATAGTTCTTTCATGTTCATTGTGTGACATTGTCTTTTCTTTCTTTATTTCAAGATGATTAGTAAGAAAGAGAAACTTTTTTTATTATTGTGAAATACTTAATCTGAAAAGAGGCCATCACTCCTCAATTGAACTGCTCACTGCTCATATATGCAACCTGTGACATGGGGTTGTGATGTGGCATTGCTTGACTATGAAGGGTAACAGACCACAAGAGGTTGGGAACCACGGCTTTCATATAAAATAATTGAAATCAGTGTGGCGTAATGCACATTTGTAAATGTGGACACAAGCACTGTATCTAGGTTTAACAAGTTTAAAAGTTATGAAATATCATGTGTGAGAAATAGCTGGTGTTACAAACACTACCATTAGTAGCGGAGACTTGTTAATTGAGTGCAAAAGCAACAACATGGCCCTAAATGCCAGCAACACTAAGTAGGTAATTGTTGATGTTCAGTAGAAGAGTGAGAGCCACACTCCCATCACTGAGACCGTTGCAGCCGTGAAGGCAGTGAACAGTTTAAAGAGCCACACCAGGGTGGGTTTTCACTGCAGCTTTCCTTCTTGCCATTTTTCAAACAATACAGCTGTCAAGTGGGCTGGATGAAGTCTCTGTGGATCGCGTGGTGGGCAGCAATCTGTCCCACTTTGCTATCCACTGCAGGTCTAATCCATTACTGCCACTGGAAGAAATATTAGAGTAATCTGATCACAAATGGAGCTGATTATTTGTGGGATTACTCAGAGCTCATGTTTGGTGGAGAAAATGGTATTTTGATTGCGAGTGGTTGGATGGGGCACACAACCTTACACATCTTGAAACAATTGCTGCAGGTAAGACTAATGATGTTGCAGCTAGAAAACTGAAATAAATAGCTTTTCAGCTTGTGGCTGTGGAAAAGACATTGAGTGAACATGGCCATATTTTACCAGCAAGTAATTACAATTTTCAGCTGGTGATATTACCAATGATTCTTGGTCATTCTCATCCAATGAGAGCACAAGCTTTCAAAGAGCAGGACCCGGAGGCAGATCACGGACGTGCCAGAGCATTAGAGTTAATGAGTGGCTCAGATCGTATGTTGCTCGTGGACATTACTCCACCTACTTGTGGCAAGACATTCACACATTCATTGGCTCAGTGAAGGACCTCATGGTGGCATGCAAACACTCTAAAAATAGTCTTTTCACACATTCACCTCTGCAGCTTGTAACCTGCACGTGATCAGCAACCACTGACGTACGATCAAAGTATGTTACCAAAGCAACAGCAACATAAGTGTTTTAATTTGGCTCCAAACAAGTACATATTCAAATGAAGTGGTATTAGTCACTTCTCACACATATGCTTTTCTCGATGCATATTAATGTGCTCCACCCCTGGCACGAGAAAATCCTTCTGATGCACACAGGGCATTAAAATACTGCCATTAACATCATTAACGACATGGAAATATATCAACAAGTCATGTTGAATTAGTGTTGATGTTCCCGCTGAAAGGGCACGCGCTGCCGTCCGCCCGGATGAAATGCCAGCGTGCTGTTTTCTGCTCCGCCTGGCAGGAGGCCTGCTCCGGCTGCCCACTCACGACCCTCAAACACTTGCTGTTGTCAGGGAAATGGATCAGGCTTTCTGGTGCACTAAGTCCTTTTTTTCAAATTGGATTAATTGGAGTAATAGGAGGTTGTCTTGCAATGCTTTTTATCTCTCTCTAATTGCTCTCCACTTTCCTGCATTCCTCCGTCTCTCAATTTTCAGATAATATTGGTGCTTGGTGTCTCGTCTCTCATTTCTTCAACTCCCTTTGTTAACCTTTTACGCAAACGATCTTCGATCTCTACGTCTTCCCTCTTTCAGTTTGTTGTTGTATTCTCTCTGGCCGTTGTTTGACCCTGAATGACTTTGTGGTGGAAACTGTGCTTTTCACACACTGGCATTCAAAAGATGTGCTTATCTCCCCTCTTGTGCCGAGGGTTGCTCTCCCTCGGCTCTTTCAGCTTTGTGTATGTTAACATAGTCAAGAATGACGTGGACATGCAGAGCGAGACAGAAAGCTGAAGCTGACATACGTGCACACACTGTCCGGTACACACAAACGAGACGGACTTGTGCCAAAACAATACACACCCATATGTTGATCCACAGGATGGGAAGAAACGTGTTGCCATGGTGAATGCATGGCCGTGTGGATCAGTGTTTAACAGTGGCATTTCCTTGTTACTGGTTTACGTGCACAGGGAACCAGCTGTTGGCCATATTGCCATGCATTTATCATTTACGTGAACGTTCAATAACCAGCATTGTGTATCTCTGTTAAGATGATTAAAGTAACTGGATGTCCTTTTTTCTCCTGTTTAGGATTGTCTGTGTAAGCACTCTATGTACCTCTTTGCTGAAAGCAAATAAAACATGTATCTGCAACAGTTTTGATAAATCATTCAAACAGTTTTCCAAGCAAACATGCCATTAAGCTGCTGGTTCCTGCTTCTGAAAGAAATACTTTGACATTTATGGAAATGTGCCCGCTGAGAGTAAGATGGGAAGATCCATATGTCATAGTTATCTGCTGAATATGAAGCTACAGACAGCAGCTGGTAAGCTTAGCTGAGGGTAAAAACGGCTCGCCTGGCTCTGTCCAAAAGCTAAATAAAATCAGTCGGTATGCACCGAATCATTAACATGGTATGACTAATTTGTTTATAATAACAGCAAAGGAAACACTTGACTAAGCCAATCGGCAGCTGCCTCTAGCTTATATGTGCTGTACAATTATGAGCAACCTACTCATCCAACTCTAACTCTAGCAAGCAAGTAAATGAGTATTTCTAGAAAACATCAACATATTGGTTTGTATGAGAGGTTTTCCTTGTCTGCTTCCTATGATAGTTAATTGATGTTTAGTTGTGGACTGTTGGTTGGGTACAACAGGACCTTCAGCAGAGGATAATGGCGGAGGACAAAACACACACCTGAAAGTTGACATTTTTGAAATGCCACTGTTGAGTCACGGAATGTAATTTTAGGATGTTTTCAGGCCGAAGTTACTTGTTGAAGCATCAAATATGTGGTCAGTTTCTCAAGATTCAGTCTATAAAATATGCTGCGACAATTGGGGGGGGGGGCGTGCGTGCGTGGGTGTGGTGTGGTGTGTAGATGTATACAATTCCAATCGTTTACATTTTAAATAGGCAGGGTTTTCATATTTGGTTTATTTGAAAAAAATACTTTACATTAAAGAACTGGAGTAAGCTCAAAAGCAACAGGTGAGATGGTGACATCATCAAGTACGCTACTGTTCTAACTGCAGAAAGACTGTCCTGCGCCTCCCGTAGAAACTGCGGGGGTATGTTCCAGGATGCAATGGGCCATTCAGTGACGCACGGCCAAATGGTTTTGAAGTTGTGTATGATGTACAAGCCACACCGAAGAAGTTAATTTCATGTTCACGCAATGAGATAATAACAAACATTTGATATTGTTTATGATATAGATCCAATAAGGATCCACAGAAAATGTTGTATGAATTGGTTTTAGCATGTCAGAGTTTGCAAAAATTTGTTTTTCATCAAATTAAAAATGACGGAATATTTTAAATACTGGCTGAGGGGCGTCGTCTGTCCAACTTCTAGTGGGCGCTAGAGAGCCATTTTCCAAACACAATTATTACACTTATATCATATGGATATTTTCACCAAGCTTGACGAGTGTGCAAAATATATTGAGTTAGGGTGTTTCACAGTTCAATTTAATTCAATTCAATTCAGTTTATTTTGTATAGCCCAATACCACAAATGACAAATTTGCCTCAGGGGCCTTTACAATCTGTACACATAGACATCCCTGTCCCAGGACCTCACATCGGATCAGGAAAAACTCCCAAGAAATAGAAAAAAACTTTCACAGGGAAGCAACAGAGAGCAGGAGAGCAACAGAGGAGGATCCCTCCAGGATGGACAGAAGCAATAGATGTCATGAGTACAGAAGGAATCATTACAGAGTTACAACACATTCAGCTCCACACCCTCCTCACTCTATGTTCACTCACCTGCCCCTGATCACTCCCACCTCGTTAGTCTCATTCCCTTCACCTGGTCCTCATGCCCGTCTCACCTGTTGCCCATTACCTCACTAAGGTCCCCTCACTTGCACTTTTCTTCAGTTTGTTTTCTTCCTGACCCAGCCCTCAGATTGTTTTGCGGTTTTCCCGACCCAGCCCTTGAGCGTTCCATATTGTGTTTATATATTTAGACTGTTCTGTTCCTGATGATACTCTGAGTAAAGATCATTATTTGCCATTCTGTCTCCTGAGTCGTGCCATTGGGTTCATACTAATCGTCCCGTGACATTACAGTCTGGCCAGTCATGGACCCAGCCATCCCTCCTGCTGCTACCCTGTTCGAGATGATCGAGGACAAACTCCAGCAGAGCAAGGCACAGATGGTCAGTTTCGCCGCGGAGAGCCAGCAGTCTGTAGCAGCCCAGGAGCGGACTATGGCAGCGATGACCATCCAGATACAACAACTGATGACGGTCTGACTCCTGACCCACCCAGCCCTCCAGCGTTACATATTGTATTTATCTGTTTCTGCCTGTTTTGTTCCGTACGTTACTCGGAGTAAAGATAATTATTTGCAGTTTTGTGTCCTGAGTCGTGCTATTGGGTTCATACTAATCGCCCCGTGACAGGGTGAGTGGCAAGTACACCAAGAATCTGCCCAAAGTACAAATGAGAAAAAATAATTTGAATCCTTATAATTTCTCGGACCGATGCTGTCAGTGCTCGGACCCGAATAACTACTGAAATCCATGTAGCTCTTGTACAAGTGGTATATTTGAACAAAGGGGTGACTTTTACGAGCGTCCTGTGTAATCATTAACTGGATTTTTCTGCAAATCAGGTTAACAGGAGTGTGTAACCACTGGCAACAAAGGGCAAAGACCAGTTGGTAAATGTGTGCAAACAGTGTAACCTGCTGGAAGAAATAGGGGTACAACAGAACGATAAAACTCGTAACAGCATGATGAATTTACAGTGGCACCACTTTGCTGCTCTGCTCATTGTGCACTGTGTATCTGGTGATGTGTCTGAAGTTGGGAGGGACAACATGTTTTATGACTTTACTGTCTAAATAAGCTTTTTTTTCTCTCTCTCTCTATCTATCTCTCTCTCTTTCTGTCAGTCTCACTTGCCACAGTGGATGGGACACATTTATGTCTCGGGTATCTGAAACTCGTACTGAATGAGTTATAAGATGCTTGTGGGCCAAAGGGTCCATAAATCCCGGACTAGGCCATGTCACACTGCCCGTCCAAGCCTGCTCTTGCTTATTAATAGCAATTTACCCGCCTTGTGTTTGATGCAGTGCGGCTCTGGCTGGCCAGTCCACTGCAGGCCGCTCCCCTCTGTCCTCCACTCAAGGTTCAATCCCCGTTTCAGGCAGCTGCTGTTGGGGTTGAGGGCTACACTGACGCCTGCTGGTTACTAGTGGTACTTTCATTTTAAACCGCGTCTATCCCCATTAACCAATGCAGTGATCCTCAAACTGGAGCAATGACAACACATTTGCGCGCACATGGGCTGCATTCTCATGGTGATTTCATCAGTGTTGGGAGTAACGCGTTCTAACGCGTTACTGTAATTCCACTACTTTTTGCGGTAACGAGCGTGTAACGAAGTATTTTTTTAATCAACTAACGCAGTTACAGTTACTGAAATTTAAATGAGTTCGTTACTCGCGTTACTCTCTTTTGTGAAAAATGAACACTTGCAGACAAGAAGACAAGCTAGGCTACTTTAGCTGCTTCTGATCTGACATCGCAGGACCTTGGTGGCGCAATGATATTGTAACGTCTCGGACGTTATGGACTGATGACACGGAGACGGGACGACGTTATTATTCCTCCCTTTATTGGGCATCCACCAACACAGACAGCTGCTCCTCTCGGCTCAGCAGCTCGAACATCAACAACAACGGTTCCCGTCAACCACCCGTAACTTCCGTTTTCCGACAGGTTAACCCCGCCTCCCCTCTACTCCGCCAATCACAGGCACGCCTCCCCTCTACTCCGCCAATCACAGGCACGCCCCCTCGACCAGCACTCACGGTGCCACACTGTGATTGACAGCCACTTCCAGTGTTGCCAGGTCCGCGGTTTTTGCCGCTGGTTGAATTTTGTGTCCGCTGGTTCGGGTAGACCTATTTTGCATGCAAATTACATGAATATCTTTAAATAAAAATCCATATTTTAAATGAAATAATTAATTTATACCCAAATCCTACCAAACTGACTCCAGATCAGCACGTACACGCCTCACTAGCACCCCCCCCCCCCTCAATTATATGCAGCACCTCAAGGCACCTTTGTTTTCTCTTTTAATTAGTGTTAATACTGTGTAGGCCAATCACTTTTATTTCATTGGGCCTAATGTGGTAAAAAAAAACTGTTAAATCACTGAGACAGTTATTTTGTATTAAGTTAACTAAAAAAGGGACTTTTGTACTCCTGCTTGATTTGAAGGCCTGTTGCCCTGTTGATTGCAATAAATAGGTCTACAACATATGTTTATTGTGTTTGACTGTTCAGTACTGTTCATGACATTAAAAAAGCAGACATAAAAGTAACTTAAAAGTTACTTTCCCTAGTAACTAATTACTTTTTATATACAGTAACTAGTAAAGTAATTCAATTACTTTTAAAAGAAGTAACTATAACTAATTACTAATTTTCAGTAACTTGCCCAACACTGGATTTCATGTATGACTTTTTGACAAATGACAGCCCGATATTAAGGTGTGACGGGGGGGTGGCTAAGCCTCCTCTCAGACATAAAATCGCGTCCTACTTTTCCTCATTCTTTCCAGAAAAAAACATAGTTGCCTTTCATGAAGTCCTCGGAGTGGTGTCCTACTCTGGTTATAATATGTCTTGCTCACTCCCTCTCTCTTTTTTTAGAACAGGGCCTGGGTAATCACTCACTGTTTAAATTTGGAGAATTGTATCAGGATTGAACTGCTTTCTCTTAATCTTACTTTCCCTACTTTCCCTCTCTTAGAACGCTGCCTACCCATCACAAATATCAGAAGGTATATTAATGGTTCTGAAGTTATAATAATAATAATTATTATTATTATTATTATTATAATAATGCAAATCTTGCATATGTATTCAGTAAGTGTGTGTCGTGTTATATATTTTTCTTTGGGAATTTAAGTTTTTGACATCCCGAGCAACATGTTTGGACGGTCCACAGTTATTCAAAGTTTGAGGGTTTAGATGTGGTCACTCAGATGAGAATGAGGTCTAGGGTAAGGGTTGGACTTTCAGTTGTGATGGTTCAGGTAAGGGGCTATCTAATGCATTATATCAATGAGTGTCCTTACAAAGATAGAGGTACAGGTGTGTGTGTGTGTGTGTGTGTGTGTGTGTGTGTGTGTGTGTGTGTGTGTGTGTGTGTGTGTGTGTGTGTGTGTGTGTGTGTGTGTGTGTGTGTGTGTGTGTGTGTGTGTGTGTGTGTGTGTGTGTGTGTGTGTGTGTGTGTGTGTGTGTGTGTGTGTGTGTGCGTGCGTGCGTGCTCTATCTGTTTGATTCTGTAACTTGTAATGTAAATACCCAGGTAGTTCAGAGCTATTTCCCCCCTGCGGCGCCTGAATCACGAGCATGTGTTTTGCACTCCCCCATCATCTCGCCGAGCACTCATTTTGTTCTCTCTCACACGCGCACACACACACAAACACATTCATCCACACTTTCCCTCCCACTAGGTAAATTAACGTTATTGGCTCTGAGGCAAAATAGTAATAGCAACATGTCATCACGGGCGTTTTGTAATAATATCAGCAGGATTATATTGACAGAAGATTAAATTGTTATACACAGATGATTATACATCCTCAGAGGGGATGTAGCATTATAAGTTGTATTTACAATAAATGCATTCCCATCTCCCACTTAATGCAGCACAATGTCGTCAGCAGACATTAATATACTGTAATGGTCCAGTGGTCGGGACACCACTTAATAAACATGCTGTATTGATCATTGGGTCACAGTGAGAAGCACTTGTGGTTTTGATAGTATGTGTACAGGTTCAGGCCCTAATGCATAAGCACATTACATATAGTGTAGTTTATTGTTTATTATTCTCACTTTATAATCCTATTGACTTTTTCCTATTGATTTATTTAGCACTGCATACTAGTCCTTTTTTTTCTTGGCTTTAAATGGATCTCCTCAATTACACTGCAGAATATTTATTTCAATAAGAGAGGTAGTATCTAGTCTTAGAATCGACATCCATTTTTGATGAGGCGTCTCTGCTGTAGTGCTCTAATTCCACAGGAATATTTTCTGATGTAAATGTTTTCATATGTTGAGTAGAATTTTTTTTTGTTGAAGGACATTTTGTCCCAAAGAGTTTCGCTTCTTTTTCTGTATATATGCAGCTTGTATGATTTAAGGTTGATAACAAATTAACTAAATACTGAGACTATTCGTTCCCACATAATTGTGACAGTGAGAAAGTGTGCCTGTTCATGTAGAAAACCTTATGTGATTTACATATAGCTGCTAAAATAATATGTTAGTGTAAATGAATGAAAGCCAGATTCCTTTTTACAAACATGATGTGACTTTCCAAGGACATTCAATGACCGGCCAAGAAGTCAACTTGACCTGGGAAAGAACAAGGTTGACTTGCTGGAATCTGATTGGTGGAAAGTGGCGTGAAGGGAGGTGTATAATTCAGATTTAGGGAGTCTGCTCTTGAGGAAATGTTCAACTTGTTTTAAGACTGTATTCTTGAATAAAGTAATAAAATGGCTCCCGGCTGGTTGCTCTAAATCTGAAACCTGCCTGTCGTTTCATTTGCCACAACACTCATTTGTCCTCAGCCAGCTGTAAAGGGTAAACTGACTTTGTGTGACCAGAATAGAAGTAAGGTTGAATCTAATGCCTTTATGAAATATGAACACAAGGTGGTGCTCTCGTCCTCTGGAAGAGCCCCTTGGCAACCTGAGGCTATACTATGTGGCTGCCGGTGAGACGAGTGACCATTAACACATATTTACACCATATTTACACATACAATGTCAAAAGAACATCATTAAGGGGATGGGAGGAAGGGAATAAACAATGTAGAGAGTAATGTTAGAATTATGTCATAATGTCTAAAAAATAGAAAATGTCCATCTAATCCCTCTTCACACCTGCAGAAACATATAGGCCTTAATGTGCCTTTATTTTGAGATGTTCAGAGAAGCATAAACATCTGAAACAATTAAACTTTTATGGGAAAAATATCATTTGTCGTCATATTCAAATGTTGCTCAATTCTGATGTATGAAGGTGTGTTGCATCATAGCTTTCCAAAGGAAATAGGTTTAAAGCGAATACATAATAATAATAATAATCTGAATCTGAATAATAATAATAATAACAATATTTTAAGTATATAATATTAAGTTTCCATACTGACACTGTGTATGATAAATTAATTATAATAAAGAAACTGTTTACAGATTCAATGATTATGCCAAATTAACCATTTATTTTCAAAGCCCCAAGAAGAATATTATTGAATGATATGATAATATTATCTCGACAATACAGTGCCGATATTGCACAAGGAGAAATAAAGTGTCCTTCTCTTCCATTAGGCAGCAAGGGCTCAATATTAGGACACGGTGCGTTATCCGTCTCATTTGGCACAGAGCTCGTTAAATTGTTTTAAAAATTGCACAGGGCCGTTTTAATGTGATTAAGACACAAATTGAGAACACTACCTACCTCCTCCTTATAGCTCCTCAGTCGGTGGAAGATGCAAATGTCAGGCATGTGTAGTTGGAGAACAGAAGGAGGGGAGATGCTGTGCCGAGCTCCCCTGCATCCTTGACCCAGTCAAGTGGGAACTCTACAGTAGAACAGGAGCAAATCTGCAGACAATATTCATGTTCGGTGTGTATTACTCAGCAAGGGCGTGTTGGTTTGTAGAGAGTGTGAGGAGGGGATGTGTGTGTGTTTTGTTTTAAAGAGGGCAGGCAAAGCTGGAGCATCCCATAGCTGTGATTGAAGTAAAGACACACGCCGCCCTCTCCCCTTGCCTCTCTCTTCCTTTCTGCGGCCCTCTGTGGTCCCCTGGCCGTCCCCAAGTCATTTCAATCTAAATGCAAATTTCATCAACCTCCCTCTAAAAAGACTGATATTAGTATCAAATTCAATGTGTTACGGCTGTGTCGTGTGGACGTGTCACTCTCAATAGCGTCTCCGTTGCGGAAACCTGCCAATCTCCCTCCTCTACTGAGAATGGATCTCAGCTTTCTTTCTCTCTTTTCCTCTTGCTCTCTGTTTGTGCTTCCTTTCTTTTTCTACCTCCCTATTATCCCTCTCTTGGCAGCACTCTCTGGCTAACATGTTCCCTTTCTGGACACTTTGATCCCTCGGTTTTCTCTCTTAACTCCACATCCCCTCGTAGTTGGCCTTGTCTAACCTTTCCTCGAGAAGCCCTCCAAATAGATCCTCATTAGTTCTCCATATGTTGGGTTTCGCCTCCCAGAGCCCTCTTGCCCCCGCTCTGCACATAGCAGCTCACTGGGACTCTGCACACGCTTGCAGACCAACGGAGAAACACAGCAGAAATTCACTTGGCTCCTCACTGCAGTCACACACACACACACACACACACACACACACACACACATACACACACGCTTGCTCACTTCCCCCCTTTCTATTTCTCTCCATCCCCGTCTGAAAACATCCATCCTCCATGTTCCTCCCCTTTTTGTCTTCTCTCTGTCTTTGCAGTCAGGTGAATTAAGGTGGAGTTCCGGGACAGAGGGATGGGTGAAGAGGAGGTCTATGGAGTGAGGGAGAGGAGAGAGAGCAGGGA
This sequence comes from Pseudoliparis swirei, assembly GCF_029220125.1. Classification (NCBI taxonomy): domain Eukaryota; kingdom Metazoa; phylum Chordata; class Actinopteri; order Perciformes; family Liparidae; genus Pseudoliparis; species Pseudoliparis swirei. Next base: position 12,921,407 of record NC_079399.1, on the reverse strand, counting down.
GGTGGGGAAGCTGAGAGAGGAGGCAGAGCACCCCGGGGAGGCTGCGCTCCAGGGGTTGTTAACATGCAGGTTGCATATTTCTGAATTGCAGAGCAGCCTTATCTCACAGTGCTGGGTCACTGAAGCACTTCCTTTCTCACTGTGTGTGTGCGTGACTGTGTGCGTGACGGTGTGTGTGTGCACTGTATTCCTTTGCAAGTGCCTCCTTGAATGCATGTCGGCATTTTAGGTTGTATGTGTGCATGTGCCTGCATGTGATTATGTGCATGTGTGTATGTACCGCGATGGTATCAGCAGTAAATTTAAAGCTCTGATGGGGAGGGATTCTCTCTCTCTCTCTCGCCCTCTCTCTCTCTCTCTCGCACTGCAGCAAGAAACACTCATCAAACTGCAACACGCATCTCGCTGAAGCCCTTAGATACAGCAGCAGCAGCAGTAGAGCCCGGGCCTCCTGTTAACACACAGACATGACACGGCGACAGCCAACAGCTTAACACTCTGCTCCCCAGCTGGCTCTGCTCTCAGGTGGGCCTCGAAGGTCTGCCAGATAAAAGCTTGCACTGCAGGGTATTAGGTGTTCTAGCCAGGGGGGGCGACTCGCTGTGTTGCCGCTGGCCCCCCTTAAATAACCGGTGTCCCTGTCTGACTGGTGTAAGTTAAGGAGTCTGTTCGTCCTTGGGAGGTCAGGCTCTGCTTAAGGCAGCGTTGCATGCTGGGCCCCTACATCTCCAACATTTACCGTGCTCTAAATGAGCCTCCCTCCTTGACATCTTTGTCACGATCCCCTCCATTTGTCACAGCGTGGCAGTAACATTATTGCCATACACGTCGCTGTTGTCATTATCCAATAACGCAGTGTCATGCAGAGGTCAGAGTTTAAAAGGACGATGTGTGAAAGGACGATCACGTAATGCACAGTGGAGCTTGTGTGACTTCTACTGAATGCACAATTAGGTCTGTTTCTGCTTTGACCTTAGTGAGTGTGCTTTAGTGCATCGTACAAAGGGACAGCTTAGGTAGTATGCATGCAATAATACCTTCATATTTTCAGTTAGGATATAGTCTTGTGCTGTAGATCAGTAAGAGAGTCACTAAAGACCTTTCTTCACAGGTAGCTGTTGTCTCAGATTGTTTAACTTCAATCACTTTTACGCACCTGGAGAGGAAACGCTTTCCTGAATTTTATTGCACGCATTACTCTTACGTATCATAAGTCGGTGCCTACATTACTAACAATGCAACTCGATTCTAAACAGTTGTGTTTGAGATTTGGGTGTGCGATGCTAGTGGCAGTGTATGTAGCTAGCCTCAGAGAGAGATAAGGAGGAGGCTGCAGCGTTTTGTCTCAAACTCCACACCCCCAAAACTCCCAACTGGCACTTACTTTTTCCACATACTGTAGGCTTCCCAAGACCTTTAAATAAACTCTGATATGTAAACATGTAATCATCTTTTGTCTTTTCAGACATAGCTTGTGTGTCACGGGTTTTTCACGGGGTGAGGCTCAGGTGCAGAGACAGGCTGGACTCCAGGTTTGAGTGAAACAAAAAAACACTTTACTTCAGAAAAAGGTCAAATATAAAAGCTCTGGCTTAAAAAACACTAGGAATCACCATGTGAACAAAGACTGAGAGTGAGACATCGAAACAGAGACACTATGAGACTGAGATAAAGACAACAAACCGACTGGAGACAAGGGAAAGACTGGCACAATATATAGGAGGAAAATCACAGGTGTACGGCATGATGCAATCAGGGAGACAGGAGTGACTGAGGGCAGGTGAAGGTAATTAACTAATCAAGACAGAGGAGACAGAGGATAAACAGAGGAGACACAGAACACAGGAGACAGGAGACACAGAGCAGAAACAGGAGAAACGGAACAGGGCGTTACATTGTGACCCTGTTGAGGGTCCCAATCTTAGCCTAAAGTGGACTTAGTCCCTGTGTTGTCACCGACTGGTTAGTGGACTTCAGTTCTGAAGGCTTGTGTTTGTCATTTTGGCCATCACCATCTTGGTTCTTTGCTAGCAGAAGGACATGAGAGGAGGAAGCTAAGTACATCCAAACGCTGAGGGAGATCTTTTTGGGAGAACAAAATGTTACAATAAACAAACAAAAAACACACTGTGAACGGGTAAAAGTTCAAAACACCAGGTAGCCACGCCCTTCAGCAAAATGGGATATTACTATTCACTAAATTCTCATCATGCTGTATTAAAGAAGACTTGAAACTAAAGATTGAGACCATTCATTCATGCTTTACCATGTTTACAGAGGTTATAAATCAAGTGAAAAGTAGCTTAACTTTCGTAGACGTATGACTTCTTTTCACAACCACATGAGTAACCCCTTGTAGACTATTAGAAAGAATGTAAGTTTAAGGCACAACCGAATTAGCTTCACTTTTCAGACCTGCAGGTTGCAGCTGTCCCATACACCATGTTGCCAATCAGTGTATATAGACACATATAGACAATACCAATAACATATAACACCATTGCTCTGTGGTTCTAACACAAACTGAACATACAGCAATGCATATTGTCTTTTCACATCATTCTTTTCATTCAAAATGTGTCACTGCATGCACTCATGCATGTTTGTCAGTGCATGTTTGTCCGTGTGTGTTTTCCTTTTAGTGTGACTGTGTGTTTGTGAAAGTGTTTGATGTATTTGCGCGAGGAGACGGGATCAGGGGGTCTGTCTTCATGACTAAGTGGACTTGCACTTTGCAGATTCAGGTTCAAAACCGCTGCTTATAATAGACACACTTTAGATCTTAGCGGCCGACATTGCTCTTGCCTTCGATGCAGCTCAAGGTTGAATGGAGCATGTACTCGTTGAGAAAATAACATGTCTGTGCTAAACTACGACATGTGCATCATGGGTCCTTGAGGAGCACTCTACCAGAGGCAAAGCTCTCTGCTTTGGTCTCAGCTGGCTCCATTGTTGATCTCTGGCCCCTGCAAACACAAACACATGACAGCATTATATTTGCCACATCCAGACCTGTGTCTTTTCTCAGAAAAGTCATTTTCAGCTGCTGATATGGATTAGCTTAAATCTCCTGGCCCTGTGACGACACACCAACGCAAATGGGCCAGACAGAGAAGAATTCAGGGTTTAGAAAGCAAGGGATGTGCAAAGCTGTTAATTATTCTTGCCTCTTCTCAGATCAAAAAGGCTATCTTTAAATCACTAGCTTGAAATGATTAAATGTGGATTTTAAAACAATCTAAATTGTTATCCGCTATTGGTATCGGGCATTTCTAAATATATATTGTTGCCAGTCCTCTTAGCTCTCATATTGCCCCCACATCCTCTTCTACCTCTAGCTTTTCCTCTTTATCGCCTCACTTTGAATGATGTGTATTTATTGGTCGCGTTCCCTCTCTGCGTCTTATCTCTTTTGCATGGCTGGCTAATTTTTCCGGAGGTGTCAGTGAGCAAGGGCTCTTGCTTTGTAAGACATTGCGAGACGGAGAGGAAGAGGGGAGCTGGGTGAAGAGCATACCCTTCGGCCCCCCAGGTGATGTGGCTAAAGGAGCAGTGGATGAAAGGTGGGAGGCCAGGGCGGGGTGGACACTGCATGGCTGATTCAGCGACTGACAGACTGGCTGGCTGATTGACAAGCGAACAGGCCAAACAAGGAGAGTGAGGATGCACAGCTACACGCTACTGCCGGCAAGCATCGATGCTGCTCTGAGGTCCACCAAAGGCCGGGATGAGTAATACGTCATGTAGTGCTCACTCCCCCCCCCCCCCCCCCCCCACACACACACACACACTGCAGCACCTTCACTTTGGGGGATGGAGAGAGGATGAGAAAGAGGAGAATGAAGGTAAGGGTGACAATAGGAGAAAAGAGGAGAGACTAGATGGATTAATAGAGAAGAGAGTAGTGTAAGGGAAAGGAGAGACGCCCTGCCGGCAGCATCTTGAGCTGCAGAAATCAGCTTGTTTCTGTTTGGGCTCACGCACACTTAAGTATGTATATTTGTGCACATGCATGTGTGCATACAAGAGTGTGTGGTTTGTGTTTATGTGTGTGATGTTAAAGCATCAGGAGAGAGCTCTCTGCAGGAAGATGTCTAATCCAGTCAGGCTGTGCCTCTGCTCCCAGGCCCTGTCAGGTCCATCTTTTCTCTCTTTTTCTCTCTCTTTCTCTCTCTCTCTCTCCCTCTCTCTCTCTCCCTCTCTCCCTCTCTGTCTCCCTTCTCCGAGTTTCTTGCCAACCCCCAACCTCTAACTCTGCCACGGAGCTGACAGCTTAGGCCCAACAGCGTGCTAACCACATTACCTGAACTCACCACAGTCATTATCCTGCACTGGACCCACTGGAGCTTGAAAGTCATTTCAACTTCTCTGCTTGTAGAGGTTAATAGGTGTGTGGGCGTGAGATTACATCCAAAGGCTACGTAGCATCCAGCAAATGGCGTAATTCAATTATTTCCTGGGAGCACCTTGGAAGGACAGGTGCCAGAGGGTGGGGGGTTTTTTTCCGGCTTTATTTTCTGTTTTCATTCAGTTCACGCTTCCTGACTTGCATGTCAGATTTGATGACAAGAGACAGTCACAAGTGTCGGTGCATCCGAAAGCACAGACGTATCAGCAGTGCTCCACCATCTCCTGGAGGTGATGCTTCTTTATGGACTAGACCTTAAATAACCTGAAACTTCTCTTTCTAACTCTATTTGAAAATGTATCATTGGTTCCAAAAAGAACCAGACCTCAAGAAGATTTCATTTCAGGTGTTAAAAAGACAATGCTGCTTTTTATAGTGAGACTTTGACACCTGTACCTGTGGTACAAGTTAATAAAAACTCATTTTATTTTTCAAGATTACTGTTGCTGAACTTTATACAGCTTGTAGCTAAATTAACTAATGGCTGCTATTTTTGTGCAGATCAACATTTCTTTTTTGAGAAAATGTTCTTGCCCAACTGTCAAGTCGGGCCAACTTTTCTTCCTGGCGACTGGTTTAGACAATAACAGACATTAGAAACAAAGAAATAACATTTTAGATAGGTTAGCGGCTCCTTGACATAGGGCACCAGCCACTTGCTTTTAGTGGAGCATTTAATGTGTAATGTGCAGATACAATTACATTTCATAGCAGTTCTTATGTAGTAATGTTGACAGTGGAATCTTGGTCCTTATATTGGCAACAACTTGGCTGGTATCCACTCTATAATAACACATATTAATATAACATGTAGCTATCAAGTGAGATGTTTTTGAGATGTAGCGCAGACAAGATGTGCGAAGCCAGCTGTGTAGCCACATCGAGTATGGTCGCTAACACAAACATTTCATCAGACATGTCACGAGGAATAGGCAGAGAGACAGAGAAGGATAGGCGTGTTACCTTCATTCCACGACAGGGCAGCTCAGACTAAATGAAGGCCAGGCTCGCCAGACACATTGCACAACACGTGACCCTTCTTTTTAATACTCATTTAAAACCCACTAAGTGGTCTCACGCAAATTTGAAGGAAGTGTCACGTTGCAGATGTATACACAAGAGAGAGGAAATGGAGATCCATCATTTAGAAATGGTAATTTCCTAAATTTCCCAAAAAGTCCAAGCTGACTGAGAATCACTGACAGGAATCCGGGAGTGCTGAGCCCATTAACAGGAGGAGATTTTTTTGTTTCGCTTTAAGGGCAGAAAATCTCTATGTTTAACTCCTCTGCATTAGGAGCCAATTACACGGCAGAAAAAAAATGACCCGGGGTAGTTTGGTGTCCAGGGTTGTTTGTGCTGACATTCTGCTTTTCAAATGCCAGTCTGTTAATTATGCAAATGACCTACAAGGCCCCTGTATAAACATATACGTAGTCCTTTTTATGTGTACATAGTCCCATATATGCTGTGAGTTATTAGAGACAGCAAGCCCTTGTTTCGATACAATAAACAAAACATGTAAATATGAAATGACCCCTCCGGCTGCAGCGAGCCTGCCTCTCCAGTATCCCTCTCAGACTCTCAGGCCCTCACTCTCCTCCTCCCCTGTCCTCTCTTTCCTTGTGGTGCATCTCTTTGCGCAGCGATGCTATGCGACACTGGCCAGCTTTAGAGAAGGCGAGTCCACATTGCATTAATTCTGAGCAGAGAGAAATCCAGTATCAGATGTAATGGGTTTGATTTCAAAGCCCTGGGGCGATGTTCTGTGCTGCTGTAATGGTGGTGGGAGTCGGCAGAGATCCTGCACTCAGAATGCTGCCTAACACACACACACACACACACTCCCTTCTCTCTCATGTCTGCTCTCTCATTCTTTCCCTTCTTGTCTCCTCTTTCTTCATCTCTATCCTTCCATTTTTCTCTCTCCTTGGATGACCAGAGGTGTACTTCACCCCGCCTCCGACTTTTCCCAACCTCCTCAGCATGTTGTTGCCTAATTACTGTCTCTAAACAAGGGGCTTTGTCCCCAGCAGTCCTGAATTTAGTGTCTGTTGCTGATGGATAATTGTTTTTCTTTTTTCCTCCTCGCTGACTTCCTCCGCAGCTAAGGCCAGATTTAGTCAGGTATTCTTGAAAAGGCATCACTGGATAATGTGGAATAAGCCCCAGGGTAAGTTCCCCTTTTTATTTTTTGCTTCTTTTTTTTCATATTTAATTAAAGAGCAGCCTGCTATCGTGAACAGGGCTTCTCTCCAAGACAACATATGATTCGTTCAAAGAGTGACAAGTCTAATTGTTTGCTCCAATCATTGCCATCACAGAAACTTGTGCACTCCCTCAAACAGACTGACACACTGTTGACTAATCAAACACACCTCTAGTGCAATTTGATACTCAACGAAATATTTGACACTTATAAAATTATGAGGTACAAAGTTGGAGCCATAAAAAGATGTTTAACCTAGTAGCTCTATTAAACTTGCAACTGCATGCTTTATCATGCATTTAACAACAATAGCCTGGTATTTCTTTTTGGGGCAGGCTTGGGCTCAATGCGGTGGGAGTACAGCTTTATGGCTCTTTGGCGACCATGTCCTGTATGCTTTATGACAATGGATGGATGTGGAACTTTTTCCAGCCTCTTCACAAGCCCAGAGACTTTAGGGGAAAGTCATGAGACTGAAGTAATAAAACAGCATCCAAAAATACCTAATTGAGTCTCTTTTGTTGAAGAAGGTATGCGTCGTGTAGCGTGTTTGCATTGATGTAGACTCGACATCAATGCAAACACGCTACACGACGTTGTAGAGGGTGAGTGCTGCCTGGCTTTGTTTCATTATAGTTTTAGTGGAGATTCTACTCCCTGCAACATGTCCCAGCAACCTAAAGATGGGGCGTCAGCACCTCTAATGTGGCATAACACAAACCCCCCAGAGCAAGCTGCTGTCCTCTGGCCTCCCCACCTCTCCTGCGTGTGGAGCCTTCGGGGGAAATGAAGGGCTTCCCTGGGCTCAGCACGAAAACGGGAAAGCTTACGTTTACAGCTCCCTCCATCAGCTGGCGCTCCCCTTATTATTGTGATGGATGGTGAGGGAAAAGGATAGAGCGATGGCCCTTGCCTTCTCATCACCTATCCATGAACAGCAAGCAGCTCGAGCGACCGTGAGGTAATTACACCGTCATTATAATGTGCACCTTTGCACAAGCATACACACTCTAACACTACACAAACACACACCAGATGGGGTCCCCAATGTCTTCAGCCTTGTACCTCCCTCCCTCCCTCCTCCCTGCATCCCTGCTCTACTATATTCTCTCCTCAGCTCTCCCTCTCTGCTTCAAGGGAATTCCAGTCATCCAAGAGAGCTTGCCAGCTCTGGACCGTGGAGTCTGCCTGTGTCTGTGAGCATCTGTTTGTATTGTATGTATGTGCACAAGCTCACATGCATATACAGATCCTCTGTTCATGTTAACCCTTAGGAACGGCCTGTTTAGCATTGGGCCCTCTCATCACTGACATATGTGGATGCTGTTGTGAGGCCATGCTACAGGGAGCAAGATCTCCTGTTCTACACCAACACATTGTTTCACCGGGTCAACATGTAAGAACAGTTGTTCTTCCAGGGTAACTAAAGAGCAGATGGACATGTTGGTGTGCCCTTCAGGGGTTTAAGTTCTTGCCTTGCTGCAGTGATGTAGTGTATGTTTGGACACCATGACATCACTGCCGGCTGCGGTTACAGGTCTGACCTCACAAAATCACTCTCAGCAATGGAGCTGCAACCAACTTGAAATGATAAACTAAATAAACCACAAACACACTGCTTTTCCGCCTGGTATTAAAGGGAAAGTGAAGTGTGTTGTGGGACCCTTGTTCGCTTTACTGGGAAGAGTTAAAAAGAATCTCATGTGACTCTCATGTCGGTACGTTAAATATGAAGCTAGAGCCAGGAGATTGTGAGGTTGAGCAATGCCAGCAAATAGTCGAGCACATAACCCCAAACATGCTGTACCGCTTCACTTGGTGAGCTTTAAGGGTGCTGATAGATGGATTTTTTTCCCTTTAGAGAAATCTAGCAACGATAATTTTCTCCTGACTGTGGCTTCATATTTACAGCACTAGCATAATCGTCTTCTCTTCTAATTATTAGCAAGAAAGCAGACATGCGTGTTTCCCTAAATGTTCTCTTCCTTTAAGATACTCATTAATGGCATGGTGTCCATGCAACTTAAGTGTTTGCTGCTGTGTATGTGTGTGTGGTAAAACCATATGCATTAGTGCATATGGATTTTCACATTCAATAAAATAAAATAATGTTTAAAACAAATTCCTTTGAAAGGGTGTTTGTATTTATGCAGATTAAAATAGTTTGACAAATTAAATGCAGATCAATAAGCGTTACATAGCCTAAAGCCGAGAAAACAACTGTTATTTTAAAACAGGGAAGAGTCAGGGTGTAGCATGTGTGAGATTTTTTTTTTAAATAAGACATTAATTCACTTTGCATGGTAGCTAATTGGTCAAATGAGTATTTGTATCCCTCTGAATGGCGAATTTTATGAAAAGCTGAATGATTGTCCAACTCCATGGTGTGTATGTGATGTGCAGAAGGATGGAAGCTATACTCAATCAAAAAACAACTCTGATTAAAACATGGGAAGCTGTGGCTGATGTAGCTTACCACCACCGGTATGACTGTGTGTGTATGACTACTGGACTCTGGACTGTAAAGCGACTTTGGGTATTTAGAAAAGCGCTATATAAAATTGAATGTTATTATTATTATTATTATCAGTTAAACTTTGAAGGTTTATTTCATGTCCTTGGCCGACTCACACCTCTTGTTGCTAATTGTAAGTCAATGGAAGAGGGAATAAAGTGTAGAAACTGTGCCAGTTCTTTTGGTCAGGTCATTGGACACAGACATGGCATTGCTGTTGAAGTTAGCCAGTCATGCTGGAAGAGTTGCCCCATTTCTTGCCACGGTACCTGTGCTCATGCACGTGTGTTAATGTGTTATGCATATTGATAGATTTCTAACAGGAACTGGAGGATGGGCATTTTCTTTCCATGAGAATAAACAATAGAAATTATACACCATGGAAGCGTGCAACCAGTCTATAAATAGCAGCTGTGCTTTTTTTGCCTGGGGATAATAGTTCCATTTGTACAGGTCAGACTGAGATCTTGTGTTAAGCCTCTGCATTGAAATGTAGCCATCACATCTCGTGATGCTTGCTCTTACAGGGGCCCCTGCAATCTCTAAAAACAGGGGTGCAAAATTGAAGAAAAATGTGTAGGAGGGGACTTTTTATATTGAAGAACTGATGCTGTTTATCATCAGGTCAGGGGTCAAATTAGAGCCCTCTAAGCCGAACAGATCTAAAACTTCAGCTGCAAAATGTCATCAAATGCAAGCCATGAGAAAAGTGTGTGGCGTCAGAAGGCGTGCTGCGTGTCAGTCTCCCCTAAAAGCATTCAAGGGAAATCAATAGTGGTCTCCATGAGGCTTAATCCGGGATCCACACTACTACCGTGGCAGGCGGCCAGCTGAGTGATGTGTGCGGTTTAAACGGCCCCCGCATCCTGCCCGTTTATCTGTAGGTGTCCCGATGATCACTCGACTTTCTACTCATCTCGTCTGGCTGGTTTTTTTTCGTGTGATTTTTTTTGCTGTATCCCTGCCCTCCTCCTCCTCCTCCTCTTCCTCCTCCTCCTCCTCCCCTCCCTCTCCCCACTAAGTTCGATGCGATCGGCTCTGGGCCCTGCCGTGAGTTCTCGGTGCGGGCGACAGCGCTGCTGAACATGGCGTCAGACGGGATGATTTTAACGAACCACGACCACCAAATCCGGGTCGGGGTCTTGACAGGTAACCGCAGATTTATCCATCCGCTCTTTCACATCACGTTCATGTTTCCGTGAATTCATTTCCGCCGGCGGTGCGCGCGGATCTTCATACATTCGGCTTGGGGTTGCGTGGTGGCGGCTCCTCGCGCTCTCGCTGTCCTATGCAGCCTCTTGAAGGCGACGCTGATTTAAAGCCTGCTTTTTATTCCTTCTTTTCATTTACCGGTCGGCTTTGCATTGATGTACCAGCTACATGGCAGCCAGTGCGGTGGCGGCGGTGGATGTGGGCTCTGCGCCGGTCGGTGTCCGCTCGTGGAGGCTGCATTTCATGTCGAGCCGTTTTCCTTTGCTTCCAGAACAGGAGCTCCGTTTATGTGTATTGAATAATTCATAGCCATATCTGCTTGTCAGAGATCAACATTACAGCTGACCGTGTGTTGTGTTGCTGCTAAAGGTGCCCGGCTATAGATTGCATTATTGACACCCAGCTGACCACGGCGATTTTTTTTTTTTAAGTGTTGCTCACGACAGCTGCTGAAGGTGGATGTGGTGATGAGGGGATCCTTGGCCTATGAAGAGCAGAGGATGATCTGAGAAAATATAGGTGGAAATGCGTGTAGATGTCGGCTGTGGTTTATTTTGTGAATGACAGTGCCAGCCGAGGAGTTTACGTGACACATGATCAGGGCTCTGGCTCGGTGTGCTGACCCTCCTGACAGTCCTCTGAATGTAACGCGATGACGGCGCGTCTCTCACTTACCGATGTTGGAAACGGTATGCGCTTGGATGCGATGGCTGTGAGGCGGCGGATGGTGTTAGATCTGGTCGCCGCCGGCCCTCATTTTTTTAAATGTGTGTGTGTGTGTGTGTGTGTGCAGCCTACTGATTTGTCATGTTTCTGGTCGGTAAACATCATGCGAGGCGAATCCAGCGGTTGTTAACATGATCGGAAAGTGAGTTTTTTCTTCTTCTTTTTTTGGAGAATGTGGGAAGGGAGGGTGGTGGTGTGGTGGATGTATGATGAAGGCTGTTCAGAGGAATACCTCTCTCTCTCTCTCTCTCTCTCTGTGTGTCCATCCTGTGTGAGGCTGATCAATATTTCATGAAAGAAGTGATCTCACACATACGGTATTCCTCCGTATGGGAATCCAGTGCGGAGGAGGGGGTGGTAGGCGCTGTGCAGCGATGGAGGAATGACTGTGTAGATCCTCTCCCGAAATCTGCCAGGGAAACCCCAATCACCAACAACACCACAACCACCCGTCGCCTCCTTCTCCATCCCTCCTCCTCCTCCTCCTCCTCCTCTCCTAGCGTTGGAGAGCGCTGTCCGTGGTGCTGAAGTCCAGCATCACTCACAAATCAGTGCGGTACTGACCTTACCACGGTAAATACTGCATCAGATACACCCAGGGATGTAGAGGAGGAAAAATCCATCTCAAGTCACTTACTTGCTCCATCTCCACTGTTTACTGACGAGGTATTTGGAGCACATGTGGAACAAATAGCCACAAACCGATGAGGAATTGTTATTTTAAGCAGAAATACACATGCTGTTTGCTGGATGTTAGTCACCAGCTGAAGGTGAGAATATACCCGTCACTTTTTTTTTGTAACACTACATCAATGCCTACGCCACATCAGAGAGGTTAATTTCTCTATGTGTCATCAGTCACTTGAATCCCCAACTGTAGCTCTCGTGTAGTGACAGATTGCCGTTTTGATCTTGCTATGCAGTGTTGACGATTCCAGCATCCGTATGTCGATGTTGAGAAGTGCAGAGACTCAACAGACCGGCTTATTTGTCTTTTTGATGTGTGTGTGTGTGTGTGTGTGTGTGTGTGTGTGTGTGTGTGTGTGTTTGTGTGTGCATGGAGTAGGAGGGCTTGCACTGTCGGGGAAACAAAGCATCAAAGGAGTGAGCAGAGAACGGGGAGGAGACGTTCCACGGTGGCATTAAGTTGCCATGTGTTACCTGACCCTTGACCTTTTAAGAATCTAATTGTGGCAGCATTACTCATGGCTACAAAGAGCGTTGTGAATTTTCCCCCCTTTTTTTTCTTTTGTGAGATGATGCATTTTGACAGCAGAAGTTCCCCCGCTGTGCTGCTAAGGGGAAGCAGAGCTCAACATATTCAGGTTATATCTCTCTTTCAACACAGAACCTTTGTTGCCACACCTCAGTCTCATACATCCACAGTGTTCATTAGTTTGCTGTTGTAGGGCCTTGTGTGAGCAGAATGCTAATCGGGTCTGGAGCATGTGCTCAATCTCTCTTCTCGTGAGGGTGAAAGGTCAGCCGTCCACCCCTGCATCCAGTCACCGAGGAGGAGATGAGACCTTGGCTCACCCTCCTCCATCACTTAACCCCACTAGGTGACAGGGACCAGGAGACATCTCAGTTTAGACCGTGGGCACACAGTACAGGGAAGTTGAAACTGACATGACCAAATGTGTGTGTGTGTGTTTTATTTCATGGGATCTTTGTATTAGAGGTTTGATTTGCGAGGAAAGGGAGGGATCTTGAAACCGGATAATTGGGGTGAACATGCTGTCACTTGTCAAAGATGTCACGTGACCTTTGTCAGGAGTGGATGGACGCTTCTCTCGCTGTGCTCAGCCTCTTGTGACGTGTGTGTGCACCTGTTTGTACGTGTTTGTATATTTTGATGCATCAGTGCTCATTGTTTCTAGCTGTTGGTGTTTATTCCTGTTGAGCCTGAGTTTGACTTGTCCCGTGTCTCTCTCCCCGGGCCTGCCTCGGGGTCTAGGCGGCTTCACGCTCTCTCATTTCACCTGATTCTGTGGAATCATGTGCATTTGTGTATCCAGACATGCAGGCGTAAAAGAAGAGGTGGTGACGTGTGGCCTCAAGTTTGTGACAGGCAGAGCATCATAAGGACATACCAAAAATAAACTGGGGTTTTCAGACATACATTGCTTTATTGTAGGGGTGCTATAGTTTGCTAGGTTGACTTAGATGCATGGTGTGAATTGATAATATAATGACACATTCCAAGATTCTTCTCAAAACCCTCATGAGACACAGGCTGGGTTGTACCGCATGTCAGACGCACACCAGCTGATCTTTCATGCATAAACACACATGAGAGTGCACATGCATGTGTGTGTGTGTGTCCTCAACATGTGCAGTATATGCATTTGCATGCTCTTTGTCTTTCTGCACTAACACTAAGCTCTGGTGGGAAAACACATCTTAGCATATCACCCGGCCCTAAATATAGCTACAGTATACATACATTTCACCATCACACGCTGAGAGAGAGAGGGATGCTGGCAAAGAGAAAGACAGAGGCCTGCAGAAGGCATTCAGCTGTTTGTTAATCCGTATGACGCCAGTGTGTATGTGTCGGCCCAGACGGTGTTATTACACAGCAGCTCTCCATGCATGGGCCTCGGATACTCTTGCATGTGTGACTGGATTTACAGCCCGTGGCCCATTGATGCTGGCTGCTGAGGGTGTGTGGCTGAACTCCAGCCCTTCCTCAAAGAGACGTGGACACACACTCTGCACCGGGCCTCCAATGAGCAGCCGGGGCTGGAAGGCTTCACTCTGCAACAGACAGCACACATTTTTACCTCTTCTCTCTCTCTCTCTCTCTCTCTCTCTCTGTACATCAATCTCTCCCTCTCTCTGCATTATATTTTCTCTAGCCTCAATTGTAACAACAGAGAGAGGCTCAGCGATGTGTGGGCGGCTCTCTAAACTTACATGTCTATCAGAAAGACATGAATCGTCGGCAGACAGGCTTACAAAAAAACCACCACATTTAGATCACTCGCTCAACCTTTCTGCTAAGTAGAATATGTCTGTGACTCCGAGAATGCAAGCTTTTATGTTGGCAGGAGTGGGGGTCCATCCCTTAATCGGATGTGGCCTGCATTTGTTTATGTGCTAAAGAAGTGAAGGGTTGTCCCAGAAAGCCTATTTTTTATATAATGTATCCTTTGGTGCAGGCCTACATGTTGATTGTGTGTGTGTGTGTGTGTAGTCCCCCTTTTCTATTCTTCCGAGTGTGTGTGCACGTGGGTTGCGAACATGTAGGCGTGCCTGTTGGAGTGTGTACTTGTCTGGCTGCAGATGGGATAATAACTCTTTAATCTGCTTTTCCACATAATTTAATCTTTGGAGTTTGGCCCAAGCTCACCTCAACAGCTCCGGCGCTAAAGAGGCTCACGAGAGAAACAGGAGTCAAGTCAGCAGATGCAACCTAGCGTGGCAAAGCACCTTGACCAGAAGTAGGAGTCGCCGTCATCTGTCACTGGATGGCGTGGGTGGCTGCCAAGTTATGGAGCAATCTCCTCTGGCTGTCTGTTTCTGAATGACTCAATCGACTGACTACGAGGGAGGCCCGGGGTCTCAGCTGCGTTTCTTATGTTGTGAGCACTAAAGGCAGATCACATTTTGATTTGATTAAAAAAAAGGGTATGTATGGTAAATGCAGTAGGCCTTATAGCTGCATTGCACTGTAGCCTCTGTTGGTTGGCACATGATGTAACATGGATTCTCAGTGTATTATATTTTTATTTATTATTTAGTGAAATATGGTGTAGAGTTTTTACATAATTACACATTTTTTAAATTTCTCAGCGATAGTACCTCCAGCTTTGTGCATTCCAACAAGCACCATCAGCTATTGTTGATGGTGGGAAGCTTTTGAGGGTGTGTGTCCATGCTGTGGACTCAAACTGGTCGACTTGGGTGTCTATAGTGGGATAGTGGGAACGAGGGCTCTGTGATAATTCAATGTTATTTGCTGACATTGCATTGAAGATCAAGTTGAATCTTTCTCAGTAATCTTTAACTGCAGTTAGCTTTGATAAGAACCATAGTACAGGAACTTTAACTTTCTAAAGAAAAAAGAAAATAACAGAAAAACCTTCTGATCTCTAATTCAGTTGTAGTATCGGTCCCATTACATTGTTGGCGAATGAAAAAAATACACCATCAGACTATTAATCAGACACTGAAATGGATAGCAAATTGATCTTATCTTGACAGGGTTCAACTGTTTAATACACTTAGCCACAGGATCTAGAAATATGTAGAATGAAAGATTATATTGGAGTTTCTTATTAATTTTTTTTTATGTGGATGACCTCATTCATTTGCACATTTGTGCTGCTTCCTTGTTATTTTGTATTTTATGTAAAGCACTCTTTTTAATGATATGGCACGATATAAACAAAAGCATTGGACTTTAATTGACACTGAGACAGCCAAAAGTAAAATGCTGACATGCTGACATCATGACTGAATAACAAAAACACAAAATAGATGTTAACATTCGGTTGACTTGTGATAGAGTGTAACGATATATGTGCTTCGGATGGGACTCAGAGAGCCCCAGGCGTGTGTCTACCAATAGCGTGATTTTACTCCTCCTCTTTCCTGCTTTGCCACAAGGGTGTTCCCTCGCAACAATATGTGGGCATCTGTTCAACAGTATGCTTGTTGGAGAGGGATACACTTGGAACAGAAGAGCTAAACGGGGGGAAATCCCAGACATTGGGCATACGCTTGAGATGCTTCTCATTTCCCACCAAAATCACTTCCCCACATGTGAGTGACTGCTTTGTACAGACCTGTGTAGCTCTTGCCTGTATCAACCTGTCTGGCTTACGAAAGACTGGGAAATCAGAAATAGTTATTACATTGTTATCCCAAAGGCCATGAAGACAAAATGACAGGAAAGAGACAGACCTGGATGTTTTGTTTGCTGTTATTTAGACTGGAAACATAAGCAGCCCTGAGTTTAGCATGTGGTCAGACGAGGATTTATTTTTTGTTTGGGTGGGGCTTGTACTGTAGCAGTGGTTAACACACTGGCCGACACTTTTCTTACTTTCTCACTCTCTGCAGCACACACGCACACACACACACACACACACACACACACACACACACGCACACACACAGCTGTGACCAGAATAGACAATACAGAATCAGGGACACAAACACAGAATGAGAATTAAGTCTTCACTGCAAAGGAATTACTTTCCGCTTTGAGTAGTGGGGACTGGGGAGTGAAGTGTGGAAGAGGGTGATGCTCCTCCCCTTTTGCACACACCCCTCTCTCTCTCTCTGTCTCGCTCGCTATCTCTCGCTCTGCTTTCATAGCCCATGTAAATAATCCTGCCGTACTGTAAATAGTCTTCAATTGGGATGCAAGCAAGAACAACAGACAGACGGTATTTGGCGGAGAAGGAGCAAAGTCTCCTCCGCTCCCGGCTCTTGTCAGCTCTCCAGAGAAGAGCTCCATCGGGGCTGCCTAAAAAGCTATTCCCAGAATGGATGCGTAGGTGTAGGAGAGTTGGTCCGTTCCCACTCCCTCCTGGCGTTAAGCAGTGTTACAGTCTGTCATTCCTGTGAGACGATAATCACAGGAGGCTAGCGTAGCCCCCCCAAAAAACGAGGGAGATTGCGCTCGATATTTTTCGGAGTAAACAAAGGAGCAAAAGAGATGCTGGAGCTTTTTAGTGTCAGCACTTATGTTGTTTTGACAGAACAACTGGCATCGGACATGCAGAGCTTGAAGCTATTGCTTTCTAATTCTATATTGGTGATACAAAGGATAGACAAGTTCTGAAATGAGTTGTAAAAGCTTCCATGAGCGGTGAGGCTGCTGTGTCCAAACTCTTGGATCCATATGATGTCCAAGGACAGGTCACATGATCTGCACATCCCGAAAGCTATTAATGAGTCAAACGTAGTTTCACTCATGTCTCTGTTCCAATGTCTGTCTTTCATGCTCAGTTGCAGAATCGTCTTCCCCCAGAAAGTTAGCGTCTCCGCATGTTGCATTCAAGCGCGGTACCGCTGTGTGTCCCCTGCGTTTGGGCATTTCTGAGAACTCGAAACCCAAAACACGTAGAGTAGAGTTATGTCAGAAGAAAGAAGCCATTTCCAATGCAATCTTTCTCTTTTCCAATTCAATCACAAAATGTATTTGGACGAAGCAGTAGGCCGGAATTTGACCTTTTTGGGGAAGATGACATTTTTGCGGTGTATTTTTCAAAAGTTGGACAACATCTAAACGCGAGGTATTTTTACAAATTGATTTTAAATCCCCCGAAAAAACTATAACACTGCAGCTGCTGCGACGGTGATGTTTCAAATATCCTTTTGCTTTTATGACAAAAGCCACTTTTTCTTTTACATTACTATGGAGAGAGACAGCGTGTGCCCCCCCCCCTCCCCCTCTGCCCCCCCCTCTGCTTTTGTCGCTCCACGGTGATAACCTGTGCAAGCAGAGAACCGCTGAGTGATGGCGATACAGATCGAGATAAAAGATACAGTGGTGCTTTTTTAACTGATGAGTCATGCCGCTGGAGCCCGTGTCCTAGCTTGAGGTGTTAATTAGGGCTGGAGGGACAGGGGGGGGGGGGGTGCAGGAGGGACGTCGGGGAAGGTAAACAAGTAATTGATTCATCAGCATTGCCCAGTGTGCTGCCATGGCGCCTTGTGTCTTTATCAGTCCTCATCTAATAGGTGTCTGCAACGTATACCTCTCTGGTGTTTCGGGGGTCAGCTCGCCTGTATCCAGCATCCATCACAAGCTGCCGGGGGCTATGCTAACAATGCTAATAGTGTCTCCAGTGCATTGAACACATTCAGCTGTGCCAATACACACATTGTAAGAACCGATGGACACATTATATTTGGTTCATCTGGTTGTTTGGTTGCTTCGTGATATCAAGGTTTGACCATTTTCTTGACTAGTTTACGTCGAGTGGCGGTCGAATAATTCAGACCCTTCAAGAAAGAGTAACAATACAACAGGATCAGCAAAATGCACTTATATGTACTTTTAGGATTCATATTACTGCTGACTCAACGTGTATGTTGCAATTAACAGAATAATCAAATGTTGAGCAAATGTGGACTACTTTATATACTGTTGGGGAATGAAATATACAGCAATACATCATATTCTCTAAGGTTGTCGTGTGTGTGTGTGTGTGTGTGTGTGTGTGTGTGTGTGTGTGTGTGTGTGGTGCTGTGTCCTTTGAAAACCATGTATCTCTAAAAAGTTAACTTTTCATGAGTTCAAGAGGCTTGATCCAAGAGGCTTTTTGAATAGTTTTTATACAGTATTTCCTGAACCCATTAAGGAAGACTTGCTGAAAAATTACAATTCGAAGTGTCGAAAATGGACACAAAGATCACATAGTTTTCGCTGCTTTCCCTTTTATTGTGTTTTTTGCTGATTTAATGTGTCACTCAAAACCGTGATCCAATTCCAACTGAGAGTCGTGTGATCCATTGCACCACTAGTTTGACATAGACATTACAAAACCGTGATTTATTTCTGTGTCCAAAATGTAGACCTCTGTCGTAGAAGTAGTAGTTTGCTTCTGTGCAATACTTCTGGAAGTTAATGGATGATCAGCTTTTTAGTGACTCGAAGGTGCGTTGGATTCTTTGTCTGTCAGATCACAAACATGTTCACGGTAAGTGGAGATACAGGGTGACGACATCCAAGTGGAGAAGAGTCATTATGTCCTTTTTGTTCACAGGTGAATTAAACGCCAACATTGTGTGTCGAATAAATGAGCCGCAGAATGTGATGTGGTTGTTAGAAAAACCACATCATTAAAGGCGCACCGGTTTTACAATGTTGAATACAGTTTGGGACGTATGAAGTCATCTCGGTTTGTTCATGGAAATGTAAAATCTGTAGAAGAAATCCTGCGTTACAAACATGGGGATTGGAGTTAGCAGCACGTGGATGTTCCAGGCAGGCGGTGTCAAACAAAACACACGATGGAGTTACATGAGAAGTGTAAAAGTTTGTTTTTCTGGTTGACTCATAACAGGAACTAAAAGTCAGGATATCTCGACCTGTGCTCTGATATGAACACTCGATCTGTTTCTTATTGAATTGCCGGTGACTCATCTAACACATCTGTTATCTCTTCATTTAGCATCCTGCAACACAAAGCAAGTCAACGGATTTCATGGACTTATCATATAATAATCACAATAAGTCGGCGAATTGTTTCCACAATTACAAACATGATCTGAAGTGGACTATTTCATCTCATTCTTGATGCAGTTTTGGTCCAAACAGCCTGCTTTAGAAATGTATTTATTTATAAATATCAACTTATTAACTAAAAAAATAAATATTTTGAAGCACCATGGGCAACGTGCTGTAGCAGCAGTTTCCCTCCTCGACCATCAGCAGTGACACGAATCAGGAGCTGAGAGGGGGAACTGTTGGGGGAGCTCCTTCTCTGCAGCTATTAAATCTGGCTCACTGCAAGAAGAGACAGGGAACTTCATTTATGTCAACAGAACTTCTTTCAGCATTTCGACATTTCGTTCCTGTTTGCCAAACAGAGAAAAAGTGTTGGTTGTAGTTTGAAGAGGGTCGGGTTGGAACACAAGAGACAGAAGAAACGGATCCAGTCGAAGTGACGCGAGTAACAAATACACACAATATGTGGATAATAAATAAGTAGCCGCTTTAATTTGAATTCAAACATGCAAATAATACCAAATAGAAAAGCTTGAAGTTAGGAACAAGCACACACCACATTATATGATCGGACATTAATAAGAACACAAACGAGCATCTCTACCAAGAAGGGGGAAGAGGATTAGCAACGTGTGACTTCTGGCTGTCACCCTTGGCAACGGCCATTCCGCTCCTGCTTGACACGCTGCAACAAGTCCATCGGCTTGTTACTTCCTCAAATCCCCTCGGTCTCTCCATCCGTACTCCTCCCCTTCTTCCCGAGGGCCACGAGGCGGCCACGTCGAGGTGCGTGACACGCGCTTCTGGGAACCACTGCCGCCTGAATTTGGGAGAAATTTGGGGATTTTTGGTCGCGACATATGCAAAGGTGACACACCGACGAGGGAGGATATTTGGGAAAAGTGTCCAAGATCTACATGATGTTTGATGGTTCTCAATTAAAAAAGGCTTTCCCCTGCAGTGTTTACAGTTGCTATGGAGTGAGCGTTACGATTGCATTCATAATTGAAAGTAATTATATCATTCGTTGGCTCGCTCACACATTTATATTTACATCTTTTGCACGAATCAATTCCATATCAGTGATAATTGAAATCGAGTTTGACGAGTGTTACAAGACTTCAGATATAAATATAACACATTAGCTCTCTCATTCCCACTCATACGTCACATTTGATCTCAGACCATCTCCCTCTCTCTCAGGCGCTATTTACATCCCCTCTCTCTCTCTTTCTGTCCTTTCTTACTTTTTACCTTTACCTTCGCTGTCGGTCTGCGCTCCACTCGCTCCATGTGCCTGGCAAAGTGAGGGAGCGAGCAGTACGCGGGGAGCATGTACATTTGAATAATTGAGGAGGCCAGCTCCTCCCTCACGGGGTGTGTGTGATGGCCGACCTCAGGCCGGCGTGTGTGTGTGTGGTCAAGGTGTTCTCCCATTCTCCTCCTCTATTATTCAGCGTCATGCATTTTTCATGTCTACCACGAAATCCTTTCAGATCATGGCACCTGGGAATCAAATATTAATAGACACCTGCCAACACACTCGCACATGCATCAAATACTCAACACACACACACACACACACGTTTGATTTGCATGTCATGGCTTGACTGCTTTGTTGCCTTTTTGCGTCATTGATGGTCTTACAACAACATGACTATCGACACATGACAGGTGTAGTCGGGTAGTTTGTCGATCAATGTCATTGCCCCACCGGTTATTTAGTTTTCTGTTTTCTCTTATGTGGCACGAGATTTATGGAGAGACATTACGTCTCAGTACTAGTGACCCAATGGGAGTATAAACGAATGTGCTGATAATCCAGAAGTACTGAGTTGAGTCTTAAAACGAGTTAAAATAATTCGTCGGTTGACCAAAAAATGATTCGGCGACTATTTTTTTGGGAATTAACAATTTAACTACATTTTCAGGCAATTCTGATTTTCTTTGTTTTCATTAATTACGTGTTGTGGTTGGACAAAAAAGTCAATCAAAACTGCCGTCTTCTGTTCCAGAATATAGTGATCGGCATCTTGCACAAATGTCTGACTATTGTATCGACAAAAAATTATTAAATTATTGAGTAATGAGAAATAATGTCCAGATCAATGGATACATTCACACGTCAGTTTGTAGAATTAAGAAACTGTAAATACATTTTAAAAACTCATTCTACAGCATTTTAAATGGTAATGTTAGGTATGAATTAATGTATTCAAGGTGGGTGGCATTTGTTTTCTGCAAAAGAAGGCTGAAACAATTGTTAGATTACTTAATTTGTCAATTGTTTTTTAATTGATCAATCAGTCACCAAATGTGCAGCCACAGCACCCCGAATGGATTAATGGTGATAACCAAGGAAATAACCAGCTGATTAAACAGTAATGAAAATAATCATTGCATACCTATGGGGGATGAAATATGCATTTAAGATCACCATCATGCATTTTCATATCATCACAACCATTTTGCATATCTTTGTCAGTAGTAGTAATAATTATTTCTCTGTGTACACATGTTCCTAATAATTAGAGGTCATAGGTTTAAATTCCTACACAGCATCACAGTCAGTGGAAACCCCCTGAATGCTCTGACTCCTCCAGGGGCATCCCTCTTGGTTCCCCCTGCACTGACCTGTACATGTGTGTGTGTCTCAGTGGGATAAGTGATGAGATGTGTGAAATATGGCAAGTGGAGCACTCTATTCGGCAGCTCCCGCCTCGCCTCCAGGCGTCCTTCTGCTCCGACATCCAGAGAAGCTGAGCGAGAGAGAGAGACGTCGCAGGCTGATATGCTGGTGGGCCTGAACTAGAAGTACAGAGGAGTTTTGGATTTAAACAGCCAGACACCAACCACCAAAGAAGAAGACACATCGACTTCAGCTGGCATGAGCCTTGAGGAGAAGGAGAAACTTCCAACTGTGCGTGCGTCCGTGTGTGTGTGCGTGTGTGTGTGTGTGTGCGTGTTTGCGTGTGCAGGCACATGTGTGAGCTCTGACAGTGGGAAGCTGCAATGTAATTGCTGACACTGTCCAGAGGATTGAATGTAATGAAGGTAGCTGCTTACAGGCTGCTTCATTAGTACAGCCGGGCCCGAGGCACCTGTGTGTGTGTGGTTGTGTGTGTGTGTGTGTGTGTGTGTGTGTGAAACTCTGCAACCTGGGAAATAAGGAGAGTCGAATGGTTCAGGCACACACATACACACGTGTACCAGCCACCCACTCACACATTAACAAACACACCAACAAGCACAGGAGGCATGTGCAACGTGTTGATTCTGACTTCCATCCACAGCAGTTCATTTCCTCCATGTTGGGGCAATCCATTTTTTGTACTCGATAAATATTTAAAAAATTGACATCGAAACTGCAACCACTTTGGAGGTGTTGTTGGAGTTGTCACGGTTGACCCGAAACAAGCATCAGCAAGAAGTTCCTTCTTTTTGAGGAAGCCACCGCCGGACGCACCCTTAAGCGCCGCCTGTTGAACAACTGCATAGATTTGGGTTCTGCTCGGTTCGTTCCACTGATTTCACGACGGTCGGCACAACGTGTAAAGCTGCAGCTGTGCTGATCGGGCTTTTGTCTTGCCTTTGCGGAAGCGTGGCCGGCATGAAATGGGATTTTGCGGTGCAAGGAGCCGGGACTGGTCATGAGGAGGGCAGCCGGCGGACCGGACGATGATGAGCCTGCCATCCTCGCCCTGTGGAGATGCAGTTTAGATTAACTTTCCACTTAGTGAACAATGTGTCACTTACAATACGGTCGCATCTCCTTCTTCCAGAAATCGGCTTGACAGGTGCACCTCCTGAGACGCGTCAGCCCCATTCAGGGTTGGGGTGGTGTATCAGATGATTCCCCTGGTCAGCATGAGTGTGACTCTTACTTTGATCAGAAACCTGCCATTGATTGTGAATGGCCATCTGCCAGCCTGACCTTGACCTGTATGACCGAGTGCAGTCACATCATAACCCTTGACCCATCCGTCCCTTCCTCTGTTCTTCGTTCTCTTCTTTCCCTTGAGTGAAAGATCACAGCGAAGCCGAGGGGAACATTCCTCTATGAAGACCAATCGATACCTGATCTGATTAGGCCTAAGCACACACGACAAACCCTAAAAGCCAAAAGATAAAGAGACCCATTGCTAATGTTAGCCATCCATTCCAGAGCCCGTCCATTTCCCGACCCTTCTATCTTTAGTCATAAGTGAAATGAGCCGAGTGTTTTCCATGCAGATTCCCCCGGCTCATCCAAGGATGCAGACTAAGCCGCGGTGCAGCCCTGGGTTTCCCTACATCAGCAGCTTGGAAGGATGAAGGGGGAGGAGGGGGAGGAGGGGGATGGGGGCAGAGACGAAGGGATGTTGAGGCAGAAGGGGAGAGGATGGAAGCTTCTAACGGGAGGTATCAGACATGTGCAGCTATATTGATGCCAGTGTAAGCACATTTCTATTGAAATCAATAGAGCTGCTCTCATGCTCATTTTGGGCTTCTAACAAGAGGACGGTACCTGGCTCACTCGTGGAGCAGCCGTAGATAACGCTCACTGGAGGAGCTGCGTTGGGGGGGGGGGGGGGGGTGAATATGCCAGTTAGTTGTGAATTAATTTATATATTTGTATTTCTGTCAGCCTGAAGTGATATCCTCCTTGTGTCTTTAGCATATGTTGTTGTCTGAGCTGCAGGATTCTATTAGCAGCCAAATTAAAGTGTCAGTTCACACAAATTACACACAAACATTATTTTCACACTTATCTCGAGAGGTATCTGGCAGACAGTTTTGTTTTTTTCGTCCCAGATTTTGAGAAATGAGAGTCCATTCACACAATGTTCGTAGTGTTGGCTTCCTGGTTAGCAAATGACGTGGATTCAGTAGGTTTCCAACTCGAACAAATCACTTAGCAAATGTCTTTCAGACCCTTTTTAATAGTCAAGAGCAACGTGCAAATGATGTCGGGACATTATGTCCGCTAGAACTAATAGAAGTTGAATTCAAATCAAGTCTTTTTCTGTTTTATGGTTCACGTGCTCTCTGCATGTTAATGTTTAGGAGTGAATATACATATTGCTGCATGAGATTGGGAGTTTTTGTTGTTCAACAAGACCAACCGATGTGTGACTCTTCTCTATAGAAATGATGCCCTCAAGTTAAACACAGGAGACTCTCTCACTTTGGTGCATATTGTGTCAATATGTTAAGCTAAGTAAAGTGGCTCATGAAAAAGTCTTACGTTTGGGTACACCTGTTATTTCAATGTGTCAAATACATTCAATACAAATGTCATATCTTCTGCTGCTCATCTCATTTAACTTCAATAAGGCTTCTAAGCTCATGAAAGGTGATATTTCATTAATTCTAACAACAGTTATTTTTAAAAAGTTGCAATGCTAGATTTGGAGTTGATGAATGTCATCAAACCCCAACCTTAAGTTTAAAAAAAGATTGTTGTAGAATTTGTAAATGCAATTTTCTTAATAATTTGAGAACCAGGAGCAGCATTTCATCCATCCTGATTGTATCAGGGTGGTCACAGAAATGTAAAACACATGTGTAAATCTGTAAAGCGCCAGAGCTGAAACAGAATGCTTGTTTAGGATGCGTCAGTTAAAAACTACTTCGATGTTATTTTTCTTCTTGCACTGACATATACTTCAACTCACACCTAATATGGCTTTTATGGTAAACTACATATGAATTGCCTATACAGCGTGTGCAATCATGTGATCCACCGTGGGCATTGAGTGTGTGCGTGTGTATGAGTGTGTGTGTGTGTGTGTGTGTGTCTAAACAGCTGTTGTAAATGCCACGACGAGCTGGCTTGCCATGGGTCCTCTACCATCGAAATGTCCCTCCAATCCATCGATTTCATTGAACAAAAAAAAACCTACAGGGGGGAGGATATGGGGAAATGTGTGTGCATGGGGAGGGGGGGGGTGATGTAAAAGCTACAGGGGCATTTCAGTCATGGCGTGGGAAACGAGATACAGGAGAAGGGAAGTGGAAGGGGGGGGGGGTTCTATATCCAAGCTCCCTGTATTCCCTAGCACTGTAAATTGTCTCTAGAACTTTTTTCTGTGGCTTCATTCGTAAGGGACTTTTAAATATTCATGGCCTCGTTATGTAATAAAACATCAACACAGGAGATCTTGGTGGAGCGCTGCAGGCTGTTGGGGGATTCAGTCTCTGGCTTTTCACAGAGAGAGGTGCAGCGGAGTGCTATGAGTGAGAGAAGTGACCGGTAGTGGGCTGACCGTGGAAAGTTTCTGAACACGCACTGGATCACAAGTCATCTGGAGGAAGTGAAGACAGTATGTTCAACCTTAATTGTTGCTGTGTTGATTGCGTGTGTGTGTGTGTGTATTATTGGTTGCTGACTGAGTATGCTGGTGTTGGGTTTGGCCTTTCATGTTTTATTCATTCCAAAAAATTGTCACGACTCAAAAAGCAGGACCCAAAAGCACGACTCCAAAGATCAGGGGTATCAAAAGGGGTTTATAAGAAAAACAGAAAATCACAGCTATGCTGGAAAAAGACTTTGAACAAAGTACAAAACAAAATCACAACTATGTTGGAAAAGCAAACCAGGACAAAAAACTACACTATAAAGAACGATCATGACGAGACAAGAGACAAGACGCAGGTAGACACAGGCTTAAATACATGAGGAAACGGGGAACAGGTGGACACAATCAGGCAATCACACTAACGAGGAAACACCAGTGCAGGAAATAAAGTTTCTGAAATGAGAGAGGACAGTTACTACAAAATAAAAGCAGACATGGAAAACAGGACTTAAACCTAAAACTTAACACAATCGACGAGACATGACAAAAATGACAGTAGAAGCAGTCCTCTGGAGCTGGGGTCACTCAGGGTCAGCACAAACCTTCTCCCAGTTTCTATGACTTCAATAATAAAGGAATTTGCAATCAATTAATCTATCAAATAGTTTTTTTGTTAATAAATGAATTTATAAAATGTAAAAATGTGTTCCTCGTGCTCGAGGTGGTGCACTAGATTGTTTGTCACAAGGCTAAAACCTGAACATATTCAGTTATCAATAATATCAAGCAGAAAAAAGCCATATGTGGATGGGCACTGGTCAAAAGAGGTGGTGGTCGTGTTGTGTTCAGGTGTGAATACGTCCTGAAGTTTGACATTTTTCTTTTCGGTCGATGACTTAAATGATTCAATTATTATACATTACTGTCAATTAATTTTCCGTCAGTTGACAAACTGATTAATTGAGTAATAATTTCAGCACTATAGTCATAATGACACTTCCCATATATTGATCCATAGGCCCGTTAAAAGGTTATCCTACACTAAGTGAGTGTCTCGGAGCAAACTTCATCTATCTAATCAACCGCCATGTGAGCAGAGTACAGATAAAGATAACACGTATTGATATTAACTGAAAAAGCCCATGATCGGACACCATTATCCAGATAACATATCAAAATATAGATTTCATGCTAATATCGGGTGCAAATCGGTTCTTAATGGTACCTGTCTTATATTCCCCACATCTATATGTCCATCTGTGACCTTTACTCTTGTGCTGTTTTGAAATGATGGATTCCCTTCAACTATACTCTGCATCCTTCTTTTAGCAGCCTCCCCCTATCAGCCATCTCCCCATCTTCCCATTTCACTCCTCTTATTCCCTCCCTTTCTGCTTTTGGAGTATTCCCAACACTACTCCCCTCTCTCCTCTCCCCTGTTCCTCCTCCTCTCATCCAGTATGAATTGCTCTCTTAATCCTGTCCACTCCACATGTCCTTCTTACCACCTCTCCTCCTCCTTCACTCAGCCTAGGATGGATCTCTCTCTCCTCTCCGGAGAGACAGGGAGGGGGAGGAAGTTTGAGGACTTTGGGCCTGGGATGGGCCCTGCCTGCCTTCCTGGAATAAAGCTGTGAAGAACTGAGCTGTCTCTCCCTCTCTTTGTTTCACTCTCTGCACATCTGTGGGGGGGGGGGGGGGGGACTGGGCCATGTTGTGGTGTGTTGTTTTGTCCTTGGCTCAGCATGGCTGCTGGATTTTAGCCGGGCGATACGCCGGAGTAGGTTTGGATTTGAGATGCGGATCGGCCCACTACGGATGAGCCGGGCTCTTCGGTGTAGCAAACGATCGGTATTAAGCCAAAAGAGTAATTATTAGCTGCAGTATTAGCGTGGGCCCAGTCCATATTTTGGTCTGTTTCCCTCCGTAATGTTGTTCAATGGCTGGCTCAGAGGTAGCAGGTGGAGTGTCGCACTCCTTGCATGATGTAACTCCACCCCAATTGAGATGTGACTTCAAATAAATGAAAATCAAGCTGCTGGTTGGCTCCTTTCCCCGCGGATATAAATAGTATTTTCAAATCTTATCTAGAAACAGTGTTGTAGAGGGGAGAGGCTTTGAAATGCAGCCCGACGATTAGGATCCCATTGTTCCGCTCCACACCCCCTCCATTCTCCCGGCTGCTTACAGTAAGCCTGAGGATCTGTGTGTATGTGCCTGAGTGTGTAGCCCTGCACATGTGTATGCATTCATCTGCATCACAGGGTGATTGAGATCGGGGCGCGTGGTAAGATAGCATGTGCATATGCGTGGTGTCGTGGGTTTGAGAGTTTGTGAGTAATTGGTGTGTGTGTGTGTGTGTGTGTGTGTGTGGTGCTGGGTGTGTCTTTGATGATGGATGCTGTGCCTCTGCTGCTTACCCCACTGCTCCTCTCAGAATTAACAAGGTTGCTAAGATACAGTGGGTTTATATTAGATTAGGTTATCTGCTGTTATTGCTGTTACTATATTTTACCCAGCACCGTGAAGCATTTATTAATTTGGAAATGTACCCTGCCATGGAATGAAGACGCTGGTATTTGTGCACCACTGTTCCCCGCCTCTCCTCTTCTGGCTCAAGCTGCTGAAAGCCCCCGGGTCGGATGTCTGCCCCTCCCCATTACAATCTGAAGGCGTGTCCGTACTTCTATTTATCATTAAACTCATTTAATCCCAGGCCTGTGGCCCAGTGTTTCCATTGGACACAAACAAGCCAGTCCAGGAGGAGACAGGAGGCGGTCATATCACTTTGGTTGAGGCTTATTGGTGTCCAGAGGTGTTGTCCCTCCCACCAGCAGATGTCAGCCCAATCCAGTGTTTGACCTCCATAGAATCTTCTCCAGGGCTGGAGGGCCATTGCCGCTGCTGTTAGCAGATAAAGTACAGGAAACAAAAGAGATGCCAAGTGGGCTGTTCAGAGGAGGGAGGCCATGCGCCGCACGTATTCAGCATTTTTAGGAAAAAAGGAACAAGCACTTTTTTCGGAATAATTTACGTTTTCACTGGCAAAGCTTGTTTAAACATTTTACTGAAGAGTTGATCAATTTGATATCCATATCTTGCCTAGCACTAAAATACCCAAGACACATTCACGTGTCTTTTAAGAGCAGCAGGGTATGGTATATTGTCATAATGATGGAAAAGCACTGTCAGAATTGGGCTGGAAGTAAACTTTGGCTCAAGCCACCCGAGGCGCTATGTAGCGGATGTTGTGTGTGTGTGTGTGTGTGTGTGTGTGGGTGTGTATGTGTATGTGTGAGAGGGGAGGGGGGGCGTGCGTGTAAGAGAGAACCTCTGAAAATACCTTCTTTAAGGGAACCCCCATTAGTGTGGGATCCCAGGGAGATAATGAGCGCTGACTGCTTTATGTCCTGGAAATGATCGAGTGGAACGTCGTAGCAGTTCATGAATCCTCTCAGACTGACGGCACGTAGCCTGCTAGCTAGCAGAGCTATTGCATTACAGATGGACAGCATCTAGAGTTAATAGTCAGAAAAAGACAAATAGCATGCATACTAACTGCACTCTGACTATGAGCAACAGGTCCTGTCTATTCTCCAGACAGACAGCATCTGTCTGACTTGTTAGAAGGTGCTCTGTCCCAATTCCACATAATGTGTTTCGACGAGGAGCTGACTAAAGTGAGTACGCTCAAAAAAGTCTGTAACCGTGTCAAAAAAGGCCTGCTGTCAGTGTCCCATGATGTAATGCATGGAATAGGGCTGGGTGATAATACACTGATGGTGTATTATCTTTCTATGTAATCATATTGTGATCAAATCAAACATCATAATATTGTGATATATATATATATATACTATTATGTTGTCTAAATTTCACACAAAAATGTCCTTCTTAACCCTCCTGTTACCTTTACATTTACTAACATATTTTACCCTTTGGGTCAATTTGACCCCAGCAATTAAAATCTCCAGAAAATTATTAGAATTAATATTGTTTCCCAAGTTTAAGTGTGAGGCACTTTATTTTTGTTTGTTGACTACCTAAATAGCCCTTTAAATATATAAAAAAGTTGATATTTCTTAGTGAAAAACAGCCTCAGGTCAAATTGACCCGAAGGAACACCGACATTAAAGATTGAATGGGGTCAAATTGACACGAAAGGTAACAGGAGGGTTAAACCGATTAGCATGTATTTGTTTACATTCATGTAAACATGGCTTGGACTATTTATTCATTTATTCTCTGTAAATTCACTTGAAATGTTTCGCACCAAAGTTGTTAATTAAACGAGAGAAACTTTAAATTAAAGTATTTAATTCACAGAATATGCTTCAGCGTGCCACAAAGACTTCCTGCCGCTCTACTGTAGAGCAAAGGAGGAGCTCCTAGCAGCAGCGAGTGGTGGAGAAACAGCTCCTGCTCCTGGATGATCTTTGAGACTGAGAAATAAGTAGCCGACTAAAACTCCTTTTCTTTGTCTAAAAGTACAACACAATATGTAAAGATAAAAATACCGGTGCAGAGAAGGACTCTCCGCCTGTGTGTGTTGTTTCCTGAGCTTCTCCTTGCTTTGTTTATAAAGACTTGATACAGGTCTGTTAGCACACACACTGCATCCCCCTTTTTTAAGCCTACGACAAAATGGTACAGTGCATTTATTTCTTAATTATTAACTTGGATACCTAAGGCTAGCAGGAAGCTTAATAATAAAGGCATCTGCATCATATATTAGGCATACTCACATACTAGTCAGTGGTTTTACCGTTTATGCATGACAGTAGACTCACACCACATGTTACTCTCTATTGCCTATTCTCATTTGTTTACTTTGTTTATTTGTTTATGTGTGGATGAATTTAAATTTGATGCCAAAGTCCAACCTCTTGGCAACAACATAACTTGTGGCATACATACATTTACTTTGCCAGTGGTGGAAGAAGTATTCAGATTTACTTAAGGAAAAGTAGTAATACCAAACCTACCACTATGGAAAAATGCATTTAAAGTATCAAAAGCCAAAGTACTCAT
Source organism: Pseudoliparis swirei (assembly GCF_029220125.1). Taxonomy (NCBI): domain Eukaryota; kingdom Metazoa; phylum Chordata; class Actinopteri; order Perciformes; family Liparidae; genus Pseudoliparis; species Pseudoliparis swirei. The sequence goes on along the minus strand of NC_079399.1, from coordinate 12,890,834 downwards.
GAATAAAAATGGCCACTGTCAGTATTTTACTATTACAGCTACATGTGTATCTCTGCCAAGAGAATCATGGGATCAGTAGCTCGTGTGTGCGTCCATGTGTTAGTCTGAGGGAGCGTGCGCCTCTGTTTTTGTCCACAGCTAATCTCGCATTCTGCTGCAGCAAATTGCATAATATTTTTGGTTGGCCAGCTTTATAAATGGTGTGTTTGCTAACAGCTAATGGAACCAGAACACCTCTCCGTAACTCAGCTGCAAGTTTCATTTTGTTTTTTCCGGGATTGTATGATGTATCTATGGAAGCCCATTTCCGCCACTGTGATAAAAAAAATGAAGATCCTGTAAATCATAATTATGAGATACTATCTCATAATTTCGATTTACTATCTCATAATTATGAGGTGCTAAGTCATAATTTCGACTTACTATCTCATAATTATGACTTAGCATCTCATAATTATGACTTACTATCTCATAATTATGACTTACTATCTCATAATAATGAGATACTATCTCATAATTTCGATTTACTATCTCATAATAATGAGATAGTATCTCATTATTATGACTTAAAGGATCCTAATTTTTTTATCATAGTGGCGGAAACGGGCTTCCATATGTATCTTATGTGACCACCAGCTTTTTCCCTGCACTAATCAGTGCTTGTTTTTTTAGTTTAAATGAAGAGACAACCCCTACAGCCTATTTGTGCTTAGACAGGAGGGGGGGGGGGCTGTACCCATTCAGTCACACCTGGTGGAGATCTGCAATCTGCTAACTTTCTAGTTTTAGATTAACACTATTGATGCATGTCGCCTATGTTGCATTTTTCGGTTGTGCACATTTCACTTCTTCTTCTGTTCGGTAGTTTAACCGACTGCAATGCATCATATTCTGTAACACCATGACCAGGTGAGCAACGACAGGGAAACGGAGCAGAACAATACTTTTGCTACATCCACTTTTCTCAACCCTCTTTTCTTCCCTTCCAACAATCCTTCCTTTCGTGTCTCCCTTTATTTTCGCTCCATATCAACGTCTTTCCTTGATCAGTTCTCTTTGGTATCCTGATGTCTTCCCCTGTGTCCTGATCTCTCCTGCTCTGCTACGGCTTAGCAATTAACCCTTTTAAGAGCGTACGCAAGTGTGTGTGTGTGTGTGTGTGTGTTTGGATGTGCACGTCTAGATCCCATGTGTGAGTGGTGTTGCCCTGCTTAATGCTTCTGAAGCACAGGCCTCCTGCTCTCCTCCCACTGCTGCAGCCTGGGGATATCCAGGCTTCTGCACTCAAGCGTGCTCACAGGTGGAGGCAAATATGAGACGATAGGAATCAGTCCAGGCATAAGCACCAGAAAACAGATATTACATTTTAAAAAACATACTACAATTACAGAGATGCCCATGAAGATAAATACAGTGTGGTTAAACACATTAAGATACTCCATCTCAGGAAAGCAATGTATAGAATATTATAGCCTTGTGGAGTTTCTGAGTTGGGTAGTAACATCCTGTAATCATAATAACAACAAATAAAAGCTGATAAAAACAGAACAAAACTCCTCAGAAACAATATATCTGCTGTTAGTCCTACATGCAGGTTTTTGAACGGTCACCGGAGATGTTTAGTAGGCAGGCGATGAAAGCTGAGCTGCAGAATTACCTGGAAAAAGGTGTATGGGCGGAGCTCGGGAAGTGGGAGGGAGCGAGCGTCTCCCCTCTTCCTCCTCTTGCTCCATCCTCCCTCCCTCTTCCCCTGTCTTCAGCTCTTGTACAGGATCACATTAATATTCCTTTGAAGCCTGTTTTAACTGCAGCCAGATTTCCTTCTCTTCCACTCTCACTCCTCTTCTCCTTTTTTGTGTTTCCCCCATTTTCTCCCTCCCGCTATTGTTTTGGAGCAGGTATCGCTTTCCTATCATTTCTACTAACCGGTGCAGCAGGGAGGGGCAGTTTCATTACCTTCACTCAGGAATTCCCCTTGTTGCACAGACACACACACACACACACACACACACACACACACGCATGAAGAGGAGTGGGGGTACCGATGCCTTTGACAGAGCGTGTTGATTGGTTCAGAATGGTTGCTGCCTCTTGTAGGAGAGTGGAACGGCTATTTTTAGATCAAGGGGTAGCTGGGAGAGAAAGACTGAGGAGGGTTCTGTGAGTGCGTGTGTACTCGTGTGTGTGTGTGCTTGTGCGTGTGTGTGTGTAAGGCATCCTGCAGTCTTGAAGGAAGTTCCTTCTTCACACACATATACACACAAACACACACACACACATGCACTTATGCAGCAGTGCCCCTCTAAAGCCAGGGTGTATTCCATGTGCTTGCTCCCCTTTTTCTCTCCTCCCTCAACCTTTTCTTCTCGCCCCCTCCCCCCCCTCCTCCCCCTTCCCGCAGCCTTTCTGTCTCTCTTGTTTCTCCCTCTCTTTCTCTCTGAGCTGGCTCAGTGTGCAAATGTCAGCACTCTCCCATTTATTTGCCAGAGCCCAGAGCAATGTCCTGCACCCTCTGTTTACCTCTGTCTCCACAGCGCTGCTCCGTCACCACTGCTTTTCTCCCGCTCGCCCCTCCCCTAAAAAGAAAAAAATCCCTTTTCGTCCATTCTTTTCCACCTCAATCTCCCTTTTTCCACACCAACATCCTTCACTTGCATCCATCCTCTAGCTCTGTTGCATTCCTGTCCTTCACACACACACACACACACACACACACACCCTACCCTAGCCATACCAATTCCATTTTTTACGTCATTCTTGCTTCACCCATCCATCCGCCCCTCCTCTCGTTCATGGATCATGGCACTTCATTGGAGTAACATCATAACATTTCCAGTCTTGTCTACAACTAGCACCACCACAACCACCACAACCACCACAACCACACCGCCATTGTCGCCCCCTCCGGTGCTTCGTTTTGACTCTGACTATTTTAAGACGCTAGCGTGTCCGTCCACATTTGGCCCTGTCAGATCACAAAACACCTTGTCTCGCTCTTCATCCTTTTTCATCTGTCTCTTTCTGTCCCCTCTCACTTTGTTATTTCTTTTCCCATTTTCCTCCGCCCATGTCTTCGTCCTTTATCCCTGTCTCACTCTATCCGTCACTCTATCCGTCTGTGATCACAGGATGACTCATGTGGCTCGCACCTGCTCTGCAGTCGAGGGGCTGCCGTGCTTTTATGAGAAGAGGTTGGAGACGATGAAGGTGTGGCTTCACGTAGGCTCAGTGTGCTCAAACATGATGCAGAAGATCAGGTAGCAGTTGCGCCAGAAATGTTTTTTAAATAGTCAGGTTCACCCGCCTTATTACAGTCAAAACTGACAAGTGGAGCTCCAACAAATGAGAACATCATATTCTCCCTAAAGTCCAGTAATCAGACTCTTTTCACTTGAAATGTGTATCAAAATGTAAGAATACAAAAACAGACCCAAAGGATTCAGAGATGTGAGCGATCCTTGGTGTTTTCTTATCTAGTTTTCATCATCTCATCAAAAAGAAAGATCATTTTGGCGTGTTTCGTCATTTTCTTCATCTGATGTTCAGTCACCCACCTTGAGAAGTCACATGCGGCATCCATTACTCACTTTAGAAAACTAGAAAACAGCCATTCTCGTTTTTTGCGAGTGAGTGAGTTGGCATGGGAGTAAAGAATGTTTGGGGGAAAAAAGTGTTTCAGTTTTTGGACCTTTTTCCTTGTACTTAGTCACAGTTATGAGAAAGAGTCATTTGCAGCAAATCGTTGCCCCAACAGTAAATTATAAAGTTGTGCTAAAGCCTTTGCATTTCATTTTGGATTAATTGTGAGTTTTTCTGCTCATTTTCCTTTCTTGTGATTCTCTCCGTCTCTCCAGTGAGTGACAGCTGTTTTCGGAACCTTGCAGAGGACCGCAGTGGCGTCAACCTCAAAGATCTCATCCATGATCCCTCCCTGTGAGTATTGGCCTCTTCATTACAACTCCACCTACAGGGATGATGAAAGAAAACATCAGGCAACACCTTCCTACACACAATCATGTATTCAAGAGTCCTCCCAACTAACCTTAAAGCCACCACACTTAAAACAGGCGTTCTGCCTGTGTGTTGCTCTTGCGTGAGCAATTTTTGTGAAATTAAAATATCTCTTCAACACAACAATTTCCAGCATGCATGGCAACAAAAAACAAAAGAGCTGTAGTGCTCTTCTGTTTGAGGATGACTCTCAGTAGCTGGAGGAAATCAGGAGGAGAAATCAATACTTGTTTCCATTAATAGGGATGTGATCGGTGACATGCAGGAAAACAATAATCTCCATCACAACTTCAACTTTATGTCCCAACAAACAAAAATACTGAAAAGGATCTTGTGCTAAATGCATTAAATCATTGTTTTTGCACCTCTTCAAAAGCTTTAAAATGTGCATGGCAGTGTTGTTGTCAAGACCACCTAAACTTAGACCAGAATGTAACCAAGACCATAATGCATCACGACCGATACAAGAACAAGACTTTGAGGGATGAAGACCAAGATTTGACCGTTGCGAGTCCGACACTACATAACTCACGATAAAATGTGGAAAATGCAAACAATAGGCACCACTGAAATAGATATCAATATTCCATAAAACACAAGTGAAGATTACTCCTCTTTTATTGCCATATATAATCTATATGTGTGTATAGATATGTGTTCATGAGAAAGGTCTTTATAAAACAATCAGAAGGCATTGCAGAGGTACATTTTCTACCAGCAATCACAATAAACTTCGACGATGCACGGGCAAGTTAGTGATATCCCCTCAGTTGTGCTCTTGACCGGCCTTGAAATAAAATCCAGAGTCCTCTTTGTCGGAGACCTTCTAAAACTGCGGTCGATTCAGCGACGGGACCTTCTAAAAATGAGAACGATCTCCGGTTCGAAAACACTGGTGCACTGTTCACTTTTCTGCAAGCTCCAGTCAGATATAATAGAAGTGGCAATGAGCGTCACTTCTGTAAATTCTTTAACTTTAAAGCAAAGCAAACCGTTTTATGAGAGTGTGAAGGTAATAAAAAGCTATTCACAAAACACACTTATTACACATAGCATCCCACCATGTAATAAGACACATGCTCTGGTCAACCATAGCAGCCCACTGCAGAAACTATTGAGGTGATGTTGTACGTCAGATTTGATGTCTCTTAAGATTTATAAGTCAAGCTCGAGCTTTCATATCACTGCACATGTCGCACGTTGCTTTTCCGAATGACGCTTCAGCCTGCGACTGGAACGCGATGAACTGTGACCTCAGACGCGCCGCTCCAGACAACCGAGTCATTCTCCAAACAGACATTGATTTGCTGCAGCTGCCCTGCTCCTCTGTCACAATACCACACCAGTCAATACCACTGGAGTGTCACCAGTTCCCCCGCTCTGGGACCCTGGACTGATCCATGCTTGTCATGTCCATTATGGTATGTTTATTTTGAGGCCGATGTGTAATATGTATGTGTCAAGTCTGTGTGACACACAGAGGGAGTGCGAGGAGGCTCGTGCCATGTCTCGTGCGTCACGCGAGACAGAGCGCCAGAGAGTGATTATCCACCGCATGCTTATTCATACAATACGCTGGAGGGAAGGTTTGGAGGTTTCTTTTGTTATGGGTTTTTTCTCCCGTGTGTATCCATAATATAATCCATGTGTGTGTTTCTTGTGGGCTTTTTACAGTTGTGTATTTTATAAGGTGATGTCCAGTAAACACGAGAGACCAGCATTGATTCGAACATATTTTTGAAGTTCATGAAAAACATTATTATGTTGCTTTTTTACACACATCTCGTGTAGTTTACAACCTGGCATCCAGGATATTTAACGTGTTTCATGCAAGTATTTCGAAAGTCTCAAAATATTCAGGAAATATAATAAAGATGTCATGTTTATGTTTAGGCAACTCAAAGCACTTGGACTTGGTTCAGTATTGAAAAAGTCAATACTGACTGACTGAAGCACGAGACATGCTGAATTTACTTTGGCATCAACGTCCTTCTCTTTGTACACACACCCCAAATGTCTAGGAGCCCGAGCCTTTAGGAGCTCAAATACTAAGAGAGTTTCACTGGAGTACAATACTTTTCCGAGCAAGAATGCAACAAAAGACTTTTAGACACGTAAGCAGTATTTTATGTGGAGTATTTCTTATCTAAAATATTTTAGTTTGAGTGAATCTTAGAAGGTTATATTAGTCACAACTATGTCAGTTTATTGTCGTGCAGAAAATGTGTCCCCATACAGCGAAAGTGCATTGTGAGATATGTGTCACGGTAAACATATTTAAAGATTGTTTTTGACGTATCATCTGTGATACATTTTACTTAAACATAATCAAGTAATTGTGTTGCATTTTGTTATGTATCAATTTACAATGTTTATCCGGTGTTTAAAACTGCGACTGTAATCCGGGAGAGACTTTTTCTCTCGAAAGATATTTGAGAATGCGGTTTCGTTGTATGGGAACGTCAGTTTGAAGGGACAGGGTGGCATAGAAGAAATACAAGAAGCAGATTCACATCATTTACAAATCAAGAACTGCACGGCATTACATTACATTTAGCTTTTATCCTAAGCGACTAACGATCATGTTAGAGTCATACACCAGAGATACAGGGAGCAATTGAGTGCGGAACGCTGTGCCCTCAATGTGCCACCCTGCTGTGACAGAGATACAGAGACACAGAGAGAGAGAGAGAGAGAGAGAGAGAGAGAGAGAGAGAGAGGGGGATGGAGGGAGGAGAGGGAGGGAGTATGGGGACACAGCAGGACTCATAACATAAACTATAATCAAAGACACACACACACACACACATGCAATCAATCAGTCTGCCCAGTTTGGCATTCAGTATCCAGAGGTGTGTCAGGTGGAGAAAAAAATGATATGTGGCAGAAAGAGAGAGAGTATCAGAGGAGGGTGAAACAAATGATACTGAGACTCAAGTACACACATATGAGGCAGGAGGTATCCGTGTGTGTGTGTGTGTGTGTGTGTGTGTGTGTGTGTGTGTGTGTGTGTGTGTGTGTGTGTGTGTGTGTGTGTGTGTGTGTGTGTGTGTGTGTGTGTGTGTGTGTGTGTGTGTGTGTGTGTGTGTGTGTGTGTGTAGTTTTTTATATGCATCTTTTCCAATGACATTTCCAATCATTTCCCATGTGAGCGAGTACTTTTGTTTAAGTGTGTGTGTGTGTGTGTAGGTGTGTGTGTGTGTGTGTGTGTGTGTGTGTGTGTGTGTGTATTTTGAAGGCTGAGTGGGTTTTCCTGCGGAGCCGTCTCTGCCCATCAGCGACTTGTGTTGTAACAACCGTTGTCAATTTTACAAATTGTCACGGCTCAAGATTTAGCCAGGAGTCGATGAGCTGGGTGACAGTGGGTTAATGAGCACCGCCATGAGGCAGCCAGGGGGAAACGGAGCCACACACATATCTGTGATCAATACGTGACTCAGTTGTGTGGCAATGAATCTGAAGCTCCGCCCACACACCTGGGCAAACGTGTAGTTTACGTCGCAAGTATTTGAAACACACAAACAATCAGTAGCCGTTCCTCCACAGAGGTTTACTTTATTGTTTAAATAGCTATTGTTTGTGTACGTGTGTATGTGTGTGTGTGTGTGTGTGTGTGTTTGTGTGTGTTTGTATGTGTGTGTGTATGTGTGTGTGTGTGTGTAGGGATGTGTGTGTATGTGTGTATGTGTTTGTGTGCGTGTGTGTTTGTGTGCCTGTATGTGTGTGTGTTTGTATGTGTGTGTGAGTGTAGGGATGTGTGTATGTGTGTATGTGTTTGTGTGTGTGTTTATGTGTGTGTGTGTGTGTTTGTGTGTGTGTTTGTGTGCGTGTATGTGTGTGTGTTTGAATGTGTGTGTGTGTGTGTAGGATGTATATGTGTATATATATGTGTGTGTGTGTATATATGTATGTGTTTATGTGTGTGTATATGTGTGTGTATATGTGTGTATGTGTATGTGTGTGTATATATATATATATGTGTTTGAGTATATGTGTATGTATATATGTATGTATGTGTGTATATGTATATATATTTGAGTGTGTGTATATATATAGTGTGTATGTGTGTATGTGTATATATGTGTGTGTGTATGTATATATGTGTATATATGTAGTGTGTGTGTAGGATGTGTATATGTTTGAGTATATGTGTGTGTGTGTGTGTGTGTGTGTGTAGGGATGTGTGTATGTGTTTGAGTATGTGTGTGTGTGTGTGTGTGTGTGTGTGTGTGTGTGTGTGTAGGGATGTGTGTGTATGTGTTTGAGTATGTGTGTGTGTGTGTGTATGTGTGTGTGTGTGTGTGTGTGTGTGTGTGTGTGTGTGTATGTGTGTGTGTGTGTGTGTGTGTGTGTGGTTCTGATGCAGTGTGCGTGTCGTTCCGTGGCTGTGAGTGGAGTCATGAGAGTGGAACCCCTTGCTGAGCACTCAGAGCTCTCATCACGGGAGGGGTTTGAAGAGGTGGGCTCGTCCACTCCTCCTCTTCCTCCCCCTTCCTCCTCTCTGTCAGCTACCATGTTGAGAGGTGACCCCTTGAGAGCTTTCCTACATATGGAAGAACCAACAACTCAGCTGCAATGGCGCTACTGTGAGTGCGGAGATCCTCCCCTCCCTGGGCGGAGAGTGTATGTAAGAAAGCAAGGAGAGAAAGAAAGAGAGAGTGAGATTGAGTGCCCTGTACAAAGAGCTTGTATTATTAATGAAATCACCCTGGCAGATGGGTCTTATCTTGGAAGTGTCCCACAACCACAAAGAGTTGCAGCTGACTCAGACATGCACACACATACTTTTTGCTCTCTCTTGTTAAGTGTGCCCCTGACAGTCTATCCCTCCTTGTTCTCACTCTTTTCACCCCGTGCCACTCTTTCTCTCTGATCCCGTCTTTCTCTCTTTATCTTCCTCTCTCTATGCTCGTCTTTTATTCATAGAAAGATTTGGCCAAGGCGTCCAGGCTTTCAGGCCAAAACTACTGCCATGCTTCCCCTCCTCCCTCCCTCCCCCCCCCCCCCCCCATCTTCCATTCCTTCCTCCGCCCGCATCAGGATTCGTCCACACCTCGAGCAAAAAGCCTTTATTCCAGGCTGACTACCTCGGGCCTGCAGTTTGAGGAAGAGCCGTGTATGTCGTAGCCCCCTGCGGTGGAAAGAGACATAGATGGGTGTTGGAGATTAGAATGTTGCAGGCCCTTTCCCCTCTAATAGGCTTCCCTAAATTCAGAGCACATCCCCCAAAATCCAGCGAGCACTCTATCTGCAAAGAAGCCAGTCATGCTGAAACACATTTATGCACATATTCATATATGTATGTATACCTATTTGCATGCATACACACATACATACACATAACTGTACATGCATACATGTACACGTATATACAGATGTGTGCATATCTATGTACATTTAGATGTTGACGTGGAACAGCTGCAATTGAACCTCTCCTATTTAGGGTCGCGGGGAGGCGACATTGGCCGAAGGAGGGTTGGCCCCGGACGGGTTGCCAGTTTATCACACATATGGAGACAGACAGCACATCCACAGCGACGGGGAAGTGTGTGGAGTCTCCAGTGAACCACAGTCCTGCATGTCTTTGGACTGCGGGAGGAAGCCGGAGAGAACCCACGCCGCCGCGGTGAGAAGGTGCCCCCCCCCCCCACACATAAGGGCCAGGCGGGATCGGGGACCGAATCCCGGGCCCCTCCCGCTGCGAGGTGACAGTGCGAGCCACCCTCTAATTCCAGATGTGTGCAGTTAATGTCTTGTTTCCATGTATGTGGATGACATCAGCAGATGGGAAGTCCATATGGACCCAAGCAGCTGTCTAGCATCACAATGCTGTTAGAAAAGGTTAATAGCTCTCTATCTCTGTAGTAAAATTACAATCCCATTCTTATTCTGCCGGCAAAGCTCTGATTGATTTGACATATTTGTTTTGAATTATGATGCAATGTTTACTTGTGTGGACCCCAGGTAGAACAGCTGCTGCTTTGGAGACCCTATTTTAATGGAGGTTAAAAAGTTATTAAAGAGGTGTTGATTCAACTGTTTTTCTGGAGGCTGTATTTTGTGCTGCTAATGAACTGCATTGTGTTACGTTGACGGGTGTTTCTATTATTTTGTCCAACCAGTTTACATAAATGAGGGTAGGTGAAATAGAGTAACACTTCGTTGTATAACACATACTGTAGACATGTATATACTACACACACCAACACACAATACATACAGGATACCTACAGTGATACATGCTGTATATACACATGTATATAGCCTCAAACTCACACACCTAGTAATGTATGATTATACACACACATAGACATAGCACTCATGTATGCATCGCTGTGTGCACCCTACATGTGGTATGTATAGTGTACACATAGCGATACAATGCGGTAAACACACAAACACACATCTAGTGTTTTTTTTATTTTTTAAGAATACTAAACACATTCCCATGTACTGCAGATGTTCTACATTTCATAAGCATGAATGCACACATGTCTTTCGTACATGTTGTGCTTATTGACATGAGCATGCACGCACACATGACTACACAAATTACATCATGCCTCAAAGATATTTCATGAACATGCCAGAGACTCAAAAATGTCCAGTCGGCAACATTTTGCTGCCTTCGCACAGAAATGGCATCCCCGATAGTGAAACACAAACACACAAACACCGGCACACACAAACTCTCACACGCTCACGATGAACAACACGGCAACTGGAGGCTTCAGGCAGGAGGGGTTGCCTAGGAAACGGTGGGAAGGAACCCTCGTTATTTGTGTTGAGCATATTTTCATTTGGGCTGAAACGGAGAGGCATAAAAACCCCAGGAGAGAGAGAGGTGATTTGTCCTGACGGCTCCTTTACTCTCCCGAGGTGCAACACAGACACACACAAAACTCACAAACAGACAAATGCACATGCATGAACACAATCACACACACACACACATGCCCCCCACACACTCACCCACCACCACCCCCAAAGCACATCAAGAGAAGTCAATCACTCGTGCCATCACATGTCAGCAGGGGGAAGTGTGTGTGTGTGGATGTGCAGTGTGGGCGCACACGTTATTGGATGCTCTGAGAAGCCCTGCATGTGCAGTGTTTCATGAAAAACGACGTCTTAAATGATTCTCTCAGACCTCTCTGCCTCTTGTGTCAGAACCTGCATGCATGCTCGCTGCAGTATTTTGGCGTTTTCTTGCTCTCCCTTCCTGCAGTTTGAATACCGAGCAGAGCCGATGGATTCGGTGAATGATGCTTCCTGGGTGCAGGATTTCTTATTTTTACCATCAGTGTGTGAAGAGCGAGAGTTTGTGTGTGGATGAAAAAGCATCTGAAATGCAGAAAAATAGCAGATGCTTTTATGCTCACGGAGTTCGTTGGGTATTTCTCGAAGGGAGGGCCTTATGTCTTTTTAGTGGCTGACGCGAAGCGGGAATATGATGCAGTAGCCTCCCAAAAATAGCGCTCCGTAAAAAAAGAAAAGGGTTACATAAGGGGTGCCTGTGCAGAGACTTCACCTTGAGCCTGGGTTTGTTCTTTTTAGGATGTCGTTCACAATTTGGCCACAGGAGGTCACCCTGGATCAGGACAGAGCAGCCGCAGCAGCAGCTGCTCTGTCCTTGTCAGAGCTCCCTCTTCAGTAGGCCGTCCTGTAGAACATCCTATCAGGAGGTGATGTTCAAGGGCATTCTCTCTCTCCTCCATACTTGCTGTTATATTCATACGTCTCTCTTTTCTTGGTATCACTCCCTTGACTGTCTTTCGTTCTCTCTTACTTTGTCATCTGTTTTTTTTCTCCACCATCAGTCATGTTAAAGGCCTGCACAGGAACTGAAGATCAGGCATTGACAATCAGTCAGACAAACACCACATTTGCAAGTTTGGGGGTGCATGTATGGGTCTTTTTTGTTGAGGGTTTGTTTCCTGCTTTACTACTCTGAGAAATATAGAGGTGAGCCCACAATGTCCCAGGACTGGTACTTAACCTGCTGACCCACTGGGATACTGCACTTATGGCAGCAGGACAGTACATATGGTGCAACTGGTCATGCTGAGTTTAAGCTCTCCACTTCTGCTTGTAAAATAAAACACTGACCTCTGACAAGGTCCATAGTTCCCGAGCTGACCTTTCTAACTTAATAAAGGATTTTCTTGCAGGGATCAATAAAGTATCTAAGACGTGAATAACTGTATCTGTTATCTAATGGATTTCTTACGTTTCTCAGGTTGGGGGGTATGATCACGGCCTACAAGATAGTGCCCGATGAGATAGACGAAATCAAGGTACCGGTCTGTTCATGTACTGTGTCTGTCTTTCTGTTGTTTTATCCATAATGATGATTTACTCAATGACAATTAATCATTTCCATATGTATGTGTGAACAGGAGACTCTGGTGGATTGGTGCGATGAAAAGGAACTTAACCTTATCCTAACTACCGGAGGCACCGGCTTCGCTCCGAGAGACGTCACACCAGAGGTTGGTTTTCTGACGGCGAGCATTGGAATTAATTCACTTTTTGTTTGTTTGCAGTATTTCATAAGGATGAAAATTGTATAATGAAGCTTGAAAGTTGTATTAAAACACAGCCAGAAACATGTTACAGTAGAATCAAGAAGGGCAACTTGGGGTGAAATATAGTTTGGTACGAAGTCAAAGGTCAGGAAGTAATTCTATACAACTACATACAGCTATGATGATGCTGTAAACTGATGATACTGATGATATGTGTCTTAGAGGAAGAGGCAGTTACTTCACTCGGAGAACCTCAGCCTGCTTTTGCTGATTACACACGTGTTGCACAACTGATTAACACAGTGTAATCAGCCTCGTGGCCACATGGGAAATAAAGAGGCAGATGTTAGATCCTTATTGATTCACTCTTTTTTTAAGATATGGGATCATGTAGCAAGCAATTCAAAATAATGGGTGTCATGTGTCTGGTAATAGCATAATGAGTGAACTACAGGAGAGGAGGTCTACACACACAATGTCAGGTTCCTTAATTTCTTATTGTTCTGACACACATTATTTTACACTTGAAATCAGAGTCGGAAATAAATATTTAATATTTCAACCTCGGATTATAAAATAAGATAAGATAATATAATCCTTTATTAGTCCCACAATGGGGAAATTTCAGGATCACAGCAGCGGGTGCACATTAGAGCATTAATAAAAATAAAATATAAAAATAATACACAAAACACAATAACAATACTAAATACTAAATATACAGAGGAAACAAAATATATACGCAAGGCATACATAAAGGTTGAGTACACCATTCTTATCAAATAGGATCATGGGTATTTTTCAGTACTAAAACTGCAATCACCCCATATTTTTTATTATATCTCACATGCCATGTTCATTGTTTCTACCCCACCAGTTCAGTAAAAGAGGAAACTCAATAACATAAACTATAAATAAATTATTGCAGGCTTCACAAACTGGTTTAATGTAGCTCTGTTCACATCTATTATTGTTGTTTCCAATACCCATACTGTCATACTTTGCAGTATGACAAAAATACCTGGTTGTTTGACTGCATCCGGTCGCATTTTGCAGCATGATTTCTGGCTATGACACACAATCATAATCGCCTGCGCAGCAGATGTATGAGCAATAGGCTCAAAGTTTAAGGTGTAATGTTATGAGGGAGTAGTCATATGTCCTAAAGTACATACTTTGTCACGGCAGCTGCAGTATGTACTAAAAGTAATTTAAGAATAAGTGCAATGAGTTTAATTTTAAAATAAATTACAAAGTTTTAAAGTGTGTAAAGACTTTATACACCGTCTACTATACCATGAAGACAGTATTCTACTCTATACACATGTAAGGATCGAAGATTCATCTTTCTCATCTCTTCCTCGTGTCACACACACTTGTTAACCACAGAACCACATGAAAACTGTTTTTGGGGGATTTACAGCGTGGTACTTCGGTTGCATGTACTCAGCCAACCTCTCTCTCACACACATACACACACACACACACACACACACTCACTCACATACAAGCAATTTGGCAGCGGATGAGCTGTGGATCTGAGTGGTATCATTGGTCCTCATCAATCACAGGAGACAGCAGCAGGCTTCCTGGAAGAGGGAAGACACGTACGAACTGAAGTCACTGATAATACCTGCTATCTGATTCCGCCCTATGCTGCAGACGAGGACGTCTCAGTCTGTCCCTGTGTGTCTGAAGGCTGTACAAGACACACATGACGCTATTTAGCTGAAAGCAGGAGAGAAGTCACATGTCTTTATCAAGAACACAATGTTAACACAATGTGTGTTTATATTACGTGTGACATGGGATGTCATTAGATGTAAATATACATTTGGTTTTCAGAGGTGGTGGTTGTGTCCATTTAACTTTATTGGAGCTCAGTTACCTTTTATTACCTTCGCATTGAAAATGCGGAAGGTTATGTTTTGATCGCCGTGTATTTATTTATTTATTACCTTCGCATTGAAAATGCAGGAAGGTTATGTTTTGATCGCCATTTATTTATTTATTTGTATGCGTGTTATTCGCGTAACAAAAAAAGTTGTAAACCGAATTGCATGAAATTTGGTGGGATGATTGGTTATTATCCGGGGACCATTTGATTAGATTTTGGGATCGACCGGGTCAAGGTCATGAAAAGGTCAACATCTTCTTTTTAACATAGCACGGTCATTTTTTATCCAATTGTCATGCAACTAATGCCAAAATGTTCATAATTCAATGCCCACTCTTGTGATATGCGAAGGTATGCGCTCTACCGAGTGCCCATTCTAGTCTTAACATTGTAGTGGTTTGCAGCAGCCTGTTTGTTGTCCTGCTTACTAACGACTACGAGTAATTAAAAGTAATTATGTATTCTGCTCCATTAATACCACACATCTCATCTTCTCTCACAATGTATGAGCTAATGCTCGTTCGCTCATTAAGTTAGCAGCAGGTATGTCGGTGTTTGACATGTTTTACTCTGCCATGAGTAACATTCCTCTTGTTTCAGTTCATCTTGTGAACTGCATGCACCTCATGTCAACCCACGATAAGGACCTCTTCCTGTCAGTCGCGTCCAGAAGATGTATTCTCGATGAATTGCTTTCCTAAAGTACCTTGAACTCTGGTGATTAGCCCATGGCTCGAGTAGCAGGAAGCTGAAATATTTAACAGGACTGAACTTTCCGTAAAAATGCATGCATTGCATCAGACCACTGATGGTGAATGAAACGCCGAACTCAAAGCAGGGACTACTTTCTTTTGCATGGATGGTGCAGGCT
This sequence comes from Pseudoliparis swirei, assembly GCF_029220125.1. Lineage (NCBI taxonomy): Eukaryota > Metazoa > Chordata > Actinopteri > Perciformes > Liparidae > Pseudoliparis > Pseudoliparis swirei. The sequence goes on along the minus strand of NC_079399.1, from coordinate 12,875,527 downwards.
TTTCAGAGAATATTTAATTAAAAAATGTGTTCGGTTTGATCACACACACGTACTCCACCTCACCTTACCCACATCGAAACTTTAATTACCTTCTCTTTTTTTGTTGTTCTTGCAATTAGACAAAATCAGAATATGACCAAATGGAAAAGTCTATCTTTTATACTTGGTCTGAATACATGCCTGTCATATCAAATTAATCTTCCACTTCTACCAATCAAAAACTGTGTATGATGAGGTATGAATCCAGCCTCACCCCTCCTCTCTCTCTCCGTCCTTCCCTCTCGCTTCTATCGCACCCCTCCTCCGTCCCTCCCACACTCTTTCCCTTCTCCTCATCTCTCTCCCCTCTCTCCATCTCCATCCTCTCCTGAGTCCAAGCCCACGATGCTCATCAGTGGCTCCTCGTCTCTTTGAAGTCTCCCCTCTCCCTCGCTAATGGTGCGTTTGAAGTGTCATTCAACTCAAGGGCACCCAACACACACAGCTGGAGGAGAAGGCACTATCTCCTCTGCTATCTATCTGGCAAGAATGTGCCGTATCAGCTGCAGTCCCACGTGTATACACACTCACACATACATGTACAACAAAGGCATGTGTTGTACATGTTCCCTGCAAAGATGGTGAAATTGATCCCTTGCTGGGATAAACCTCCAGGCTGAAGAATCAATGAATTCCACATTGAACTCTGTTATTGCACTGACGAAGAAAAAGTCATATTCCTCTTTTGATTTCAAAGATGTAATCAATAGATTGCTAATGGGGGATGTAGACGGGTCAGATAAGGATCTCCCAGCCTTCAGACTATCACAAGATGGATTATGTAAGTCATTATTTGAAGGGCAGTCCATATGTCTTTAGTCAAGACGTACATCCAGGAGGTTGTTGTCGGCGTGTGTGACGATTATCAGTATTTCTTGGTCATTTGTCAGATTGTCACAGACTTACCTCTTCACTTACACATATTGTCCATCAAATGGTGACATTCATCTCTTCATATGAAACTGTCCTTGAATTCAAATGTGATTACATTCTCAGGAAAGAACGGCGCTACAGTGTTTTTTTGGAGGAGGAACAGCGCCAATATTTCAAGTTCAAATGCTTTTCTCTCCATACTATATAGAGTTTGCAGTATTTACATAGTTCGTAGTATTTACTAGTACTTTGAAATGCTTTATTCCAAGGCTGTGATACATTGTTTAAAAAATACTTAAGATGGACACATGCTTAGTTAGATTATGATCCCACTAACGACCCCCCTCCTCCTTATTCTTCTTCTTCTCTCCAGGCCACTCGGGAGGTGATAGAACGCGAGGCTCCAGGGATGTCTCTGGCGATGCTGATGGGGTCCCTCAACGTCACACCACTAGGCATGCTCTCCAGGTCAGAAACACACGCCCTCACATCTGACACGCAACAAAAACACACTTAGTTTTATTGACATAATGTTCAATTGAATAATGTATATAATCCTTCATTTAAACAGATAGCCTCGTAAATACACAGTGCACAGGTTTGAACATATAGTGTACAAGCAGAGACAAACACACATGAATCCACAGCAACACACATAACAAGCAGTGCATGCTAAAGTTAATAATAATAATCTTTAATCTTATATAGCGCTTCTCTAAGTACACAAAGTCGCTTTACAGAGTCCTTAAAGATGAATATTATACATTGTGACTCCCTTCTGTTCCTTAGAGAGGACCATCCCCCCTTTTAGTGTCAGACACAACGGTGAATGAGTTAAAGTCATGCCTGTGACAAAGGGCAGCACACTGGCATCCAGAGGCATGTCTCCCTTTCTTCCTCTGTATTCATGTACACTTTCTCCGGTGTTGCAGACCTGTGTGTGGTATCCGAGGGAAGACGCTCATCATTAACTTACCAGGAAGCAAGAAGGGCTCCCAGGTAGGAAACCCGAGAGATGACCTTCCTCTCGTGGCTGATAGCGTTAAGTGTCGTTAGGCAAATTTCATACAAAGAAACAAATTCACCCACTGTGCTCGTTTTTGTCCTTAAAATAAATACACATTTGGGTTGGGGGTTAGAACTTCTGTCCCCACGTTAAAGTGTCCTTGAGCAAGACACTAAACACCATCAGTGAGCTTTGGATAGAAGCACCACATACAGTTCATATAGAGAGTAAAGACAACACCTCCTCTAGGGACTGCTACAGATCCCAGTAAATGTATCGTTAACAGTATAACACTTATGAAGTATAAACGCAAACAATTGAGGGATACACACAAATACTATGACCCGTTTGTATGGACAGCTTTGGCTGAGCATTGCGCTCGTAATGTGACTCTTCAGGCAAAGGTCCACTTTGCTTTTGACTCTCACTGGCAGATCGTTTATGATGCAGAAGTGAATCTACATGCAGTCATTATCGGTGTGTGTTTATGAACGCTGCGTGTGTACGATGTGTGTATGCAACTGAGTGTGTGTCTTTGTGCGCCTTCATTTCAATGATTAGTCAATGTTGTCGTCTGCAGTGTAGATTCTTTAAGTTTGTTGTTTAATGGTACATTTGTAAGTTTGAGTGTTTTGATGCATTTCTATCCGAACAAAGGTGTGTGTGTGTGTGTGTGTGTGTGTGTGTGTGCGTGTGTGTGTGTGTGCGTGTGTGTTTCCACCCACGGCTGTCTCCGTGTCCCCCTCCATCTGTCTCCCTCTCTGCTGTGCTGACCTGCACATCTGTCTCTGTCTTGTTACGCGCCTGCTCCTCCTGATCGATTTTAGTATTTATTTTAATCAATTACGCCACCTCTCCCCCATCTGCTGCCATATTAGTGTCTCCCTCATCAACCCCCAGTTAAAGTTAACGGCACAAGCCGCCCATCGCAGGCTTTTATTAGGATGATCTCCTGTCATAAAGATACAGCTGAAGTCCAGCTGAAGGGCCTTGTGTGTCAGAGGTTCATCTTGTTTGGTCTGTTTGGCCTCATTTACACTGCAGATAAAGTTTTTGCCCCATATGCTATCAGACAGTGAACAATTCAATCACAGTTTTTTGTGTTGTAGGTGTTGTGGTTGTTTGTATGTTGTCCATATTGTTATGATATCTGAGTTTTTTACCTTTTATAGATGATATTGGAATATCTCCCATGTGACCTGCCGCACTGATCTATAAACATCATGACTCTGAATGGAACCTGTTCTATTCATGCTTTCATGAAAACAGGAATTTGGGTTTATTTAGAAATCGGATATAAATGAAAATGCACAAAGCAACAACAACAATTCCAGTGATTTCATTCGCACTTTATCAAAAATGAATGATCAATTTGAAGCAGTAGAGGAAGAGATTTTATGACAGTTAGTTGTTTTGCTTTGCCCTACATTACCCATAATGCTGCTCAATTGTGCATTTTGTTAAATCTTTCAAACTCCGCATCTAAACTTCATAACACAGACTTTCTGTCTAAGATCTGAAAAGTCCTATCTGAGATAACCCTGATGTGCACGTTTTAAGGCATTTTGCTTTTGTCTTCATAGCAAAAATATGACAGACATCAAACATTTACACTTTTGGCAATGATGCAGTGATGATATTTACTTGTGAGGAAGACATTTATGATGACATTTATGTCTAATAAAGCTTTGTTTTTTTAGTAAAAGAAAAAACACAGAAACTGTATGCACCCTGTGAGACATGACGACTGTGTTACATCATTGTCAGGACTTAGCCCCAACATCAATGACATATTTAATAAGAAGGAAGTCATAAATGATAAATTAGTCATAAATAATTGTTCAGTGAATTGCAATGAAAGCACAATGGGAAGAAGTAAACATCATTTTTTGTGGTAGACATATTTTATCACACAGTCCATCATTTGCCATTTAGCTGCTCAATCTGCATACACTATAAACTACCTCCCCCCCCACACACATACACACACACACACACACACACACACAGTTAGTTTAAATTAAGTTTCTTGCAACTTTTGTGGTTTATAAATTGAAGCATGTCCCCCGTGTATTACTTAAGTATTTCACAAGTGGCCATTTCTTTCTCTCTTTTTCTTCTTCTTTACTTTTTATGTATGTCCGACTTTTTTATCGAATCTCTGTCTCTCTGTCAAGTCTGTCTCTTTTCATATCTCGAAATCTCATCCTCCCTCTCTCACTGACTCGTTCCCTTTCTCTCTGTCTGTCCTACTCTCTCATCATCTCCTGCAACCCCGTTCTCAAAACAGCAGTGCCTTCCCCTCGTCCTCCATCCTTCTCTCTCGTTTGTGTTTATCATCCGCTGGCAGTAAATCCAGGGATTCTGCTCTTTAGTGTTCTTGACAGTTACTCTCCTCCAGGACACAACAGAGAATAAGAGCAGAGGGGGAAAAAACACTCCTGACGTACCTAAAAAAATTCCCCGCACACAATGAAAAGATAAAAGGGAAGAGGAGGAATGTCTCCAGGCTCTTTACACTATCCTCACTCCTTCTTTTGCACAATCCTTCCTCACTTTAGCCCAACACTATCTTCCCCATCTTCCAAAATGTTCAGATGTGGGCTTCCAACACCGCAGCAAGAGGCATAAACAGTCTACAGTGTGCTGTGGGGTTTGGGAGGTGTGTGTGAGTGAAGGCGGGATATGGGTGGAAAGGTGAGCTCGCGGCTTCACAGCAGGGCTGGGGAGCTCGTGGTTACCCATTCAATCTCTTTCATCTTCAATCCGAGGAGTCTCACCGCTCTCTTTTTGAACAGTGGCGGAGGATACTAATCTTGGCATGCATGCATCCTAGTGTGGATCTATGGGATTTTTAAATTCAGTGAAATCAAAGTTAACATGCTCATGTTTAAACCAGCCTGTGATATGCACACTTAAGATAGGACGGGAAGTGGAGAGGTTGCTCAGAATGCCAGTTTGCAGCCAGCGTAGATCCTGTAAAGCGTGGGGGCGATTAATAATGTACCTTCTCAATGCTTAAAATAAAAACGTGAAGATAAATAATTTCACAGATTAGCTCATGTCTTTGGAGTGAGGAGAATGGAGCATTTGGCCTTGCCGAGGAGCCCACAGGCACACTGACACCCAGAGAGACACTGGAAAGGAGATGGAGGGAGCAAGGAATGAGTTCAAGCTATTATAAATGTGGCCAGAAGGAGGCGCTGTGATCTGCTGCTTCAAGCCGGTTCACACACTGTATTTGTCACATAGGACTGAGGAGATAACAGTTATACTAGTTAGAGCAGTGTAGATCTCAAATACCCTAACTACAGGGGGAACAAGCCCTTCACTTGAAACAGAGTATCATAAAGTATCCCTGATGGTCTCATGAAGTCAAGGTAGATGAAAACATTTGGTGGGTTTTGAGGCATTTTGTGTGAAACTGCTGCAGGAAGTGTTTCCATGGCAGAAGCTCAAATCTGATGACAAAAACTGCAACAATAATTCGTAAAGAAGTAGAGATGTAGTCAAAAACAGACACACAGACACAATGTTGCTGTACTGATGGAACTGTTTAAATATGCATTGTACTAAATGTAACATGTGACAGGTAATAGGACAATATCTACGGATCTATATATATATAGAATTTATTTATCGTGTTTATTCTGGCTGCTATTGTTTGAGACGACCATGATTTGAATATTGACTCAAGACAACGAATGCCTGTCCCTGATATTCTGTCCCTCTTGCACGTCTCTGTCCTCCTACGCTTCCAGGAGTGCTTCCAGTTCATCCTGCCAGCGCTGCCGCACGCCATCGACCTCCTGCGGGACGCGGTGGTGAAGGTGAAGGAGGCGGCGGACGAGCTGGAGGACCTGCCGTCGCCACCACCTCCCCTCTCGCCGCCGCTTAACAGTTCGCCCTGCCTCCAGACGGAAGACAAGGGCGTGCAGTGCGAGGAGGACGATGACGAGAAGAAGGACAGCGGTGTGGCGTCCACCGAGGACAGCTCCTCCTCCCACATCACCGCTGCATCCATTGCCACCAAGGTAGCACGGTGCAGGAGAGGAGAGGGGAGGGGTTTGCTGTTGCACTTTTCATCTGACTTCATCCATTTCAAACGGTCATCTATACACGTTCATACATACATCATTCATAAACGCATGTGCTGGAGGTAGCATTTTTTCATCAATACGTCCTTACCGAAGATGAATTAAAAGCCATACATAGCCAAAGTAGATAGATAGATAGATAGATATATACTTTATTAATCCCCAAGGGGAAATTTGTCGTCACAGTAGCAGCACCAATAAACTAAACACACAAGAATAAAAAATAAAATATAAAAAACAGGGATGAAAGATATCGGAGTATACAAAGTAAAATATAAAATAAAATATATATGTATATGTATAACATATATTCATACACAATACACAATACTAATGACAAATTAAATTAAATATAAAAATATTAAATAAGTACAGTACAGCATCTACTTTGGAGATTAGATTTCCTGAGAAAGTTTGACTACAAACAAGCAAGAAGTTAATGTCAATAGAAATGTGTTCTTAAAGGGACAGTACAATGTTGACAATGTGTCCACCTGACAGAACAATACAGAACATACAACATACAAAGACATATTGTTGTTTTGATCTTTGGCAGATAAATGTTAACAGGAAAGTTGACTTGATGTTTGACAACACTTAAGATAAGATGAAGTATAAATGTCTGATTTGCGAGTTCGCTTTTATCAGAAATGCCATCACTCTTTCAAGGAGTTGTAGCATGTCGGAATAATTTGAGCAGATCCAGATTGTTCAAGGGCTGTCATGATGGTATTATACCCGAGGTACACAATTACTCTGAATATAACACATTGATGTTTAAAAATGCTACAGGTAGCACCTTTTTAAATGATAGATTTACTGTTTTTCAACCCAATAACAGGAAGTACACAATCAAACATTTCTATTTGGGGGCTTTATTACTATGAAATTTGCTAAGTGTAATATAGCGTAAAAAGTGTAACTTCTGAGTATAATAATACAGATAGATTATGCAGATGTTCTGCCTCTATGGACCCATAGAGCAAGAGCACTAGTGTCCTTTAACCCCGCCTCGCAGCTCTCGGGCTCAATCACATGAACAGAGGAAGGAGAATAACTCTGGATTCGGCATTTTAGGAACCTAATGCGTTCAATAAGATCTATTACAATGTTCATATTAGGGAGTGGATTTACATTTTTTTAAAGTACTGTTCCTGGTGGCAGGTCTATGGGCTTTTAGTTAGTGGCTCAGGGGGGTGGCTGCAACCAGGGGTTGGTTCGATCCCTCCCTCCCCATTAGTTGCAAAGTCAAGAAGTGTCCTTGAGCAAGGGCACTGACCCCAGTTGCTTTGGGGCTTCAGCCCACCCACTGCTCCTTAATAACTAAGGATGGGTTAAATGCAGAGAACTAATTTCCCCTTAGGGATTAATAAAAGTGTATATTCTATTCTATATTCTATTCTATGCCTGGCATCTCTTATTTAGACTTTGTTTAACATTGAGCATCCTAATGCAAATAGGTCGTAAATATATGTGATACAATATTTCTCTTCTTTACAAGACGACCCAAATACTCCATTAAATATTTTCATATAGCGTGGGTATACTGAGGTTTTCTCAGGTTACATCTGTTATATCTTCCATAATCTGGAAAACAAAAGCTGCATTTGGAGAAGCATTTAACATGAGACTGGCCTTGTTGGACATACATGTACAATATTTGGTCCACATGTGTGGAATTGTGCTATGAATTCATCCTCAGATAGTTCCAAGCCCTCTTTCAGGTTTTATTGACTTTATGTATTTATTTATTTTTGCCAGAAGCGATGAAAAAGTAAAGTCAATAAACACGTTTCCTGTTCGTGATCTCCATCACGGTTAGAATGTCGAGTTAAAAAAGAGTGAATCTGTTCCTTAACATCCGTAAGTTTGTCATGTATCTCTGTGTATCATATATCATGACTGTGTGTCTCTACATACATCTGTGTGTGTGTGTTTCTACATACATCTGAGCGTGTGTGTGTATGTGTGTATGCTTGCGTGTGCGTGCATGTATGCGTGAGTGCGTGCGTGAGTTGTGCGTGCATTGTGTGTGTGTACGGCGTGTGGCGTGAATCTACTCTGTGCAGTTACATGCACCATCAAGTATCTCTCCATACCCATCATCCTATCCTGCCCTGTCTGCAGCCTGGACCCTGCTTTGTGGCTCTGTTGTCAGGGTAACATCCCACTTCATTGTCCAGTCACAGAAGGATGTTGGTAAAACTCCGCCCCCCCGATATCTTATTATTTGTCATCATCACGTCAAATTTTTTAGGTCATTTGACTTTCATCTTCACCAACCCTGTGAGTAGGCGTGGTCGTTTAAGTTTGACTACACTTTAGAGATGTTGAATTATTTGTCGTCTCGGCTATTTTTTGTGTCTGTATATAGATTTGTAGCATCTATATCGCTCTCTCTCTCTATCTCTCTCTCTCTGTCTGTCTGTGTGTGTGTGTGTGTGTGTGTGTGTGTGTGTGTGTGTGTGTGTGTGTGTGTGTGTGTGTGTGTGTGTGTGTGTGTGTGTGTGTGTGTGTGTGTGTGTGTGTGTGTGTGTGTGTGTGTCTGGATCTTCAATATGCATACTCTATGGGTCTTTGGTGTGTGTTGTTTACACGTGTGTGTGTGTGTGATCTCAGATCCCAGACTCCATTATCTCGCGGGGTGTGCAAGTGTTACCCAGGGATACAGCCTCTCTCAGCACCACGCCCTCGGAGTCGCCCCGCGCCCAGGCCACGTCCCGCCTCTCGACCGCTTCCTGTCCCACGCCCAAAGTGAGTACGCGTGCAGTAAACACACTGGCGCTCAGACATACATTTAACATGTAACGAATAGATATCCCCATGAAACATACATAGATTAAGATCATTATTTACCATTAATATGCAAATTAGGAATTATCTAATGGTAACTTTTGGTGAATTAAGCGGAAATCTACAGGTGGAAGAAAATAAGCAAATATATAATATAAATATATATTGTGTTCAACCTCTAATCTAATCCCAATTATATATTCAACCTAAAACCCAAATATTTCATCTAAAGATGGCCTTGAAAAGTGCCTTAATCTAAAACTTCAAAAGGTTTCCCCCCAGGATGTGAGTGAGAGAAGCTACACCTCCAACTACATATGCTGTATATGCTCTCACACACACACACACACACACACACACACACACACACACACACACGTTCAAAGCCTTCCTTAGCCCATTGTTGTGCCTGCTCAGCCCTTCTTTTTGTCTCCCACAGCTCAACTGCGTTTACCTCCACAAACTGGTTATTGTAGCTATGCAATTTGCTATTTTGGGCTCAAACCAATACAGTATGGTTTCTAGTGGAATCACTTTTATTACTAACCACAGAGATTTCTAAATGTGATTCAATATTTCCTTTCAGTTATTTTGGGGGGGAAAGAGATTGTACTACTCCTCTTTTTTTCCTCAACCTTTTTGTTTATTGCATTTTGGTTTTTATGTGTTTTTCATTTGTATTCATGTTTATGTTCATTTTAATTTAAGTTTAAATACAGGACTGTCTCAGAAAATTAGAATATTGTGATGAAGTTCTTTATTTTCTGTAATGCAATTAAAAAAACAAATGTCATGCATTCTGGATTCATTACAAATCAACTGAAATATTGCAAGCCTTTTATTCTGATTTATTGCTGATTATGGCTTACAGCTTAAGAAAACTCAAATATCCTATCTCTAAATATTAGAATATCATGAAAAAGTATACTAGTAGGGTATTAAACAAATCACTTGAATTGTCTAATTAACTCGAAACACCTGCAAGGGTTTCCTGAGCCTTGACAAACACTCAGCTGTTATAAATCTTTTTTTTACTTGGTCTGAGGAAATATTAAAATTTTATGAGATAGGATTTTAGAGTTTTCTTAAGCTGTAAGCCATAATCAGCAATATTAAAAGAATAAAAGGCTTGCAATATTTCAGTTGATTTGTAATGAATCCAGAATGCATGACATTTTTGTTTTTTTAATTGCATTACAGAAAATAAAGAACTTTATCACAATATTCTAATTTTCTGAGACAGTCCTGTATAACAAATGATAGTTTTCTGCAGTACCTGCTTACACATCACACACTCACACTCTTGACTGGTGTTCTCTTCCAGTTTCTCAATTTAGTAAAGTGTGTGTTTTGTGTCAATGTGTCTTATGTGTGAAGGCCCTGTTGGTTGTGTGTGAGTGTGTGTATTCGTGTTCTGGAGACAGCAGGTTGTGGTTCTCATGCTTGGATGTGTTTGCCTTCAGAATTATTCCCCAGGTTTAATTCAACATATTGCAGTTAACTATATCCCCTCAGTCTGCTTTGACTGTCGCCACTTTTATAGGATACTTTAACATTTTGAGTTCGACTTGTTTATTGTTTAGGTGACACAATTATTGATGCAAAAAGCATCAAATTGCAATTTGAAATGTCCAAGTATCCTTCTATGTTTTCACCAATCTCTCCTGCAGGTTTTTAAAATCCCGAATGGAGTCAACTCTCTCTCTTTCTCTTGCTCTCTCTCTCTCTCAGTCTCTCTCTCTCTCTCTTCCACCTCATCTGTCAGTGTCACGTCTCCATTTGTCTCCCGGACAGAAGGCAGGTGCTATGGGAACAGATGAGAGGGTTGCCATGGGAACAGTGGGATGGGATGTCGGTGGAGGAGGGAGGACGGGTGCATAGGCGGGTCATGAGATGGAGGAGAGCTCCCTTCCTCTCTCTCTGCTCGGTGTTCGTAGAGCGATGAGAGGGCAGCGCCAGAGAGCCGGCTTAACCTGGACAACACATTCTTTAAAGTCTGTTGGAAATGTCAACATTTAAATATGCAGTTCAGCCATATGTAAAAACAATCGGTCAAGATGTGGAAAACTAAGCAGCAAGTAATGAGATGGCCGAGAGAGTTTTTTAATTGACTGGCTGAGGCCAGAGCTTTAATGGGACTTGAACCTGCAGAGGTTTGATTGAACATCCTTGCACAAGAGCATTAATGTACCTCTTTTGAAATGTTTTAGAAAATAGTAGAAGTTTTTAGAAATCACCCATACTGCAAAGTACGCCTTAAATAACACAGTACAGTACAATATAGTTACACTATGTAATTATACAAAAGACCATTATACCTTATTGACAACGTTGTGTTCCAGTTCGGTGCTCCATCCTGATTCCATGATCCTGGACGCCTTAGTCAGCAGGTTTTTGTGATTTTGTTTGTTTCTTTTTCATTGCACAAATTAACATATTAGCTTGAAGCTTGAAATGACAACAGCTTAGAAATATCTCTTGTGAAAGCTCATGTAGAAATTGTTACTGATTCCCCCCTTAGTCTTAAACCAAATCAGTTTAGGTTTGGGTCGGCCGCCAAACAGAATCCCAACGTGTTCTTGATCTGTCCCAAAAATCACAAGTACGAATGGACGGTTCTGGCTTCGGCCTGGAGAGTGTTCCACGGCTTTCTGTGGAGAGATGATGAACGCTGTCCTCACACTATTGTCGCGTATAGCCTGGCGTTTGGATTATATGTACATATTTATTTAAGCAGTGCAGAAGTTCTTTCATCGATTCTTTAACCTGGTGTTTCAGTGATTTTTTACTGAGTGACCAATGAGCTGACAGCTGTCTATAACATGACATGACATTGATTGTCTTGTGTTGTTTGACTCTCAGCCTTTGTCTTGGCAGGAGGACAATTGCCAGTGTTTTATTCAGGATTAACGGAAAGACACATGTAACATTGTTCTTGGTTTAATTTCTCTAATTTACCAGCACTTTTCACCTACCGGGCCCATGTTGCTGACCAAGACCTATGCCACATTTCTCCTTTACTCCGTGTGGTGATCACAGATCGTGAGATTGATGACGGTGAGAGAGTCTCAAACTGAGGTGTTTTCTGACCGCAGCAGAGCTCCAGAGTGTAGAGAGGTAAATAATTGGACACTTGGAGCTTTATTGCTGCTGCTGCTGCTGTCCCAGTGCAGCGATGCAGGCTCCATTGATGCACTGAGGGAGTCCCGGCCCCCTGACCATGCCCAAATACACTCACCTTTCTCTCCACTGAAGCCTTCTTTGTCAACGATCCAGTTTGAGCATCACCAGCATGTCACAATCACTTGCCAACCACATTAGTCAGCGTTTGTGTGTGACTCGCGCGTGTACACGTGTGTGTCTTTATGCGTGGCAGAAAACAGGCTGTTAATGACTTTTCTAGGTATAGCTCTTAGCTTATTTAGATTCTGTCACAGGCTGTTTCCCAGCGACAAGCTGCCATATGTTCTTTGAAATTCCCACGTTGCAAGCGGCTGTCGACAGTATGTACACAATGTCCCCGGAGCCGGAGCCCGAATGGCTCTGTTCACTGGTGCATTTCATGTGCCACTGTGTGGCTGTGTTGATTTCTTAGCTTGGTCTTGTTGGCAGCGCTGCGTGTGAAGGTACGGGTAGGTCTTAATCGTGTCACCGCCAGAGCTGCTGCTGCGGTTCCCACACAAACGAAGCAGGAGCACGGATAGAAACACGCATCACGACACACACGGGGAGTGCATCAGCACTTCAGCTCAAGGAGCATTTGCCAAGCTGCTACGGGACTATGTGTGTGTGTGTGATAGTAAGTGTATGTGGTTTCACTTTAAATGCGCACGTAGTTTGTGATGATGTGAATGGATTTTGACCGTGTGCATTTGTTAAAATGCTGCATGTGAACATGTCTGTGTTTGTGTGTGTAGCTTTTATTAGGCTTTGCAATGAAGCAAAAACCTGCAAGAAATAATGTCCGATCCTATCTGTCTACCGAGTAACAACTGGGAATACACACAACACACACACACACACAGAGACACAGTACATTTGGACACACAACGTTATCCTGAAGGTAGAAAGTGACTGTCCTATCTCATATGTAGCACACACACACACACACACACACACATCCCACATCCCAGAAATTCAGACAGATACAAAAGGATTACAAACCAAGTAGCTCTATGGCCATTCATGTAACCAGATTTTCTTTCACACTGTCTCTGACTTGTCCACACACACACACAAACTCACAAAGGCAGACACACACAGACACACACTCACACAGGCATAAGATACAAGGAGGGTAGTTGTATCCTTCCACTCCTGTGAGCATTTAGTACAGTTATGTAATGGTGAGTTTGGATTAATGAAGCATATGGTAGATGGGGCTTTGACTCAGTGTGTGTGTGTGTGTGTGTGTGTGTGTGTGTGTGTGTGTGTGTGTGTGTGTGTGTGTGTGTGTGTGTGTGTGTGTGTGTGTGTGTGTGTGTGTGTGTGTGTGTGTGTGTGTGTGTGTGTGTGTGCGCGTGTGCGTGTGTGTGTTTTGTGGTTGTGCCTATTTTTCTCTCTAGATGGTTGTAATGTTTTATGTTCACTCTTTGCTTAGTCACAGCCAGATTATTACTGCCCTAGCTGGCAGTATTTTATAAAATGCAGGATTGTTTTACGAGCTCAAAACTTATTTTGCACTACAGAGACACATTTTTCAACCTGTCTTTTCATACTTTTGTTCATTTGACTATGGACTGAAGTAGTCTGCTAGAAACCTCTGCAACTGTTGGCAGATCCCCAGTGACAGGTAGTTAGGTCATTTGGCAGGTTGACCCGGAAGTGGATATATTACATCTGAGGGAATCATCGCTAATGATCGTCATCGTTTTTCATATAAATTGAGTTTATACTTGTTCTTGTAGAAGTCTGTATTTCTTCAATTTCTACAGTGCAGGTAATGAGTTAAAATACTAGTCATAGTGGAGAAATATATGGAAATACCTTTGCCGCTACTCTCCCCTTTCCATCTGAGCTTTCACCCTGATGCATATGCAGGTGCTACCAGTATTTATGCTCTCTGTATTGAAAAGCGTTCTAAACATCCCATCAACTTGACTGATATTGGCATTTATTTTGATTAAAGTATGCAATGCTCTTACTCTGCCATAGTGCCTCTACACAGACGTGTGCAGGTTTTGTGCACCTCGAGGACACTGCCTCACTCTGCATCGGTCCTTTAGCATTTCTTTTGATAAATGGCTTGATGTATTGCTTTGGAGCCAATGCCAAGGCTTCTGGAAATCAAATCCTCCTTCACTGGACTGTGGGAAATGAGTTACAGTGCAGTCGAGCAATTCAGCACATGCCACTTCCATGACCTTCCCCACGGACTTGTTGTCACTCAGGTCGCTGCCACAACACCACGTTAACAAAGAAGTGAGCGAATGTATCCGTTCATACACCAGACCTCGAATGCATTCTCCTGGGAAATAGGAACATCTGTAACTTGTTGTTATGATCTGGAGCAGTAGATACAATTGTGCTGTTTACCTTCGCATTGAAAATGCGGAAGGTTATGTTTTGATCGCCGTGTATTTATTTATTTATTTATTTGTATGCGTGTTCCTCGCATTACAAAAAAAGTTTTAAACCGAATCGCATGGAATTTGGTGGGATGATTGGTTATTATCCGGGGACCATTTGATTAGATTTTGGGATCAATCGGGTCAAAGGTCAAGGTCATGGAAAGGTCAACATCTTCTTTTTACCATAGCACGGTCAATTTTTATCCAATTGGCATGCAACTAATGCCAACATGTTCATAATTCAATGCCCAATCTTGTGATATGCGAAGGTATGCGCTCTACCGAGTGCCCGTTCTAGTTATTAATGTGTTACTATATGCTACTGATTTTAAAACCTCGCATTTTACTGCAGCAGGGTGGGACAGCCTGCGTTCTGCTTCTCCTGTGCCACCATCCCTCCAGCCGGCCCGGCGGCAGTATTACACTGAGACCGTTTCATATCCAGTTCAAGGTTCCTTGTCGTACCTTTGAATACGAACCAGTGGATCATTTAACCCAAACATTTCCGCACTAATCTAAATGTGTCCTCTATTTTGTAAACCTTACCCACCGGGTACTTAAAAGTAGACTTGTTCACATCATTTGGTTTATCAAGATTCACTTTGCAACTCCAAGCTTGGCTACTCAACGGTCTTCTCCCGTGCAGGATTCTCACAGCATTCATAACAAATGTGATAATCATGGTGTGTGAATTTGCACATGCTGTTTGGCTTGAGCCCGATCTGTACACAGATCACAGACTCATCACTTGCAAATGAGTCGTGACAGAGGATCATTGACAGGGTGAAGCCATCAGACAGAGGGAGATGAATGATTTATGCCCCGGCCGTGCGCGTTAGCACCACTCCAATGTCAAATCAGCCAGCTGTAGTGTGGCGGATCAATGACGTGCAGCGCACGACAGCTCTTCTTCCTGCAACCTAGAACGGTACAAGAGACATGAGTCTGTACTGTCCATAACTATCAATAATATACAGCAGAAAATGTGTGCGTGCGTGTGTGTTTGTGTGTGTGTTGTAACCCCCGTGTCCCTGTTCTGAGCTGTGAGGATGGAGCAGGGCGTGTTCTGCTGGAGTGGCTGTGCTAATGTCCGCCGGGTGCATCGCTCTAGCTGCACTGTGGAGGACCTCTGCAGAGGATTGTTTGTGTCTATTTGGGTTAGCATATTTGGGTAAGCAGAAACAGGAAATCGCACCACACACGAGTCTGGCACATTTTTGAGTGTTGTTGTTTTGTGTTTTTTTGCTCTTCTTCTTTTTCATTTCTAATTTTAACAAACTGTAACTGTGGACAGAAGGTAGCAAATACGATTATTTGTTTGCAATAACAGAGCGGAGAAAGATAAGGAATGCAGATGCTTCTATACACGGGTCACGTAATGGTTTCACTAAGATTTTAATTTTTTAATTTCTTTGCCCCTTGTTTCACCGCTCAGGCTAAAAAGAGCCTTCTGCTTTACTCTGACTGGAGAATGTTTGTGTGTGCAGCACTAAGGGAAGACTGCAAAAAAATAATTATAATTAAATCAATTAATCCATATTTGCATTCATATTTAATACATACTTAGAAATATGCTATTGTTGCACACAAGGTCGTTTTTAAAAGTACTCTGGATGCTGCGGGGGTGAGAGAAAGACACACTTTTAAGGATTTTTTTGTCTTTTGCCATCTTTTCTTTATTTCCATGACACTGGATTGTGTTTATGGGTGCATACATTGCACTGACTGAGTGAGTGAGTGACGGTGTTGTTGGCCTGGTGCAGTGTGGCGCTCTGGCAGAAACATTCCTTACAGGTTTATTCCCCTGTGGAAACGATAGATTAGGAGATGCCTTTGTGTTCCACTGATATTATTCATGTTTGGTTTTACTGGACTGTATTGATTGTGTGTGTGTGTGTGTGTGTGTGTCTCCAGCAAAGCAGCAGTAAGATACGTGTTATTGTCCTCCAATGCAGTACAGCTCATAAATGTGACTCCTCGTCTCCTGGCCTGCTGGAGGTGTTGGGGATTTATGATGGAGTGAGTGATAGAAAAAGGCGAAGGGAGGAGAGAAAAGAACAGAGAGTGGGAGGGCGTGAACGAGCTAATGAGTTACAGAGGACAGGGGACTGAAAGAGTGGGAGGTGGGGAAGGACAGATGGCTATAATTGAAAATGAACGACACAACGTCAGAGGAAAGGGATGAAGGTGTGGTGAGCTGTGCTGTCGTGTGCGGTAGCTCACCTCATATGAGCCTCAGCATGGGCGTCTTGACGTGAGAAAAACAAAGTGAGGGTTGGGGTGGGGGGCGGAGGAAGAGAAAGAGTCCCATTTGTCATTTCCCTCATCAGAAGCGCTCATGGGAAATGCACACACACATACCCACACAGACATGCGCGCACACACGCCGACCTTAGTCACGCGTGTGTGATTTAGTGCAGCAGCGTATGTGTAGCTGTACCCTCCTCTTCTTCTTTCTCCTCCTCCTTATTGTCTCTTCTTCGGCTGTTGCATTTCCTTGCTGCTCTTTCGCTCTCTTGTGCGTCCTTCTCTCTCCTGCCTTCCCTTCCCCTCTCTCTCTCTCTCTTTTGCTCACTCTTCCTCATTCCCCCTCTCCCACTTAGCGAGTGTGTAAAAGTGTGTGCGTGTGTTCTTGTGTGCATGTGGCGTGGAGCTCATTCTGTTCCGACTCCAGGCAGAAGATGGTAAGTGAGGTCTTTCCTCCTGCATATCCTGGAGAATGTTTCCAGGTTTTGAGTGTACGTGTGTGTGTGTGTGTGTGTAGAAGTAATTGTTGCTCCTGTTTAATAAGAAATGAAGGATTTTGTCTTATTAGCTGTGGGGAAATGAGGGTGGATGCATTGTGAGTGTTTGTAAATATAAGTTGTGCTCTTTTATTAACATGTGTACGTGTGTGTGCTGATGATGCCTGAAGGAGGTACGCTGTCAGGCCATGAATGATGTGAGAGGGGGAATGGAGGAATAAGGAAGGCATTTTTTTTACCTTGAGTTAATTTATTGTCAGCTATTACATTCTGATTTTTTTCTTTTTATGGGTTGCTTTAACTATGTTTTAATCGGTTTTATTTGTTTTCACTATATGTGTGGCACTCTGAGATTCTTTGAAGGAAGCGTGCGATAAAAATGAAATGCATTATTATTATTATTATGTAGCGATGGGACTTTTGACTGGCTTAAACTCGATGGAGGGGTGTGTGTGGTGTATGTTGTGGCCGTAGGGTTTCTGCAGTAAAGGGGGCGGACGGTACACGTTCAAACGACAAAGAAAGGACGCTGAGCAAGCAGGACTCCGCCGGTGTTTAAATCAAGCGCTCGCCTTCTTAGAAACAGAAGCAACTCCATCCACATCTCCTCTCCTCGTTTAGCTGCTGCTTTTACTCAGAGCACCTGACAGTAAGATGCATGCAAGAGAAGAATCAGAAAGCCCTCGGTATACCAACGCCTACGCCGCTATTTCTTTTCCCTGGAGTTAACATGTGTTCCCCTCCAGCCAACAATTAGTAGCCGGGGAATGGAAATGAGGGGAAAACGGACGAAGAAGTGTGGAAGCAGCACCTTCAAAATCCATGATGGCTTTAAACAGCTGACAGGGAGAAACTGCAGGGTTTGGATGTATCAGTGGAGACTCTATCGATAGATAAATGTCAGGTACAGCGATAAATGTTCAGCTTTCTCGATGCAAAGTCACACAAAGGTTCCCACAGTGTGTTGAATAGATCCATGCAGGGAAAGAGAGAGTGTAAGAGAGCTTTGAAAAGGGAGACAGAAAGAGAGACAAACAGTCAGAGTGGAGGGGGGGGAAGACGGTCAGACAGACATGAAGGAAAGTCCGTCCAGCTGTACTGAGCGTGTTCATTCACCATGCAAACTAGAAGGGGGGGGGGGTTAGACTGGTGACCAGCATAACACAAGTCTGTCAAATTAGCTGTGTTAGCTCTCACTCTCTCCACCAGGCTGACAACACACTCAAGAGCTCATTAATTCCTAATTGATGTCGATGCGGCTCAGCCATAGGAGAGCAGTGACGGATGATCAGGGTTGGCCTGGAGAGCGTGCGGCACATGCTTCGGGGTTTCAAGAACTTGCTGTCCGTAAGCACGAAACAGTTTGGAGCACTGACAGCGCCCACGTTTTAATGTGGCAGCAAAATGCATCAACTCCTCAGAATCCTGCCCACTCAGAGTGTGTGATACCACTCAAAAGATGTCGACGCCGCTCACACTGAATCTATTCCTCGGTTAAGATATGAGGAATATGTCACTAAAGTGATCCAGGAGTAGAAATTCGGATCTACTTGCCGGCAAAGTGTTCATTTGCACATGCATTACACATTACATGTGTGAGTCTGTGTTTTCTGAAGCTCGACAATAGAAATTAGAATTGTCACAATTATAAGAATGTACTCCTGACGGGAGAGCCAAGTTTAAAATGATAGATAGATAGATATATACTTTATTAATCCCCAAGGGGAAATTTGTCGAGTCAGTAGCAGCAACACACAAGAATAAAAAATAAAAAATAAAAAAAATAAAATAAAAAAAAGACTTTACTTAATTAGTCAACCTCCTCTAAAACAAAGATGTCTGTGGTGTGGATTATTTGACCAATAGTATTAATGTGATACTTATTCCTGCCAACAGTGTCACACTAATCCACTTATCTGTAAGTGGTGTTAATGCACCACGAAATGCAGCGATGCATTGAAGCACAGGACAGTGAAGAAAAAGAAGAAGAAGAAGAAGAAGAAGAAGAAGACTGCTGGCTAGTAGTAATGGATATAAACATAAAAGATTTAAGATACTATTAAAAACTCTCCTGTTAGACATGTCGTTGGTAATAAACAATAAATGTAAACAGAAGCTTTGTTTACAAGAAGGTTCCACAGAGCACTTTTGAGGTCGACCGTAACCTCGTGTGAATTATGATTGAGTTTACGAGAGTTTAGTTTTCCTTTCAGTTTCTTGGATGGATTTCTGGTGACCAGATGTCTGGTGAATGACGGCTTGGACCAAACATGATGCAACACTTTGGTGTTGGAATATGTCTCTTCCTTTGGTCGGGTAGTGGTGGAATGTCCAGATAGTTTTGCTTGCTTTTACATTCAAAGGTTTTATTCCAAATGATAGAATGTGCATGCAACTTTGACAGAGATGTGTTATTCAGAGTATGTTGTCGAAATACTATATTGAATACTTCAATATTTAATTTATTATCCAGAATTCATTTAATTGGCACACGAGTGTGGAATGAGGAGAGGACAAATAGCGTCATTCGATGTTGCTAAATGAAACTTTCTCTTAACTGACTGCTACCTCGCTGCTGCAGGAATTTAGGAGTTCACTCCTAAATTCCACTGTGTCGCCTCCTGTGGTTTCCTGCCAGCGTCCATTACCTGAGCTGTGAGTCTGATGAGGGCAGCTACTGTGAATCGAAAGCGTTTCAATTAGCAGGGAAGAGATGCTCATCTGCTTGACGGCCCCGCTTTGAAAAGGCATTTTATCAAATAATCTAAAACTATTACTGTTTCATGAGGAATAATAATCTCATCATTGGAGTAATAATTCACAGTGAGTTTGGCTTTAATGCTAACCATCATTTCTCGGGGATGTTTTTAAATCGATTTTCAATTGAGCAAAAGCATTTTTGTGTTTTAGATTTTTTGACAAAATACCAATATAATGAAATGCCATACATTTGATGTCTTGGGGATAGTGAATGACTAATCCCACAGTAAATTAATGGCAAAATAGCTATAGTTAAAAAATAAATCAAGCTCACATCTGAAACCTGAATCAAGGGTTATGTATATTAGAATTTAAGGAAATCTGTGGAAACTTCCTGGAACCTCTTACCAACCGTATTAGTGTAATAAACGCCTTCATGTGCATTCTCGTGGAAGCAATGTTTGGTGGAAGCAATTGTCTTACAAGATGAATGAAAATGGTCCACTCATGGCTGACCCCAGTAGAGCAGTCATATGTGATGCTATTGGGTGCTTGATATAAATGACAGCCTTTTCCTGGCTCCTTTTATTTCAAGTGTGATTTCCGGTGTACATGTTAGTCTACTGAGTCCGACATGATGGGGAAGAAGAGATGTTAAGGAGACATGTTTGATCAGTGGTTGACTCTTCCATTGATTCACCTTCAGTACCATATGTGAATGAGGTGTGCATCCTTTATCAGTTGGTCTGCATTTCTGGCACCTTGAAAACCATTGGAATTTTCCAGCCAATGTATATCCTGACATAGTGGAAAATACTGATGGAAAACGGCATGCTTTCTGTGATATTGCAGCTGAAATCAGTGCCGTTATTTGAAGGCAAGTCATGTGTTGCCACATATGCTTGTAAGACATGTCTATGATAATCAGGATGTCAAGCCCACATTCCATTGTACACCTGTGTGCAACCAGGAGAGCGTGTCCCACATGGTACAGTCCACATGTCTTCCAGACTCAGACGTTTGAGTTTACAAGAAGCATCTTAATCCTGGATTAGGTACATATAAGAGCGATTTGGTATAGTGGCGCTGCCACCAGTCAGTCAGCTCTCTGTGAAAGAGCTCAGCAGGAAGAAGATCCTCCCATTGGGCTGATTTTCTATAACTTTCTCATCGGATCAATACGAGATTTGAACCTCGGGTATTAACGGAGTACATGTGGAATCTATTTAGCTTTCTGGTCTCATGAATATAAACAGACACGCTTGCAAATGTAAGCTGCGTTTGACAAGATGGAAAATGGGAGATGTTTTAAACTGTGAAACCTCTTCGCCTATTGCTCTGAAACCCTACCTGCTGTCCTGACCTGTCCTGACCTGTCCTGTCCCTTCATGCCCTTTGCTGCCTTGGCTCATGAGACAGTCACACAGAGACCTGTCAGGCAGATATCCTCCTGAAAGACAGCGGACGCCGTCTGCTTCACCCGTCCGTCTCTGTGTGCCTCTGTCCCCTGCTCGACCCGGCTTTGGCTCCGTTAACCCTCTTCTCTTCTCCCCTCCCTCGCGGCACCAGGCGCGGCCCCCCTCCTGTTCATCCACCCTAAGCATTGCTGAGGTACTCCTGCATGTGTTCGAAGGCATCGTTTCGGACTCCTTTCTACTCCCTTCCTCTCCAACCGCACTTCTTTCTTCCTGCCTGGAATGACTGCTCCCCCCCTTCCCCCCAAACTTCATATCCTTTCCTCTGTGTGCATGCTGTCCTGCCTGCTGCACTGCTGCTGTCTCCTGGTGGTGTTTCTACACACTACCCACAATCCTTTCCGTTTGTCCTTTCTGTTTGTTGTGTGTATGTGGTCTTGTTGTGTTTTCGTCAAATGTTTGTCTTGTAGTAAAATGTCCCGTTGCCTTCGGTCTGGAACACGCTCTGTATCTAACCCTCGCCTTGTTTCCACACACACATCAAGAAATGAATAAACCTGCATCACTTGGCATCTTCCTCAACTGCGTTTCAACCTCAGAATTGAAGTTGAAACATGCTTGAATTATGTATTTGAATAAAAGGGATATTGTTTGCACAAACAAAGTGTGCTTACACATCTCAGGGGTGTAAAAGGGCCTCACACACACACACACACACGCACAGACACACACACACACACAAAGCATCTCGTAAAAGGGAAGAGGCCCGGTAAATGTGCTGCAAGCCTCCGTGCTTGTTACTCTGGTCAGGCCCCAATGACTCTGATAAACTGATGAAGACATGGCCTCAGTGCAAGGGCGTGAAGAGTGCTGACACTTGTCCAATGTGATATCGGAATCCATTAATTACCTGTTATAGTACACTAATGATTTCTCGAGAAGAGTTTGGAAGCATAATTTAAAAATAATGTCCATCTTAAAGGTGGCGAGAGGTAATATTCAATTTAATCGTATTTCTATCACATATGTTTTACTTTTTCGAAATAGAAAATATGCGAAAGTCATTTTTCACTTATTGTTGTTGGTTTTTATAGTTTCTTTAATATATGTTCAAATATGCTGGTATATTTGTTTGTTTTTTGACATTTTCAACTTTAAAATATGCTACTAGCATATATCTATCTCTAAATTACAATGTGTTGATAACCTAATTCAAGAGTTCCTTCTTTGGGTCATAAAATGATGTAATGTTATATCAGATCCTTTATTTTACTTTAAAATATTAGTCTCAGATTGGTCTAAAAATCCAGTATCAGTTAGGCTGTTTTTTCAGTCGCAATCATGAGTTATATTCACATTGGAAACATAAAAAAATTATGAATGTTAGCACCGCAAGTTATTTTCAACATGTCTTATTTGTTTAAATAATAATTACAAAAAAATTGTCCACGCATTGCCTCTTTTCCAAAAACATCATCATCCAAATAATGTTCTTATAGCATCACGATTGAAAGTGAAACACCAAACAAACAGACCACTTAATGGAGTATTATAGGTCACATGTTTCCAGACAGAGGCCTTGGGTACGGCCAGGGGTCAAGCACTCCCTTGGGTTCACTTAACTTCCACTTGCACACACACACACACACACTAATAGACAACTGTGTCCACAAAAGCAGCGTTTTGCTGTTGTCAATCCAATGGTTCTGTTCTTTATCCATTTGTGGTGTTGTTGGTAGTTTTCTTGTTGTTTGCAAAATCTTTTTATTTTTAAATGTCCTTTGTTGCGATTGCAAACTGTGTGTCAGGTTAGTTCTGGAGTGTGTGTGTGCATGTGTGTGTGTGTGTGTGTGTGTGTGTGTGTGTGTGTGCACAATTGTGCCCAGAATTAGGAGACTGTGAGCAACTGTTTTAAAAGCACCACTAACTGATGTGTTGTGTTGATCAGAGTGGGAGTGCATGTCTGTTGCCTGCACCTGTGCGAGAGGGTGTGTGGCATGAAGGTGAGTGACTATCCTGTGGCTTCCCCCAGGCCTCACGGAGAGAATTCAGGGCTCACCTGGATGAGGTCATCACGCTCAAGTCAAGGTACTCTACCTTGGACCAGGTAAACCCGCTAACCTTCTACCGAGCTCTTATCTACCGGCATGCTGGCCACGAGCATCCCACGTAGCACCTCACCACACCAGTGACACACACCAGCACAAATGTATACAGGCAGGGATAGAGCGGAGGAAGAGCGGCACGGAGACAACATTTTAGACAATATGGCATGTCGGACTGGAAGAGGTTGGCAAACCTGGTCTTACAATAGTTTATTGTCATGTGATACTCCAAGATCAAAAACAAATATGATATATACATTGTATGGGGGCTTATGTTAAGCTGGAGTGGGAGATATTGGAGACACAAAAGTAAAAAATCCAGAAGTGAAGATGTCACAGTGCGAAAGATCAACGCAGGGTGATATTAATAGAGTAGACCTTTACACGTGTGGTTATAACAAGTGATCTGTGTCTGGATATCGGAAATTCATACGTGAACAAACATTTCTTTTTAGAAAATTAGCATTTTTTATTATTCCATTTCAGAGATTTCTCAAGAGAGTTCTGTATTTCCAGTGCTCCTCTTACTGGTTTGAGGTAAGCTGGGCTCATCGTGGAAAGAGGTGGTGTATACTTTCTATGCAGATTCATAAAGATTTTGCAATATTTAAATCAAAATGTGATGTCAGCTGTGGGGTTGTTGGCCTCTATTAATGCTGCCAGAACTTTTGATCAACCACTGATGAAACAGACTATAGCTGAGTTTTTAAATGTTAAACTCCTAGTATATAATGTTTTTTCAAAAAAATTTAACTAACTTTAACTTGATTGTTGCTTATTTAGTCACAGATATTTAAAGGACCAGAGTGTAGAGCAGTGAGGTTGCAGATTGTAATCAACCCCTCTGCTCACCTCTCCCCTCCCAAGATGATCAGAGACTCAGTGGCCTTCTGCTCCTGTACAAACACAAGAGGCTCTCTGGTTTGTCCGTTCTGGGCTACTGTAGAAACATGGCAGCATGAACAGGTCCTGCTCCCTGCGGAGATATAAAGACTCATTCTACGCTCCCCACGATCCTTCGTTCTGGGTGATTAAACATTTATGAAAACATAGTTCTAAACATTATGTTACATTTTTGTTAATAGATCGCATTAAATCAAGTTTAAAGATCCCCACAACCTCTTCCTGCTGTATGAAGCTGTAGATGACCCCTTCCAAAGAAAATCTATGTTGAGCCCACACAGGAGCATCCCTTCCATTGACCCCAGAACATGCCATGTTTGTACGGCCTAACTTGTATATCCACGTCGAAATCTCAATGTGGCCAAAAAAGAGATAACATGTTGATTTATACCAGGTCTAAAAGCAAAGCCAGTGAGCTGATATCATTATCCAGATGCAGATTACATGTTAATACCAGGTGTGAATTGGGTTTTCGATTTTGCAAACACAAACACACAATTTTCATTTCCCCATCCCACAGATTTCTGCAGGGGGAGGTGTGTAGTGCATCGGTTTTTCAGAGAAGTTTTCCTATTAGTGTGGTGATACTCATGGAAGTACAGTCGGATACAAAAAACAAATGAAAAGTAATTAAAAGGTTTTTTTTAAACTAATCAATTTGGTAAAGCAGCAACTTAGCTGGAAAGTGTTGACCACAGAGTTGCTGGAGAAGTTTCCCTTTGTATCACCACCTCTTAGTGGTCACGTTCCTCCCCATTGCCTCTCTCTCTCTCAGGATCTCCACCGGCACTCATTCTCTCTTATTCATCACACATCTGGTCATTTGATATTATTTGAGTATCAGTGACTGGTGAAGCTGTAGTGTTTTTGCAGTGTGTGTGTGTGTGTGTGTGTGTGTGTGTGTATGCATGCATGCGAGTGTGTTTGTGTGCGTGTGTGTGTGTGCGTGTACCTGGTCTAAATCGGAACGCAAGTGCGTGTGTCTGGATTAACAGATCATCCATGGGGCGACAATTGGGAAGCCCAAGAGAAGCCGCCAGTGCTTCGCAGTCAGTGGAGAGAACCTTTGCTGAATCACACTTCTCCACCTCTCCTCCACTCTCCAGGGAGGAGCACTTGACTGTGGATTTCCACAGTTCCATTTTGTCCTGCCCTCTACCACTCTGTCGCCATCAGTCCGGCGTGTTGTCCTCCGCTCCATCGCTCTCTTGCCCCGTCCCATGGGGAGAGGCGGTTCAAGCTGGTTTAAAACTAACCTGCCTTGCCCTGTCACGGCCCTTTCCTCCTCAGGGCGGACGGATAGATCTTCCCCTATTTGCATAACTTGTCTTGACAGCTCTTTTGTTTTGTGCTGAGCGTAGCACTTCAGTGGTTACATCCCATCATTTCCTGGAGCGTCTTCTCAGCAAGCTGGTTATTGGCGCCATCGATTTTCCCGGAGGGGCTTGCGGCCCCCAGAGTCACCTGTCTCGCTGACCTGGCCACGCTCACTATTCTGAGTCCGTAGAAACCATCGCCGCCGCCAGCCGTTCCCCAGCCCATTGATCTTCCTGGCAGATCTCCATGACAACCCGTCGTCAGGCTGTTTCCGTGGCGACAACGGGGTCGGCTTGTCGAGTGATTAGTGTTTCGAGCATGGGGGCCACTGTTTATTTTATTTATTCCTGTGTCTGCATTCCCAGCGTACCGCAATATGCCATGAGGACGAGTGAAGGTGTCGAGCCCAAGTCTTCAGACACACACACACACTCACACAGACGTGTCAACAATGGCTTTCCGTCACTTTATTTCACACCTTTTTGCTCACTGAGGGAGTTTCTAACAGTTCTCTGTGTTTGTGTGTATGAGGCGCGTGTGGGTACATCGCATGCAGCTCTCATTTGAGATCACTCTCTCTTTTCCCACCACTAGAGGGGGGATTGCAGTAGAAGGTAGATTATAAATGAGTGTGAGAGTGTTTGACAGTCTGCTTCTTGCCCCCCCCCCCCCTCTCCCCTCCCCTATACGTCCAACAAACTTCATTCTGCTTCTTCACTCATTCTCCACGAACACTCACTTCCCAGCACACACCCTCCTGTAGCTTTTCCACTGTGTTCATCTCCATTTGCAAACAGTCTCCCCCATGGCCCTCTGATGGTATGATCTTTGCTACTTAACTATTTTTTGCCATACCGAGGTCTTGTTTTCCACCGGTGTCAGTCTTAGTGTCGTCACTCAACACTGCATCAAGGTTTCTTAGCTGTTTCTTAGTTCACAGTGATTGTATATTTACTGCATTACTCTTAGCTGCAGGACAGATTTCTGATTAATTACCGTAGCGGGATATGTGAAACTGGATTAGGAAGCTTGTGATTCTCGTGGGTTGTCTGTGTGTTTTAAGAGACGAGCGAGGTAGTAAGATTCTGCTGTAATTGTTCTGCGTTAAATGTGTCTCCTTTTTCTTTTAGATGTCTTTTGCAGTTATTTTTTTAGCAAGGCACACACCTTGTACGAAAATGTCCTAGCTGTTGTTAGTTTTCATTTGTGCTTTTCAATGTCTGCAAGTTTGATCTGTGTCTTGCTGTAGCTGTATTTAGCTCCCTTAATCCCCACCTTTGTCTTTTTTCTGTCTCTTTTTTCCTCATGCCTCTCCCTCTCTCTATATATGAGGGCTATGCAGTTGTGGCACAAGTCTCCTAGCAACCACAGCTGGTGCCATCATGGAGGTCTACATAAATAAATAAGATGTAGAAAAGTTAAAAGAACAGAGAGGCACATTTAAAAATCAATATAATTTGCATATATATATATATATATATATACACACCTGTGAAAAAAATTTACGGTAAAAGATTATTGGGTGAATGGTGCATGTGGGATTGTCATAGAATAAACAGTGTGTTGTGTGTTCATGGTAATACAGACTTTTGATAGTGGCACTCAATGCACAGAGAGGAATAACTTATATTAGGAATACAGATGCAGACTTGTTAGTTTATTGAGTGAGTCCTTTCATGGGATGTGTTGACTATGAGAACATATCCCCAGATAGTTAACCGGATAGCATCATCGCGGACCAAATGATCGTTGGCCAAGAAACATCACAAGAGTGACACCTGCGTTCTCTTTTTTTGGAGAAAGTTGGATAGTTCAAAATGTTTTCAGCTGTTCATCTTTTTAAGAACTCCTGTGGCTCCTTATGCCACCTGAAAGCCCACTGCGCTTTCCTTCTGTCTTCTTCTCCTTCTTTCTTTCTACCTCACTTCTCTCCTTGCTGCTCCCTTCTCCTGCTATAGGGTTGCTTGTCGTAGTGGATGCCAGTCTGTCTGTCTGTCCCTTCGTCCATATGTCTGTCCGTCCGTCTGTCCGTCTGTCTGTCTGTCTGTAGTGTTGTGGTTGCCAGGACAGATGCACTGATGCCTGTGATTCGATGCTTTATCTCCACTAGCTCCAGTGTAGGTTGGAGGGGCTTAAAGATGATCGCAGGAGGACCTTCAGCTCTCGAGTAACTATCCCGCCCCCTTACCCTCCTCCTTGCCTTTCCCTCACCCTCCTCCGAGGAGCGCGCAAAACAAACGCCCCGCTCTGTGTGTCCCCCCCTCCCCCCCCCCCCCCCGTTCCCTCTCTCCCTCCTCGTTTGCTGAGCTATATCTCCAGCTCTCGCTCACTCTCTTTCTCTCTATGTCTCTCTATCTGCCTGTTGCCACTGGTCTCTTTCTCGTCCTCAATCTGTCTGTCGTTCACTCTGTCTCACTATTTCTCTGTCCGGTCTGTTAGGAGTCTTCCTGTCTCCGTCTCCCCTCGCACACTTTCTCTGTCTGTCTCTCTTTCTCTTCCTCCATCTGTCTGTCCGCCTCTGTTTCTGTCTTTCCGGTTAACATGCTCTGCTTTCAGTAGCTATGTCTGGTGTGCTGGATGTCTGTTAAGTAGATGCCATCAGGCCGCAAGAGTCTTTATTGTTTTGTTCTGTTCCTCCTGTTTTCCCTCCTTTCTGCTGTGTCTCGGCTCTGTAGTTTAGTGAAGTCTGTCTAGTCCGTGCTTCCTGTTTTTGTTTGTTTCTTTTCTTTCCGGGCTGTGGGACCACGTCACGCTGATCTTCATCCTTCCACTCGCTGTCTCTTTCTTTCTATCTAGCTGGGGGTTTTCTATCTCTCTGTCTCTCCATCCCTCCTCCTCCACCATCCCACCCACCTTGCCCCACCTCCCATCTCTCACCCTCTAACCTCGGCTGTTTGGTGCCTAGTGGTGTCACAGTTATAGCCTCGTTATTGTGTCAGTGAGGGAGCGAGGAGGGAGAAAGGGGTGGGTGGGGTAGAGAATCCTTCGCATTGGGCGTTTTGGGTCTCCATACACCAGACACTGCCCACACCCAACGTATGTGTGTTATTGAGATGCAGCAGATGCAACAAAGAAAAGTAGGACTGCCAGAAGACTTAGGACAGACAGAACAACAGACAGACCAACAGGCCGTAATGCTTGTCAACACATCTGAATAAAGGTGGATGGACATTCAAATCGAGACCAACGATTGGATAAAAAAGACACTGAAGTTAAAAATATCAGCCCTGATTTTCTACAGTTTGTACAATGTCGGAATCAGATGGCATCAGATTTGATTTTTTCTAAAGTTATGCCCTATTTATGTATGTTGGTGTACAGTATTTGTAAAAAGTAATACTTTAATTCTGTGCCAATCATGTAGCTTGCTAACGTAGAACATGTGGATCTCCTTCCCTTATGTAGTCCTCTCCTAAGGCTGAGCTTTCCAAAAGGATGCTCATACGGTGACACAGAATGTTCTTTCTATGGAGTTGTTTATTGTTGTTGTGTAGCATCAATGCATTGGTGCTGTGTTACTTTTCTATAAATACCGTTAACAAACAGCATGATCACCAGGAGGTTGGCGGCTCCTGATGGCAGTGGTGAGATGAAAAGGGGACCACTGCATGTCCACGTCCCACTTCTATTTGACAGTCGCCACCTATTGTGTCGCCTCTTTTTGCTTTTGCTTTCATTTCCCACTAATTATATGCTTTGCACTCTGAATTAAATGTGCAAACTGTTCCACCAAGAAACTTCTGATCAGATCTGCCGTACGTTGTTATACCAGAGGAGAATCCTAGCTGTGTCCCAATTCCACTCTACATACAAATCGTAAGCAGGTTTAGAGTATGTAGTGTCGTGTATTCACGCTCAAAACATTTCACATCCAGTGAAATGAAAACAATTATTCCAGTTTAATCCTGTGTCAATTGTTCATTTACATCTTGTTATATTCCAAATATATCTAAATCTAGTCCAATCCTTGTTGTTTCTCTTCTATAAATTGGTTTCAGATGTGTTTGTAAAACATCTGCCAAACAAATGAGAATTTGGGCAACTCGCCCCACCAGTCAATCAAATCTGCACCTCGTGTGATTCGTCGTAGCTAACGGAGCAATATGGAGCGATAACAAGGGAAACATGTTTAAATAGCATAAAAACATCCAAAACAATGCGGTTAAAGTCTCGTTCAATACATTACAGAGACAGCTCAGAGAGGTGACAGCCTGCTGAGAGTCAGTTTCCTGTATTGGGTCAAATATTGGACCCATCTTTCCAAACATCTTACCAACATTCGACAGTAGCATTTCTTAGAAAGTCCTGCAGAAAATGTACTTTGCTTAAGAACTTGTTCTTTCTTAGCAACACACACCGGGGAGATCTGGCAACTAACGTGTGTGAACGCCTCAGCGAAAAATATATGTAATGTAAATGTGTCTGTTACTTAAATGTAAATAATTGCTTTCATCTAATGACACAGGATTTACAACGCTTCAAAATGAGGTGGAAGGATGGAGGGGAGAGGTGACCAATATCCTCAAATATTCAGTTTTACCGTGAAACATGTCGAAGCACCCTCTGATAAAGACTATGATAGTTACTCAAGAAAAACTAGTTGGTGGAGCTTAAGTTGAATCTTTGAAGAAACTATTTTACTTTGGAACGCCGCCTCAAAAGAAAACGTTTCTGATCGTCCAAAACGATAAATGTTATTGTTTATTGTAAAGAATAGTATGACAAATACAATATAGTACTGCACTTTACAGTATGTTGTATGGAATTGGGACATTATTTATGGCAGATCTTGATTTTGAAGACCAGGCTTTTTTGGGATATGTGGTCTTTATTCAATCTCTCATGAGAGAGAGGCTACGTATTGCCTCCACCACGGTGTCCTTGTGATGGAATGTTGCAACTAATTTAGCAAAAAATACATTACTTGTAAACAATAGCGGCATCACTTTTAACGTTGTATGTTTTCCATCCCCTCACCGTTAACAACCGTTAGCTGTCGTCTCAAGATGCTTCTGGAAAGCTCAGCCCGGTTCTAACCCCCTCTGCTCTCCTCCCCACCTTGCCATAGATTACAGGTAGTAAAGCGCTAGTGCAGCCATCTATCATGCTGCATCAGCGCTCTCCAGAGAAAGCTTACCACGCTGCACCATATCTGAACAGCCACTATCTAAACTCGACACTACATTTTCACTACATTTGATGTTACACCGTCGCACAGTTACTATCTGTTATGACCTTGTGATGAATTATTGTCACTCTGTATGTTGTTGCCCTTGTCCATGTATTCCTTTTTAGATATGTCAGTGCATTTATCAGTGTGAACATTACCTATGATGTACAGCAAGTGATGATAATGGTAGTAATGCAGGCGATGCAGCCGTCTCCCACCAGCAGGACAAAGTGCACAGTGCAGTGTGTCATGTCTCTGACTGTTGTGTATAAACAGCTTCTCATCTCCAGCATGTCAACAGAGCAGCCTGGTGTATCTCAAATTATCTCTCTCTCTCTCTCTCTCTCTCTCTCTCTCTCTCTCTCTCTCTCTCTCTCTCTCGCTCTCTCTCTCTCTCCTTTTGTCCTACACGTCTTGCTCCGGATCGCCCTCTCCATATTTAGGTGCAGTCACGATGCAACAGCAAAGAAAATATCCTAAGATCAAGTAAGTATTACGTTTCCAATTCAAAAGCACTCTCTCTTTCCCGTTTGTCGTACCGGTGTGTCACACAGTGTGCCCACAAACACGCATAATTACATATTAAATGCACATGTGAATGTGATGTGAAAGGTCTGTTTGTGTGTTTACTGTGTGCGGCTGCTGTCATGCACACCCCTGTGTGTGCCTGATGTTTTGCCAGAGGTTGTTAAGCCTCATGTAAAGCATCAGAATATGCTGTGGAAGCGTAAGTGTGTGTTTAAAGGAGAGAAATTGGGTCAAGGGAAATCAAAGCACAGCGTCTCTCCACTGTGAGGCGTAGAGGCACAGGGAGAGCAAGGCTGAGAGAGAGGAGAGAGAAAGAGAGAGAGAGCAGATTACATATTAGTTACACCTTGTTTTGTTCCTTTTACCTTTGGAATTATTAGAGAGGTATTATTAGAACAATATGGCTGCTATGGAGCACTTCTGTCATCCAGCTGGGTTCCACAGCTTCAGCAAACACACCGAACTGTTTCCTGCCAATCCCGATGGTGTTTAAATTGTGTTATTGCACATGTGTGCTGACAAAATTCATTAATCCCATTATCTTGGTGACAGGGATGTGGAAAGACATTAGATTACATGTGTTTATTTACATAATTGTATGGTTTGCATGTGTTTTTATCATGCGTTGAGTTTGGGAATTCAACTGCGACAGCAGCAAAACCAGTGCGCGAAAATCATTTTGAATTTCTCCGTATATGTTTTTATTCCTGTGGCTCTTGGCGCAAAAATAACTTCTTCAAAAACATTTTTTTTGTCTCCAGAGATAGTTGAGTGGTTCAGTTCCCTAACTTTGAAGCTACATAGATGCCTCCACTCTCTCTGGTTTCAAGTTTCAAGTTTCATTTCTTTTATACAAGTATTATAATCGGTTCGATCGTTGAATGAAATTTCAACCGAAAAAAAACAGCAGACTAAGAGAAAAAAGAATAGAATGAGAATAAACTATACAATATCACAAAAGAAAAAGAGTAAAGTAAATATAATATATATAAAACAAATATAATATATATATGTATATGATAATGTATTAAAATGTAAATAAATATAATATATTTTTGAGACTATATATATATATATATTATATATATATATAATATATATATAATATATATATATATAAAATGTAATATAATATATACCATATATGATAATAGATAGAATATGTTCTGTGTAGTGTAGTGTTAAGGGTCTCAGTCCTTGTTCAGCAGCCTGATGGCCCCTGACTGAAGAAGCCCTCCCTCGTGTTTGTCTTGACATGATATACGCGGTATCGCTGCCCCTGCGGTAGAAAGGGTGAAATTTTTTTTGTGGGTGGTTATTGTCTTTCAGCATCCGTTTGGCCCTGGCCACGCACCGCTTTGTGCCCCAGGAGAGTGTTTTCCTCTCTCCCGACCCTCTATCTTCATCTGAACTTTCAAACTGTCTAAATGGAGAATTAAAATGCGAAAGAAAAAAGGTTGAATGGCTTTAATTTCAACACTTTAGGTCTAGAGCTATGTCTGAAACTATCTCTGTTGTCGACTAATCGCACTATATGGACTTGATGTGTCATTGTGTGTTCCTGAGAGAGCACGACAAGAGAGCAACATATCTCGTGTCCGTTACAAGTTTGCTACATTTTGCTAAAAATCGGACACTTCGATTCTTTAACACAATAACAGATACAAGACACTCCACATGCCAGTGTTTGGAAAGTGTCTCGCGCCTCAATTCACTGCTTACAATAAAGTCAACTATTTCATATGTTGGCTCGTTGCAGATAATTTTCGATGTTATATCTGACGACCAGTAATTAGGTAACAACAAAGTGCAGTCCAGAAAAAGGTCAAAATATTTTTGAAATCATTTGGAAAGAGCAACCAAACCCTACACAGTCCTATTTTGTGATGTCGTTTAATTTTGTGAGAGCCATTTCGTTACAGTGTTTGTAATGTCCCTCGTCTTCCCAGGTCACAGTGCAGTGGACATCACCAAAGTGGCCCGGAGGCACCGCACGTCCCCCTTCCCCCTCACCTCCATGGACAAGGCCTTCATCACTGTGCTGGAGATGACCACCGTCCTGGGCACGGAGATCATCAACTACAGAGGTGAGGAGGACAGGAACCCTGCAGATCTAGCGAACCTTCTTCACTTAAATATCTTAAATGTGTTCATCTTGCCCCTTGATGTCTTCAGTTAACCTTCTCATTATGTCGACCGACGTCCGCCGCTCGGCATGCTGGGATGTTGAGGTTTCATACCTTTCAGATTGCTGTAGAAAGTACACATGGCAGCATAGAAACCCTCTCTTTCTGAATCAGCAGTGTGTGTCTGCATGCCACAGTGTCTCTCACACAATGCACACACACACACACACACACACACACCAATGTGCTGGGCTACAGGGCCACATAACATACAAACCTTTCCGAACGATCCATGTGTCATTTACACTTAACGCTCCATAACATGACTATTTTCAAGTTATTGAACAGAGTGATAGTCACTTTGAAGCTGCTATAATCAATATTTATTAACATACACACATACAATATAAATGTGAAGGGTCACACCGAGTGACCACAATGAATTATCACCTGACTGGAGTTTCCCCACAGATTTAAGGAGCATTATAGCATCTTGAAGCTCATTGTTTTGGTTTAATGACCCATCACTGTACTGGTTTGGTTCCCTGTCATCAGGTTTTAACCCTTGTGTTGCCTTCGGGTCATTTTAATAGCTGGGGTCATATTGACCTCAAGGGTAAAATATGTTAGTAAATATAAAGGTAACAGGAGGGTTAAACATTGAATCGGGTCATATTGACCCGAAGGCGACAGGAGGGTGAAACATTGAATCGGGTCAAATTGACCCGAAGGCAACACAAGGGTTAAGTGAAATGGAAAATAATGATGATACTTATGATTCATTGTCGTCTTCGTTGTCACATGGTTATGTTGCTGGTTACTTTTTTAAGTTGAAGTAAAGTTTTTACAAAATTATAATAATTCTCAATATTGCAAGGTTTATTTATTTGTTGTTTTAGAGCACAAGGTTGCCCGATGTGTTGTCTTCTTTGTAGTATTTGGGTGAATTTGCATGTCTAAACAAACAGACACAATACAAACATGCAGAGATGAGTTAGTTTAGCACCCGTGGGTCTTGTAAGCCTTCTGGCAGAGTGGCCTTTGCGCCTGCGGAGGGTGACACAGAGCCAGGCTGAGGGCCAGAGGGGAAAACACACTCTCTTTAATTCATCTCTGAAAAAGGGGTAGAGAGCAATAACACCCTGCAGCTCGCACAACATCTAGATGAATGATGGTAGAAGGAACAACACTCATTCTTTTTCAAAGTGTAAAGTGATGTTTCATGTTCTTGGAGAGGGGAGAGGAGGGAGGAGGGAATGTCAGGATTTGCAGGAGTGCAGCTGGGAGGAGGACAGTGGGGTAAGGAGGTGAGGAAGAAGGGATAGGAGAGATGAAATAAAGAGCTGGACCAGATCACCTGCTGTCTGTGAAGTGTGCACTGTGTCATAGTCTGTTGATGGGTGCATATAAGGATCTATCTCTTTTTTTGTCATCATAATGGTGTAATACACAAAATAATCTGCATTGCATGTCACACTTTTGTTACTGTTGTATTTTTCAGAAAGTTTAGTTCGGTAATAAAGTTAAAGAAGAGTAAGTTCTTGACTGTATAATGTCTCAAATCTGTACTCAAATTAGATCAAAACTTTTAAAGAAATAGTTTGATATTCTATGAAATAAACTTTCACTTTCTTGCTAATAAGAAGATTGATATCACTCTGGTTTCTACGCTACATGTGAAGCTCCCACCGTCAGCAGGGGAGCTTAGCTTAGCCCGAAGACTGGAACTGGAATAAGCATTATTCCCAAAATGCCGACATATTCATTTAATTCCCGTCAATCTGCTTGTTTGTACATATAGAAGTCTGCACATATGTGTACATTCCAACTGCACCTTAGCTTATTTCTTAATAAATACTAATTCTCATATTTATTTAGTATTATAACCAATACAAATGTGTAATATACAGAATTGCAATATCTCATTGTTTCACTGCAAATACATAGTTTCTATTCATAATATATATTTGTATTCTTTTTTATTTGTATTACAGTTTGATATACAGTATGTCAAGATTGCACCCTAATTTAATTGTTAAAGGACTTATATTCTACTCCATATGGACTGTTTTTAGCATAAGTATGTCGGTACTCGTGCATGCATATGTTCACACATTTACTGTCTTCTAAAATTCCAGATTGTTCCTAAAGAGACGAGTGATGTCACAATGCCCCTTGATGTAATTATCATAATGTAACCCTTTTCAAACCTGTGCTTGCTGGCAGAGATGTTTTCTCAAAGCATCTATTCAAACACATATTTCTGCTTCGGCAACAAGACATCACCTTTGTTCTATTTGTATTCACAACTCCCCTTCAACACATGGTTTTAACAAGCTGTTTGAAAAGCAGCTTGGAAGCAGGAGCAAAATATCTCAGATGAAATGCTGTCGACTTAAAAACAGATGTAAGGATCGGACGCGTCATATTGGCACGAGGGTCTTCTTCTTCTTCGACGACTGAGATGCATTATTTACAGCGGCTCGTTATGACTGCCGTAAGCTGATGTGTGGATGCATGTGTGTGGGTGTACTTGCATATGTTTTCCCCTTTCAACACATTGATATCAAAGCTTAGATCTTCATATTAACGCCCACATAATCATGGCATAAAAGCTCGAACAAATGCTATATATAGCCACACAGCAGCTTACGGTATTTTTAGTGCCAGGATTTGTTTCCTTCCACCCACGCTGCCTCTGTCTGTTTCTGTTTTTCTTTCCTTCCTTCCTTCCCTCACGCTCTCTGAGCCAGTGTGTGTGTCATGCAGAGAGATTCTGATGCGCCGTGTCACACTCTGTCTCTCTTTTAAAAACACACGCACATATGTACACACCTCCTGCACATATGCCTCTCTGTATCTTCATCTGAATCAGATGCACTTTCTCCCTCACCCTCTCTGCCTCTGTCTCTCTTTCTCTCTCCAGCTGTCGCTCTCTCCCTCCGCCACCCTTCACCCAGCTTCTCCTCCTCTCCTCACACCCATGTTCTTCCTCTTCTCCCACAGATGGGATGGGTCGAGTCCTGGCTCAGGACGTTTATGCCAAAGACAACCTGCCACCCTTCCCTGCCTCTGTCAAGGATGGTTATGCTGTGAGAGGTAAGCACCGTACATTATGGGAAATAACTGTATTAACGTTCAAGGCTTCAAAAACATGACATTGTAAAAGGAATGAGCAGACAAGTCCTGGATGTCCAATTTCACTTTCAGAATTAACATCATAAACTAAATTACACTTTTTATGTCCACACTAATATGCTCATTAGGCACAGTGACTGGTCCCTAAAACTAACAAAAACACTTTTTATTGTATTTGTTATCTTTAGGAACATTTATGAAAACA
Organism: Pseudoliparis swirei; assembly: GCF_029220125.1. Classification (NCBI taxonomy): domain Eukaryota; kingdom Metazoa; phylum Chordata; class Actinopteri; order Perciformes; family Liparidae; genus Pseudoliparis; species Pseudoliparis swirei. Next base: position 12,838,798 of record NC_079399.1, on the reverse strand, counting down.
GTTTTGCCAGCTGTTTGTTTGTGAAGCCGTAGCCTTATTGTAAAGTAAAGGTTTACTCGGGGAAATTAAAATAGGTTCCACAAAACAAACTATATATGGAGAAGCGTTTCATGAACTTCGGGTCGTGACCGAAAGAACAAGGTCGCGGATACAAGCGGCCGAAATGAGTTTCCTCCGTAGGGTGGCCGGGCTCAGCCTTGGAGATAGGGTACGGAGCTCGGACATCAGGAGGGAGCTTGGAGTCGAGCCGCTCCTCCTTCGTGTCGAAAGGTGTCAGCTGAGGTGGTTCTAATCTGATCCGGATGCCTCCTGGACACCTCCCTTTAGAGGTTTTCCAGGTACGTCCAACTGGGAGGAGACACCGGGGAAGACCCAGGACACGCTGGAGGGATTACATCTCCCGGCTAGCCTGGGAACGCCTCGGGATCCACCAGAATGAGCTGGAAAATGTTGCGAGTGAGAGGGAAGTCTGGGTCAGCCTGCTGGGTCTGCTGCCCCCGCGACCCGACCCCGGACTAAGCGGATGATTCAATTCAGTTTATTTGTATAGCCCAATTTCACAAAATACAAATTTGTCTCGGAGTGCTTTACAATCTGTACACATAGACATCCCTGCCCCAAAACCTCACATCGGACCAGGAAAAACTCCCAAATAACCCTTCAGGGGGAAAAAAAGGGAAGAAACCTGCAGGAGAGCAACAGAGGAGGATCCCTCTCCAGGATGTACAGGTGCAATAGATGTCATGTGTACAGAAGGACATATTCAGAGTTAAAATACATTCAATGAATATGACAGAGTGTATGAATAGTTCATAGTAGGCATATTCCACGATGGAGACCTCCACGATCCATCAGGCAGATGGCGGTGGGGAGGAGGAGTGGGCGGAGTCTCAACAGTGGGCGGAGTCTCAACAGGACAGTGGCGTAGTCAGGAGCAGGAATTCCACGACCCAGACCTCGATGATCCATCAGGCAGATAGGATCTATGCCGTCTCATAGGGTCCGATGACCCCATGAGACGTGAAGTCAAGGACTCCGGGAGAAAGCAGAGTTAGTAACGTGTGATTGAGAGATGAAAATTCATCCTTAAGGAGAGAAAAAGGAGAGAGGTACTCAGTGCATCCTAAAACGTCCCCCGGCAGCTATAAGCCTATAGCAGCATATCAAGGGGCTGGACCAGATGAACCTGATTCAGCCCTAACTATAAGCTCTGTCAAAGAGGAAGGTCTTAAGTCTACTCTTAAACGAGGTGACTGTGTCTGCCTCCCGGACTGAAATTGGAAGCTGGTTCCATAAAAGAGGAGCTTGATAACTAAAGGCTCTGGCTCCCATTCTACTTTTTAAGACTCTAGGAACTACAAGTAGTCCCGCATTTAGTGAGCGTAGCTCTCTAGTGGGGCAATATGGTACTACAAGCTCCTTAAGATACTTTGTTTAATTTACTTTTTAAACACTTAGAGGGAAATCTCACGTCAGACTTCTAGTCGTAGATTTCTCCTCTGTTTTCGACTCCACCGCATATTTTAACCAATCGGCTTTTAGAACAATTTGACTAAAGTCACAATCTTGTGGGTTGGATTCTTCACTTTTTAACGAACAGGACACAAAGATAGAGGGTAAATGGAATTATGTGGGACCAAGTTTGCTCCAATGGCTTCCACACGGATGTGTGCTTCGCCTCTATTATTCATCCTCTACACAAATGTGTGTCAGAGCAGGTATGAAAATAGAGCGTTTTAAATCAAGCATATGATTCTGTTATTGTTAGTCGGCTCCAGGGCAACGAGACCAGCCGCGGTCCGGTCATCCACGACTTTGCGAAGCGGTGTGAGGAGTCCTATCTTCCATTAAATATGTCTAAAACCAAAGACATAATAATTGATTTTAGAAAACATGAGTTATATCCATTAAGGGTCAGACAAATATCTTGGGACAATTATTGACCGAAAACTAAAATTAGAAGCAAACTGTGAAGCCGTGTGCAAAAAGGTTTGAGGAAACTGTCCTATTCCCACATTGACAAAACCACGATAACCTTATGTTACCGTGCTTATATTGAATCAATGTGATCTTTTTCTTTGGCGTCATGGTCTGGAGGCCTGTCTTTAAAGAACAGAAACTCTCTGCATCCGATTGTGAAATTGCCCAGCAGGCTGAGTGGTGAGTCCCAGCTGAGCCCAGAGTCCCTGAACACCACACATTTACAACGAATAACCGGCTCCATCTTAATGGACGACTCCACCCTTTGCACAAGGAGTTTCAGCTTCTCCCTTCTAGACAGAGGTATTTAGAACCACGGTGTAGAACAAAGCGGTGCAAACAGCTGGGTTCCAGCTGCCATCTTTCAAGTAAACACATTATAATAATACCAGCACTGATTTGTGGCTGTGTGTACTTTTATCATCATGTATGTCTTGTTGTCTGTGTGTCGAGATGAATGCCTCACTTTCCATTGAGGAACAAGTCTACCTACGGGTATAAATAAAGTAACCTGAATTTAGAGATTAGTTGTTAGTTGTTAACTGTCAGTTTGTCTGTTGCTCAATTAGCCAACTGACAGAATGAGTGTTGACGAAAAGACGTAATGTGGAATATGGTTCACACTTCTGACCTGACACTTGATCAAAATTATACAAACATTTTATTAAAATAATACAATACACCTTCAATTAGACTATTCTATGCCAATAACGTATCCTAAACATATACAAATGTTCTACTACAGATACAGGAAGGACATTGCACACTAACTTTGTGATGGATTTATGAATCGCTGATTCCAGTTCCGATCTCGTTCACCATCTCTTGTTTTTTCTTCAGAGTAAGTTGCAGAACATAAAGCTGAATATCTCACCTGGTCAGTGTGTTTTTCCTCCTGTCCAAATGACCTCTTTGTAGTTTGAGATGAACAGGACATTGAGGCACTGGAGAACTGACATGGAGGAGACTGTCCTGCATCAGACAAGAGATATAGAGTTCACCTCCATTCAGAGAGATGGGTATCATACCTATGGCTGCACCAACTCCTTAGAGCAGTTTCGAGGTGAAATCCAGGCAAAGTTATGTTGACTTGTTTTGGTCAAGAAATCCGTGGCAGGGCGTCCTGTAAAGCGCTGAGGACCCTGTCAACCTGGAGAGCAGCTTGCTGGCTTCAGGCAGCTCAAAACCTCTTGCATGTGACATCTGCTGCTGGCTCCTGCTGATGAAGGAGGAGGAGCAGAATACCACAGGTCCCTCTGGTTGTCGTGTGTCGGTCTTGAGGGCCTGGCGTCTGCCGAGGCGTTCATGTGCAGATTTGAGAGATGTGAGAACCTCGACCGTCGGTGTGGAGGCAGCCAATAGCCTCTCGCTTCCTCCACTGAGCCAGTGCGTAACGACAGATGCTCGACATCCTGCGCTGTGTTTTTATGTCGAGAAAAAAAAAAAAGTGGCCCGATTTTATTCTCAAAAAATAAGCACTTAATCCTTTATTAAGATATTTTAAACCAGCAAATTAAAGTCACAGTCAAGTTGTGTACTCACCACGGACATTTTGCAATGTAAAAGCATTTTTTAAAGTTTTCATTGGGTTTTTTATTTGTCTTGTGATGAGCTTCCTTCTTGGTCCTGTGTGTTTGTAAAAGAGCAGAAAATAGAAGAGGTATTGTATTTTGTATAGCAATACTTAAATAGGCGGTTTCTTCACACCTCAGAGTGGAGGGCAGAGTTTGAAAATACTGTGTTTGCCTTTTTTATATTTAATTAAAGAACATCAAATGTCTTTCCTTCTCTACCCATTTGTTCAATCTGTAGCCCACTGAGATAGAGTGACTCAACTAAATGACACACTCCTACACACACACACACACACACACACTTTCAGCTGCACACATGTGTAATGCTATTAAATCTTTCTTTTATTTTAGCGGCTGACGGCACAGGCGACCGCTTCATCATTGGAGAGTCCAAAGCTGGAGAACAGGTTCGCGCCCACGTTGACACTTTAGACACATCTGCTTTTTGATCTCACAAATAGACCCTCACACACACACACACACAGTAACACAGTCGCTGTCATGCAAACACCCACACAACCTATGCATGAAAATAAAGTACTTCACTTTTGTCCTTCACCTCACGTCTTGACCAGCTGTAATTGCTCACCGCTCCCTTAACAGGTGATGAAAAGCCCTCCGCCTCCGAGCAGGGCGAGAGAATCAGGGTGCTGCCAACCTGTAAAACAGATTAGACCTCTGAGACAAGAGTAGGCTGCACAGATTTATGAAATAACTCAACTTCTCATCTTGAACAAAAGAAGCACACATGCAAACACATATTCTGTACATGCCTCCATATCCCTTTATTAGGTTTTTACTTTAATTTGATCAGACCTGACATCAGTTTGTGTGATGCTTTTTGGGAAACTTGGGGGAAGACAGTCATACGCAATCTATCATTTCACTTTATTTTAATTTAACGTTAGTCCCCAGGGTGAAAAGAGCATAAAAGGGCATTTTGTTTTACTTTGATAGGACAAAATATACGACTACATTTAAAGGATAGACTCTGTCTGTGTCTCCCTGCAGCCCACCCACACAGTGATGCCTGGCCAGGTGATTAGAGTGACGACGGGTGCCCCTATTCCATGCGGGGCTGACGCTGTAGTCCAGGTGGAAGACACCGAGCTGCTCCGCGAGTCTGAAGACGTAAGCCAAACTTTTACCCGATGAAGAGGCAGGAAGATGTCGGAATTTGGGCTGTGCTCAACTCAACCCAGCCAGAATTTACTTTTGACTCGCATGTATCTTTATAAAGAGATTATAGTCTACGACAACCACATATTAAATGAACAGAGATTCTGATTGTTTGAAAGATTAAGTTCAGCCCAGAGCAGAGCAGAATACACAATGCACTTTGGTCTCTGAATATGTTCCATTTGATGCCTCTGACAGCTGGTTTATCTTTTAGGGCACAGAGGAGCTGGAGGTACGAATCCTAGTTCAGGCTCGCCCGGGGCAGGACATCAGGTAATGTGTTATATGTTGGTTGCTATTAAGAAGCCAAAACCAGAATCACACTTTTAGTGATCAATAACGTCACAATGTAACCCACCAACCTTTTTATTCGTTAGGCCACCTCTTTAAGCGGTAATAAACTAAAAACATTTACAGTGAGAACAGTTTATTTCATATTAAAGATTGAAATAATGATTGAAAGCACAGTTGATTCATTTGGTTATACTGCTGGATCCGTCATTTTGATCATTCCTGATATTTTATTTACCTCATCACTGGTTAGGGCAGTAATGGCATCGTGGCTCAACCACAATGTTTATTTCTGCAAATATTCAAGGTCATTGTTTGGTTCCCAATATAACTTTGCACCTTAGACCGAAGGCTATATACTAATTTAAATTGCAAAGTACGATTTTCTGAATTCTTCCATTTCTTTCTTATCCTCTGAACTATCGTCTTTGCTGTCCTGCCCTAGGCCCATCGGTCATGACATTAAGCGTGGGGAGTGTGTGCTTTCAAAGGGCACCCACATGGGCCCGTCTGAGATTGGTCTTCTGGCCACTGTGGGAGTCACAGAGGTGGAAGTCCAGAAATTCCCCGTGGTGGCCGTCATGTCGACAGGAAATGAGGTAAGGGATTAAGAAAAACCTGCATGTCAACATTCTTTTTTTCCATTTGGGAAGTTATACTCCTCGTGTGCACTCAACCCACACTGTATCTGTATTTGCCAAAAAGGTTCGGCCTGAGCTGCTAAAGGTAACAACAACGTGCCATCTTCTCTGACAGCATACCTCGTTCATAATTATGCACAATCAACATGGTTTGCTTTGACTGCGGACACCAGAACAACATTCAGAGCTGAATGCGCACTCAGCCGTTTCATGTGTGCTTTCAGTTGTGAAGACTGTTTATCTGTGACCAGGTGGTTTCTCTTCTACGCTGGGATCCTATTTGTGCATTTTCTGTGTGACCGATGTGCCGTTTAAATTTCATGGGGTGTGTAACCTTCATGGAGATTCTCAGCAGACTGTAGATACCCATAACACCTTGTTCTCGGTGCTATGCAGATATATTTGAATTGTGTAAATCAGCCAAGAGTCACCTACCCCATGGACACATTCCAAACCTATTAAGCGGTATATTGTCCTCATCTCCCCTCTTTGAGCAAGACTGATGAAATAGAGGATTTGTCTTCTCATTTTTACACACTGTTAATTTGACCATCTCGATTTTAAGTACATGCTCTGTACTAATGCTGCAGATGAAGAAAAACAGGAATATCTGTGCAGAGCTGGCATTTACAACTGAAAGTATGCAGCTTGTCTGCCCATAAACCCACTGTGAACCTGCTGAATTAGATGCATGTTCATTTGTGGTGTTGCTTTCCTTTTAGAATTATAGTAATTAGCAATGCTTGTTGACATTCCCTCAGAAAAAAAACAAATCAGATTTGTAATTCTATTGTGAAATGAAGGGAGGTCAAAACATGTAAATATAAGACGAACAAAATGCTAATACACGTTGAACCAAATTGCAGTTAAAGAATTTATTTAGCAAGTTTTTTTTTTGTCTGAAGGTATGGCTGCACTAAATGATTATTTTTCATTATTCATTCCATATTTATAATCTATTAATTATTATTTTCAATTAATCGATTAGTCATTTAATCTATAAAATCCTTTAAGAAAATTAAACATGCACATCACAGGTTCCCAGAACCAAGTTGATGTGCTCAAATTGCAGAACCTGAGAACGAATGGCATTTTTGCTTGAAAATGTATTTGAATAATGAATTGATTCTCAAAAGTATGGCAGTTAATCTTCTGTTAATCGACTAATCGATTAATCCTTTAAGCACTCTCTAAAAGCACAAGCAACACCAACTTATCAAATGATCACTTCACACTTCAGACAGTGGTTTCTTTGCCTCTCTCAGCCATTGTAAAATATTGTGTATTTTTAAAGTCACAACCAAACCATTTGGTACCAAGAGAAGGCATAGTAATAAAATGAGAATGAAATGTTTGCTTACAACCTCCCTGTCTTGCTAAATAATTAATTATACACCCACTAGATGTACTGCTACCCAAAGAAATGCAAAGAATATGTTCAGATTTATTTATTCCTTGCACCAGCTTAAAAAGTATAGTTATTGAATGATTAAAAAGTGTTTCTGATCATTTCTCCCTCTGTGTCGTGGTAGCTGCTGAACCCAGAAGACGACCTCCATCCTGGGAAGATCAGGGACAGCAATCGCTCCACCCTATTGGCCACTATCCAGGAGCATGGCTACCCCACCATCAATCTGGGCATCGTGGGAGACAAGTAAGCCTTCATGTTTATTTTACATTTGTCACACCTCCAATGCCAGAAAACGGCACTTACTGAGATCTCCGCCAGGTGCGTCTGCAACAACCACTGCTGTAATGTTTCATTGAACAAACCACAATTACCCCCCACCCCAAGCAATCAGAAGCATTTTTCATACGAAGATAAGCTTTCATTTTAATCTATCCAGCTGTGAGCATCGTCTACGTGCAGTTAACCTGCAGTTCACTGTGTGATGCTTCATGTTGACTGTTAATGCTTCCTCTGAACAGATAATCTGGCCTGCTGTGTGTTCAGTTGTGTTAGCCGTTAGCTGTTAGCTGTTAGCCGTTAGCTGTTAGCCGTTAGCTGTTAGCTCTCTTGGCCAAACACACAGCGCACTCTGCTGCCCTCTAGCTGCTAACAGCTAGCCAGCTCTCCTCCTTCCGACAGAAAAGAAAATGTAACTCACTAAAAACGTCTTTCAGCCGTTGCAACAAGCATCAACTCTGGTTTGGTCAAAATAAACACTAAATTCACTGAGTTAGATTGTTTTTTAAAAGTGCTGTACACACTGTTTTCCCCATGCTGTATCTCTCTCTCGCCTGAGCAGCCGCTGAGCGGCCAGTTCAAAATAAAGAGAAGTGAGGAGTCAGCAGTCAAACACAGCATAAAAAAAGTTGATTAAAAACATGTTATCAAAAATCAGGTCAAGGTCCTTGAGCATACAGTCATAAATAAGAGGAAAACATATTTGGCTGATGAATCCAATAACATGAGCAGTAGACAAGACGGATAGACAGACACAGAGATGTACACACATTCACAGAGATGCAAACAACCAAATAAATAAGCTCCTGACAGAGATAATAATAATGTTCATCCTCCAAAACTAGCTCTCTATTATCCTTTTCCCTCCAGTATTTCCTTGTCTGTGAGTTGATGTTTAACGTGGGTATGCGTTTGTGTGGGTGTGTGTGTGTGTGTGCGTGTGCGTGTGCGTGTGAAATGTGTGTGTGCGTGTCTCTCTGCCCCACAGCCCAGATGACCTTCTCAACGCTCTAAATGAAGGCATCAGCCGAGCTGATGTCATCATCACCTCAGGAGGAGTGTCCATGGGAGAGAAGGTATGATTGCAGAACAAAAAGTGCACGCTTCCAATTATGACATTGTCTTTTATTGACACCTTGTGGTGGACGGGGGGAACGACAATCTTTATTTGAGAGTAAATTATGACAAAATATAAAAGACACTTATGACTTGTTTATTTTCTCTTATTTGATTGTTTAGTTTTTATTTTATTTTATATTCAGGGTGATTATTTTCATCCCCATTATCCACACAAATACAAATGTATTTTTTAACTTTACTATTTGGTGAAGGCTGGATGTATTGCTCTTTTGTGTTTGTTGAATGTTCTTTTTATTTCAATGTCTTTTATTAGGACTACCTTAAGCAGGTGCTTGATATTGATCTTCATGCTCAGATCCATTTTGGTCGTGTTTTCATGAAACCAGGGTATGAAAATGACAACTTTCACAGTTTAGTTCACAAGCACTTGGCAGAACTTTGAAATAGGTGTACATATTACACAGCAGTGTTGCATAAAATATACTAAAATATTGTTTTTCATTTTTTAGTCTACCAACAACATTTGCCACCTTGGACATGGACGGTGCTCGCAAACTAATCTTTGCCCTCCCAGGTAGTGTGTGAAGTTGAGAGAAAGAGTGATTCACTCTGCTGTTTCTGAAGACGTGTTACTCATTTATTTCTCACTCTTTTCTCTTGTCGCTGTCCTCTCTCTCTCTCCGTCCGTTCGTCCTAGGAAACCCCGTTTCCGCTGTTGTCACCTGTAATCTTTTTGTCATCCCTGCCTTGAGGAAGATGCAGGGCATTTTGGACCCTAGGCCCACCATCATCAAAGCGAGGGTAGGATGCACAGGGCAACCAGGAAAGCCGGACTCTCTGGCCAAGACACACAAAGTCAAAGTTCATCTTCTGTTGAGGCACTGGTGGTTACAAGAAGTGGGATTTTTCTAATGTTGAATGACCAGACTCAAGGTCTCTACAGATGTCAAAAAAGGTAGAAAGAGCAGTCTCCGTATGCAGAACGATGCTTTCTCTTCCCATACGTGAACATGTGAGTGTAGATGCAACAAACTGCAACAGAGAAGACACATTACAATTTTACTTAAGTTCCAGGGTGTATCGTTGCAGTCCATTGCATCTTAGCTCATGACTTAATACTATTTTCATCATCCGTTTGATCCATATTTATGACCACCAAGTTTTTCTTTGACGTGGCGGAGGAAGCAATCACGGCCAACGCTGACCTGAAGGCCTGTTCCCTGGTCATGAATATTCATAATTGTAGAGCAAATTTAAAAAATCAGAATGGTGTCAACAGCCGCCGATTGTGTCCCCAACTAGCATCATCAAGTAAGAGGTCTGGTCACTTGCCATCATGGGTACTATCCAGGGAGCTATGTTACGCAATGTGCTGTTAAAGGGCAGGTGGAAATCCACTTGAATGCATTACTGCCACTTAGTGGTGGGACCGATGGCCTGGAAGCACAGATGTAGCCGGATAATAACCCTCAGTGAAACTGGAACAAATGTTGCCAATAAAGTTGGAAGAGTATGTTTTAAAAATGCAAAAAAGGTAGCCACGTTAATTATATTTCATTGACGGTCCAGATTTGGGATTTTTGCTATTTTAGAAGGTTTTTTACGCCACAGTTACTGTGCTGCATTCAAGCGCTCTCCACAGTAAATCCACCTGGTGTTACAAGTGTGAAACAATCCTTAAGAATTGCAGATCAATTCCCATGGTGATGAAAATAACGTGTTGACTTACGTCATTATAATTTACGTTGTCTGTTATTTCTCTAGTTGTCTTGTGATGTGAAGTTAGACCCTCGGCCTGAATACCACCGCTGCATTCTGACATGGCATCACCAGGAGCCTCTGCCGTGGGCACAGAGCACAGGTACCCCAATCAAAGCCTGAATCGGACTCTCAACTGTTCACTGGTTGACAGCATCATTTATTTTATTTAACTTTCCCTGTCTAGCAAGGAATCCAAGGATTTAAAAAAACTTATTTAGCTTTTTGGAATTTTTTTTAGGTCAACAGTTTTTTACAATTAGTCCATAAAATGCTAAAAAAGAAACATACTGACTTGCAGTTACATCATATGAACATGTCCTTCACATTTTCTTCTATGCAAATATCTAGGATAATTTTTGGATTATATATATATATATTTTAAAGTTGATAGCCAGAAAAGAAAATGTTATTAAGACAGAGAAGTTGCGTTAAAAGCCTTATGTGCGCCCAGATGTACCAGGGGAGGAGTCCTTTCGCTGCATCTCTCTCCTCCCTGGCAAAACGGCCCAAATAAATAATTTGGTGTACTCTGTGTATAACCTCAGGAGGCCTTTATCAGGGTAGATTGATGACATCTGTTTGTCTATATAGACACACTGAAAGAGTATTCCACACCACAGCCACCTTAGGTTCTCTGCATTCACTGATTTACACTGATTAGAGCAGCTGACCACTATAGTATTTTAATGTTAGCCATTTTGAAAATGAAAATGAAAAATGATTGCAAACAGACAACTTAATTGAATGTGCTTCATTTCATTATGAAGGAGAAAAAAAGTCCCAATTTCCTTCATGGGTTGGATTCTTATTTCAAATACGTGTTTCCTCTCTCTACTGCAGGGAACCAGGTGAGCAGCAGGCTGATGAGCATGCGCAGTGCTAACGGGCTCCTGATGCTACCTCCAAAAACAGAGCAATACGTGGAGCTGCACAAGGGCGAGGTGGTTGACGTCATGGTCATCGGCCGGCTATGATGTCATCACAGGGGGACGGAGCGTCGGCGTCATATAGCGAGGGTTGGAATGGGTGGTTCACGGTGCATGTCCACATATCATTGACTATTCTGTAATATGCAACGGCACAGCTAGTTTTTATTGATTTGGATAACGTTGAGGTATAGTCAACATCTTGACCACAACCTAGATACATATGGAAAAAAGAATTTAAAAAGATTATAGTATTTCAAACAAAGAAAATATAACTTTTAATGAAAAAAATCTAATTATAAAAAGAGATTTATTCTGTAATATATTATTATGATTATTCTTATTATTATTATCATTATTCTTCTTATTATCATTATTATATTAAGGCAACTTCGTTCCTTTCATTGCAATTGCTTTGTGTGTTCAATGCTAGACCTTATCTATAGCAGTAGCATTTTAATAGACAGCTGTAGGTGCCTGCCAGGATAAAAAAAGAAAATTATTATTTTCTCATCTTTAGTGAAAAAAATAATCCGTTTTTTGAAAATGAAGAAAACATTGAGGAATACTCCAGATTTCCCATGGTGCTCAGCTAAAAGGAAGAGGGGGCACATCAAGACCACTTCCTCTTTTGAGCGCCCATCAAGGTGACACTTCTGTTTTTCTCTCATTAGTATGCATCATAATGGCTTCACAAAGAGCTTTGCTTGTTGTTTATATTGTGAGTCTTGTTTATGTGCGCAGTGCCAAATGCCTGGGCAGGGAAGAGGTGATGTTGGGATGGGGAGGTGGGGGGGCACAACCCAGTCTGCCCAGACCCTGAAGCTTCCTTATATTCACGGTGACCCGGTGTAAACTTTGCCCCAAACCCCCCCCAGGGGCGGGCTTAACCTGGGAAAAATAATCTTTTATTTGATCAACTATTTAAGAATAAATAAATAAATAAAAGAAGCAGCTTCTTTAAGTGCTGACAGCCTTTTTAACCAACTTCACAAAAAATGTACAGAAAAAATAAGAACCATATTGTACAGATATATGTGACCAGCACTCCTAAGGAAATTATTAAGCAATGAGGAGACATTGAACAATGCTGTACTATAACATTTTCTGTAATGATATGAAACTGATGAAAGAGACTTAAGATAATAAAAATCCTTGATCATTATGTAAAAAAAGTTCTTGTTGGGTTTCCTTTTTTAATAAAATATATTGAACGAAAAAATAGTGATTTTCTTCTTTGGTACATGTAAATGTTTGGCAGCCTATATGTTAGAGAAGTGCATGAATTATGAATGAATGAGTAATGTCTTACCTTCCATACCAATCGTTGAGGTCCATGTGGATACAGTTTCCAAATGTGAATGTGATTAATTGCATTACTATGAAGGTTTTCTGAGATACAGTATACTCAGAACAAAAGAAGTTATGGACTCAAGTACTTTATTAAGTACATTTTTGAGGTACTTAACTTGAATTTTTTTATTTCATCCACTTAAACCTTTAGTTGTCTATATAACATAAGTAAATATTGTATCTTTAAAATATGAATCTGATGATTTCCATTCTTTTTTTTAACCTCTTCCAAAAAAGGCACCGTTAGCCAGATTATTCTGTCCATCTGTTGTAAACAGCTCCACCTACACCTCTAAACTCCTCACTTTGTTTCATTTAGGTGTTGAATCTCAAAGTTCTCTGTTTCGTTTTCTTGGACGGCACCTATGGCGATAAGCAGTAATTGCAGATGTGTGTTTGGATCTCACTTCCCAGAGATCCAAACAGTGTCTGCAATGTCGCCCAGTTCCAAATACTGCAAATCAAGCTGTTGTGTTACCTCATCCAGCTATCGATAGTGACTTACAGAAAATTAGGAAAAGTACAAAATAACTGTCCGAAAGCAGAGAAATCATCCAATATTTCACAAAGAGGATTTGTGTGAATGTATACAAATGTATGTAGCAGACCATAGTTTTTCATTCTTTTCTATCGCATTAATCATGTGGACCCCTCAAATGCATCTTGTAACCATCGGGGACCCGACCCATCTGACTGACAGAGGACTGACTTCAAATATTTTTGTTATATTTTTAACAATAATTATTTTACATAAGCATCTGAGTATTTCATTCGCGCTGCATATTATATAGGAGGATTTGAACTGTCTTTCTTTCTAGGAAGAAAGTATTTAAGAAACGGGAACTGGCAGGAGAGAGCCTAATGAGGAAAGGAGGTTAAGCACAGAGGTGTCAGAAAGGATTAACCTAATAGAAAATACAGCAGGAAAAAGACAGCTTCAGGCTGTGGTATGTTTCTGAGACCGTATGTGATTAGACAGTTTCTGTTCTGCTCTGCAGGTGGAAATGACAGTAGATCCCATTCGTTGGTGATGATTATTAGTGCTGTGAAGAGAACTTATTTAAATGAATCTGTGAATGTAAATAGATCAGTCTGGAGATGACTGGACAGAATAACGGCAAATGTGTATTTTATTTATTAGAGGATACAGAGACAGAGTAACAACAGGCTTGCCAAGCATTTCCTCTTTGATTTGCTCCTTGAGTCTCATATTTTCCAAGAAATAATTGAACTTTCTGAGGACATTACAAATTATATAGATGGCAGGATAGTTAGTGATAATGTTGGCTCTGCATGAAGGAGAAGGAAGGATTAGTCTCCTCCCATTTGGCCAAGTTTGAGGAAATAATGAGGGAAATATGTTAAGGTCAATTTGGTAGTTTTTTGCAGCTGCAGTATAAATTACTGGTGCTGTTAACTCACCAATTGAAGGGTTTGACTGTAATTTGCATTTTGTGTATACTCACGGTTAGCCTGTGGTGGAAAGTGAATAAATTAGGGCTGTCAATCGATTAAAAATAATTAACTAATTAATCTCACATTTTGAAATTCATTTATCGCGATTAAAAGTTGTTTCTTTCTTTTTAAAGACAAAACTTCACACAGAGCTGTGTTTCAAAGAGGCTCCTACATATAGTGCCAGTGAGATATTTAATATCGTGGATGATAAATTGTTTCTTCAGTGAAACATCCAGATTAGTTTTTTTTAAAAAGTATATTTGAGACCCCATTGGTCCTGTCATCTTTAACACTGAACAGCAAAAGAACCAGTGGCCTTGGTAACTGACTGACATTCAAATATGTCATGTTAACCCTCTGGAGTCTGGGCTCATTTTCTCCATTCTACAAAAAATGTAAATTCACCTTTTAAAGGCTTTTGCATGTGACACATGTAAATGTGTTATACATCAAACATTCCAGAACAATCTCAGCTCTCTATCATGAGGCACAGTTCTCTGGTTCTCTGGTTCTCTGACTGACAGGCTGCTAATGAGCCTCACCTGTTTGGTGGGGAGGTCCTTTGTGATTTACTGAGTGTTCATTGGTTGTTTTTTTCGCAAAATGTTGACAGAAAAACCAATTGACAAATCATGGTGAAGGTTTCGTATGACGAGTTCTTTCCGCGTCGCGTCACCCGACACGTCGTCGTCGTCGTCCCCCCAGTCTCTGTGAATCGGAGCAGCAGAGCGCAGGAGGAAACCCTCCTCATTCATCCAGGAGTTTAAACTGATTTCTGCTCCGTATTTTCGCGGATAAATAATTGTTTTAAAAACGGAAACAGTGTCAAACTGCTCTGCCGCTGTTTGACACTCAGGGGAGTGAAAAAACTTCAACGCACACCGGAAGTAAACAAAGTTGCGTAAATTGCATTTTAGTGCGTTAATCGCGGCCAAATTAATCGCATAGATTAACGGGTTAACGCTGACAGCCCTTGAATAAATACATGTGCTAATGCTATATTTGAAATGCTTCTTACACACAAGTATTTATTTACAGTCACGATGAAGGTCTTTTATAGTTCTCTGATAATTACAATTAAACATTACAACTATATAAATGACATGAACAAAATATCTGAACAACTTCTAATGTAACACTACTATAAACTTAATTATATTTCTTTTGATCGGTTTAATTCCTTCATGAGGAAGACTATAAATACATAATTTTAAGAAGAAGATGAAGAATACAATATATATACATTTTCTGAATTATTTTAGATTAAACTACCTGAATATAAAGTACATAAAGTAATTATATAAAATGAATAAAACAACCACTACCTCCACCAGTTGCAACATTAAAGTAATTCTTTCACATTAATGCACCAATAACTCTACTCCAATAATACATTATATTCTGAAATGTGAATAATGTGTACTAGTAATGCTACTTTGTACTTTATATTGATGCCACTAGGTAGTTCTACTTAAGTGGGTACAGTTGTTATATTTTTGGTATTGATTGTAATTATGTATTCATCATCTTTAAAGCCTCTTGATTCCAATGTGGGAGATGTGGTCACGTGTCTGACAGGAGGGGAGGGGGGGGGGGGCTGTGGAGCCGCTGTGTTGCCAAGGAGACGACTCAAAACACCAGGCTCAGCAATGGCCACAAGTGTCCCGAGCGTGGGGTCCCGACTTGGCCTGGACGAAAGTTACTACAGCGGCTGAACGCGAGCCCGTGGAGACCGGGGGAGACCTGGTGCTTTTCCTGTGTCAATAAAACTCACATAACCAGAGGGTTGGAGGATGAAGAAATAACCACTTCGTCCTGAAGCCCATTCGGCATTGTATATTTAAAGTGGTGAGTAGACGCAGTCTGTTACGGGACAGCTAGCCCACCGGTTCCGTGAAGCTACGCAGTTAGCTAAGCTAAAATGGGTTTCTGTTTAACAAGTTTAACAATTCACCCGGGAACGAACCGCAGCGTGTTTCTACATGTGTGTCGCTGCCGCTGTGGGTGAATGTGCTCCAGCACGGCTCTTTTGGAAAGTTGCACGAGACGGATATATATTTCTACACAATAGGAAAAGACTGTAATTCCCCTGAGACTCCGTGGAACACGTCTCACGTTGCCTTAAGTTAAAGTGACCTCAAGCCGAGGCAGCTAACGCTACTTTGTAAAAATAAGATGACTTGACGCACGAGACTGTTTTTCTATTTTCACCCTCAACATGTAACGCTATAAATCTAACTGATCACAGGAGAGATCTGGTGGCGGAGGATAAACCTATCGAAGCTTACTTTACGTTAACTACCTATCATTTACGTTACTAATGATAAACCCTTTATGATAATGAAGTCAAGTCGCTGAGCAAATGACTTCTGTAACTACCTTATTAACGTCACTTCTATGTCAAGTAATATAACTTAACGGGGGGATTTTTGACCTACCGATCTTGACTTTTGGTAAGAAATAAAGAGACTCCTCCGGTAATGCTGTTATGACACAAACAGGAGGAAGTTTATTTGTTCTGTCTTTGTCTCTAACTTGCTATGTATGTTTTCGTGTTGAACAGACTGTGAAAACAAAACTCCCACTGAAACAATCTAATTAAATCTTACTTTGAAGGAAATTGCATTATAGGACATCAATTGAGAAATGAATAGAGTCACCGCATTGAGGTGTATCACAACATTTGTGTGAGATGTGTTTGTGAAAAGTCTTGACAACAATGCTTATATTAATTATGCCATCGTAGGAGATACCCCTGTCATAATCAACAGCATAATCCAGGCCTTTTAATCATATCTCATTGAGCCCTAGCAAATACATACCGGAGTTGTTTTCAACATGCATTGTTTAGCGTGCAAGTCAAGTTGCAGCTCTGTTATCAGAGGAATATCAACATTTGCCTCAGAAGGCTTTACAAGCTGTTCAACATACAACGCCCTCTGTCCTTGGACCCTGTCTTTGAATTAAAAACGTATTCCCTATAAAAGGGGCAGCCATGCAATTGAGGTCATGGGTTCAGAATAAACAGCATATGAGGATATTCTAGCACCATTAATCATAAATTATGTATTATTTTGTAAGTATTTTATAATTTTAGCCAACCAGTGTCAACTCACCCTTTCCCGCTAGTGACCTTGCAGATATGAGCGTGAATGTCACTGTCTAATGTTAACCACGTGACATGATTAGCTCTTATTTAATTTTGCAGAAATATGTCGCCGTCCCTGTCATATTTTGAACTTGCTCCACATACTGTAGTTTACGGACACCAGATTGTTCGTATTGCGTTGTTTGTTTGTGTCTCGGTGGGTGTGTGCACTTCCATTCATTATAATTTGTCGACACCAGCCCCTTCTGTCTCTCCCTTCCCAGCATCCCTCCCAATGTGGTTGTGGCCACTGAGCTAGACTGGAGCATGAGATCCCAGGCTTAATTAAGCCCACAAGAACAGATGGCCCACTGGCAGTCTCTGCTGTTTGTCAGCCGTACACCGCCACTTTGAACGTAGCTAAATGCTTTTGGGAGGGGTTCAGGAGCGTGGACCAAGAGCTGGGGGATAGACCTGCCAAATGTAATTAGCTGTGGGAAGTAGGGAGGAGAGGGGGAGGGCTGGCATGAGGTAGCAGGTGGCTTGTGTGGATGACGATGTGACAAAAGTGGCTTTTAGTGACAAAGCCATGTTTATCCTTTTGGTACTTAGGTTTTTTTGTCTTCCACACGGATTGTTAAGCCTAAGTAATAATGGCATTAATGGAAGTTAAATTATCTTTTGCACAATAGTGGTTCCAGGAAATATGCAAACAGGTGTGTTGAGCCTGCAATGTATGCAAGTCATTGCCGGTTTTGAGAAAGAGAGCACTACCTAAGCCTCTGCATGGTATTTAAACTAAAGCTAATGTCATTATGTGAAAAATGCATGGAGACGGGCTTTCTATATGTCCTTATTTTTGGCCTGCACAGAACACGTTCGCTCCCCATGCAATGTCTTTCTGTTCCAGAAGATAGATTATGTTTTTTTTCTCACAAACTGAACTAACATCGACTCCAAGTGAATATCTCCCATTCATACGACCACATTTTCAAATCCAGATTCATACACAAATAATCTTTAAATAGATTATAAGAAGAAACCTTAAATAGATTATAATCCATCTTAATCACAACAAGCAGAGATCAGGTAGTAGCCTAGTTGTGTGTTAGGCATCACATTCAAATGCAGTATTTCTGTGTAGGCTACAGATGGATATTTTGATTAAGCTGCTCATGACGACCGGACAGTCGGGGACAAGTGTAAGCAAGCAACTGGCTGGGTGATGTTGAACTGAAGGGATTTTAGGTGACTGAGGCCGGAGAGCTTTCTATGTTAGGAGTTAGATTAGTGGTGTGATAGTTGAGAGGAGGTAGGAGTCAAGTTGGGCCCTATGCATTAGAGCTCAGCAATATGGCCAACATCTTTAAACTATCTAGGTCATTTTATTTCATGTCTCAATAATCACATATACCACGATATCGCATGTTTTCTTGTAATTCAATTAATCATTATGAAATAAATACATGGTTATGTGTATTTTGATGTGGAATAAATACACGACAAAGGAAAAGTACTGAGTGTTTCGCAAAATAATCATATTTTCAGATAAATTTCAGTTAGTATGTGCTAATTTAGTAAGTTACTGCTGATGTGCAGGTGGAACCTTAGCCCCTCCCATCAGTGTATGAATGGGTGTAAATAGGTGAATGATGTCATGTAGTGTTAAAGCGCTCGGAAGACTAGAAAAGTGTTACACAAGTACAGGTCCATTTACCGGTTGCCATCTATGAAATTATCATGAAATAAATGAAGTACATACTTAGAAAATTAAAACAAAATCAGATTTACCCTTCAATGCTTCTAAACTAAAGTATAAAAGACAATGTGATGGCAACCAGAGCTCCAGAGTTCTCCATTTTATCTTCAGTATTATCAATTAAGCTATCAATCGCTCTGTCAGAGCAACAGACAAACTGGTGCGCATCTTGTTTAGGCAATGATACGGGGTTGTAGACTAGCTAGTGGACTCCACAATCTACCAGCAGCACAATAGATAATATTGTTTTTTTACTCGTGAGTGACGCAAATCTGGCTGCCACTTACATATTTGACCAGCATTTGTCTGGGGCTCATTTCAAACCCTGAATGACACCTTTCAACTTCTGTTCATGGTCAAGAATGTGATAAAAGAGACTGCCAAAAGTTATTTATTTGAACCTTCTCTCGTAAAAAAAAAAAGCAAATCGTACAAAAAAGTATCCTATTAAAAAAAAGATCTGCCTTTGTTTACCATGTAAACACTTATATAAAGTAAATAACAAATGCTTAAGATAGCAAGGTAAATACATTTTTAACTCAGTTTGTTTTTCAGAATGACCGGCCACAGAAAGAACATAAAGGACATCCTCCCCCGGCATGCTGTGGCCTCTGTTTTGAGCAGTGCCTCGTATGACTCAAGCAGAGCTCAGTAAACACTGGGGTGGTTAGAGCCGTGTGCCGCTGCAGCAGGAATGATCATGTCCCATATGAACGGTTATGTGCATGAGGCCTCTGGTCAGGCCCCGAGCCACAGGGAGAGGGCAGTGGACTGTCCAGGGGACGAAAGTTGCCTCGTCAAATCTCCACATTGCAGCGCCCACATGGAGAGGATCCAGCACTACCAGGAGGAGCTTAAGAAGAGGAGAGAGGAGGACACCAGGGGGAAGCATGACATCGACCCCAATGCTTCACTGAGACTCAAGAAGCTGTCACAAAACCCCAAGGTGGGCATTGACAATCCCACCTTTGAGGGAAAGGAGAAGGCCATCAAAGACACATTCCACCAGGATCCTGTCGCGGGTGAGTTGAGAGGAGGAGGGCGGTACGGGTCAGAGGGTCGTCACTGTGTTCCAAGAGGGTCGAAGGAGGAAATAAGGCCACAAAGGAGGGGAGAGGACACCTCAGAGAACTATAGGGAGTAAAAGAAAACAAAAGTAGTAGAACAATGACAATTGAGGGCACAGAACAGAGGGCCGTAGTGGAGGAGTGTGATGTGTTTTAGGGGCTGTCCACCATTTCCACTGTTTAGGGACTTGGTCTTGTTGCCATGGGAAAATAACATTTCTCAAATGTGTCTGAAAAATATATTTGTATTATTTTGTGTACACAACTCATCAATGTGTCTACATAGATTGATTGATTGTGTACTCAAAATAAATGAAAAAAGATGGTTGGTTCATTATTATAGTCATAAATAGTTGAATTCACTTACGTTTTCAGTTTAGTTTTGATGAAGAAAAAAAACATTAAACCATTTTCATGAAACGGTGGAAGGGTGTGGCGTGAGCCGAGGAAGGACCCGTTACCTTTTTGAGCGTCTATGAATCAAAAGGCAGATACACACACATTATTTTCCTCTTTTCTTGTAAAGAGAAGGATGTCTTGAATGCACAGTTTTGCCTTCCATGTTTGACCCACCTGTTGGTGTGGACAGGCAGGCAATGCCCTATACACCTCAGAAAGCAGAGAGGTAGAATATGTCTCACTCAACAGCCTATGTCCAGTCTCAAAAGACTAAATATGTGTGCGCCTCACAGTGTTATGTATAAGAAGCTCCTTTCTCTTAGCAATAACAGACAACTTCAACAACCTAATTTTCAAAAGCACATGTATAGCTCTTAGCATTTTGACTGTTGTTGAATTAGAAGATGGAAGACATGCCTTGTGTTTCTCTGTGTCGCCTCTATACTGTTCCCTCGTTGTCTCTCTGCCTCTCGCTCAGAAGTGGCGGAGTTGTTGCAGACTCTGAAGTGGGCGCACCGCTGCCTGCCTGATGCGCAGAGCCAGCAGGATGTGGAGCTGATAATGCAGCTCCTTACCAAGGAGGACTTCAAGAATGCCTACTCCATCTACATGG
Source organism: Pseudoliparis swirei (assembly GCF_029220125.1). Taxonomy (NCBI): domain Eukaryota; kingdom Metazoa; phylum Chordata; class Actinopteri; order Perciformes; family Liparidae; genus Pseudoliparis; species Pseudoliparis swirei. The sequence goes on along the minus strand of NC_079399.1, from coordinate 12,817,942 downwards.
CTGTATCCCGAGTCATTCCCACCTCAGCCCTCACCGGACAGGCAGAAGATCTCTGCCAGGAGGTACCCGTCACGGTCATTTTGAAACCACTGAAAACAAACATGTTGTGGAAGCACTTTGACTTCACCGCAGTATTAAAAGTGCTGGAAAGCTCAAGAGTAGCCTTGCTATCGGTTCATGTTCACGTCATTTATACTGCTGCATCTTAAAGTGTGTGAATGTAGGTGGTTTTAGTGGCAACAGCTCCAGGGGAAACTGAATTGGGGAAAATGTACTAACTTGCACCCAGAGGAAAGAATAACTTTTTAAGCATGCCACAAAATGTATTCTGTAGCTCATGCGACTCGCGGTAGTGGAGGAGTAAGAGGTGGCAGTTTGTGCTTACACACTCAAAAAAACGATTCAAGCCCTTCTTAGAGGTGACACATTTAAATATTGTTTGATACATTTAAATAAATCAATTACAAAAATAGATATTTATATTTAATGGGTGTAACACAAAATGTATGAATACTTTCATTTATTAGATTTATTTAGGTTAGATGATGTGCATATCAACTCAAAATAAATGTGTTTCATTGAGGACTACCCTTTGCGCATGCGCTTTCTGAAAATCAGTTGTTTGCATGAGGTGAAGATATTTTCAGGACTGTAGGGTGGTGTAGTGGCTAGCACTGCCGCCTCACAGCCAGAGGGCCGTGGGTTCAATTCCCAGTCGGGGTGTTCCTTCTGTTTGGAGTTTGCATATTTTTTTAGTTAGTTAGTTTATATTTTGAGTTGGACAAACACAAATTAATTTAATTTAATGAATATCGTTATTTTATTTGAGATGTATTTGATACAAATGAGTTGGACTAACTTAATTACATTTTATTGCACTGATGTGCTAAATTTGAGTTGGAGTTGCATATAATTATTGGATGGAAAACCTGCCAACAATTTAATTGAGTTCATCCAATGAGTCATTTCTTTGAGTGCAGGTATAAACGCCTTTTTGATTGCATTTTGGACCGCATTAAGACTATTTCTCGTACCTCTGTGGGTGACGTATCTGAACAAACTTAATGAAGCATGAGAATGAAGCTTTTGCTTAGGGTGATGATTAATTCAACAAAGCTGCCCAAAAGACAGCCATGGCAGTCTGAATAATTCTGAAATGTAAATTGTCTTATGGTTAACAAGGTGAGTGAAAACAAAAATGAGACATTTGTTGGATCCCGGCCAAGCGTGAACATTTAGTGTGCGCTGTGTGCTGGGAATTGGAGAGAGGCAGAAGAAAGAAAAATGTATATTAGGGCAAAAAGAGAGTGAGATGACAGGAAGATGGAAAGGGATGAAGCCTTGAACTAACGTGTAAATGCACGGTTTGGTATTCCACCGGTTGGGAAAATAAACTGCATAAAACATCAAAGGCCTTTCACACAGAACGCAACAACTATACCACTGTGCCCAAAAAGCTATTATTTCCAAAGGCTTGCGCGTCTCCTTGGCAGCTTGTTGAGCAAAGTGAGGGCACAGAGCGTCTTAATGTGCGCTGAGCCCGCAAGGAGTGCAGCGCAGACCGCGTCCCGAATGAAAGACGGTTCACAGTATATTTTATTTGATTCCCCTGTTCACCAATTGCTGTTTCCTAAGACAGTGCTGACTCCGGAGCCCCCATATAGAGAGTGACAGAAAGCAAGGCACCATCTCAGTCTTCAGGTTGGAGGAGGTGGGGATGTGCCACGCTTGCCAACACACACGCCGGTTGTTCCCACTGAAGCAAAGCGGCAGTAATTGACTTGTGGAGCCGCTGTGCGCCGCCTGCTCAGATGCAGCCGGCCACACGGCGCTCGGTCGCCGACAGACATCGTGATCTGGTTTTCTCTGAATTAGTTAGAAGCTCTGTTCAACAATGACAGGCTACACTCACACAAACGGCACTCCATTAGGATTAACGTCAACTTTTGATTGGTGTAACGTGTGTCAACTCAGACTGCTGCAGTGGGACTTTCAGCTGATGGCGAGAGACGTAGGAGTCAACCTTGTTGAGAGGAAACAGGCTGCCAGAGTTCATTTAAAGTACACCGAGCAGTCTGGCTACATAATGAGTATTGCAGGCTTGACGGGAGTGGTTTGAGGAGAGAGGGGCTGGGTTACATGATCTGTTTCTCTTCTCACACACACAGCACGTTGTCTTCCTGCGGACAGTAAATCAGTGTGTGCACTCACCCACCAGGCACAGCTCCCGAAGTGCTTAACAACACGTAATAGTTTGAGCTGCAGTGTGTCTAAACTAAGTGGCTGTGCCGTGTGACACTCAGATTGGCTGTTGAGTAAACTAATCTCCCAGCAGCCCATGGTGCTGGCTGGGCGGTGCAGCGCAGGCAGGAGGGCAGGATCTGGGCGGCTAGAAAAAGAAACTCCAGCAGCTTACGGCAGCGCTGCCGGGGGGAGAGTGCGTCACCTTGTTAGTGAGGGTTCGTTCAGCGTAATGGATGAACTCGGCTCCAAACAGGCGATGAAGAGGAAGAGGCCATAGACGGAGTATCAGAACACCAACATGCCTCCTCCTATGATGCAATACCTAGTGTTGTATATTTCATGTCCCTGTTCGGACATCAAGTTTGTTGTCTCTTCTTGTTGATCAGCAAATAGTGATGAGATGATGATGATGATGGAGAAGAAGTTTCGAGCGACTCAGCACTTGATAAGAATACAAAGTTTATTCTACAAGATACAGGTCAAAACAGACGCCTATAGAACGACTGGAGACTTTCAGGATCCGAATTGAGAAAGTCCAATGATCTAGCACTTTGATACGGGTTATATCGACAAAGAAAAGAGGCGTTCATGTTCGAATCTACAGGCTGGCAATGGTTTAGAGCGGGCTTATAGCCCCCACCCCACATGCTCTCATTCTACACGAAGGCTCCTCACCACAGAAACCTTGCGAGCCTCTGGGCCCATATCTACATTTATGGCTACCTTTAATAGCTGTAATGCAAAATACACAACACTAGCAAAGCCACAAACAATAGCAACATGCCACAACATGACAACACAAGAATCAAATGGTTAAAATAGAGCCGTGAGGAAAGAACGGGGAACAAATTAGTAGAAAGTCTGAATAGCCATAGAAGAAAAAAAGGAAGTTATTCTTTCGTATTTTTACAGTCGGTATTGGTGTTGGGCTGTCATGGGCCTCGCACTTATGAAATCTGATCTTCTCAATCTAATACAAAACAAACAATAATGTTGGATGTAAGCATCAGCGAGATGCTAAACACAGTCACAAGTACACCACAATGTGAAGATACAGTTCCTGCCAACTGTTATGCGATTAGAAAACGATGCACTCATGAGGTTTCTGTATGTTACCTGGCCCTAAGCCTTAGGGCCAGGTAACGCGAGAGAATAATTAGTTTGCACAACGTCTTGTCTCACCATGTCGGAAGTGAAAAGCGTTTGCAGCTGTTCCAAATGGCCACACTCACCGACGGCTGTAAGACGGCCATCGTAGGAAAAGAGGACGTCACGGTCATCGATAATTACGGGGATGCGCATGGAAAAGGAGAGCTTGGGAGAGAAGTTCAAGGCCCTGGCTTTCTCTCTCGCCTCCTCACAGCTGGACAGGCAGCGTGTGTGTGTTGATTGGGAATGTCCGGTTGTCGGTTCCGGCAAGTGACAGAAGGTGTCGTACACTAGAACTGGCAGCTTTAGACTCAAATCACACAGTTTAGTGAAAAGGGATTTAAAATTTACATTTAAAAAATAACAGTTGAGAGGTCTAAAATGGTACGCAACTCTTTTATTTTGTTCTTGACGTTACTTGTTCACCCTGTCGATCTCTCTTTGTGTCTTTCTCCTCACTGAAGTTCTGTGCCTGTGTTTCCGGTCAGGTCCAGAAGATTCTGCTGTCCAGCCAACATAAGGAGGGGTTGGAGCTCACGGCTCTGCTCACCAATCCTCACCTCCAGGTCAGCTTCTCAGTCGTGACGTATTCATACACAATGATAGTGTTCATACGGTCATGGAAAAGTTATGGAGATCCATTGGTCAAAATATGTAAGAACCCTGTATAGACCAACTCATTTATTGTGTTAATAGCCAGATCATTTGAAGACTGGAAATATAGTTATTGTAATACTGTACTTAGTCCAATAGGGTAATTGTTTCTCTTGCTACTTCAACCGTGATGTCAGAAAGGAAAGGAAAATAATGGCATTTACTTGCTAACCGGTTAAAAGGCAAATGGAGGACAGACCTCGCGTCATTATACACACTGAGATAAAAAGCAGATCAATGACAGATACTGTGTTCGGGCGGATGTCTGCTTTAGAGATGAAATCTTTTATGACAAATGATTTTGAATCTTGTTATTTTTTTAAGGTCAACTAGTCTATGTTTTCTCCCACACATTGATCTCGCGGGTGACTCGAGGAAGGCCGTTATGTAAATGAGTTTGTAACGTAGGCCGGCTCTCCTGGTAATGAAAAAGCTTGATTGGTGCGTTCTCTGCAGCAGAAGGAATGCCAATTTCTTTTAAATGTTGTGTGTGTGTGTGTGTGTGTGTGTGTGCGTGTGTGTGTGTGTGTGTGTGTGTGTGTGTGTGTGTGTGTGTGTGTGTGTGTGTGTGTGTGTGTGTGTGTGTGTGTGTGTGTGTGTGTGTGTGTGTGTGTGTGTGTGTGTGTGTGTGTGTGTGTGTGTGTGTGTGTGTAGCTTTGGGGCAATTTCTCTGCAATGAGTCGTTTCATATTCATCAATTAACCCTTTAAACTTAACTTTTGTGGATACAAAGGTCTAAATCATGAAATGTTAGTTGAGGTTCAATTGTCATTCAAATATCTGATGATCATTTGATTGTCTTTTCTGATAATTGTATGCCACACAGCGGTGCTGTTGCATTTGGCTTTGCAACCTAAATCCATATCGTTCATTTCAATGGGATCGTTGGCAAAGGATGGCCAATTGATCTTCAGATAGTTTTCTATAATTCACCTCTCGCTCTACTTCACAGATCTGTTTGTGAATGATCTCATTAGAAGAGCTGGATGCAAGCGACAACTACATTTCTACGACATGTATTGGAAAAGAGTTGGTTTTAAATCTAGCATCCTCTTGCTAGTTTCTCAAGATTACAAAACCCTACATTGAATTCACTTTCTATGTGTTGCCACTTTTATAACATTGGCTTTAAATTCCCTTGGTTGTGGAATCCAACAATTATGAAACATGATTGCAGTCGGCTCAAATAATGAATTATGGAATAATTGGCACGGTGGATGCTTTTCTTACATACAGTAATGTTGCAAGACAGTTACAAGATGTAACTAGTTCAAATGAAGTTATTATATGATAATTATTAAAACATATAGCTCAACAATTTAAAAAAAACATAACATGAATTAAAAAAGTTGACTATTCAAAGGTGGTCCAATAACTTATATATTTAGTTATCAGCAAGCTTATTACGATGTTGTGGGAGGCCCTCTGCTTATAGAGGTGATGTCACTTCCTCCACTTGTTTAGACATCCAGCATAATGACAGTTTATCCAGATCCAATTTGTCTGTCTCCCGGTTCATAAGGATGGCGTTGCCTCGGCCGCTGCTGGCACAGCTGACTTCCTGCGACATTTTGAGGTCCCTCAAACACCATAAGCCCCGATGGGTACGAGCAGGCGACTGGAAGGAGTCGCATAAAAGCCTCACACACTTTGGTTTCCTGTGCGTTCTCCAGTCAAATTTAAAGACGAGAAGAATCAAACTGAAGTTCAAAATTGCATCGTTTTGAAGTTGCTTGAACTGCCGATGCTCTACATTAGTCAGTTTAAGCTTCTGTAGAAAAAATGTCCCCACATTATCGGACATTATCATCCATCGGAGAGGCAGTAAGGGAGAAAGACCTCAGGTCGATGATGCTGCCGTGTTTTTATGTTTGTGGATTCTGACGGGGGGACGCCAATGGTCCGATTTTTTGACCTGACTTTGAACTACCAATTTCTCTCATTGCTCTGTTAAGCCCTCCACTGAGCTGGATCCATGTAGCCAGCGGGGGCAATGTGATGTGATGTGGAACAGGTTATGTTGTTCTCTGCAGGGAGCAGAGGCTCACACGAGTCACCCTGTGGTATGTACAGGTAAACCGCCTCATACCCAAAACTGATGAACAGGTACATGTGTAAGAAGTATAGGCTCCAGTTCATTGTTTTCATCCTTTAGAAATAAGGGTGCTTACTTAAAAGCTGATGTTCTACCGAGAACCCTTTTTGGAGTGAAGGGTTTTTCAAGGGGTGTCTTTTTAAATCCAACACTAAAATAAGAGCAATGATGTTAAAAAACACAGAGCATTAATACTCCCAGCCTAAACAACCCAAAACTGTGATTGTGCATCCTGATTAATGTTTGCTGCGCTGCACCGCGTCAGCCCCGGCCCTTTAGGAGCCTTAGAACTCTCTAGGTGGGTTCTAGCTAGACCCTTGAAAAACTCCAGAGAGGGTTCAGGGTGAAACTATTGACCCACCGAAGGATTCTCAGTCGAACCTCTCATCGGTGGTTTTGGTTGAACCTTGTCAAGATGTCGAGTTGTAAATCTTTATGTTGGGTTCCAGGTGGAACCGACTTAAAGGCTTCCAGATGGAACCTGAAGAAAATCTTCTATCAGGAACCAAAAATGGTTTTTCTATTGGGATAAGCCAAAGAACCCGATCTGGTTCTCGTTAGCACCTGTGTTTCTAAGAGTGCAGAACACAGTTTCTTCGCCAGCGGGTAAGCCAACGGTGTTTGATGATTGATGGTGTTGGATCCTGACTGTTAAATGGAGGTGGAGAGTAAGACGGATTGTGTGTATGCCAAAGCTTAGCCCGGCCTCTGCTCTCCTCGGTCCCCTCTGCTGCAGGATAGAGAAACTAATTTGGACCGACGGTTATTAATTGTGAGGCTCAGAGCGCTTGTCACTTTAAATGAAGCGAAGGCGCCATCTCTGTATTGTTTCTGGTCTTGTTAAAGAAAGGATGGGTTATAGGTAGGCTTCTGGTAGCAGGTGCATTTTTAAGGAAAACGTTTTAGAATATCCGTGGTATCTGCTTTCAAACCACTCAATAAACGCTTGTCATGTTGTAAACCATGCTACATGATTGATGATCACTTTATTTCCATAGCAACCATCGTTGCTATAGAGGACGACATCTATACAGACACACAATCAGAAGCCATTCGTGCATTCGTTCTCTCTAACTCACGCTGCCTCCTTCTTTACTTTTCCGTCTGTGTTTCTGTCTGTTCTGTGTCTGTAAAACTTTTGTCTGTCCGTACTGTTGGTCTATGTGTGTTTGTTTAATGTGGCAGGCACTGATGCAGGCTCATGGCAGTGTGGCGGGGCAGGAAGTGGCAGAAGACGATTCGACTCAGTACATCGGAGAGTCGGTTAAACTGGTGCGGCTGGAGAAGGCCCGCGACACTCCACTGGTGAGACGCCGTCTAACACCACCCTCTGTTACTGCTGTGCACATACAGTATGTTGACTTTGTATATTTTTCACAGACGCAATAAGGATAGTTGTTACACAAAAACCTGATTGTGGTACTTTTGTAACTACAGTACAATCAGAATTTTAAAAGTATCCAAGCGGAATTTAATTTGAGGGTGAATAGGGTGAAAGATGAACAAAGACATATATGGTTGAATGTAGCTGTGTTATTTATTGTTGAGTTGTTGTGTCCAATAAAAAAGCCTCTACCCTTCATCATGCTCCACACTCTCCTTTATCATCTGAGTTTGTCAGTTTACCCAGAAACCAACAGGGCAGCCAAATGCTGTCAATATGAGCTCCAGAGGGAGGAATGCGGTTCACTGTATGTTACATATTTATTTGTATTCAAACTGTTGCCCCTCCTTCTGCTTTTTCTGTTCACTGTTATTCTAGAGAATATGATGTAATGAATGGGTGTGCCTGTGTGTGGTCCTCAGGGTGCAACGGTACGTAATGACATGGACAGTGTGCTGGTGAGTCGTGTGGTGAAAGGTGGAGCAGCGGAGAAGAGCGGCCTTCTCAGTGAGGGAGACGAGATCCTGGAGATCAACGGGATATCTATTCGTGGAAAACATGTCAATGAAGTCCACGACTTACTGGTGAGGACCAGAGTCTGACGTTAGGTTTCACCCACAAAGCATCTCTAGATTAATGTCAGTTAGTTAGACAAACATGTAGATTAGGTGGTGGTTGTTGTTGATGGTGTTTGTGGGCTTCACTCTTAGTATGTATTTTCTAATATATAATTTAGACACAAACACTTTATGCATTTATTTCTGAATAAAATGCAAAGCAGTAAAACTGTCCTTTGATTTTGAGGCAATACATATGGAGTAAAATATATGGTATGGTGGAAATGTGATCCCTGTCATGTTTATTGCTTCTCATCTTTTCCATCAGCAACAAATGCAAGGCACTCTGACCTTCCTCCTCATTCCGAGCTCTCAGATTAAACCTGCCCCACGCAGACAGACCGTGGTAAGTCTCTAATGACTTGAGTGTGTGTGTGAGAATGTCTTGTTTGCATGCAACACCAACCTTGATGCTGTAAACCACTTCCTCAGATGCACGTACGAGCTTACTTTGACTACGACCCCTCCGATGACCCCTTTGTGCCGTGCCGGGAGTTGGGCCTGTCCTTCCAGAGAGGAGACATCCTCCATGTCATCAGCCAGGATGACACCAACTGGTGGCAGGCCTACAGGGATGGAGACGAGGACAACCAGCCTCTGGCTGGACTCATTCCAGGTAGGGGTCAGACCAGAGCTGAATACCAATATCCAGCATGTTTAGATGTATACACATTTAGTTTATTGCTTTACAAGGGCAAATAACAACTGCAAGGACAAATTGCAAACAATACAAAAAGTAATCTGCTTGTATGGTAAGTTGTTTGTTTATATCTTAATATGTTTTCTTTAATCACTACACTACTACTACTATGGGGGACTATTAAGTATAAATTAATAAATGCATGAATAAATACAGGAATAGAATGATACATAAATTCTGAAATAAATGTAGAAATACAGGAATAAATGCATAAATAAATGCATAAATAAAGAAATACAAGAATAAATTAATGAATGCTGAAATAAATGTATAAATAAAGAATTATATACAGGGATAGATACATATAAGTTATACCTAAAAAGCCATCATTAAATAAAGCTATTTCTGTATTTCTTCATTTATTTATGTCTCTACGTATGTGTCCACACATATTTCTTCATTTATTAATGCTTGACATTTATGTGTCCTTATATGCAAATGAGCTGGGCTGTCAAATACTTACAATGCATACAGCTGTATATTTTACAACCTTTACTGTGAGAAATAACAAACCTGGAACTACTATCCTGGAACGTCAAGCAGATTAAAACAAACACCTAAGAATTATTTGCGATTACTCTCTGACCCATGTCTGTTGTGACTGAAAGGAAAGGAGGTTAAGTAGAGGAAATGGAAAGCGGGGCCTGTTTTTGCCGTTTCCTCAACACGTCTGGAAGCAGTAGGTGGATTATGAAAAACAGTTCGAAGGATAGAAAAGCTTGTTGGTATTTTTTTGCAATTTTCCATTCCTGTCCAGTAGATGGTGTCCATAACCAACCAAAATGAAATTGTAAATACACTGGATGAGTGTATCTATATTTACAGAGTGTGAGAGCTGAGCTGCTTGTCCTTGCTTTTCACTTTTGCAGGAAAAAGCTTCCAGCAACAGAGAGAGACCTTGAAGAAAACGATAACCGACAGCAGTCAAGAGCAACAAGGTAAGCGTAAAATGTGTAAACACACAATATGTGGTGAGAAAATACAAGATATAATTTGCAAACATTTTGCTTCCACCCTGACTCGCATGAAAATAGAGTTTGTGGTGTCTAGGAGGTGGTGACAAAGTGAACTGAAAAAAACATTTTAAAGCAAATATTTTTGACTTGTCATTTCTCAAGGGAGGCTTTGGTATGCAAAGAAAAGCAAGAGACCGAAGAAGAAGAGCACGTCTACCTTGTGCAGAAACATTGGTAGGAATCCACTTTCTTTTTTCTCACTCTGTTTCTTCAGAAGCTTTTTTGGAGGTGGGGTTGCCTGCTTGAGGAAGTGGTCCCTCTTCTTCAGCAACCGCTGTTGAGAAGCTGCGCCCTTAACTCGCAAAACTCCTCCTGTCACTTCTCATTTACCACAAGTGAAAGACTACCTCCTGTCCTGGGCCGCTCTCCAAGTGGCCACACAGTGTTAACCTACACAGTAGCCGGAGTTGACATGTCGCGCCTGTCTCGCAGCAGCTTGTCCAGACTCGTGTGTCACAGCTCAGATTAGTCCTGTCCTCACAGACGGGATCAGAGGGGGCACCAATAGGTGCCATATGGTTTGATGGGGTGATGTTGGTTAACACATAGATACTAGAACAGGGCTATTCAACTTCAGTAGCAAGTGGGCCGAATAAGAAAATCACGGGGGGTGTGAGGGCCGCACAGAATATTGATCAAATAATGGCTAAAAATTAAAAACAGTAATGTATATTTCCACAGGTAAACAGTCACACACGAAAATGCGTCGGTATTGTGTGGCAAAAGTGTTGCGAACAAGCATCACTATAAACATGTTTCAAAGTGTAAATATCCGCTCAAGGTAACCAGTTGTTTCAGGTCCCTTCAACCAAACTGTTCCCATGAAAACATAAGAAATGTGACTTAATGGATCAATATAATAATATACACTTTTACTAATCCCCAAGGGGAAATTAGTTCTCTGCATTTAACCCATCCTTAGTTATTAAGGAGCAGTGGGCTGCAGTGATGCGCCCGGGAAGCAACTGGGGGTTCAGTGCCTTGCTCAAGGACACTTCGACTTGCAACTAATGGGGAGAGCGGGGATCGAACCCACAACCTTGCGGTTGAGGGACGGCCCTCTTACCCCACTGAGCTACAGCCACCAATAGTTAAATGACTTGGGATGAAACTAATATCTGGTGGCGCAGCGCACAGACTGCGCGTCTTTCAGTGCAGGCTCCATTTGCGTGAAAGGGATCGAAACCAGGTAGGGTGATCTTTTTATTTTTATTTTTTCGAAAATGTATTTCTTCCTCCGTGGCTGTGATGCACTGCTCACTTATACAATCGTAATCGCCCAAATGGATATGAACGGTGGCTTGAAGATCTCCAGCAATATGTTTGTGAATGTGTGACGAATCTGGTGCGTGAGACAGAGCCCCGCTGCAGATGTGAAGAGAACACAACGCACGCGCAGGGAAACCAGTAGGTTTGAAAACCAGTTGGGGGGTAACAACGGTAACCAACACGGGTGCGTAACATAAAGATGTAACCATACAGGTTTGGTTGAGGCAACAGTGAAACTCAATGGCTCTGGGTTAGATGTCTCAATGTATAAAAGAGGCGTGTCCGTCAGTTTTATTTTTTCTTACCAAGCTATACTGATTTGCAGGCAGTCTTGCGGGCCATAGTTAAACTCAAACGGGCCGTATCCGGCCCGCGGGCCGCTAGTTGAATAGGCCTGTACTAGAAGGTTGAACATGAGGCAGGACATTAACATAAAACCACATAACATATGATAATATAATAGTTTGGTGTTATGACTCTTACCTGCCTCCAAAGAGAGGTCAAATGTCCCAGTTGGTTACAGAACAGCATCCCAAGAGCTAAGGAGAACTATGTGTGTTAGTCAATGGGGTTTCATTCTCTCTCCCAACTGTCTCTTCAGACTACGATGACATCCTGACCTATGAGGAGATGTCACTTTATCACCAGCCTGCCAATCGCAAACGCCCCATCGGTCTGATTGGTCCTACAAACGGCGGTCACGACGAGCTGCGTCGAAGGCTTCTGTCCATCGAACCGGAAAAGTTTGCTGTTGCCGTTCCACGTGAGTTCACGCCTCGTCAAAGCATGCAGGATGTCTCATGTTCATCAACAATCCATGATTTCAGATGAGGAATAACACAAGTGTTGTTGATTTGACATTATTACCTTTCATCACCTGTAACATTCTAATCAAATCCAAAATAATCTATTCAGACACAACCAGAAACTCAAGGATACACGAGCGGAATGGGCGCGAGTACCATTTTGTGAGTCGGCTCGTCTTTGAAACCGACTTAGCGGCAGGAAAATTCATTGAGTCGGGGGAATATGAGAAGAACTTGTACGGCACCGGCTCGGACTCAGTCCGACATGTCATCAACTCTGGACGCATCTGTTTGCTCTGCCTCCACACCAAGGTACGTAATGTTAATTACGACGCACATTGTTTCCCTCTGTCTTGATCTCAACCCTTGCGGCTCGGCCCAAACATAATTAACCTTTTCAAATTCTGAATATAAATGTCATTGTTTTTTGGTTGATGAAAACTCATTAATACTGACGTATAAAGAAGATGCCATAAGAGTGCATGGTTTTGTCCTTCCATCCATTTCATATATGCACACGTCCCTGTTCTTCCTCTTGTCAGTCACTGCAGGTACTAAGGTCCTCCAACCTCAAACCCTTTGTCATCTTCATCGCTCCTCCTTCTCAGGAACGACTGCGCACCCTGCTGGCCTCAGACGGGAAAACACCAAAGGTACCCACACCTAAATTGTATTTCCCTCATTAAAGGTTATACACACATTGTACGTTTCATAGTTTGTATCATGCATTTGCAAAACAGATATTTGACCAAAATGAAGCATTTAAGATTCATCACAGAAAAGAAAAACGTTCTTCAGCCAATCTTAAGCAAATTAAAAATTTATATTAAAAACTTTTTTGTCCAGTTTGGACCTCACGGCATCTTTTTCAGGACGTTAATAGTAAAGTTTGTTTACTCCTGGTACTCTAAATACACAAACAACATGCATCACATGAAACCGATACACAATATCAAAGTATTCAAATAAAAACACTTCAAATTAAATAGCGACCGTATAAGCATTTCATATTTATGTCTCGTACATATTGTTCATTTTCAACATCTTGTTTTCTCTGCACAGCCTGAAGACCTAAAGGAGGTTATTGAGAAGGCCCGCGAAATGGAGCAAAATTTCGGCCACTTCTTTGATGCAACCATCGTGAACATGGATCCAGAGCAGGCTTTCCACGAGCTGCGCAGGCTGATAGACAAGCTGGACACGGAGCCCCAGTGGGTGCCCACCTCTTGGCTGTGCTAGAGGTCACAGGGCTCGACTGCAGCGGGCCTCAGGGTTGGAGGAGTGAAACAGAAAGGAATGTTCCTGTGGATGGACAGTGCTGACCGTCTTTGGATTTTCACTTGCACATCCTGCTCGTTTATAGAAGAGGTGATCTTTACCACGTGTTGCAGGGACGGACTCTTTCTCACCTTTCATTATGTGTGTGTGTGTCTTTGTGATTTTCTTCTGTTTGTTTATTGTTCATCTCAGTTTTATGCAAAGTGATTGACCAAACACATAGAAATGTTCCTATCCTATTTGCGATAGTTATTTATAATTGTAAATATATACATGTATATATTTTCTAGCCAAAAGGATAACATATTTTATTGATTATGTGTGTGTGTGTGTGTGTGTGATATACAACTGATTCACTCTACTTGGAGAGTGTTATTGTCACAATTTTGAAATGGCTTCCTGATAAAGCAGAAAACCAAAAGCTGTTGAGGTACGAAACAGAAGAGAAGCCCTGAAAGTGTCTGCAGTGTAACGTCTTCCAGTCAGTAACAGTTTGCTGGTACTTCCTCTACACCATGGTCAGTATTATGTTTTTGTAGTTTCATGTCTCATTTATGCTGTGATAACAGACCTCAAATCTAAGGTATTGTCTAGCTGGGGATCATTACTATCAGTCAGTATGTCATGCTGCAAAGTGCACCTGTAATAGTTTCCAGCAGTAGGCCTATTGTCTGAACCAAACAAGTTATCGGTTGGTTTACTTTCAACAAATATGTTATTGCTTCTTATTGCAGAGAACTTATTGAAGCATAAGCACAATTCTGGAAAAGTGTGAATAAAAATCAGATACATGTGAACAAGTGATATACACACTGATGCATCGATTTCACTCGTCTTGTCATCTTAAATTGGAGAACAACATTTAATATTAGTTGGTAATATTAATGTTTCAACACAAATGTGAACCAATTCCACCTTCGCAACTATGGAGGACTCAAAATGACTTAAGTATAAATAAATAAATGCATGAATAAATATAGGAATAAATGTATAAATAAATAAATGCTTAAATAAGTGTATAAATAAATAACTAAATGTATAAATAAATGCATAAATAAATACAGGAATGAATAAATATAAGTTATAAATCAACAGGACATCATTAAATAAATATATTTCTGTATTTCTTCATTTATTTATTTCTCTATTTATGTGTCCACACGTATTTCTTCATTTATTTATGTGACATTTATGTGTCCGTATATTCAAATGAGCTGGGGCGGTCCGAACCTCTGTCTAAAGCATGATTGGTCACAGGAGTGTGATGCACCTGGTGTGTTGTGCTCTACTACTTCTGCCTGGCACATGAAGCTGAAGTTGGCTCGCTCAGCTCACCGTTAGCAGAAGTTAGCCTAGACAGCTTTTTGACTTCAGCCGTTTATCAATTTCAAGTGCACTGAGTACAGACTCGTGTTCTTTTGGAGTCTGGTCTTGGGAGTCCAGACTCTCGAGGACGCAGGACGGTCTTTCTGGTCTTGTGACGTCACCACATCAACTGTTCTTGCGCATGAATTTACTCCAATTATTCACTGTAAAATACCAGGGCTCTCAAGTGTCACGCATTGAGCGTGAGACTCACGCATTTCGGTCTTAAGTCACGCACTCCCGCCACACATCGTATTTCTCACACTGAAAAAAACTCGGCTATTTAATGTTTTAATGTGCCGCAGCGCGCCAACATGAGCCGCGCTGCCCTCACCGTGGAGGAATCAAGCGCTCCCCTGGAGTTCTGCTGTGAGGAGCCACTTATCAGCCAATCCCAAAAAAAGAAATGGGCTACACAATAGCCAATCAGAAAAATACCCGTATCTGTTGTATCTGGGTAGGATTTAATCCAGCAACCAATGAAAATAAAGCATCCTGGAATTGCGCGCGACTGACTGATATTCTTTCTGCGGGGGGCTGCTGATGGAAATGTCACTCTTGCCTGTCTTCAAAACTTGAGAGCCCTGAAATACTTTACAGTGGAGTAGAATGTGTTGCGGTGTTCACTGTTGTTTGGCGTAGGCTACGAATAAATGGTAATAAATATACGTCTCGTAGCTTTCCTGACCCAGGGTAGCTACAATATGAAGTTATGAATCTTAACCCTCAGTCAAATTGACGTAACGTTGTCTTTGAGTAAATAATAAACTCGTTGTGCTCTTTAGATCCTCCAAAACCTAATTATATCTCATGTTTAGCCGCTACGGAGACGTCAGAGCCAGCGGAGCATTTCAAAAAGTCCTGCCGAGATCAGGCTTCTCTCGGCGGCCACACAGCGCGCTGAGGGTCCGGAACTCAGTGGTCCCGCGAGCAGGACCTCAAATCTCCGTCGCATATCCTTATTAGGCTGAATCTCGATAAACCGACCACAGATTTGATGCTTAAACTACTAACTTCTCGGCTGAAAACATCCTTAAATTACATTCCGTGACTCAACAACAGTAGTATTTAGAATGTACAGACAAGAATGCATAATAAACGCTGTTCGTCTGATCCAAGTGCTAGGGATCGATTGCTTCTGTCTTGATCCCTGACTTGACCAATCCTGTTCAACAATGAGGTTCGGACCGCCCAGCTCATTTGAATATACGGACACATAAATGTCACACATAAATAAATGAAGAAATACGTGTGGACACATAAGATATAAATAAATGAAGAAATACACAAATGTAGAAATACATTTATTTAATGATGTCCTGTTGAGTTATAACTTATATTTATTAATTTCTGTATTTATTCTTGTATTTATTTATACATTTATTCTTGTATTTATTCATGCATTTATTTATTTATACTTAAGTCATTTTAAGTCCTCCATACGCAACGTCCTACAGCAACTAAAAATAATGTGTTGAATGTAGCATTCTGATGCAAGATGGCTGCCATTCCTCATCTTGCTAGGTTACCTAAACACTTGCACCAAATGTGTGCTGGAAGAAATTTGATCTTGCAGTTTTACTTTACATACTGAATAAAAAAGCTTCTTTATGAGTGCAAAAGAGATGGAAAAACTGTTTGAATCTTCACAAGAAATATAGGCAATGGTTGGTTCGTGATAATATTTATTTGAATGAAGTTTGGGGCTTTGTCGACTTTCAAGTTTTACAGCAGTGCCACTTTAGGGTTTTCTGATTCAATGGTAAACATCCTTGAATGAGGTAACACGCAACCGCCACAACACAGACTCACACACTTTGAAATCTACAACAACCGTGAGCTTCACAGCATGCAATAACTTTGAATGTTGTGAGGAGCTTGAAGTTTCTACAAGTTAATCAAATACTCACATCGAATGTTTCTTTAATTCCACTCGCAAACCACGTGTCAACCTACAGATATGGTTATTGTTTGGTGAAAAGTGAACCGAGTCCCCTGAGGGTGGAGAGCCCAGAGTGAGACGACACCTCAGTTCTGTACAGGGACGAAATCTGGAAACACGCGGTACCTTCCAGCACTGAAGCAACAGAACAAATCATCACAGACGAGTACACAGAAAACAACTTTCATCAGCTGCATGAGAAGACATAGACGTGGCCTGAGAGGCACCGAATAAATAGGATATCGTGTGAAGTCGGAGACTTGTCCGCCTTCAGAGCGCTTCACTCGAACAGCATGTCTTCATCCGTCTCCTCCGTCAGCATGTTGGTGGGCTCGGCGATGGGACCCAGTTTAGCCAGGCGGGCGGCAATCTCCAATTCTGTCCTTTCCCTGAGCTGCTTCTTCTTCTCTTGGATTTTCTTCAACCTGGCAGAGGAGAAAATAGTTTCAGTGTTATCACTAAAGTAGAAGGTTTTGAAAGAATAAGTAGCTTGAGCTAAAAAGATTAAGAAAAAGGATTTCTTGGACTGCTAGACAAGGTGTTCACCTGTAGAACTCCTCCCGTTCTCTCTCATCCAGTTCTGTGATGATGTAGGTCAGGGTGCGATCGATCCGAGGAATAATCACTGCAAAGTGGGATGAAGATGAGTTTTAACTTAACTGTCTTTGTCCTTAAATTCTTTTGAGAAAAAGGCAACAATTACATGTTAAGTGTGAAGTTACCGTGCTCGATAGCATTCACACGGCGGTTGGTAATCTTTATGGCTTCATCCAGGGTGACAAAAGATGTCTAGACAGAAAGTGGGAAACTTGTTTTATACTTATACAGAATGTTGCAGTAATTTTGATCAATATTTATAACATTTAATTTCGAGTGGTTAAACTAATGTTCAAAAATACTAGTCGTAGTCTAATAAACTAAATCTGCTTTGACGATTTATTTTTTAAAGTACTCATTCAGATTGTTGCAAAATTATGCAGTATAATATTGTCGCTCTCTGAAAGGGCAACCTCCTGTATATTGTATCATTAATATTGAGCATTAACAAGTTAGAAACATTTTAATTTGTATTGATTGAGGTGAAGGTCATTTTTATAACGTTACGCTGTTTGGTAGTTTATTCTTTATTGCACCATTGTCCATTTCACCAAAGAAGTGATACAACTAAGCTGCATTGACCTCAGTATCTTTGTAACAGCGCCCCCTACCTGTAAGGAGGCCAACTCCACCAGCAGCTCAACCGCTCTGGCATAGTTCCTCTTCAACCTGGAGAGCTGCTCTCCTCCTCTGGCCAGACCAGTCAGCTCATAACCTGGAAGACACTGGGAGGGTGAGCACGCTCTCATTTTCGCTAAACAAAAACTAATATTATTTCAACATGACTTACTGTCCCCGCCTTCTTGGTAGTATTCAAAAACTGGAAGGGTGACACCTAAGACAAAGAAAAAAAGATATGTAACGTGCATGTGAAATGAAGCATATAAAGACTTGTTTACCAACAGTCCATGCTGATATGTTTAGACTAACCGGCCACATTTTCTTTCTTGGCACGGACTTTCACCTGGGCTTTGTTGACATTCTGGATTATAGTTGCGCTGTGGACAGAATTACCGATGTGAGTTACAGATGCACCTTGATTTAACGTCACATCACAGGATCGTTCTGGAATTTTTACCTGAAGTTTCCAGCTGTGAATTTGGCTTCAGCCAAAGAGAATGCCGCCTCTCTCATCACCTCTCCCATCTTAGTCTTCGTCTGGGGGGAAGAGAGAAGAAGTTCTGATTCAGAAGACTATTCAGAGTACTTAAAGAAACGGCTACGAGGAGGACAGTCGCTCGTTATTGACTGACTTCGATAATCTTGCGGAGGATCTGACGGAAGCGCATGGAGAGGGCGTCAGATTTCTTTTTGAGCAGGTTGCGGCCGGTCTGCGCCCCTTTGAGCCGAGCCTTCATGATGGTATGAACCCTGCAAGCCAAAAGAAAACACAACAATATGTTTAATGCTGTTTGAATCTCTTCAATTACATGACACGTGTACAGGATTCTAATATTTACAGAGGTTATGTAAAGAAAACACCGCCTGTTACTTTAGCTGTCCAGCTGTTTGTTGGTGTTTTGGTTTATAACCCACTAACATTTCAGTGATCCTGACAACACAGGGAATGCCGCAGATCAGTAGGTTATAAATAGTTGTTGTAAATACTTTACAAGGGGGGAGGGGGCAGTAGAGTCAGATGCCCTCTCAGACTGACAGCTCACACTGGGACGATGCTAGAAACATCACATGACCAAAAAAGAAGACTCTTCCTCTTTTAAACAGTAACCTGGTAAGAACACATGCAAGTCTACCGTGGAGACTGTGACGTAATAAATGAACGAAACACAACAACATCTGGCTATGAGGCTACAGTAGTAAGCAACTAGCTAGCAAACAAGCTGCTTACATTCTGGAGGGGAAAACGTCGAGCCTTTCTTTTCCAGACATCTTCGCGTCCTTCGTCAATGATTGTGGATTTTTGTTGGTCGACCTTTTCCTAAAATAAACGCTGAAACGTTAGCGTGTCTTCTATTTCAATCAACTAGACACGTAACACACAAAACCCGTTGTTTTTTGTGCAGGATTTGAAGCCGTAGTCGAGTGCGATGGTCGTGATCTTCTCTCTCTCTCTCTCGTTCCGTGACAGTCAGCTGGCCTCTGGTCATGTGACTAAACCGAACGCGTTCTGCGCATGCGCGTGACGATGAGCCGTGACGATCTTTTCCGGGTCGAAAAATTAGCACACCTGTGAATGTGAGCTAGCGGGCCCGAGTCGTTCATTGAAAACCCCCCGAAGGAAGTACAATCGGACGTTTAAACACGTACAGTACAGAACATTCACGTCCGTAGTTCTGTAACCATATGACACAGGTGAGTTTTATTTTAATAAAGACGTTTTTTACCGGGGAGGGGGGAGCACACGGAGCTGCTAGCTGGCTAGCTTAATGCCAGCCTCGACAGCGGTACATGTGCCGCATGTGAGTTGTGGACCGGGTTATTAGCCACGAAGCTAACGTGTGTTAAAGTAATTGTCTAACTGGGATTCTCGTATTTAACTCCATGATTGTTACGAATTATAGTCTCTGATAATTCGCTGGAATCTTTTCAAAGCTCTTATTTGTGTTAATGTTGGCGAACTGAAGTGTTTCTCGTTGATCTGCGTTGCATCATCCATTCATACACGAATAATGTGTAATATAATGGCCCGTTCCCACGACGCCCTCATTTATTACCGCTTCATCTTCATAGAGTTGCTTTGGGATGATGTCCCCAATCTTTATTTAGTTATTTGATTTTCTAACGGGAAAAGAAGAAAACCACCCAGAAACATAATTAAATCTATACGAATAAATGGTTTTGAATATTCAGTGTTTCTCTCGTTATGTTTACGTTATAAAAGTTAAAACCTCCAGAAAGGAGTATAAGTATGAAATCAAGGCCTCTCAAACAATTTCCACAAAAGCTGTACATCAGAACCTTCTTAGAGTTGTTAGTGCATTAATGAATGTTATAAGCGACAATAAACGAGTCTGATTCATTCATGACGTTGCAGTGGATTCATGACCTTTGACATTCAGTTAAAGAACAGGATTTTATTCACCGTTTTTCATCCATGTCAGTGTTAATGCATTGTTTGCTCTCTGTGGTTCCCAACCATTATGTCCCATTATGGCCACTTTGAGAAACAAGGTAACACCTTCCCATCACAGGTTCTGACCCTAATCATCAAATTTACGCATTTGAAACTGAGCTATAACATTTTAAAGATGAAGGGGAAAAACTGTTTTATTAAATGTATTTCGAGTTGTGTGTAATTGAAGCCGAGGCAGCAGAGAAGAGATCCTGACTTTTAGTGTCTAGTTACGGTTTGCAATGCCTTTCATTCAACTTGATATATTTGTGTTTGTTCTTCCTGCTCAGTCGATACCCACATACTCCGTTTGACAGAGGCTTTCTGTAAACATTTGAAAAGAGCTAACCGTTACATCTAAAATATGATCACTATGCCGTCATCACAGCGATATTCTCAAATTTGAGATAAATCCCTCCATTAATCTAACGTTTTTACAGGTGGAATGTTTTGGTCTCAGGTGGCACGTCCCGTTTAGGAGGAGTTGCGATCACAAGTCCAGCTTAAACCCCGGCCTCTCCTTTTTGTTTCTATTCTCTCAGCGATGCCGGGGCTCAGCTGTCGATTTTACCAGCACAAGTTCCCAGAGGTGGAGGATGTTGTGATGGTGAATGTGAGGTCCATCGCCGAGATGGGCGCGTACGTCAGCCTCTTGGAGTACAACAACATCGAGGGCATGATCCTCCTGAGCGAGCTGTCACGTCGACGTATCCGCTCCATCAACAAGCTCATCCGCATCGGCCGCAACGAATGCGTGGTCGTCATTCGAGTAGACAAAGAGAAGGGTGAGTGCGGGAAGAGTATCGACCACGAGAGGTAAATGTCAACGGTGCAGTGTGGAGTGTTGGGTTTTGGCTCTTGTGTAGCTGCCATCGCCACAAATGGCAGGTAAACTGATCCAACCGCAGCCACACCTTTAAACTTTATACCGACAAGTTAACTGGGATAAGAGATGCCAACCGTTCCTCTGTTCTGGAAAACTCTTCTTTACGGCAACTAGAGTAGTACTTGGTTGGTATATTATCTTCTAGGTCTCAAAGTAATGACATAATCAATCATTATCGGTCCATAATCAATCCTCCACCTTTACACTTAAACAAAGACTCATTTACCCTAACATTTCTGTCATAATTGCCAATTTTTTCGTATTTCTTTCGTTGACACATGCGTCTATTTGTATAGATTTATTTAATGGCAAAAGGGTGAGGGGCTGTACGCTTACTCAGCTTCATATATGTATCGGTTACTTTCCCAAATCCACATGAATCACTTCTAACATTGGCATAAATTAGACTTTTAAAGCCTGTTGCTCCTGTTATTTCTGTCTTCAACAACTGTGGTGAAGAGCACCAGGTGCAAATGCCAGTTTCATTCAAGTATGACTGGTTGTGTTAACTGCGTATCAAATTAGTCTCAGCAGATGAGGCCCAATCTCCTCCCAAGGAACCATGTGGCCAGTTTTAGCATTTAAAAGGCTTTTTTTTTTAAGCGGCGCCGCGCTCACTCCAAGTAAAACACACCAGGGCTTCGTGGCACTAACTGCAAACCTCACCGAGAACAATGAGGGCAAAACGACACGGCTGGTTTGTTTTGATACATTAGAATATTCTCTTGTCTAGCTTAGCTAAAAACACCCAAAACACCGGATTGTACCAAGTACCAAGCCACTTTGTAACCGGTACTGACGACGTACCCTGCTACCCTTTGAGTTTTAGTAGAGAGGAGAAGGAGAATGAGATGACTCTGTAATCGGCACAAGTGTATTTTAAATCTTTAAATACAAACCGCTTTGTCGTCTCTTATCCATTGGATTCTATATATATATATATATGTATGTATTTTTATTTATTTTGAGGTTCAAATGAAGCTTAAATGTTTGTCTTATTTTATGATGTAATCATCCCTAAAAAATAAGAACTATATGATTTTATTTTATTGTGGTTATTTATATGTATTTAATGATGCTTTTAAATATCTGCTAGAACGCTTCGTAATAAGTGTGTTACTAAGTATTTTTGTGCGTTGAGCGGCTTTAAACCGGGTTTGTTGTTTTCTCCTCTTGGCTAAAGTTCCGATGCTTCTCTTGTCTTCAGGATACATTGATTTATCAAAAAGAAGAGTTTCACCAGAGGAGGCCGTCAAGTGTGAAGATAAATATACCAAATCCAAAACTGTAAGTAAAGTTTGGCCTCAGGATTGTACCTTTTTTTTAATTATCGATGACCAACATTTGTGTTCCACTTTCTTAAAAAGTGAATTGTCCATATATGACAACGTTTCATATTATGAATATGATATAATTGTCGTTGACCTCTTGAGATGCATCGTGAGTCTGTTCCCACTGAGCTGATGCCGTGGTTGTGTCTGCAGGTGTACAGCATCCTGCGGCACGTTGCGGAGGTGCTGGAATACACGAAGGACGAGCAGCTCGAGAGCTTCTACCTGCGCTCCGCATGGATGTTCGATGAGAAGTACAAGAGGCCCGGATACGGAGCCTACGACGTCTTCAAGCAGGCCGTGTCGTAAGTGGTCGTTTCAAGCGCGTTGCCGTGAGGCAGCTCGTCACTACAGGGCCAGCAATGTTTCATTTGATGAGCTCAAATCAAATTGTGTTCCTCTTGCCGGCACTAGAGATCCTGCCATTCTGGATGGGCTGGACTTAACGGAGGAGGAGAAGTATGTGCTCATTGACAACATCAACAGGCGACTCACTCCACAGGCCGTCAAGATCCGAGCAGGTAGCGATGGCGTCACGGCCTGAGAGCTTCACAATCTGAGACCGGTTTCATTATTATTATTAGCATCATGAATTACAATCACTTTTTAAAGAGACGGCATTATAATAACATACAGTATTATATACAAATGAAGTATGAGTATTGACAATTTACTGACGGTGCACAAAAACCCTGGAGGAGTCCTCCGTACTTTTAACACGCACAAAGCAAATGTCCACAGTATAACAGCCCGTTATAGTCTAATGTTTTACTGATGCACGCTACAGCCACACAAGTAACAATATACTCTAATATGCTGATGTTTATTCACATGAATAATGATAATGAGAATTGGGTAACATGGTGAAGATGTGACCTAGAACTACACTTGTTGTTCATCTTAATGTCCCCCCCCCCCTGCAGACATTGAAGTGGCGTGTTACGGCTATGAGGGCATTGATGCTGTGAAGGAAGCGCTGAGGGCCGGGCTGGGCTGCTCCACGGAGGCCATGCCCATCAAGGTATGAGCACGGCGTCAGACACGTATTTGTACGCCGGTGCTGAATGGGGAGACCTGCTGCACTCTTGTTCTATGCCGCTTAGGCTAAAATAAGGCGGCAGGTGAGAGCAAGTAATGGAGTAAATGTGAACAAGACTAACACGGTCGACTTCTGGCAGATCAACCTGATCGCTCCCCCTCGCTACGTGATGACAACGACTACCCTGGAGCGCACCGAGGGCCTGTCTGTCCTCAACCTGGCCATGGCGGCTATCAAGGAGAAGATTGAGCAGAAGAGAGGTGTCTTTAACATCCAGATGGAGGTGAGTGACCTCACTTTCTTTGTGTGAACGCCCTCCCACGAGTACAGTTTGACATTTTATAAAATGTTCGTAGCTAGGAGACGTTGCGCAATGGTTGCCCTGTTATTTTATTGTTTGATTTTTACTCGTTACTTTTCAGATCGTTTTTCATCCCGTTATCATAAAATATAAAATCTGAAGTTTTTTTAAAATTCTGAAGGATTTAAGGACACTTTGGTAATGTAATTACTACCGTGTATTACCTTCTCAAATATAATAACAATATTCTTGTTATTTCCTTTTACTTGTAAAATGATCTATCAAGAGTGAACAAAATACTGCCACAAAAGTTCTCCGTACACACGTTACTACTTTTTCTTATTATCTTTCAGCCCAAGGTGGTGACGGACACGGATGAGACGGAGCTCGCCCGGCAGCTGGAGAGGCTAGAGAGAGAGAACGCCGAGGTGGACGGAGATGACGACGCAGAGGAGATGGAGGTCAAAGCGGAGGACTAGTCGGTCCAGGAGGTCTGTCGATGTGGACAGGCCTGGCCACAGCCCCCCGCCTGACAGATGTAGACTTTCACATTGCAAACATTAACTGGCGTTAATAGTTCATTGGCAAACGTCCCGGTTTGTTCTCTCGCAAGGTTTCAGAAGATGGTTACACAAAAAGCTTTCTTTCTGAGCAGATATTGAAGGAAAGGTCAATTACAAATTCAACAACAATATAATTTCCTTTTAATTACATCAATTTGAAAAAATAGCTCCAAAATATCAAAAGCCGTTTACTTGCCGTGGCCTTCTTGCTCAAGAGCCCAGTGTCTTCAGGACGCTCTGCGCTTGGCGGGCCGCTGGATGCATTTGATTTGAAGGGGAAGCGCATCGGCTCGTCAGTTGTGACATTTGTGTGATGTGTTTTTTTTCTTCTTCTTCCAGTTAGAGGCACGACCTGCTCTTGTTCAGCTCACACTGCGTCAATAAAGTTCTGGAAGTTTTGATCTTAATGTGTCTTGTCAGCTGCTGTGAGAAGGTTGAATGAACTAGCACACGACCGTACCGCTTTAAGAATTGTTCCTTTGTCATTAATATGTTTTTCAGCTCTAAACAAAAAGGTTCTCCCACTACAGACCTCGTGACCGGCGTTCCCTCTGCATTTGTTGGGTAAATTAAAGAACAAACGATAGGATATAAAGAAACTTAAGTTATACCACAAACTCTTAAAGGTTCTTATAAGCAAGTGCGTGTATAAAACAGTCTTGCAAAAATATTTATTGAAAAATCACAATGCTATATTCATAAAAAGTATATTATGGCATAACAATTTGTAGCATTGTATAGCATAACAATAGTATATTATGGCCTAAAAAGTAATAGTTCATATTACAGTATGTTAAAAGTAGTCGTAATGTTTTAGGTCGTATCGCATGTTACAAAGTTGCTCCGTGTCACTTTGACCAATTTCCTGTCTCCAGCTGCTCTAAAGGAAAGAAATCCCCAAAATATAATCTCAATGAAACTACACTCTGCAGGTCATAGTAATGTATGTCATAAAAATGTCAGTCATAGTGTATGGCATGAACATTTCATGAACAGTCGCATAAGAAATATAGTATGGTCTGGATTAAATAAATGACAACGGTCATAAATGGTATAACGATGTGTCCTAAGGGAACCTGCCGCTGTTAAAGTTCTGCTAGAGAACTTCTAGGTTCTCAGTAACGGGTCGAATGAGCAGCGGCGCAACGACTCAAAAGTTTAAGGCCTTTAGGTTTTACTTTAATTTATTGCGACCTGTTGGAGGAAACGGGACGTGTGCACGTCGTGACAGAACCAGGTGTAAATGCATCTTCATAACTACAAATTAAATGTCTTTACAGTTCAGTCTTGAATCTACGCAGCTACAATGACTTGATTCACGTAAACTTCAGTATACGTCAAGAACCATACATTTTAAAAAAGCTACAATATCTAAGACCTTGTTAAATGGCATTTAGACTTTTGAAATGCTCTTTAAGAGCCACCATGTGACTGGCAAACTCAAACCGTAGAGCTTTGTGAAATAAACTGGGTAGCAAAAGAAATCAATTGGTGCTTCACAAACGGTTATAAAAAATCAATTTTATTCAAATGTTCACAATACAAAAACAAATGGAGATCATCTTCACAAATTCTTGTTTTCCCATTCTTAGCTCCTTTTCTAATCGTGGTTTTGTTTGTGTGTGTGTGTGTGTGTGTCCGTGAGTGTGTGTGCTTTTACAGCTGCAGGGATGACCCGCTCCAATATTCATTCTGTGGGTCTCGTCAGTCGACGCATGTCAAATGACACCGAAGTGCTTTTTGAAGAGATCTACTTGCAAACAAATGAATCAGTAATGTGAAAAGGAAAAATAAAAAAGGGGATCAATCTGAATCAATGAACTCAAAGAAATCAATTGCAGTTGAGTCTAAAACCAAAAATAAATAATCCTGTAAAAAAAAACATCCCATCCTTGTAGTTATGTTTACGCTGAAGTCTAATTTATTAAAAAAAAAACATACCGTTGATAATTTGATTGCTTGTAAAAATCCTACAGATGACTCATCCCAAAAAGTGCGTTGGCATCTATTCAAATAAAAGTATCGGACCAAGAGACGTCACCTGGCAACGCCACGATGGTCCTGGGTGCCAGTCGACGGTTTCGTGTGAGAATTATTTCATCAGTCAAATAATTACGTACTGTTTATACACAAAAACACACCGAGAGTCAGAGAGGGGAGCAAAATAAACCTGAACCACCGGCGCTAACGTGAGAATGAGCAGAATCTGCAGTTGCAGTCTGGACACGTCACTTTTTTGGTGGCGACATAATTGCGCCACACTATTATACACAATGTATGAAAAGAAAAAAATGTAAATTCAGTGGTCTTGCTTATTTCGCCAATCCAATCTTCTTAGCTTCGGTTTCATAAATGAGTAACCTCCACATCTTCACGATGAAGACTTCCGCCTCTTCATCGAGAACCTTAAGCAGAAGACAAAAGGAAAATGTACACATGAAGAGGAAAGGAGGGAACTTTGTCTCATCTCTTTCATTATCTTACATACTATCGAGGCATTTGGTCAGAAATATCACGATATTGGATTTGAAGGCCTTCTATTCAGATGAATGAATTCAATGCCTCGAAAGATGTTCTTGGGGATCGTGGGAACTCTGCGTGTGAGGGGCTTACTCCTCCGTTACATGACTCACCATAGCAACATCATCCAGGATACTCTGTGGCATACTGTGAGCCAACACCTGGAAAAGACCAAACACCAGGGTCAGTTCATGTTCCACTTCTCCTCACAGGCACAGACTGGACACGAGGAATACCTTGGTGCACACGAAGTCCACCAGCGTCGCCTCTTCCTCTCCGATGTACTCGATGATCTTTTTATTGATCCAGGGTCGAACGCGTCGTTCCATCAACGTCTGAGCAGGACAAGAGGTGAAGGCACAGGGTGGTTTTTAGAAGTGGTGTTAACATCGAGTTCGAGTTCCAGTGACTTACAGAACGTAACGGAGACAATCAGAAGGCAGAAGGGATCAAATCCTTCAGACTCCTCCTGCAACAGGTGTTGTAGAGAATGGACTCAGGAGGACAAAGTCTGTTAATACACGTGTCACGTTCTGTATTAAACGACATGACTGTGCTTAATGCCCTTAATGAACTTGTCTGCTGAAAAATAAACGGGTTAAAAAACACAAGTTGAATGGAGCGCAGCACCCTGTTCTTCGCCGCTCACCGTGTCGACCATGGTCCAGTCCAGCGGGTACGTGAACAACTCGGGCTTCGCTGTGGGAATCTTCTCTATCAGGGTCTTGATGTGTTCGCGCTTCTCCTCCGTGTTGTCCCCTTTTATGCTGGAGAGCCCGGCCCCGTCCACCCCGAGGCTCTTGTCGTCGTCGTAATCCAGGGGCACCAGCTTCCGCTTGCGCGGCTGTTCGTCAGCCTCTTCTTCATCAAACTTGTCGAAGACGCTGTCTACGGGCAGCTTCTTCCTCTTACCCACGTTGGGCTGACTGGGGCTTCCTGAGGCGCCTGGAGAGCACGAGGAGCTTCATGAATACACTTTCACAAATTATAAAATTCAATCGAAGTTTTGTGACTAACAAAATGTACTTTCCACAATACAATTAATTCATACCAGTTATTTTCTGGATTATTCAATGAATCTTAATTTTGTCTATAAATAAGTAAAGAATGTCCGTTATTCTAACTCCTTATTTTGCAAATCTTTACAACGTTATTAAATAGACAAAAGCAGAAAATACCCACATTTAAGAAGCTTAAATGTGAAGATAAGCTTTGGTGAATTAATTGAGGAACAAAATTGTCTATGGACTAACTTTAGCGCTCGGTGGGAGCCCTCAATGCCCTCCATGTTATAATGACAAAACATTTATTTTAGACTCACCCAGTTTGAGACTGAGTCCAATCTTAGGCCGGTGTTCCTCCTGCGGCAGCGCCTCAGGGGGCGAGTTCTCGTGGGGGATGATGATGCCGCAGGGCGACTCGTCCCCAGGTGTGTTGGGGGACGCGCCGCCACTGGCCGAGGACACTGATGCTGTGATTGGCCGCATTGTAGGCTTCAAGCAAGGTTTTGTGTCAGGGTTATCTTCATCATTGTCACAAGCGCCTTCCTCGCCCTCCTCAACCTCGTCATCTGAGGGGGCGGGCCGGGACCGAGGTTCTGCTCGGTCCGGTTCCGGTTCCGGTTCCGGTTCATGTCTCCGGTCCCGGTGGTCTCTTGAACCCCTGTGGCCGTGGCCGTGGCCGTGGCTGTGGCGTTCCCGTTCCTTCTTGATCTCTGGCTCTGGCTCCGGCTCCGGTTCCGGCTCCGGCTCTGGCTCGGGGATGACAGGAGGTCGTCTCCGACGCTCCTCCTCTTCCTCTTCCATCTAGACCAATAAGAGACCGATTAACACCCAATTAGTGTTTGAGAGAAAAGAAGGTCACCGGACAATGAAAGCTGTAAAGCCCAGATGTGCAGAGAGACTCTGATGATAAAGTGACCTTCACAAAGACAACAGTCTGCATGCATACTCACTGCCAGTTTGCAGGCAAACACACAGACGGTATTATTCGGGAAGCCTACCCTGCGTAGCTCTGCGTCTGGGTCCGGATGTCCCTCGTCTAACAGCCTCTGTCTGATCTCCTCCAGCTCCTCCTTCTCTCTCTTCCTGTCACGCTCGTCTGCCTCCATCTCCTTCTCTCGGTCTCGGAGACGCTTCTGCAGCGCACTGCCCCTAGGGGTCGCACCACAAATAACAGCTTCAGAACAGCCATCGCTGCAGCAATGCATCTGCAACGACAAGTCAGATCTTTTTGATATGTTACGGAGCATTTTTGTGTATGTTACTCACCGATAGTACTTGGGGTCATCTCTCTCGTCATCATAGTCTTCAAGGAACTCTTTCAACCGTTTGCCCTCTTTCACCTAAACCAACACAGACCACACTATTTATCAAGGAATTTTTTTACTTTTTTTTTAAATGCCAGCAACCAGACATTGACACTAATAACTCATAGAATCACGACAGCCATGACTAAGTACGACGTAAGGTAACTTAAAGTTTAACCTCAAATGTATTATGTAGTGGATTTTACAGTGATTAATTAAAGAAATGTACTAGGTTTATGGTAAAATCAGGACATTTTCTGGCTTAAACGAGGACAATATGTACAGCACAGCCTCTCTGAACATCACTGGTCATTCGATGTGCTCTCACCATTTCTCGTCTGCGCTCATCTTCCCTCTCAGCCTCCTTGGCGTAATCTCGTGCCTTTTTCCTCTCCCTCAGCTCCCAGTTTTTTAGACGCTGTCATCACAATAGTATCAGGTCACAATCATGTTCAACCACAGCAGGCAAAGAGTAATACAATCCATGTTCTTTGAATTTGCCCGTGATAAAAAATACTTTTTGAATAGTTCAGGGTTGTCATATTTGGACAGACTGCATTTAATATACAATACATTTGTTATCTTGGGCGTCCCAAAAATTGTATACATGGACATTTAGAAACGTAGGATCTAGGAGGAGTGATTTCTGACCTAGGCAACCCTTTCGACCTTCCCTACCTCCTGATAAGCCGCTTCCTTGTCTCTGAGTTTTCGTTCCAGCTTCCGCCGTTCATACGATTCCTCTTCATCTTCTTGGTCTCGTTTCTTGTCTCTGTCTCGGTCTCGACTGACCTCCCTTTAAAAACAGAAAAGAGCGTAAGAATATATTATCCTCAAATATTGAATTGGAAGCAATGTACATACATTTAAAGTTTAAATTGGAGAAGAGACAGGAAGACTTCGATCAAGCACGGTCGATACAGCATGCCCACATGGTTCTAAGAAGAGGTTACATCAATGTGAGAACGCATGTGTGACTGTGTAGTGTCTATTAGCATCTATGGGAAGTTGTTACTGAAGCTTCAACTTTAAGTCTCTATATTATGTACGACTTTGAATACATTTAGTTGTAAATTCAAACAGTGGTCCAAGAACAATTGCATCAAAATCATGTCAGCACGCGGCCAAAGCTCCCATTTTGTTGCATTGTTCAAAAGCAGTGCAAATGGCTCAGCGTGTATATTTTCTTGCCAGTTGCACCGGAGTGCCAAGATTCTAGCTCGTCTCTAAATTGGTATTGTACAGTCGGCCCAAAGACTGCAGCCGAGACATTATTCAGACACTTTAGACATATACAACGGTTCATGACTGTTGTTTCCTGTTAGTCAGTTGACCGTACAGCTCTGATGTACGTGATTTAACTCGTGATATGAGTTGTTGTTCCCCCGTCACCTGGATCGGATGTGTTCGGGGGTCCGTTCACGACTTCGCTCCCGCTCCCGTTCCCAGTCTCTGTCTCGGTCTCGCTCTCTTTCTCTAGGCCTGCGGTCACGCTCTTTGTCTTTGTCTTTGTCCTTGTCTCTCTCCCGCTCTCTTTCCCTTTCTCGCTCCTTCTCCCTCTCGCGGTCCCGTCTCTCTCTTTCCCGCTCTCGTTCTTTTTCCCGGTCCCTCCGATCCCGCTCAAACTCCAGCCGCTCCTTCTCCCTCTTGTCCTTCTCTTCTTCTAGTTTCTGCAGAGCAAAACAAATACAGGTTCATCCAATGCCACAAAAGATCCAGTGAGTCTTTTCCGTCAAGTTTCTACTGTGCACAAATCGAGTGGTTTCCAGATGTTGAAAGGTTTCATTCAGGAACATACCCGATACTAATCTGTGCAAAGCTTGGAAGAGAAGCTGGAAAACTGGGAAAATCTGGAACGGATCAGAAGCTCCGCCTTACAGACAGACGGCTTCATCACCCTTAAGCAATGCGGCCGACTTTGCTGCTTCAAACTTGCAGTGCAAATGTAACTGGAAACCACTTCATTGGTCAAAAAGATCTGTGGAACATGTTCAACTTGAGGCATTCATAACGAGAAACAGGCGCAGCAAAAGACAATACTTTTTCTCTCCTTAAGTCTTCCTCTCAGAACAAGGAAGACAAAAACAGAAAACAGGCGTCAGCCGTTTGTTGAACTAGTTGTTTGTGACTTACAGGTGTTGAACTATGGATTCAGCCGTTCGCTGCCCCTACAAGCCTTTTAAGTTAGGCCTGGGGGGAAAGCAGGTCACACGGTATACAAGGGAAAAGCAATATGGGATTCTGTCTTGCTTAAGCATCATCATCAACTAACAACCTTTCCTTCGACTGGGTAACATGGCATTTGGTAATCAAGAAATGAACATCAGTTATTTATGTACAGATAAATGAAATTGTAGAAGCAGTCTTACCCCTGCAGAAGTCGTCAGCAGCTCCTCACAACTCACTTCAAAGCACACAGACATACATGCATCCCAATTCTGCATTTTTGGGCATTACACTCAAGGCTTTAAGGTGTAATTTGGATATAAATGTTTTTAAAAAGCTGATGCATAATTAGAGTATTCAATACAAAGAAACAAAATACTTAGATTGCAGAACAATTACTTTTAAGGCACTAATTAAACAGTTCTACAAAGTAAAGTACGGAA
Source organism: Pseudoliparis swirei (assembly GCF_029220125.1). NCBI lineage: Eukaryota > Metazoa > Chordata > Actinopteri > Perciformes > Liparidae > Pseudoliparis > Pseudoliparis swirei. The sequence continues at coordinate 12,786,196 of NC_079399.1, read as the reverse complement.
AGTGCAACAGTAGAAATTAACTCAAATTTCTTAAATGCATCACATTGATATGCAGCCGCACAGGCAGTCAGCTGTTATTCTGCAAGAGACAGACTCATCTAAAAGCCTTGGATGTAATGCAACTCAAGAGACGGAAATGTATGACACGAGAAAGAAGATGAGGCCGTAGCAATCATTTTAGAACTGTATTATCTCAGGTTAAGTATTATTACTTATGTGCTTTAACTCAAGCACAGATTGTGTCTGATTTTCAATTATGCAACTGGTTTGAGTCGTTTACTTACCTCTGAAGAGAGTCTACTAGGGATTGCTTAATAAATGCAGTCTATCAGACTGTGCAATCGTATTCTTTGGAGTCCGTCGTGTTTGTTTTTACAGGCGATGTTTTTGCAGAATGTATTGTCATTTTTAAAAGCCAAAGCAATTAATTGGAAAAGGAAAAAAGACAAAAAATACTGTCAACTTCAACAGGGTCAAATCCTCTATGTGAAGATCTGCTTCTTTATTTTAATCTTCTGACCTGGTTGTAAGACTGTTTTTTGGTAAAATGTCAGCTTTTAAGAGAAAGGATGGACTGTTAACAGTACATCCTGTACAGTTTGGAAATATGTACATGAACTCACTGATCTATCTGAAAGAAAAGAAAAATAAAGCAGAGTGTAAGACGAAGAGCAAGAGATGAGGGAGACGTCACGCACACATACAGAGAGCACATACCTTGTCAGTCTTCAGATCAGGGTGCTGCTGTGGAGAGGGCGCCCCCCACACTTGCATAATAAAAGCTACAGCCAAAGGCACTGCAGTGGTTATTGACAAGAGTCCTTGTGCTTCAACATGAACACCATTAAGACAAACCAGAATTAACAGAGGACTCGCACAGGTTCACCAACTCAAGCACCACCAGTAATGTAACAAACGGTTGGAAGGAACTTTTCTTTTGTCAAATGGTTGGCTGAATAAAGATCATCGGAAGCCCTGACCGAAACACACAAAAGTGCGGTTCAGTTGCCCCTATGCAAGTCCTCAAGAGGGGGACGCCCAATATAAGTATATAGTAAATAAAAGCTGATACTTACATCCTATCCTCGCAACTTTTTCCAAAGCTCTGAGATTCATCTTGCTTTAGTCACCATATGATCACTATCATAATGGTGGGGTTTAATGAATAGATTAGCTTTTAAGTAACTTTACATCGTCTCCATGCATTTTTGTGTGATGAATGAAGAATGGATTTAAAAGTCACACCTATAGTTTCATTACGCTGGTCACAGGTGTCAAATCTGCCTTCTTGTGGTGTTTGAACATTTAACAAGGAAACATTTCATATAATATGGGGCAAATTAAGATGTTTGGTGGTATAAATTTTAAGGAATGCCAATTTGTAGCATAGTATGCATGTTATTGAGATCAAGAAAAGCTTTATAAATGTCTCGACTAGATGTGCAATCTCTAGGAGTGAACTATGTGAGCAGTTGCTGTCCAAAACCTGTAATGTCAACTACAAGATCAAAGGAGCCACTTTACCTTGTGAGTATCTCTAAATTTACTAATTTCTCTGGAAATCAGGTCTCTCTTGTCGTCCTCCATATCAATAGTGTTAAGGTCGTCCTAAAGAAAGGGGAAAAAAATCAAACAAATGAAGACTTTTACATTTTAAATTACAAAAGAAGAACAGTGCATGTCAGGGAGGAGTAAACAGAAGTTGGTATACCTCTTCTTTTTTATCCCTTTTCCTCTTCCGTCGCTGGGAGTCTTCATCCTGTGAAGGCGCGTGGAGTTCTGCAGCATATTCCCTCATCAATCCATCGATAGCACCTTTAATAATCTGATCCTTCTTCTTTGACTCCTCGTCTAGAACATCTTCCTCATCATCTCCATCTTCGGCCTTCTCATTCTGCCAGGACGAGAAAACATCCCAGTTCAGTTTCACTTTTATAAATAATCGTTCATTGGAATTTCATAAAAAATTTGATATGCGGACAGCGATATATAGATCTGGAAAAAGCTTTAGGGAATTAATAAAGGCACGCTAATAAACGTCATGCGCTGAGAATACTAAATTATACCCCATTCGTTGTCTTTTTCTTGGCCTTCCACTCATCCAGCTGAGCTTTAGTTTTGGCATCCACCTTTACCAACAGACTTTTTTCTCCAATCGGCAGGTCATGAAGCAGCCGCAGTGATCGCAATGTGGACTCTGGCTCCTTGTACTCACAAAACCCAAAGGCTGTAAAAGATATTGAAATGGCAATAGATATGACAACAGGTTCATCTATGGTCATGAATGCTTTGATGGGATGATAAATATAAATGATTGGGTCATTTCTGGTTGGTTTTACATGAAATAATTGTGAATTTAGAGCTGATCACCCAAATTAGCCCTAGATTAAATTAGATCCTGATGTAATGAAACTTGATGTATGTATTTTGAATTACCTTGAAGCTTGCCAGACGCTCCTTGGACTCTCTTCCAGCTCAGAACAATTCCACATTTCTATATTGTAAGCACAGATGGAGGAAGAGTTCAAATCTCAGGTAGAAGTGAATACAAATAAAACCGACAGCACATGATCCCGTTTCAGCAGGTTGCCCACACACACTTATATAATCAAATTCCATGATATTAATAGTTCCATGCTCAGTAGATTTCCTTTGTATTTTACCCGAGTACATATTTGTAAATCCTTTCCCGTTACTTACCGCGAGCAGCTGTCTGATCAACATGTCTGAAGCTTTCTCTGATATGTTTCCCACAAACACTGTGGTAGTAGGGCCGCTGTTCTCATTGTTGTCTCTGATTCTCAGGATTTCCTTTTTATGGATTGCTGGCTTACTGATAATTTGCATAGTAGGCATCATAACTGCAGAAGTGGGGGTCATGATGCCGACATGAACTGGAATCATTGGCGTTCCTACAACAGACACAGTAAATACACATCAACTTGTGAATTTAAATTGTAAATTGATTGTACACGAACAAAGCAGTCTGGAATTAAATACGTTGTGTTAAAGTAGCATCTTAATATCTGTAGTTTATATAAACTACCAACACTGAAGGCCTCTAGCTATATGATCTGAGAGGTTGAAGGCTGCAAGTGTCCCTTGTAAAACTGGTACGTTTCACAATTTGTTCAATCCTGCAATAGATAAAGTAAAACAAGCTATACATGTATGGTTGCTTACCTGAGGGGAAGCCAGCAAACTGAGGGGGCATCCCAGGAGGTGGCAACAGCGGCCGGTTTAAATGAGGGGGGAAGGACATTCTGGGTGTGATTCAGACCAACCTGGAGGAACAGTAATTCACATTAGCAGTCTACATATACCAATATGTTAAACTCCCACTTGAATGAAGTCATCAAAACTATGAAGCAGACATTTAAAAAATACGGTTAAAACACCAACACGCGTGTTGTCTTCTTTTCGTTAAAGAACACTGCCATGTTGAGACGGAAACATTAGCTGGAAAAGCATACAAATCTAAAATCGATTTAGGACTTTTGCTATACAACTGTAGCGCTACTTGGGAGTCAGGTTTAACTTAAGGTTCGCTAGCTTAATATTACGCCCCGATGTTTGTTCATTGTGACTTTGTTTAAGCGAGACATATTGTGTTTTAACTGAATAGCTCAACCCTTATTTAAGTTACCAAAACAACTAACCTAGCTAACAATTTAGCTGAACCTAGCATTAAGCACGCTACCGTACCCGGCACAACTAAGCTAAAATAAGCTAATATTAGACAGTGGTGTTGCCTAACAAGCAAAACTCACTTTAGCGGACTCAATGTGGGCTCGGAATAAAAGTGAACATGCACATGTATACATACCCAAAACTAGGTGGCGTACGAAGGGGAAAAACAGATTTTGCAAGGTTATTAATAAGGGAAATATCTGTAACGTCCCGAATGTTGGATTAGCACGCTACACGCTAGCTAGTCGCGGGCCTTCAAAAACATTTACGCATGCGCTCTGCGTCGCAGAGGACAAGAGCGCTTGTTTTGTTCATCCGGACTGGCAGCTGGCGGGGCTAGACAATATGAGTATTACTACCTATAAAACTACCACGATATACAAAACACCACAATGAATGTTTTTAAAGTACTTTTATTATTGTTGGTATAACTAATTATAGTGATGGGGATAATAATAATTATAATAATAACGTGTATGTTATTAATGTAATAATGTAATTATTATGCTATTAATAAGTTACCTAATTAGTTATTGTATCACCTCCGAAACATGTTGCAATTTTCAATCTTTCCGTTTCACTTTTAAACCCCTTAAAATATCTCTTATTAGATCAGGTGAGGCATCAGAAACAGCTGATAAACACCAAACATATCATGAATACCAAGTTTTCATTTGAGTTCAAGACTGCACATATTACTTATTGATTATTGATTATTAGCCTTCGGTCTTCAATAACATATTTTACCTTTTAAATTAAAATGTCTTCGGTTTTATTAGCCTTACTTTGCGCTTTCATAATATGTGAGGCATTTTAATGAATGTAGGAATTATCACATAATCGGACCACATAGAGCTGTAATGTATTTATTGTATATCGTCACTCTCAAAGAACGTTAAAGCGGTTGGTTACCATGGTGTTTTTGTTGTAGGTAGCTCTGTGACAGCAGCTGGCCTGCGATGGCTGCGTCTGACAAGCCGTGACGTCACTTTAGGCGGGTTTTTTTCATGGAAAGTGCTAGAAGAAACGAAGCACACCCCTCCTGGTTTAATATATCCCTCCATCAGATTAAAAAGACCCTCACTCTTTGCAGTAAAATAACGATGTACTCGTGATTTTGATTGAATATATATATATATATTAGGTTGGTGCAGCTATTTTTGCCTTGATAGTATGAGACGACAGCTATAAAGACGAGTCCTCACTAAAATGTTGGTATCTTCAGTATTTCGTTTTGGCAGAATCTGCCACACGGTGGCAGCAATGCTGCGCAAAGCACAAGAACCAACTTTCTAAGAAATATTGCAGTATTTTCAAAGATACCTTCCAACTCATTGAAGTTATTACAATTACACAATTGCCTGATTAAATCAATAGTATTCCGTATTTAATACCTCTGTATATATTAATGTCAAAAACTGTTTTGATTTATTCTAATCTAATGGTCGGTTTCGTCTTCTACCCGTAGAATAGTTCTAGTGGTAGATGGTGCACCGCGGATGGATACGGCCGCACACAGACACGATTGGGTATAAAGATTCCGGTCTGTTTAAAGGAAGTTCCTTTCCATTTCCCTGCGTCAGAGAGCAGAAGGGACCGCAGTTTGGTTGCATTTTATGCAAGACAAGTCATCAGAATAAGCAAGGTATGAACACGAGTGTTTTGCTTACAAATGGTACACATTGTGCTTTTTTAATGCTTGATTTGCTCACTCATCACTGAACTGTGGCTGCTTGTAACCACGATGCGAGCGCGTGGTTCACGACGCTAACCGTAGCTAGCGGTCTCGTGGTTTAAGGTTAAAGCGAGCAAACTAACATTGTCTTCGGTCTGTTCACCTTATTGTATAGTCTTTTATTTTCAACCATGTATGAATGCCACATACTGAAGGGACTGTTTGCGATGCTGCGCGGTGACTCGTTATCTAAATACGGCGCTGTGTCGCACTGTTGGGCCTGGTTTTGGTTGCTCTGAGGCAGGTGTGGTGACTATGACATGGATTATTTAACTGAGGACCGTGTTAACAAAAACCCTGTACCATTGGACCTGACTACATATTCGGGTCGTTATTTCACGGCCAAATAGGTTCGCCGCGACTTTAAGTACAGTATTACGGTATTGGTTTCTCGGGTTTAATATCAGGTTTTTTTAACGTTAGTTGTTGGACGTTCAGTCGACTCTAAGTGATTTATACAGAAGTGATATGAGGTGCATCTCATCCATGCCGTAACCTTAAGATGTCTTGAGTCATTGTTGTCTATTTCTCTACGGCTGGTGGGATACGGCTGCTTTATTTGTAACATCACATTGATCGTCACCAAGTGGCTATTAACGGGGTTTAACGTTTTTAGTTGCACGTTAACGTTTAGCGCCGCGTTTCTTAATGTGATACTTCTGTTCGTCTGTAGCCGTCCCTCAACACGTGTTAGCGGAGTCCATTGTCTGTCACTCGACGCCATGTTTGTTAATGGCTGCTTCCTCCGATTTGCAGCAACACTATGGCAGCAGTCCAATTTGACCAAACCGCCATGTTGACATGGTTTAATTAGGATGATGATGATCCGTCTAAAAAAGTCAACATAGTTGGCATAAGCAGACTGGTTCTCACACTAAAATGTCGCCATTTTAGCCCTTTTTTCTCAGTCTGTGGTTGGCTTCGAGTGAGTTTTTCATCCCACTCATCTTGCCATTTGTACCATTTTTAAACTAATGACTTGTTTGCTAAAATAATATTTATTTCCTTTTGTGCAGATGCCTGAAGAAATGCACCAAGAGGAGGAGGCTGAGACCTTCTCCTTCCAGGCAGAGATTGCTCAGCTGATGTCCCTGATCATCAACACCTTCTACTCCAACAAGGAGATCTTCCTTAGGGAGTTGATCTCCAATGCCTCTGATGTAGGTCTACTCAAGCTTGCCATTGTTTTCCTATTGTTACATAATGATTCAGCGTTTTTTTAATGCATGCATTTTGTGAAGGGTATTTAATTATTTATGTGGTGGTATTGATTTTCGTTGGGATAACGCTTCAAATGATACCTAATATCTTGCTGTCTGTTTTTTCAGGCTTTGGACAAAATCCGCTATGAAAGCCTTACTGATCCCACCAAGATGGACAGTGGCAAGGATCTGAAAATTGAGATCATCCCCAACAAAGCTGAGCGCACCCTGACCCTCACCGACACTGGAATTGGAATGACCAAAGCTGATCTGATTAACAACCTGGGTACCATTGCCAAGTCTGGCACCAAGGCCTTCATGGAGGCCCTGCAGGTACGGCATTGGAACATTATTTAATCAACATTTATGCAAATCTTCAAAGGTGCATTGAACAAATGGCTGTAGGCCTCTGATTTTGACAAACATGTCTTTTTTTTTGGTAAAGTTACTTGATCCAAATCCTGGTTCATTTTATTAGATACTTTTTGACAAAATCCTGAAGTTTCACATTTTATCCTTCTAGGCTGGAGCTGACATTTCCATGATTGGTCAGTTTGGTGTGGGTTTCTACTCTTCCTACCTTACTGCCGATAGAGTGGTTGTCATCTCCAAACACAATGATGATGAGCAGTACATCTGGGAGTCCTCTGCTGGAGGTTCCTTCACAGTCAAGGTCGACACCGGTACGTGTCGTGGTTCATTACAAAATCAATGTAATAGAGAAGACAATATGTTACCTTATCTTCTATTTGCACTGACTATTTCTGATTATGCTAGTTTCGACATGCATAATATTGTACCCGGCACATTGTTTGCATCATTCAGCGAGTTGCTGTCACTTAACATGGAACCCTACTTTAACTTAAGAAGTTAAAGATCTTGGAATGGTTTGACTATTTGCTTTTGCCTAGTTCCTTATGTTAATGTAACATTAAGTAATGATGAAAAAGGGTGCTACTACTGTGAATGCAAAGTACTACTTGAACATGCAGCTCTTGTGCTCAAAGCTGTGTGACCCTATTCACAGGCGAGCCCATTGGTCGTGGAACTAGGATCATTCTGTACCTGAAGGATGACCAGATAGAGTACATTGAGGAGAAGAGGATCAAGGAAGTTGTTAAGAAGCACTCTCAGTTCATTGGCTACCCAATCACCCTGTTTGTAAGTATTGCTTTTTACATTTTAGTTTGGTCTAGTTAAAACTGTTGCCATATCGGTGAAGTCTAACTTTTGATTCGCAGGTGGAGAAGGAGCGCGACAAGGAGATCAGTGATGACGAGGAAGAGAAGGAAGAAAAGCCAGAGAAGGAGAAGGAAGACACTGAGAAAGAGGAGGGTGAGGACAAACCAAAGATTGAGGATGTCGGCTCAGATGATGAAGAGGACTCCAAGGACAAGGACAAGAAGAAGAAGAAAAAGAAGATCAAGGAGAAGTACATGGATGAGGAGGAGCTGAACAAGATTAAGCCCATCTGGACCAGGAACCCCGATGACATCACCAACGAGGAGTATGGAGAGTTCTACAAGAGTCTGACCAACGACTGGGAGGATCACCTGGCTGTCAAGGTAAATATTGCAAGGAAAAACGGCGGTTGAATGGTTAATTTGTGGCTGAAATTTTAAAGTCAAACAATGATTTATTAATTTTTTCCTTTACAGCACTTCTCAGTTGAAGGCCAGCTGGAATTCCGAGCTCTTCTCTTTATTCCCCGCCGTGCACCTTTTGACCTCTTTGAGAACAAGAAAAAGAAGAATAACATCAAGCTGTACGTCAGGAGAGTTTTTATCATGGACAATTGTGAAGAACTCATCCCAGAGTACCTGAGTAAGTTGGTTTTCTATTCTACATCGCTTTATGATTGCATGCATCCACATGAAGCTGTTGTGCTAAAGTGGATACGAAGTAAGATGTCTTGCGTTCCTCTCCAGACTTTGTTCGTGGTGTGGTCGACTCCGAGGACCTCCCCTTAAACATCTCCAGAGAAATGCTGCAGCAGAGCAAGATCCTCAAGGTCATTCGCAAGAACATCGTCAAGAAGTGTCTGGAGCTCTTTGCCGAACTGGCTGAAGACACGGAGAACTACAAGAAGTTATACGACGGTTTCTCCAAGAACATCAAGGTATACAAAATGAGCATGTCATGAGCTGCATTGATAAATTCATTTTTTTTGGTAAACTATATTTTGAGAAGTTATTTTCATAATGCTCTGTCTTCAGTGCATCTCTGGACTCAAAAGGTTTTATCTTTAATTTGTACATTTATCTTTACCGTCCCTGAAGCTTTCTGAGATTCTAGTCATAGCTTGTTGGCTATACATCATGCAGGCACAACATAGTTGACTAATAGTTGTAGTATATCACAACCATTTAACTCAAGCTGTTGTGAATCAGTTGATCTAAGGTAGAAGGCTCTTGTGTGTAATATGCTTGGTACTGTGCCGTAGACTAGTTGCTTTAGTAATGTTACATAATTAGTAACTTGTATCGTACTAGCAATGATGTTTGTATTTGAATACCTTGCAACACAAACTATGAGTGAGTAGAATCAAATGTAGCTGAATAATCAATTAATCTTGTTTTTCTATTTTTTTTTCATTGACATGTAATCATGTTTGTTAATCTGTAGCTGGGCATCCACGAAGACTCTCAAAACCGCAAGAAGCTGTCTGAGCTGCTGCGTTACCACAGCTCTCAGTCTGGAGATGACACCACCTCCCTCGCAGAGTACCTGACCCGCCTGAAGGAGAACCAGAAGGCCATCTACTACATTACTGGTGCGTTGGTCTTTTAAAATCTTTTCCTAATGCCAGTCATTTTACTAGCTTAGACAATTTACAGAAATTGCTGCGAACCTGAGTAACCGTTTAGTAGATTACTTGCAAGGCAATGCTATTTAAACCATCAGGATAATGCTAATGCTTGACTTCTTTAGGTGAGAGCAAGGATCAGGTGGCCAACTCTGCCTTCGTTGAGCGCGTCCGTAAGCGTGGCTTTGAGGTTCTGTACATGACTGAGCCCATCGACGAGTACTGCGTCCAGCAGTTGAAGGAGTTCGATGGCAAGAGCCTGGTTTCTGTCACCAAGGAGGGTCTGGAGCTGCCAGAGGATGAGGAGGAGAAGAAGAAGATGGAGGAGGATAAGGCTAAGTTTGAGAACCTCTGCAAGCTCATGAAAGAGATCCTTGACAAGAAAGTAGAGAAGGTCAGTAATCCTAACTAGTTCATATTAACTTTGACCTAAATTTCCCTTCATACGGTAGGATTTAGGTTGCTATGAATTCACAACTACAGTTGCCACTATTTTGTTTGGAAACAGGTGTCCTAACTGGGCCTAACTTATATTATGGTGAGTTTTGTACATCTGCAAGGAGGCTCCTTAAGTATTTTGTGTGTCCCGAATGAGTTTTTGATTGACAAATGTGTTTTTGACTAGTGATGGATTCCAAATGATTGTGGAGATGAAGTCACTTTTCTAGTGCAACTTGTGTGACCTAACATATGCCTGTCTAATTTTTTCCCTTTTGGTTTAACGAATGTGAAACTAGAATTTGACGAGCGCTGAAGTTTAACCACTGTAAATATTATACTTGTCAGAGTGTGGTGTATAAAGTTGTTCTACATTTAAGATGGAATTGGCCATGCTGGTGTGTTGCACATTCATTTCTAACATGACTGTTCTGCATGCTTCATTAACTTTAATTTTAGATTGGCTGAACGTTGTATGTTATAAGTCCTAATGTCTGCCATTTGTCTCCAGGTAACCGTGTCCAACAGACTGGTGTCTTCACCCTGCTGTATTGTGACAAGTACTTACGGTTGGACGGCCAACATGGAGAGGATCATGAAGGCCCAGGCGCTCAGAGATAACTCCACCATGGGCTACATGATGGCCAAGAAACACCTGGAGATCAACCCTGACCACCACATCATGGAGACTCTCCGGCAGAAGTCAGATGCTGACAAGAACGACAAGGCTGTGAAGGACCTCGTCATCCTGCTGTTCGAAACCGCCCTGCTGTCCTCCGGCTTCTCCCTGGACGACCCACAGACCCACTCCAACCGCATCTACAGAATGATCAAACTCGGCCTGGGTAAGGAGATGCAACCAGTCATTATCGGTAATTTTGACTTGCTTATCACATGTATTGATCACTAACTAATAACAATTCTTGTGCCTGTAGGTATCGATGACGACGATGTCCCCACAGAGGAGGCAACGGCTACAGCCATCGCTGATGAGATCCCTCCCCTAGAAGATGACGGTGAAGATGATGCTTCACGCATGGAAGAAGTTGATTAAATGACCCTCCCTCAGATTTCTAACACTTTAGCCTCACTTTTCAATTGTTCATCCTTAAAAACTGCAGTAACTGCAAAAAGTCATTCATGTTGTGTGGTGGACCAGTGTGTTGCTCTTGCGTCCAGATCATTACGCTGCAAGACCTTAAAAGCTGTTTTGGTTTTTGCTGTATAAATTTATGGTGACAACACATCTTAAGTATCCTGTTGCACTGAGTTTTAAATGTTGTGAACATGGGAATGGTACATTCCATTATCAGGTCTGGTGGCGGGGTTGGGGAGGTTCTGCTCATGTGCAACACTGCACGCTGCATGGAGAGACAACTGTATGATTCCTTTGTGTGAGTCCAGGCTTGTCTGTATTCAAAGTCTTGTTTTGCAAAAAATTAAAGATGTAATACCTTATTTTTGATTTGTATTCATGCCTTCGCGCTCTGTTTAGGACTGTTCTTCCAGATGACCACTAGATGGTGGTAATGCTCCATCATTACAAGTTGCACAAAACTTGGGCTAGGGTTTAAATATTTCATATACTGCTGTATCTGGATTATAAATGCTACATTTATGTAATGTATTGGCACCTAAAGATATGCTTATACCAGGTAAAAGTCTTGGACTTTAATACAAACGAAAGCTAGTATAGTATGAATACCTTGTAAAGCTAGTAAACTAGAACACCACAAACCCAATGTGGCCCGTTATGGTCAAGTTGTCTAACCATCTTGTGTGAGATGACAAATACAATCTCCCATGATGCCAAACCTGCCTCGGTGAAATAGTCATCAGTTCTACATGGTCCAAATCACATGTGCTTCAAAGCCCAACATATTCTTGGTTGTATGGGAAATGCTCCTTGAAATAACCGTTAGTGGTTCAAAGGTTTCATAAATTGACAGGTGAATATATTCGGTAACTGAACGATTACAAGAGCAGACACGAACCTGGCCATGCGTCCCCACTGGCTTGATAGGCAGGTTTAACGGAATATATGATTTACATTGCATTATATTTGATGTCACAACTTTGGTATTGCGTAAACCTGTTCTAGTAATGTCACACACAAAAGGAAATTTGATTCAATTCAGTTTATTTTATATAGCCCAATATTACAAATTGGCCTCAGTGCTTTACAATCTGTACACAGACATCCCTGTGCCAGGACCCACATCGGATCAGGAAAAACACCCAAGAAATTGACAAAAAAAAGGGAAGAAACTTTCAGGAGAGCAACAGAGGATCCCTCCAGATGACAGATGCAATAGATGTCATGTGTACAGAAGGAAATGTTACAGAAGAAGGAATATGAATAATTTAATATGTATAGACTCATTTATCAAGCCAGCACTGGGGCTGAATTGGGAAAATCTGGAATAAATGTCGGGGGCAATCTTTCCATGGAACGAACCAAAGAGTTCAATTGTTTTGTTCTTATTTTGTTATATATATGTTTATCTGTTAATAAATGCACTTTATTCAGGATTTTTTTTTTTTACTCTTAACAAAAAAAGGAACATTTGATCATTAGTGTGTGGTTGGCTCTTAAAAGAGCCGTTTTGGATATGCTTGGGCATTACACCGAGTCTTGCCATGGTACAGTTCCTTCAGCAGAGAAGAAGGATGTGAAGGCCTCCCTCACCCTGATGGCCTCTTTCTCTGAGTAGGCAGCAACTCTTCCAACACCTGGCGATGGCTCCAGCTCCCGGTGTCCTGGTGCCGTCCCGGCCGGCTATATTGTAAACGGTGGAGACTCCGTATACACACACAAACACACACACACATACATGTTTTATTTTATTTAGACGTATTAAAAAGTCTTGAATTTAACTTGTTTATTTCTGTAGACACCCTGTGTATGAATAGTTGGTAGTAGTCATGGAGCACGATCCAGACCTCCACAATCCATCAGGCAGATGGAGGTAGAGAGGAGTGGGCGGGGCATCAGCAGGGCCATGGCATCAGACCCAGCCAGGTCCAATGGACCCTATGAGACGTGAAGTCACAATGACTCTGGGGAGGAAGCAGAGTTAGTAATGTGCAATGGAGAGATGAAAATGCATCCATAAGGAGAGAGGAGAGGAGATAGGTGCTCAGTGCATCCTAAAACGTCCCCCAGCAGCCTATGAGCCTATAGCAGGATACCTAGGGGCTGGACCAGGGCAAACCTGATTCAGCCCAAACTATAACCACTGTCATCATCTATGGCCAAACATCTTAACTAGGAAATGTTTGTTCATTAAATGTATTGTAACCACAACAAGGAACGTGGGTGTAGGCTACCACATTGTAAAATACAGCCATAGTAGAGTTTCCAGAAAGTGTGATGCATCTTTAGTTGAGCTCTGGGGGGAAATGTGAAATATGAAGTTTTCCTGGAAGTCATGTTTCATACAAGCTTGAAGGGGCAGCATCAGCTTTTCTTCTCATCTGTAAAACTGAAGCGTTGGTGTCTGTCCCCCCTGAACACAGTGGCTCTCGTCAAAATCATTGTGGGAACTTCAGCCGTGTCATTCAGAATGATGCTGAAAAGTTAACTTGACCACCACCTTAATTTGCTGGATCTACACAATATTTGCATTAGGCAGAAGGTTTGACAAAATATATGTCACCACACACTGGCCCTCAGAGTGCAGATCTCTGCCAGGTGTGTCTGCAACAACCATGTGACCACGCTAGGCAACTACATCTAACTGACCCGCACTCAGCCGTGTGTGTACTGGTGTACCCAAACACACCGCCCATAACAAAGTGAACCAGCTGTACATCCTGGGTAGATGCAGGATGCTGATGTTTGTTTTGAGTCTCTAGTAAGCTCTCGATCTGGTTCAGCTGGTGGACATTTCCTGGTTAAGTTCATCAAGAGTCAGTGTAGGGTTGAGGTTGAAAGGTGCATCTGACCTGCTTTTGTTTCAACAAAAGACTTCCTGTGGGAACATTAAACTCATGTGTGTAAAGCTGTCCTCAACCCACACACACCGAGTTGAGGAGGAGGTTGCTGGTGTTTCAGTGGGCTGCTGTGTAACATCTGTTCTTATGACCTTCTGTCATCTCTTCTCGGTATTGTGTGCATCTTGTCTTGGAGAAATGCTTCAAATATGTCGGCTGGAACACTGCGTGTCCTACTCAGATAGAGTTGTCTCTGACTCTCGGTGTCTCTGTAGCTTCGTGCGTTACTGCTTCCCGGTGATAACTGAGGTTGTAGCGTTTGCGTCACTCAAGATTAGATACAAATGAAAAAAAAATATGGCGCGTGGTATTGCAATGTTTACTGCAACCGCACCATGCTGCAGGCCCGGCTGCATAAGTGGTGTAAAAAGTTGCCATGACATTTACAATGCAAGGTGTCAGAAAAAAAACCACACGATTAATAATCATGATCTAATAACAAATGTGTTGCACACATCGGGCGTAGTAATTTCTTAACACCCATAGTGAGTAGGAAGGAAGAAAGATGAAGAGAAGGAAAACCCGCAGCAATCCACGGAAACGATGTAACCTTTAAGACCAGCGTTAACGCGGTTACACACGGACGTGCTCCACGTGCGTAAAAGAGTGAGTTGTATGAAGGAGTGAGTTGTATGAAGGAGTGATTGAGTTGTATAGGAGTGAGTTGTATAAAGGAGTGATTTGTGGTGGCCTTAAGTTAGCACTTAACCCACATTAAGCACGGATATCACTCCACTCGGCCGCATGAGTGCACGTGTCACTGAAGCTATCATTAGCAGCCGGCTAGTTGTAGCCAAGTAGTTTGACACGTGACCCCCAGAAACCCCGGGTGGGGTTAGTCAACTGGACCGAACAGGTCTCATTGTCTCCAGTGTTTGTGCTAAGCTACGTTAGCTGGCAGTCGGCTCATATTTAGTAGCCTCAGTGTTTTTTTATTAATCTGCGCATCTGTCTTTCACAAAGAAAGCGTGCGAACCAAGAAGCTCAAGTTTCCTTTCTTTTGACAAAGCCGTGAACCCCCCACCGGTCCGCCTGCCCTCTGAGGTGCGAACAGAATACAAATATGCTTTTTGCTAGAACAATCAAATACAATCACTGATACAAGCTACAATAAAAACACGTATCCCTTCAGTCGGCTCAAGAGCCCGGAGTGACTGTCTGTCGGTGTTTGACACCGCAGGTCTCCATCCTCTCTCATCCCCCCTTATCTCGTTCTCCATTTGCGTTATTGACTGGAGACGCTGACGCGACGTTGTGACGCACAACTCAACCCGGGTGGGGCGGAGGACGTTGAGAAATGAGAGGCGCCGGGAAATCTCCCTATCGAGCATCTGTGAGATTGATAAACTCAAGGGGAATTGTTGTTCGTTGGTCAAACGGGAGAGTCTTAAACCTGTTCGCTGATGATGCTCAACGCTCTATCGATGTTTATCTCAGACAGGAGGCCTCTTTACTACTTGGACAACGGCATACATTTATGCAAAACCCAAAATGTTCTCCAACTGAGATTCTAGTTATTGGACAAAAACAAAGAAATAAACTGTGCATATGATTTACGACACCTCAGCACATGAGCCCTCAGGCAAGAGGACATCCGGGTATTATGATCGACTAATTTAGCCTTCCAGAACCATTTAAGGAACATAAGTAGAAAAGCGCTTCTATTATTGAAACTATATTGCCAGGCAGATCAGATATGCAAATAAATGATTTTACTACCAGCAGACTGGACTACTGCAATGCACTGAACTCCCTGAAACTCAGTTCATCATTATAGATCAAAGGTAACTGATTATTACTATTGTGCTGCCATGTTTAGCCACATTAGCATCGGCAGTCTTTCAGTCCATCCCACTTTGGTCCAATCAGAAGTAACTGTTGGATGGATCTGCCATAACATGTTGTACATATAATGAATAATAATAATAATGTATACTTCAATGATCCCACAGTGGAGAAATTCTTCTCTGCATTTGACCCGTCCTTAGTTATTAATTATTGTCGTGTTATTTTTCTAGTTTCTGTATGGCTGTATTTTAAAGTTAACCTGTAAAAACTTGTCTGCCCTCTTATTTCTTTTGTTGACATTATTTATACGTAAACCTAAAGCCCGTCGGGTTGCACTTTGTGTAAAAAGGTTGTTACCGATTACCTGCAAAGCAAACATCGACCATGAGACACACTATGTAGCACAAGCACTGAGGAAGACTACAATCAAACACTCATAATGTTAAGTTAATTTAATATGTTTTATTATTAATCCAGTTACCAGAGGAAATAGAATAATAAAACCAAGGTACCAGTAAGATTGCGCTTCCCTTGTATGCATTCTGTTCGGCAAACTCCCCCCTGGGCCAACCTGATCTTCACATCCTTGACGGCAATGATCATCATCTTCATCACTATCCATTCAATGTTCTTCCAAACATTCACATGTGACGGTGAAAACCCATGAAGCAGTCCTTTTACAAAAGTACACAACAGACAAGTTGGAAATAAACAATGATTAAGAGATATATTTACATGGCTTTTTTTTTGAGCCCAAAGTTAAAATATTAAGTAGAATCTGTGTTGACGGCGTCAGTTTGGCTTAAAATAACGCTGTGCAAAAAGTACCCACAGCAGCATTTGGTTCACTGATGTTGGAGTAAAACTATACAAATTGTAACAAGTCGATATTTATTACGCAAACTCGTGTTTACCACCCTCTAGTACAGATGGTAGCCTCTGGAACATGTTACAGTACCTTAAATTAAACATTAATGTGTGCACCATATTTTCAGGCCATGTTTACAGCTTTACAAGATAAAAATCCCACATGAGGACCCCTGCTCTCCAACATGGAGGACTGAGATAAGCATCTGGCTATTGTAGCTGGAAGATAACTCAACAAATAGAAAGTTTCATCGTTTTGATGGTAAAAGTCTTGTTCAAATATTTGGGATGAAGTGAAAAAAATTACCCGTGTGTAGGATTTAGTGGAATCTAGTGAAGATCAAAATCCAGCTGCCACTTCTGACGTAACAAGAGTGATTAGTTTAATCTGTTCTGGGCTCCTGAAGCAACATGGAGGGCGGTAAGAGGAGAAGTATTTCATCCACTCCCTATATTTATACGAATGGCTCATTCTCAGCAAACAAAAAAATCTTAGTTTTAGATGATTCTAAAACATAATATTGATGATCGGACCAGTAGATCTCCCTAAATCCCACACACGAGTCCTTTTACTCACTAATGTTTGAAAAGTAAGGCCTACATTCTCAATTTTTCATTTGGCTGCACAAGCCACGTAGGGTGGTTTAGGAAAGAATATTCTACTGTTTGAGTGTGAAATTGGTGAAGAGGCAGTTTGCAAAGTTTATGGTCTGGGACTCGTGTATAAGACAATCTTACAGGCACTCAAAACTTCTGTGACTGCTGACTTGACAAATCACATGGACCCCTTGGGGGCATCTTGGTGTAAGTGTCAAAACTTCTAAATCCCTTTCTGTACCATTGCCAAGAAGAATAACAACCAATGGAAAAGAGTAAAAAACAAACCCGATAGATAGACACAAATAGACAAAAAGCACCACAGAAAACGTGGTCTCAGTTCCCAGCCCGGCACGACTCCAGAGTGTTACACCTTCTGTCCGACTGGTGCTGCAGGCCGCCGACCGGCCTTCATGCGGTTCCGTGCATACACTCGTAAGAAAAGTGCCAAGAAGACCACCCCGACACCAAATCCACCAACGATGGTAACGGCGTGACCGTAGAGGAAACAAGAGAGGAGGATGGCGATGGCCTGTCGCAGGGTCATAATGATGGTGAAGACCGCGGCGCCAAACTGGCTAATGGTGTAGAAGATGAAGAGCTGGCCGCACGCCGAGCACACGGACAGCAGCACGGCGTGGAAGGCGAACTCGGAGTGGCGCGACATGAACGCCAGCGAGTCAAAGAACGCACCCTGCTCCAGCAGCGAGCCGACGGTGAAGAGGCAGGAGAACAGATTCACCCCGAACATCATCTGCACGGACGACATCTTGTACTTGAACAGGTTGTCCTGCCAGTTGGAAGTGAAGCTGTCGAAGACGATGTAGCCGATGAGGATGACGACCCCGCTGAAGGTGGTGACGGTGGACGGGTGCTTGCTGGGCGTGCTGGACAGGAGGAACATGCTGACCCCCACTGAGATCAGCACGGCGGTAAAGTACTCCCAGTATTCGTAGCTCTTGTGGGACACGACCTTACCCATGAGCATGACGGGGATGACCTTGGAGGCCTTGGCCAGGAGTTGGGTGGGGAAGCTTATGTACTTGAGGGCCTCATACTGGCACCAGCTGCTCATGATGTTGGAGAGCGAGGCGAAGGAGTACTTGTACATGGGGGCTCCGTGGCGAGGCTGCTTGAAAAGGAGGCACCACAGGCCCGACACGGTCAGAGCCAGGATGCGGTTCATGAAGACCAAGAACTGAGAGTCCTCGAATTTCTCGCCTTCGTCTTCTGGAGTCGTGGCTCCGTAGGAACGCGTCATCACCCTCTCTTGCAGGACTCCCCATGTCAGGTACGATGCCTAGGAATGAGAAAAGTAAGCATTTCAAAAGTGTACTTCAAGTTCTATATTTATCATCAGTAGCACTGAAGTTGACTCTTGACCTTTGAGCTGGGATTACTTTGTAAAATGGAATGCATTGGGCAGTTTACGGAGCAGTGCGTGAACCAGGGGGGCACGCCACTGTACATTAAAAATAGTTTTAAAAAATGTTTTAATCATCTGAATGGAGAATAAAGACCCTTTAACCCTTGCACATGTGGGTTTTGTCACTTTCCTAAAGATTAGTCACATTAGGTCAGGATCGCTTGATGACCAGTATGAAGAGCGACCCATCTTTCAGTCAACATACATGTGTCCATTGTTATTAAACAAATATGGATAAGAACAACTTTAGGATAAGCCTAGTGCTCCATTTCATGGATGGTTAAGTTACAGGCCTGCATCAGTGTCCCCCTCCCTTTATACAAACTACACTTAAGCATCGTTTTAAATAGTGAGTCAGCTGAGAGCAGAGCAAACTGTAAAACAAACATAAAACAACTGTCCCACAGCTGCACAAACCGTAAAACAGCGCATTGGTATTAAAGGGATTAGACCACATTCAACTCTTGAAGGATTCCCACCTGCAGTCCGGCAGCACAAAAGACTAATTTGATGACCTGTCTGACTGACGAGGCTGAATCCCCCTCGTTCCTGGGTGCAATTGGCAAGTCATCCACCAGACCTGTTTTGGCCTCACTGCCAAACACGCAGGCCTTTATGACAGGGAAACAAATCCCACTACCTGGAAGACAACATGTATGGAAAAAAAGGATTGGACTTGATGGTCAAGGCGGTCAGGAAGGAACACATGTGGGTTCTTTATCTGGCATGCAACTCCAAATTAGACATCTGTAACACAAGCCCAAACCTGTTTCTAAGTAATTGGTGCGCTTGAAGTAGCTAATGAGGAAGTATCCCGGGATGATGATGGTGGAGTATCCCAGAATGTTGACAAGGAATCGAAGGGGCCAAACATCGTGCCAGCCTTCCAGCAGTGACGACTCCTCGGCCGCCACGATGGAAGGGATGAGAAGCATCAGCAATGCACGGCAAAACCTACAGGGTAAGACAAGGAGGTACATCAGGCCACATTGTAAACAAACTCAGAGTTATTTAATCTCAGAAAAATATCGTTAAGATGATCAATTAGTTAAATAAAAAAAAATACATGGACAATTATTAAAATACCACAGTTGTACTATACAACATTAATAACTCTAAATAAAGATCTCTGCAGTCCAAAACAGTGCATCTGATATGAAGAACTAACATCAAGCAAGAAAAAACAAAAGGAACTTGTAAAATTCAGTACATTATCAAACTAAGGACTGTAGCTTTCTGAACATGTGATTATTATTCAATATTTACGTTTTGAACACTTTTTCCCCCCTTTAAAAAAACAAAAAAACAACTGAACCATGTTTTCCGGTTGTTTAAAAAAAAAAAGTTTAACCAAGCAAATTCCTTTAAAGTCATTATAACTTTGTCTCTTGCTGTTGCTACAAAACTGATTTGGAGGCAGGCAAACCCGAAGGTGCAGCCCAGGAAAGACATTTTACAATCCAACTATAGAGCGAAGTAGGTCTGTTCGTCCGTCTGTCTATAATCACTTTCCAGCCCAACTCCATTCCAGGGGCTGCAACTCCCTGTACGTACGTATGTAGTACGCAAACAAAGTATGTAATACTACTATTACCATATTTTCTTATTGACAGTCTGGGAGATCACAAAACAACCACAACCTGTTAAACTAGCTGGGAAAAATGAGTTGGGCTGCATTACCAACACCCACATGCAGCTTTAGTGAATCTGCCAACTCAAGCACATCTGTGATGAAACCCGCTTTTTCAACAAAAAAAAAGGTGTGCTCCTTGCTGTCGTGGCACTGAATGTGCATCTGATTCAAAGTGAGGCCGGACCTCCTCCCAGGGGGGCCTGGGTGCCCGACTCAAACAGAGCCTCTTTGTGTGGGACTCTGCCGGGGCCCGGCCAGCCAGTAGTCCAGTGCAGAGACCTGGGCTCTGAACAAGCAACTTATTACATGGAGGAATGCACTGGCCGGGCTGTCACACCACAGGCACACAGAGACAGCTGCCAAACATGGACCTGAGGGGGGAAACAGTGCACGCTTTATGGTTGTCAGATAAAAACTAAACACATTTCCTCTTTTACCAGTCCCGTATCAAGTAGGCCATGTTCATATTAATACCCAACTAGCTGTTGACGGGTGTTGTCTGGATAAACACATTCATAGGATAGGTAAACTCCATTTAAGTTATAAGTATTAAGTGCTCGACACTTTAGTTTCACAGCTATCAAGATATGCGACTCTCTGGGACACCATTTCTCTTGCCGCTTATCAAGTGGTAAAGTCGTCATATTACACATGAAGCTAGCTGCTCCTCGCGTCACAGAATTCGTGTAACATCAAACAAACCGCAAAAGTAATAATGGATAACTAAAATGAACGGTTAGCCCACGGCACTGCCACGCTGACAGTTATCCAAGTCAACAGTCAGCGGCCCATATCCACACCTTAAAATCAAAATGCATTTCGTTTCCAGTTCGCTAACGTTACTATTGGTCTCCAACGTTACCTCCATGATAAAGATGTCATATTCCTCTCGGTGGCCGACACCTCGCGACACACGCCGACGGAATCAGACGTCTCCGCCGAGACGGAGCATGAAGCAGCACGAACCCGGCCGGGAGCGATATTCTGACGATACGGGCTCGTCTTCTTTCGGACCCGCCGCCTTGAGCTCCGATGTCTTCAACTTCTCCTCCTCGATGGCCGATGTGTTGGTTCCGGTTGGCTCGCTCGAGCAGGAAAAGCCCCCTCCTTTTCGCTCACCACCAGAGGAAGCAGGAGATGGAGAGCGGCGGCGCCCCCCGGCGGCCCTGCCCCCTGTCGGTGTGGAGGTGTAACTGCAAGGCAAAGCAGTTTTAACTGTGTCGTAGGCAGAGGCCAGTCAAAATGCTGTGAATGATGCATGAAGAGTTTATGAAATAAATAACAAACACACATGAAAAATCAGAGACATAAAATCTAGTTAGGTAGAGGGAAATAGGTAAGAGTGGGGAACATCATGTATGTTTTGGTTCAGTCTAAGCCAAAGAGAATGTTTTTAACCTGGCGCTGCTGCCTCCCTGTGCTCATCGGTTAAGCAATAAAGTAAAAGGTCAAACTCCAGGAACACTTGCCTGAGGGACCAACATAACAGGTCCACACCACACATTTTGAAGTAGCTTAAGTTGTGCCAGAAGCTGTACCCAGCAATAAGTTAAGGAGTTAAAATGATCAGTAAAATTAACATATTAAGCCAAAGCGAAGAGAAGTGATACGCATATGAACACAGCAGAATAAAAGTGTCTATTCTGCTAAATGAGTATCATTACTTTGGATACTCGGCAGAAAATATAATGTACTTAACCCTTGTGTTGCCTTAGGGTCATTTTGACCCGAATCAATATTACACCCTCCCCCCGCCTTTGGGTCATTTTGACCCGATTCAATGTTTCACCCTCCTGTTACCTTTATATTTACTAACATATTTTACCCTTTGGGTTCAATTTGACGCCAGCAATTAAAACCTCCAGAAAATTATTAGAATTAATATTGTTTTCCAAGTTTAAGTGTGAGGCACTTTATGTTTGTTTGTTGACCACCGAAACAACACCGACATTAAACATTGAATGGGGTCAAATTAATCCTAAGGCGGGGGGAGGGTGTAATATTGATTCGGGTCAAAATGACCCTAAGGCAACACAAGGGTTAAGTAACAATAAGCCGTGAAAGTACAGGTGGAGCTGATACTGTTAATGACAGCTCTGTTCTATGAAAGTAAGCAACGTCATTGAGTGAGCATGAGCTACAATTGACACATCTAAAAGGAATGCATTGTTACTACTTACATCTGCACTTTCTTCTGGTATGACATGTCAAAATGTCTGCTGTGGAAAAGGTCAATGCAAGACTTTTACTTGTAGTGGTTGTTTCTATATTTCCACTTTAATTCCTCAAATAAATGATCTTCTCCCACAAATGCTTTTATGTAATACATATTCTATAATTTGTCTTGCCCTTACATCCTTTGGGCCAGAATTACATAGCCTACAAAAAGTTGTTGGAAATGTGTGTGTTAAAGCAAAAATATTATCGCTGTGAAACGATTAAAAATTGTAATCAAATTAATCATAGGTTTCTGTGGATTAATCATGATTAATCACATATTACCGATATTCTCGGTATATTTTTGTGAGAACATAAAGATTTATGACAAAAGACGGATATAAACATTTATACACAGGGGTGTACATAACTTTTTCAGTGAGTTACTCAGGTGAGTACCGGGAGATGGTGTTTGGTACTCACTCCATATGTAGCGTCAGCTTTTGTGACGTCCACCTACGGGGGGGGGGTTGCTCTGAGGCGCCGGCATCGGAGCTCTGAGGCGCGCGAGACGGAGAGCCGAGACATGTTAACGCGATACGTAGACAGAAATGACATGCTGCTGGTTAGAGACGACCAACAGACCTATTGGAAGCTCATTCTGCGCATGCGTTAAAAAAAACTAACTAATTAATGCTGTAATTTAATCATAATGCGTTAACGCATTATTTTTCACAGCACTAAAAAATATATATTCATATTACATTAAGCCATCACATGTTTAATGATTTATAAATAAAGCAAATACCTTTCTCATTTATAGAGCGAAAACATGCAGTATTACTAAAGTAAAACTGTAGGTCATGCTGGTGTTGCCGTTTGGTGGCAACACCAGCATGATCTACAGTGCATTGTATTCATCACACGAGCAGCTTCAGGCTCAGTGGGGAAGTAGGTATAGTTTCACAACTCTGTTCGAGCCGTTTACCACAGAGCGTTGTCTATTTAGAAGCCGTTACCATAAGAAGTTGTTTCTGCACATGAATTTGCTTCTGTCAAATGCTCACAGCACCGTTTACCTGACCAGAGAAAAAGGACATTGTAATGTGTGTAATGAGTTGTTGTTTTTGTTTTTTTATTCTGGCTAATGACCTTTTGCCAGCTTAGTATTCAACCTGCTCTGCTATCGTCATGTGATTTAAAAAGAGATAAGAGTTGAGTGGAATTTCCAGCCGCTCCACAGTCATTGTGATGTAAGGGCAATGAGGAAGGAGCCACTTACAGGAGGACAAAAGATACACCGAACAAAAGCAGCTGACAGGAAACAAAGACCATCATTTTGTCGTGAAGTGTGCACTTTACTCTATCACTAGTGATTTACTGGATGTGCATGGGTCCAAGAAGAAAAGCAAAGAAGAAAATACAGATTTTTTAACAAATGAGCTTAAAAAGGACTCCAAAAGCTCATTTAATTACCTAATGTCTCCCTTATCACCTGCAATATATTTTATCAAGATTTTTGATAAACCTGATGCTACTACTGCAGAGCAGACATTGGATTATGAGTTTGGGTGTGTACACATACCAAAGAAATACATTCAAACAAAATTGTAACTTTTTCTACCCAGACAAAAGTATATGTAGTGAATTCTTTTAAATTTTATTACAAAATAAACAAATGCATATATTAACTAAACATGGCAGTGTAATTAGACACCAAAGTAAATGAACAGTTACTGCAGATTAAAGACTAGATGAGATAAATAGAGAAAACCGCTTCACAACATGAACCAGCGAACCGAAAACAATCAAAAGGATGAAGCTGCATGTTGTGTCATATATTACATTTTAATTTGGACTACCACTCTTCTAATAAATAGCAGAATGTGATTAGTTTGTCTTCGTAGGATTGCAAGTCTCTTTGGAACACACAGTTAGTTTTACATTTAGTAAATGGAACATTAATTTTGCTCCACAAAAAGTATTTATGTGGCAACAATGAAAAGCAGTGGAAAAATACGCATAAATGAACTGATAAAGTTTGAGAAACTATGAAACAAAGCAATTTGAATGTTCAATTTATAGCCATTAAAACTAGGTCAATGTGATTAAGAGGTAGAATTTTTGATGGACATTGAACATGTTGACAGTTTGGCTTTTGTTCCGACCCCTTCCATGCGGAAACGATGCGTAACCAATGACTCAGGAACATCGATTTGTTGTGTTCAATTAATTAATTAGGCAGAATCACTCTCTTTGTCAGAGGGAAGTAAGATTTATACGTGCACATAAAAGATAAATGCTAAATCAAATCAGAATGAATACAAAAAGAAGCTCTATTAAATGAAAACGTCCCACTCAAATGCAGCTTTTTTTTTTTTTAAGAAATCAAAAGGTTTTAGCCGCTCCAGAAAAAAGTTTAGATTATTGTTAAGCCTACGATCGAGCTCAAAACTTCACACTGACCACCGACCTCCCAGAGATCTGGATGTCGTCAAAAGGAAATAGAGCCAGAATCTGAAAGACAAGGATACAAAAAGTTAAATTTTACTGATGTTTTTTTCTAATTGTCTGACAGGATAAACTAAATATCTGACTCCCAGTGTAGGAATGCAAGTGTTGCAGTTGAAGTCATGAAAGTAAAGTTGAGAATAAATGCCGCTCACAGTTCATTATGAGGCGAGGAACATTAAAAAGATAGGGATGTTGTTATTCTACACGTTTTATTATTGACAACAAATCCCAAACAAGGTTTCATTCCATCTTCCACACTTTCTGGCTCATCTACTCCGTCAGTCTCAAAATGTTTCCTTCTACACAATCCCTAAAAAACGAGTTACAATTATATTACCTTTTCTAAAAAGGCATTGTAATTTTCTAAAACAGATGGGCAGTTGTTTTTTTAAGCAAATGCTACTGAAACAGGTGTAAATAGTGCTTTTGTCTGGGACTATTTTCACCTGCGTATTAATACATATATATATTAATGAAAGCAGAATTGTGTATGTTGAAATAATTACAAATATATCAGAATGCCCATGTTCCTCATATCGAAGGAACATGTCATCCAGTGTGGCTCATTGGTGTTCTAATGGTGGTCTATGGCACTCTGTAGGGTGGTCCAGTTAACGCTGATGTTCATTCATGCAACTGTCAATCACAATAACTTACATCATCGTTGCCGTCCGCCAGATCCAGCGCCGTTTCGTCCTCCATGTTTCGCAGCATCGTGTCAGCGCCAGACTGGCAAAGGAGGTTGGCGATGGCGGCGTCCTGCCTCCCCACTGCGAGATGCAGGGAAGTGCAGCCGTTAAACATGGCAGCATCCACATTGGCTCCCCTGCTGAGCAGCAGCTTCACTGATGTGATGTCATGCAGCTCCGTGGCGAGATGAAGTGCTGTTTTTCCACTTGTACCTTCCTGCAAGAGCGTCGATGAAAAAAATAGTAATCAGAGATTGATGAAGTCATTTAAATTAATATGTTTCCGTTTGTATGGACCGGTTTCTTCTAATGTTGCACGATGCAAACTTGGAAGAAAATGATATAGTAGGTGACAATAATATTAATTATTATAATTTTCTTTTAAAAGCTGGATGTGAGGCACAGTGACATCTTTGGCCAGTAATTTTAACCGAGAGGAATGTCTGGGGTAGTTTTGGGACTGACTGCCATGTTCCCTTCCATCAGTAGATAGTTAAGAGTGGCTGGCCAGCCTAATCATATCTCAAATCTAATTATGTCACCATGAATCCTACAGGAAACCCAGAGCTCAGCGCATATCACTATCAGCATTGCACGGGGGCAGCAGATTTAGACAAGAACACAACATGAGGCCAGGGTGCAGTAAACAGTATATAAATACTGGTACTGGATTATGTGAATGACACTACTAGAAAACACTAAACAGAAACTAATTGAACAAACTTTTAAAAGTTCTCTCATCATCTACACTTTCTTTCTTTAAAATATATGCAGAGAGAGACACATGTATGACACATCGCTTCAACCTTAGAGGTGGCAGGTCAGGGTCAGCTGGCTGCAGATAGAAGCCTCCGGGGTCGACTTGAAGGTAATTTCACACCGAGTTACATAGCAACAGAAAAGTTCTACTTTATATTCTGTGAGATAACAGATTTAGTGTGTATTGGCCATTTAAGTAGAGCTGTGTTTTTAAAAGACGATAATAAGCCATATGACGTAGTTCAGTAAGGAGTCATTTCACACACTAACCTGGATATTCAAGTCTGCTCCCTTTTTCACCAGCAGCTTCATAATCGGATGTTGCCTGTTCAGTGCAGCCAAGTGAAGACAGGCCAGACCTGCAAGGGCACACTTTGGTTCAAATATGTAACATGGGGTTCATTTTGAGGGCTGTAAGAGACTGAACTTTTTTTTTTTTTAAGTATGTTTTTCCAAACAAAAAAAAAACAAAAAAAGAAATCAAGAAGACGTGCTGCATATCTACAATTCTACTACAAATTGATTTAGCAAACACCCCACATCTGTGCCACCCTTACAACTGTTGCTAAACAAAGCTATGGGACCAGAAAATACTGGTCCCCCTAAAGCTAGAGTTAACAAAACTGAATTTCTATTATTTCGAAATATAATGTTTCCTTTCATGCTATATTGGTTTAGCAATGGCAACAACATCTATTATTTATTTTCACATTTCTGACAACATAAAAGACACTTCTTAGCCTAAATGCAAAAAAAAAGGTCATAATGTATTTAGAGACACTCAACATCCGAGTTGAATAATCTGTGAGGTTCAAATTCAAATAATCCCACATAGAAATGCGCCAACATAACAGAAATAGATTATTGGCTGAATAAAGCCCTGCAAGAGATCGTATTTGTCCTCACCTCTCCAGTTCTGGGTCTCGAGGACCGGCGCCAGCTTGCTGGGGGAAACCTCTCCGGTCATTTCGGTGGCGCAGTCTGTCTGCCCATGCTGGCAGGCCACATGGAGTGCTGTGTTCCCCTCATGGTCCTGCAGCGCCAAACTGGCCCCTTTCTCCACCAGGCCCTTCACCACGTCTGTCAGGTTCAGGTAGGTGGCCAGGTGCAAAGAGCTCTGAGGGTCACAAAAGACAAAAGGATGTGTCGTGCTATCAAACTGCAAGTTAAATGAAATACAAACTATTTATCATAACCAACGCCAGAATGTTAGGTCAATCAAATGATTGATTATTTAATTAAAGATCGATGGATTGATTTTAGATTGCTCAGTTGGACTAAAACAATTTGAAGACTCTTTTCACGATCCAAAAAAACTAAAATTCCACAAAAAGTAAAATAACTATTCTACAATGTCAATAACAGATAGTTGCAGACCTGATCAGGTAGGTTTCTTTGTAATAAAAAATAAAAAAATAATAACAAAAGAGTCATTTCCTAATCAGTATTCAAACGATTTAGGAGAGATTTTCATTTATTCACTGACGGGTTAAGAATAATTTGTTTTGGTAATGTATCTAAACGTGAGGTTTTTAAATAACTATTTAGAAGAAATTAGGCCCCAGAAAGGCTGAGTCACTGCATTAAGTGCTGAGTCTTTTCCTTCTGACACTTCTGTCAGTTAGCTCAGTCTTTATTTTTGGTTTCTACATAAGTTTGAAGGACTGGAACAATTTCTACACCCACAGCCTCAGTAGGATAAACTCCACAGCTCCCTGTGGTGCCATTTCTACAGGAGGTAGAGGAGGGGAGTTTCCGTTCAAGTCCCTTATGAGTTAACACGGGAACCACCCACAGTGACGTCCATGAGAGAGGACGGACTGCAAATAAAGAGGAACATCAGCTCTCTCGAACTATCGAGATATAAATAATGCCACTGGTTCCACAATCAAGACACAAGACTGGGAGGAAGTCACTCCGGATCCAAAAGTTCCAGTAGAGGCTGCTTGTGTAGTAGAAAGGGTCAGGATGCACTCACCTGGTACAAGTCGTTTTGTATGTCCAGGACTTCTTTTGGGAATAGCTGTATCAACTGTTGAGCAATGACTTTGTCTTCATGGATGATTGCTAAGTGCAGGATTCTACAGGAGTGGCAAAGAAAAGATAAACATCGTTACCCATCATGATTGCAAAAACCAGCAAACTTGAGTTACGTTGCATTGTACATACAATTATCACCCAACAGTGAAAAAGAACGGACAGAAAGTGTTGCCTCACAATTATTATAAGCATTCATCTCAATAGACTCCC
The DNA here is from genome assembly GCF_029220125.1 of Pseudoliparis swirei. NCBI lineage: Eukaryota > Metazoa > Chordata > Actinopteri > Perciformes > Liparidae > Pseudoliparis > Pseudoliparis swirei. The sequence goes on along the minus strand of NC_079399.1, from coordinate 12,757,649 downwards.
TCAAAATGTTGATTTAGTGGTTGTGGTATTGAGCAATACAATAACCTTTTCGTATAATTTTGTAAAACGGTATGGAGCGATGTTAAAGTAAAGAGGCATTAAAAGCACCTCTTAGTGGGAGGCTGTAGCAAACAAACATTTAATTTAGACAAAACTAGGACAATACAAAGATCCTCATCTGTAAAACGATTAATAAGATTCAAATTAAAGTTTAGCATCAAGTTGCCTTCAGTGTCGGGCTGAGGATGCTATTCTATTTAAGCGAACAGTGCAATGCAAAATGTATGTTTCTGCAGTTACTGTGCTCCCTTCAAGATCAGCAAAGAGTTGAAATACTGTTTATCAATTCAGCAATCTCTCTTTATCTATGTCTAATTTCTCTCTTACACCAGCATCCAGCCAAAAGTGCCGTTCATCACATCCATCCTGCACAGACATGTCATTCAGTTTAATACACACATCTCGGAGGAGTTTTAACTTGAATTAATTTCGTACGCCATTCAAATTAATAATATAATAAGTAATGTTTTGACTGATACACATAATTGTCAGAAATCACAGTAACAACAATGATATATTACGTATGCCTTTTAACCGGTTGATAAATTAAACTTGTATTTTTATTTCGCTAAACAATGATGATTATGATCCTTGTTTGACTTTTATAGAAGTGGAAGTCAACTATTAATCCTTCAAAATGTGTTCAAATACATTCATTGGGACGCAAAACACTTTATCAGGGGTTGGAATCAAAGGGTTAGTCACGATTTGACACAATCGTAACGTGTTGCCAAAGCCTCAGAATAAAGATTATTAATTAATTAATTAATTGATTATTTTCCAGATGTCTTGCAATAATTTGAAGTAAACAACCACAACACCAATTCTGCGTTTCTGGTTTGCAAAGTGTGCTCTGACATGACAACTCTTTAAGAGGGAGCTGGTCACAAAACAGTGTTACCAAATATTTGGAGCTGAACAATTAGTCAATTGACAGACATTGTATCAGCAACTATTTTGATCATTGATCAAATGTGTCATATTTTTCAATTAGTTGGTATTCATTTCGTTAGAATGTTCTGCTTTTCTAAATTGAACAACTTTAAGCCTTTGACTGTTTCCACTTTGATTGAATTTGACTACGGCCTCTGGAAAAATGTGGTGAGCGTTTTTCAGTCTTATCTGGTGTTTTATAGACTGAACAGTGAATCAATAATCAAGAACAAGGTTGATAATTATTGCAGTAGTGTGTGCAGTACATAAAATTTACACACACATAAACAAAACAAACAAAAACATGTCGGCTAAAGCATTTTAGACCAATTTAAAACTAGAAACAGCTGAACTGACAGAAAACTGAACAGTTTTTCGATTCAAATATCTGTGTTGAATAGAAATTAATCAATCACTAAAGTATCTCAATAATGGTTGTATGTGCACTGATAATGTGTCTCACACAAAAGTATCATGACATGGAGCTAAAACTGCCTGATTCGAATGTCTGCAGAATAAGAGCTGGTGAACAACTATTCCGGGCTGTGAGCAAACCTCTTTGTGTGAAAGGGACTTCCTGGTTTGAGTAAAACTTGAATGAATAAGAACTAAAAAATCCCACGGGGGAGAAAAAAGTCATGTTTCGAATTCTCTTCAAATCAAGCAGCACAGGGTGGTGTTTCAGGTGCGTTTCCCCCCTCCCAGGTATCTATAGTTATGGCGTGAGAATGAAACCATGTGGCCCCAACAACCAGCAAGTGGAAATGAAAAGAGGTCAGAGACGCAACAAGGCTTCTACAATGCTGGGGACGACGTCAACCAGCACAATAGAGGCTGCGGGAGTCATTAGTAGGCCTGCTTTTACGTCAAAAGACTGATGACAAGATGAGCTGGTCACACAAGAAACACGAGCTGATAAGGCTTCGTGAAGGTTGGGGTGATTGTGTGCAAAGTGAGCCAGTTTCATTGACGCAAACAGCCATTGAGACAGCTGACATTGAAGTCTGGCAGAAGAAAGAAATAGAAGAAAGACAAACAGCAGTGAATTGTGGGAACCACCAATACAATCACGCTCACACTGTCCTATCCTGATCAACAAGTTTCTTGGATCAAAGCCGTCCACGTTGCTGCCTCATTGCATGCGTTTTGTCTGCATGGGGAAGTCCAGGAATTTCTGTTTCACTTCTGTTTACTCACTGAGACACGTATCACAGGAGTCTGTCCACATTCATGACAAGGACAAAGTTCATTACAAAAAGTGCAGTATCACACCGCTATGAAATCCCCTTCAAAACAATGATCGCAGGAAGAGCTGTGCCTCAAACTCAATGTCATTTAGACTCCGTCAATTGACTTCCATTTATGGGAATATTATATCATCTCATCATCTCCCGTGGAATAAAAGATACGTTTTTTAGCAGCCAGTAGAGCTGAAACTACAGAAAATGAACCAGCATTTAGATTTTTTTACGCAACAATGCCATATAATTCCCTCCAGCTTCTCACATGTGAGGATTTTATTTTTTTCTCTATGTTTTCGATAATTGTAAGAGGAATATTTAAGGATTTATGGTTGTTAGTTGGATAAAACAAGACATTTAAAAAAAGGTGTCCTATTGAACTTTAAGAATTTATGAGGGATGTTGTTGTATTTTCTCTCATTTTATAGATACAATTGAAACATGTACCGTTTAAATCATTATTAGTTGCAGCCCTAACCACCCTATAGTGTTGAAAGAAAGCAGGTGATGGGGCCGTTGAAGTGGACATTGGAAATACATTAACAAGAGAGGATGATACAACATTTAGAGTTGGCCCCAAAACTGAGGGAAACATTGTTCAAACGCAAGGCACCGAGTGTAAACTTCCCCCAGCAGTGGGGCGTTCAAAGACCCAGACATGCTCTGAAAAGTTGTGCTCGTGCATAAGGAATTGAGAAAATGAACAAGCACATACGTGTCTCCATCTTCAGTGATAGTGGTGAGCACGTTCACCTCCTGCTCAGTGACATCAGAGCTCTGCGCGTGCTCCTCCGGGGCGCTGGACAGCGTGCAGTCCGCTACTATCTCCGACAGGCTCTCGACCGTGATGGACGAGGAGCCGTAGGCTGAGTCCAGGCGCTCCTCCCCGCCGGAAAACTTGTCCCTCGCCCCGCTGAAGTCGGCGCTCGGCTCCCGGGGCTCCTCCGACTTCAGCATGGAGCGATACGAGTCAATGCCCGAGTCCGTGCGGTTATCCTCCAACAAGTCATCTTTCCTACAGTCGTCGCTCGCCATGGTCGCGGTGGCCTCGCTGGGTTCCCCCTCCCTCCTTCCGCGAGGATTTAACGCCGACTCTCGGGTGTAGTCGCCTCTCGGCTCTCGGGGATGTGACCGGAGTCCGAGGAAAGCCGACTCACACCTGAGGAAACCGCCGCTCCTTTGAAAACCCAGAGCAATGCGCCGCTTCGTTTCATGCCACTGGCCGCTACTACATTACCTCACAGCAGCAGGTCTTCACTTTTAATCGATTAAAAGTGAGTTTTAAAGTTTCAAACTACGGTATGGTCATTCCGAACTTCGTGAAAAGGGTTCAAATCTAGCTGGAAGTAGAGAAGCGGCCGCCCTTCGTCAAGATATCCGGTAACAGCGTGAGCTCCAGGCCGAGCAATGAAAGGCGAAGCTGTTTTTGTCAAGCGGGGGAATCCCCAGTGCGCGTGAGCAAACACACGCACACGTACACACGCTCGCGCCACACATAACTTCCACTGAGCGTCAACATCCAACAAAGTAAAAGCGGAAAAGATTGGATTTTCAAAATAAATGTGTATTTGAAAAATTACCACAAATTCAATGAGTTTAATATAGAGAAACATATTACATATCAATAAGGTACAAACTCCAAATATCCCCAACAATAAAATTACAATTCCTCCACTGAATTGTATTATTAGTAGTGTGAAGACAGCTTTAAAAAAGCATGTACAGTGTATATTTATGTAGGGGAATAAATGTTATACAACATATTAAACACCCTTGTGATGAAGTAGAATATGAACAGAAAATGTCTTTGTTTGAATTACATTAGCATGTAACACTAATGAAAGATTGATGAAAATGACTGAACTCATGGTCAAAATGGTTGGCAAAAAATAAAGTATGATTATGATTTGTAGTTAAAGAACAAACAATTGGAAACCAGATCAATCACACATGATTTGCAATTCAACAATAAGTATTTAAAAATCCTGAATAAACTGGAAATGTCATATTAAAAATTCCTAGAAGTCCTCCTCTTGACTGCAGCAGGCTTGTTACTGGTTGCGGCATGAACACACATGTAGGCACTTTATTATAGGGAATAACTTGAAAAAGCCAGTTTACATAAATCTCACATAAAAACCTATAGAACTTATTTAATTGTTGTATATCTCAGTCATATAGTCTCAGTCAAACAAAATGATATTTGATATTTGATAGATAGATAGATAGATAGATACTTTATTCATTTGTTCATTCATTTACTCCGCTGCTCCCCCAGCAGACTACGGAGAAGTACAGAGCACTTGCCATAACAGACAGAACATCTCTAACATCTTGCTGCACACATCAAATGATCGAAGTCGACTCCTCCCCTTCTTGTACACAGTGTTGATGTTGGCCTTCCAGTTCAGTCTGTTGTCGATGGAGTCACCCGCAGGAACTTGTACTACTCCACCATGTCCACATCCTCTCCCAGAACTATCAGCGGGTTGTGGAGCCGTCGTCTTCCTCCTCCTTACCCCATATTTTCTGTCTTGAGTTGTGGCCTCCAAGGAAAGATAAGCAGAGTTTAAAGTTGCACTTTTGACCTCCCGAAAGTTCACGAATAACTCAACTATCATTTCTTGTTTCCTTTTCTTTCTTGAAAATGCTTGTTTGTTGTTTGGCCATTAGAGGGCTCACTACTGCTGAGGACCAGATTCCTCTATAAAACAATCCTGACTGTCAGAGAGAAACCTTTACTGCTGCCAATAACCGCCATCTGTTTAATGTTATGCCAGGTGTCCAGTTCAATGTCGATACGTTTGCTACGATTAATAAGGATTGTATATGGTACAGGGTTCCTGTAATAGTGCTGTTTACAAAGGTGAAATAGAAATAGAAGGAATGCACAATATACAATAGGAGCATTAACAGTGCTGGAAGCATTATAGATTCATCAGTGTTTCTGTGATTAAACAGACTATTTATGAATTTATGAATGACATAGATAAATCACATATTTAACAAAAAACAACAAGACAAAATATAAACCAAGCATGAACCAATCATACCTTACATCTTTAAACAGTGGCTTGAAATGGCTGTCAGGCTCAGAATTATTATGTGCTTACTATTCTTAATCATTTATCTTGTTGAACATTACACAATTACCGAAGCCCTATTGTATTACATTCATTATGTTTTTTTTCTGTATGTGTTTGGTGCTCAATAGTGAGTTTACTGTGGGGGATGAATATTATGTTAAAATATAAAATACCAAGCATCAGCCTGTATTTAGCTGTGTATTGTTGCAATAAGGAACTTAAATTTTTTAAAATTTATTACCTCATTGAAGCCTTCATTTTGAAAGGAGATACCATTGTTATTATCATAATTGGTCCATACTGCGAAGGTCATGCAGCTAATGATATGCAGGGGGCGGGACCCTCTCTGCAGTCCCGCCTCTGTGTGTGTTGTGATTTACTTGAACTGGGATGTGTGTGTTATTTACATTGTGGTGTCGGGCTGGCAGCTCACACGTGCCGCTGCGTTTCGTCTTTGTCTTGCAGCATCGCAGCTTCACCGGCTGCTCGGGGCACTGCCGACCAGGAGAGGAGCTGACTGTCGCCTTTGTCGTTTCCTAACATTGCATCCCTCGCAGCCCTCTTCGCAGGAGGAAACTCAGCCTCTTTTGCACGTCTTCAGAGGCACAATGAGAGGATTCCTGTAGCGGATACCCAGCGACGTCTGCCCACCTGGAGGATGCTGGGATGCTGCATGTTTTGAGCGTTGCTGGGGCGACGGCCGTACGAGTTTCTTATGGGTGATGCACAAGAGGGGTTCTCGATGTCTTTATGTTTCATCCTGATTTGGAATCCCTCCATCCCACCAGGGGATCCATGACCAGGTTTCTGTTGTACCGTTGCCGTCATGTGCTCAGCGTCGGCTGCAACGGCCAGTGAAAGCAGCACCACCACCACCGTCCCTGAAGAGGAGCAGGACAGTCCCCGGGAGGAGGTGAGGACTCATTGTTTGCAATGTGAAGGCCAGTTAAAAAAAAAAAATCAAAATCGGCTACACTCATCAGTTTTTGGCGATTAGAGTTTAAAAATGGGACGTGCACAGAACGCGTGGAGATTAGTTGTATTGCATCGTAGTAATTGCCTAATATGCAGGAGATGAACCTGTGCGTCCAAGCGCGCACCCGAGAGCGTGAACGTGCATTGATGTATATTGGTCTCCCGCTTATAGACACGTTTCCAAAATGGGGCTTGGGGACCCCTTGTGCGTCCTGGAAAGGGTCCAAATGGGGCTGCAGATAACTGAAACTGCCTAATATCAATGTCACAATAATGAGAGAATATAAGAACTATAATTTTCTTTAAATGTTTTGACACACAATTCTTCAGGAACACAATCTATGTGGGTTTGTCACTTTAAAGACAAATAAGTCTTTCTCCAGACAGTGAGTTTAACTGAAGTGAAATATCTCAATAAGGATATTCTGTCGCCTATTGACTGTATTACAACAGAGGTATAAGCGCATTCAAATGTTTCCTGCATGAAGACATATTAATGAATTAGGGATCTATTACCTCAGTAGAAACACTATATGTGTCCCTCTCCCTCTACTTACTGTGAATATTCTTCCCCTTCAAACACACATGTTGGATAAGTTACATATCCATTACACAAGAGGGTTTTTATATAACCCCGCTGGTCTTACTATATCAAGAGAAAGTGTCCGAGAGAGATACTTAATTCAAGGCAACAGTGGTGTCATGAAGCTTCTCCAGCCGTGAAGGTTCTGACTGATTCATTTATTTTCAAAAATAAGAATATTGATCACGGTTTCATGTGCCTTCTTGTAGAAGTAACAATTATCATGGGTTTGTGTGTGTGTGCGTGTGTGTGTGTGTGTGTGTGTGTGTGTGTGGGGGTCAAGTTAATGAAATAAGTCACTTCCTTCCTTTTCTGCCATATGATTCAATGATATCAAGCAGGGAGTTTTCCATTGAAATGTAATTTTAAAGTTATTATTAATCCAGTCAGCATCCAACTCACTGTTCTTGAAGCCTCATCTCTGGTATACTACTTTATGTTAAGGGTGAAAGATGGTGTGCAATTGAACTTTGTAAAATAATTTACATACCTGCACATTTATATGACTGCTGTTTTAAGATTATAATATTGCTACTTTCATTCAATGGCACATTTTTAATCAAATACTGCCACATACAGGTATATTTGGTTTCCATTAAAAATGTCTCCTTCTACTCAAACTGTTTGTCATTATTCCTGGTGTTTAAACAGAGGCTGTGACGTGTAACATGAGCCACAAAGTATGTCATGTTGTATTGATTATAGTTGTTAAGCGTGTACAGAATGCTCTCCTTCTGCAATAGGTTAATCTCAAAGGGGAATTTCAATGTTAATCCCTTTCATCCCGTCGGGTGGAGCCTTGGGTTGGCAAGGGCCTTGGGGACTATGTGGCCAAGGTGGAGGAGATAATTATGGAGGAAAAACATCTATTATTTATGCTTGTCTGTAGCTCGAAGAGCCCAGAGCTGACACATTGAATTCAATACATCAATGCAGTGATGCTGTTGCTGTGGTCGCACATATGTAGAGGCTGACCTATGCAAGAGATGGAGAAGATAACCATATTTTTAAAGCTGAATCAGTGTGTATAATAAAGTAGGCTCTGCCTATATGTCTGTAATGCAATTGCATTGCAATGTGCAATGTCTGTAATGCAAATTATTTGAATGAATTTTGTTATAATTCATCCTTCCTGGGGCTTTTTAATCTCTGCCAGGTTTCTGTGGGCAGGGTTCCCAAAAAGCGTGACTAGCTCTTGATGCAGGCACCGGGGCTTGCTCTGCCCCGCGGTGATACAGGGTGGCTCCAGCTTTGTGCTGCCACAGTCAAACGGCTGCTTTTTTCTGGCTGGCGTGACATTCAACGCTGTATCTACCTCTCAGAATATTTCTGCTCTTTTACGCCTTTCCTATTCTAAAATATATTATTTATACAAACACACACACTATGGCCACATGCACACCGAACGTGCTACTGGCGTTATTTTGCGTATATTCCTAACATGGTACTTTTTGCATTAATCAGCCATTTTTTCTTGGATTTAATTATAAGAGCGGGTGACTTTTTTTGATAATAACAACCACAGACCAAGGCATAAGCAATCGACTCACGGCTCATGCATAAACTATGCCAAAGCACTTACAATGAAGAATCTTTCCTTAAATATTTCATATGCACGAGCCACTACTTTTTAAACTTTTTCTAACTTTATACCATACAGATATTTAGGACACACTCAATTATATATTCAAGTGTGTAATTACAGGAAATAAAATCCTGCTTTGAGTGTTCTGGAGTTATATTCTGAGGAATTGTTGTGGCATTACTCACGACAAACGCAATCTACCGACAGTATTGTTCCATTGACGTATCGCTGTCTTCTCATCTTCTTTGTAGCAGCAGCCGCAGAAGCAGTCCTTGACTAAATCCTTGTGTCAGGAAACTCACTGGAAATGCCTGCTGCTGTCCCTGCTGATGTACGGCTGCGTCGGGGCGATGGCCTGGTGCCAGGTGACCAAGGTCACGCGCCTCTCCTTCGACAACGCTTACAAGGGGAAGTCCATGATGTACCACGAAAGTCCCTGCTCCAACGGCTACATCTACATCCCTTTGGCCTTCCTGGTCATGCTCTACGTGGTCTACCTGGTGGAGTGTTGGCACTGCTACACCAGGGATGAGCTACAGTACAAGGTGGATGTTGACAGTGTGGTGGAGCGCATCCAGCGCATGCAGCAGGCTACGCCCTGCATCTGGTGGAAGGCCATTAGCTACCATTACATCAGGAGGATGCGGCAGGTGACGCGCTACCGTAATGGAGATGCCTACACCACCACACAGGTCTACCATGAGCGAGTCAACAGCCACGTGGCTGAGGCAGAGTTTGATTATGGGAACTGTGGGGTTAAGGACATCGCAAAGAACCTGTTGGGTCTGGAGGACTTCCCCATCACCAGGCTGAGGTTCACAAAGTGCTTTAGCTTTGCCAATGTGGAGTCAGAAAACTCTTACCTGACCCAGCGGGCCAGGTTCTTCACAGAGAATGAGGGCCTGGATGACTACATGGAGGCCCGTGAGGGGATGCACCTGAAGAATGTCGACTTTAAGGAGCATATGATTGCCTTTTCGGATCCTAATCACCTTCCCTGGTACGCAGCCCACTCCTCTTTCTGGGTGGCAGCTGCTTTCACGCTCTCCTGGCCTCTGCGGGTGCTGACCGAGTACCACACTGCCTGTGTACACTACCATGTAGAGAAGCTGTTTGGGTTTGACTTTGTGCCAGTAAGCCCGTCTGAGGAGCGACCACAATGCAGACACATCCCACGAGTCAACACAATCGAGAGCACGGAGTTGGAGTGGCACATCCGCTCCAACCAGCAGCTGGTGCCCAGTTACTCCGAGGCCGTTCTCATGGATCTGGCTCAGCTCTCAGGAAGCTGTAACAACTCCTCTGTATGTGGCGGCTATGGCGGCCACAGGCAGAACTGTGAAAGCTGCCATCGTGCCATCAGCAGCTCCTCCATCTTCTCTCGGAGTGCCCTCAGCATCTGCAACGCGGGGAGCCCCCGCATCCCCTTCAGCGCCAGCCGCTTCTCGCTGGGCCGGTTGTACGGATCCAGGCGGAGGTGTCTGTGGAGGAGCAGCGGGAGCCTGAACGAGCGGCCCTGCCCCACAGAGAGCACGCACTGTCTGTCAGGTCAGCAGGCAAGTGAGGAGAACCCTCCGGCCTACCAGGACGCTCGATACTTCCCGGTGCTCATTGTGCATCGCAGCGAAGGCTGCGTCAACCACGACCACCGCTCCCTGCACAGAAACGGCTCCTGCGTGGAGACTTCTCTATGACCCGCAGCTGCCAGACTTATCTGCAGCACGGGATGTGATGATACAATTATAATATTGACTTCTGCTTCTACCTTTTACAATCGAGGGAAATTAGTCACCCGCAAGTTACCACAAACAAGGATTTGTTCAAGTTTTGGAAGATACTGTAGCCAAAACAGGAAACCTGGGAAAGTCCTTCCAGTTCAGTCAATAATTCAGGGGAGAAGTTGATGTTATCGGTGAGAGGCTGTTCAATATAATAAGGCTTCAGATTACCATATTGCCAAAAAGTCACGTACTGTCCACAGGTACAAGAGTCAAATAACCCAGGAATACCAAGGAGAGTCACAGCCTACTGTAAATGCCATACAAGGACATGAGTAACAGTATTTGGAGCCTAACATGTTTTTTCTTAAATGAAAGGAAAACAACATGGATGTCTGAATGAGAAATTTAGAAACATGAATACAATCATTGACTCTCTTGAATTGGGTGAATTATGAGAATAGATGCAGAGGTATCAGCCAAAATATGTTTAGCTGAGACCAAATACATGCCTTATGGCTCTAATGAAGTGAAGTTAACTTCGGCCCAAATCTAAAATCTAAACATCTGCATGTGTAACTTTTTGATACATGGCTAATTTAAATCTGTTCATTCAAAGTCAGTGCTAAATGGAAATATATTTAGAACGGAAACCATTTCCATAGTATGAATATAATTGTCTGAAATATCAAAGTTAGCAGAAATCGGCTTGGCTGCGATGACATTATACTTCCTGGCTTTCTAAATATAGCGACACAATCGATGAATAATTTAGCATGGGAGAGCTAAAGGACACAATAACTGAATCAACAACACCTCTTCAAACTGTTAATGAACTGTTATAAACTGCACATTTTCTATAATGGACAATTACATAGTAATAAACCTCACCACGATATTAATAGATCAATGTCAACTCTGCTAGATTAAAATCTGAAAGATGCATTTCGTTTAATATTCAGTAATATTTCTATTCAGCCTACCTCCTTATTTAAGTGCCTGATCAACCGTTACTGACGAACATGAGCTATGATAATTAACGTCAACTCATCATCCTCCCATTAAAACAAGTTGCATTTACACTCATAATAACACATGGTACACGAGGCATAGGAGAAACCTTTTATAATTATTGTTTAAAATACACAAGGTTTTAAGAATCAGCCCATACATAATTTCAGATGATTCTCCTCATGATATAACACAACTCCCGTTTCTGCTGCATATCAGAGAGACAGCCAGAGAGCCGGCCGTCACAGATGCGAGAAATAGGAAGAGGCCTGGATTCACTCCTGATAATGTCAGATGTAATAATAAGACAGGATAACTTTAAAGATAAAAAAAAGACTTCCTCTCAAGTGCAGTATCTTAGTCATGCTTCATTTAATTTGACTGCCAGGCCATGCACAACAATACATGTTAAATGGAAACAGAGATGAACACTTTTCAAACAAATATTAGAAATAGTAACAGTTCAGCTTGTTTTAACCGTGAAAATAGAGTTGTTTTTTTGTACAAACGAGCCCTCATCTCATGAGACCTGCACTGAAACTGGCAGACCAGTCTCCACCATTAAGATCATTAAACCCATTACAATGTCCAAGAATATGAATTATCAGAATCTTGTTCGAGGGCGGACATTTTGTGTTACGTCCTGTTCCAACTCTTTTCTTCACAATAATGAGCCTTTACTGTAAAATTGTGTCCAATTAGCCACACTTATTACATTCCATGTTAATTTTGGAGTTGCACACTATCTTAGTAGCAATACCAGAGAATACACAGAACACAGTCAAAGGGAGTGAGGCATGATGACCACGCAGATTTGACAGTTTAGCATTAAAACATTTTGTAAACTGTTTTTCAGCTCACGGGTCGTCTATGCAAGCCCCTAGAATTCAGGATAGTAATCAAGGCAAATATTCTGCTTTGCAACAACTTCCCAAAACCTGGTCATCAATCCTTTAACTTCAGGTTTGTTTTGCTTTTCAAAAGGCTTCAGCAAGAATAATACCGACATTGCATTACTTATGTTCCCATTCATTAAGCGGATGAAAATGGATGGATTGATGTTCCCATTCCAGATGAATCCATCTTTCAGTCCTTCTAAAGATCTGAGTAAGTACTAGCTGGTATCGGGTTGCACCTTTAGAACTTCAGAAACGTCTTAGCTAGTAGAGATCTGTGTTGGTTAACGTTAGTACCATAACTCCCCAATGTTACACAACCTAACTGTTATTTAATAATGTAGTTATTGACATAACATTTTATAACTTGAAGTATATAGGAAGTTATTGAGGTATATTCTATTATTGTAAAGTAGAATAACAAATTATTCATACATCACTATTATAACAGCGAAAGTGTTCCTCTTCAAAATAAATAGGTCAAGTCCCGTGTTAGTTTAGAAGCAACTTATCTCTACCGAAAAAGTAGTTTATGTGGTGCCACCCATTATAATGTAGTTATATGTAAATCTACACTCAGAATATATTTATGACATTTTAAGCGGGTTGTATTGGCCTCAGCAGACAGATAACCGGGCTATTGAGCTTCTCATCTAACTTACATTTTGTTTTTTAATAAGCGTATTTCCCTAAGACGTCAAACTACCTTTATTGGTTATTAGATGGTGTACTACGCAACCTTTTTGAGCAACATGAATAGCATTTCAGCGGGATTGAAATCAACCAATTCATTAATTTAGTTTCTCATAAAGGTCTGGATCATATCCCAGAATGCATTAGTCCGAAAGCTGTGCTGTCCATGTCCTGTGAGGTAAAGCGTAAGCGTGAGGAAACCACAAGGAAGAAAGAGCATGCAAACTCCACGAGGAATGTAAACTCTATTTAGAGTATGATATGGGATTTAAGTCACTGTTTCATACTGAAGTCATCATCCATTTCTCATCAGCCAACAGGCCCCTCTGACAGCGTCACTGTGATCCATACCAAGTCATGAGAAGGATTGAAAATGTGTTTACCAGTGCAATGTTTACATAACAACAGTGACATTCAAAACAGTTACAAATCTGTCTGGAAGGTTCATAACGAGACATTTATCCTCCATAGACGAGCATGACAGCTTTAGTCATGCGAAGCTCTTCATCATGTGGATGAAGTAGATTCGGTAGTTTTGATGTGTACTCTTTCACTCCAGAATGCTCTGAGGTTTGTCTTTTTATATTGAACTGGTTTTGTGGATTTTCAAGACTGTAGGGCAGAAGGGATTTGTACTGTAAATAAAACGGAGACGAGAGGTTACAATGACTGTTAGTGCGGATCTTGTGCTCAGCTGAATGTGTCGTGCACTGAAACGGGGATATAAAAAATATAAAAAATAAAAATACACTTTTATTAAACCCCAAGGGGAAATTAGTTCTCTGCATTTAACCCATCCTTAGTTATTAAGGAGCAGTGGGCTGCAGTGATGCGCCCAGGAAGCAACTGGGGGTTCAGTGCCTTGCTCAAGGACACTTCGACTTGCAACTAATGGGGAGAGCGGGGATCGAACCCACAACCTTGCGGTTGCAGGACGGCCCTCTTACCCCACTGAGCTACAGCCTCCACCAAAATATTTTATTTAGGATATTTAGGATGTGCAGATGTTACATGACGGGTTTGTTAAGCCACAAACGGCAACACAATCCTCTGAAAAGCTGTCAGGCAACACAGCCAACAGAATCTCTTTGTGCTTCTTATATATTATTTTGAATGACGTTGGCTTCCCTTAAAACCTTTGTAAAATCATATTTGGTACACCTTTAAATAACTGAAAATGTCAGAAGGGTGTGACTGATTTTACGACCGAGTACACACTATGAATGGTTAAGTGATAATGATTACTGATCTAAAGAATATCAGTATTCTATCATAGATTGATCTATGTGCTAGTCCACCATCAACTTACAGAACAGCTTTGCCTCTCTTCATATGATTATAGAAAACAACTCGTGATTTTGCAAGTAAAGATGTGTTTTTGCTACCTGGCAAAGGTGTTACAAATATATTATTAGTCCGTAGATATAGGTTTTAAAAACAACAACACAAATCTGTATGTATTCCAACTCCACCACAACGTTGCCTTGATGTTACATAAGGACTTGAACCAAATATGTGTGGAAAAAAAGGCTCCTCAATAAACTGATATGCTCACTGAAATACGTGTCAAATATTTCTTTGTCTTGTTCATTATGGGATTCTTCACATTGTGAACCGGAGAGGTCTCTGTTTTTGTACTTGTACTTTTTACACATGTTTCAAGTTAATACATGTTAATATATGGGCTGCAACATGGGACAAGATGAGACATCCTTGTGTGAAATGTCATTTTTATTTTTACGATTATCTGTGGACATCAGAAATATACATCAGGACATTTTATTGTAAAAAGATCAGTCTTTCCTCTAACAGCGACAATTATTTTAAACAATAAGCTCTGTTATTGTTAAAAGTCAGTAGTGGCCATACTGTGTGGCTAAATGAACACGGCAAAGCAGGAATCAGTGACTAATAAAGATGAGCTTGTATTTCAAAGAAAAGTTGGTGGTGTGAACTTGGTTTTGCTCTTTCCGGTTTGTCTCTTTTGTTCTAAACTCTGGTTTCTCTCAACCAGCTGGTCGATGAAGGAAGCGCTCTGCTCGTCTATCTCCGTCAGACGGATATCAAATTCTGTCACGCTGTTGTTGAGAGACATCGCCTCCCCCAGAGCTTTACCTCCATCCTGCAACACACACACACACACACACACACACACACAACACGATTGGTAAGATCTGAAGACAGCCTCGATAACCTTGAACCCCGCTCCGGGCAACTCTATCCGTCTGAAAAAGCCCAGACTTTCTAAACTGCTTATTGTGTGTGTTAGCTCTGGTTTATTGTTACGTCTGAAAAAGGCATTTCTATTTCTGTGAACGACCACGGTCACAGATATTGATGATATTATTGCACAACGCATTTCTGCTATGTGGGTGATTTTCGATCCTCCGCAGTGTATTTCAGTCAGACATATACTGTACAGTGAAATCCTGAATTGGAGGAAACATGAGGAGGGAATAATCTGATCTGCCTCTCACAGGGTAATAACACTTTCTTAGCTTTCCATTATTGCATGTTTTCCACACATGTCTATGAATAATTGAAAAGCCTAATCCTTTCAAGCTATTCTGTCTGTTACTTTAAGGCACTATATCCATGCAGCACTAGCGTGAGTTTGGGAAGGAAGTCCAGGGTTTCAAAATAACCCACTGATTCAAAATAACTCCTTTCTGTGCACATTCTCATGATCAAAGAAACACATTGTAAGGGACAACTATATTTTAATTACCTCATATGTCTTTAATCATGCTATGTCTTGACAACTATTGGACGTAAGACTTTTTTCACTGTTGAGTAATCTGACGGTTATTTTCTTAATTAATCTGCTCTATAAAATGCTCGATAACTTGAGTCACCAATGTCCGAGAATTGCCACCTGAGAGTTGGAGCTCTTTAGATATCAGTGACAATGTGGCCTTTTCTCTGGCACCATGATAAAGCGTTATATTTAATGCCCCACTGTGAGTGAGTATCTAGAAATAGCAATTGACTTACCGCGCCCAGGTTGTTGCAGGAGAGGTTGATGCTCTTCAGGGTGTTATTCTGAATGAGAACCTTAGACAGTGCGATGGCAGTCGGCCCTGTTACCTGATTGGCTCCCAGGTGCAGGTGAAGCAGGGTGTTGTTCTTCAGCAAGGCCTTACCAAAAGCCTGCCCCCCCTCATCTCTCACCCAGTTAAGACGCAGGTTGAGCGACAAGAGGGTGGAGTTCACGGACAAGGCGTGAGCTATAGCTTTGGCTCCCGGGCCTCTAATATCGTTGTCACACATGTTCAGGGTCTGGAGTTTACTCCTGGTGAGCAGCTTTCCAAGGGCTCTGGCTCCTTTGTCTCCGATCAGGTTGTGAGAGAAGTCGAGCTCCCTCAGGGACGGGTGGTCCAACAGGTGTTTCACCAGCAGTCGGCACTTTTTGTCCTCAATGTGGCTTTGATGGAGCTTCAGAAGCTGAAGAAACAAAATGTCACAAAGAGTAGCAAGATGATGTCGCTAATAGCTAAATGACCGAGAGCACACATAAGTTGTCATGAGGCAATGAACATAACTGGCCTTTTCTTTGCCACATGATGCCACTTACATGCCAGCAAGACATATCATTTACAGTGCTTTATATAATGTTAAAATGAAGTATTTCAAAGAAATAGCAATACAATCTTTAATTGATCAATTACTCATTTGTCATAGAATTGCCAATCATTTTAGTCATGAAAAGTCATGAATCACAAAAAATGTGTGATATGATTTGATATCAAATGTGGGGATGCTTAAATGGTTTTTTTCTGTTTTATCGTTGGAACCTAAATATCTTTGGGTTTTGGACCGTTGACGGGACATGCAAGCAGTCCGAATAGTCACCTGGGAAGTTACGGTGGGCATTTTCTTTATTTTGTGAAATAAATTAAGTGAAAATAACCGATTAAACCCTGAGTAGATGCAGCCCTAATAACTCAATAATCTCTTGGATGTTCCGATATCATCCACAGAAATCAGGAGCAGATATATTCCATGTTCTCGTGCAGGAGTAAACTAATGTGACAAAACGTTTGTGTCAAAGAGTGACTTATTTAGGTTGCATTCAAAGGCTGTCAAGTCTTTTCTTTGATGTAAATAGAGCATGAATCAAATGTAGTGCCAACAACAATGTTCCTGTTTCATGACATTAGGGACTGTAAAGTGTCAATGATGCTTTGTAATTGGCAAGACGTCAGAAGTTCTGAATTACAACAAACAAACATAGTCCAGATAGTCAGGATCTTTACTTTGTAGGGAGCTACAAAAGGCTTCACGCCATAAACCAGTGAGAAGCAATTCATATTCACCTTCAAAGTCTTGCAGGACATAAGAGCCTTGGCGAGGGACTCACAATCTCTGTCGGTCATCTCAAACATCTTCCATTCAAAGTTCATACCGCATTGTTTGACCCTGTACACTAAATGGAGCTCTTCCAGACTGGTCAGCTTGTTGAGCAGGATGTTAAAGTCAAAGTGGTCCATAGACGGTCCGCTGTACTCATTGTCACTTGCAAACTCTGAACCATATTCCTCCTCCTCCTCCTCCTCCTTCGGGGGCTCCTTGATAGGTGGCAGGAGTTGGGAGATGTTCAGCTTCTTCACATAGTTCCTACAAAGAGGTACCATCTCTAGAACTGTCTTTGGCTCTGTTACATCTGGGATGAAAAGCTCAATAATGTTCTCCATGTGCCTCTCAAAGAACATTTGTTTCCAGCTGTGGCCGTAATGACTGAGGTCACAAATGTCCCACCGCTGCTCACAGCAGCGCTTCCAATAGACACCATCGCTGATCAAGTTGGCTGTCTTGTGCAGAGGCAGGGAGGTAGACAGTCTCTCCTGCACAAAGTCTTTGTGGCTCGGACAAAGGTCTTGAAATATGGGCTTTTCTGTAAAAGGTAAGTTTGCATGAAGTTTCATTTATATTATTCAGTAAGTGTATACAAATCTGTAAAACAGTGGTAGTAAAGACAAGCATACCCTCAAAGTTTCTCACAATGCTTTGCAGACAGAGTTTTGATAAATAAGGCACTAGAGTCAGGGACCAGTCTTGATCTTCAGCAATGACCCTCCTCAACCTCCTGCCGTCTTCAGCTGTGGCTCCAGGATACCGGGCCATTGTTGCAGGGTTTTTGTATTCTGGTTAAAAAGAAGTAACATTAAATTACACTTAAAAAGTGTCAAAAGTGGCACATCGTAACAATTGTAGATATAGTCTTGCTTTTTTTTCTTTTGTTTTTCTGTGATGACATTTAATGCCTGAATGAACTGTAACTAGACTCTGGCTATAAGTTGCATGCTGCCACATTCTGCTGCTAGCTAACTTAGTTAAACCCAGCTCAGCTAGCTAACTTTATATCTAAAGTAAGATGGCGGTCACACTAAAGTTAACGTTCATTAAACTGTAACAGCTTTAAGACAAGTCCTGTTGGGAATCGTTGACGAACCTGTTTTATAACATGTAGCTAGTAGTTACATACTTAAACTGTATCGTCTACTAACCTGCAGTGCGCTGGTGTGGGGCTTCAGTTGTCTCCTTGGTAACAGAACGCGCTGTCTACTTTTTGAACCTCGGAAATATTGAACACGCAGCCTTGAAGTCGGTTCACTTTGCTAAACATGCTGTAACTAGCGAAAGCCTGTGGTGTTTTTCGCAATGTTGCGAGGAAAATCAATTTATGGAACTTTTGATAACACAGCGTTGGGAAATAGTGAGTTCCCTTGTCCACATTTGAGACAAAGCTATATCTGTATATATTTTTTCCGTCATGAATCCGGAATTTCCCACTTTCATGGAATCCAACTGCGGGTTTGACCCACAGACACAACATACGATAGTGAATGTGCTATCTATGTAAAAGTAATAGTCATATCATTAAATAATAATTAGATGTTGTTGTAGAAAACGTATATGTGACAAAAGTTGCAGATTGTATGGCACAGACACATACGTGGCATAACTTCCCCACAGGCACTATAGACACAATGAGAAATACAGTTTCCAATATTTCCCTAATACCAACATATATTATTAATCAGAAATCCCAAACATAAAAGCATTGGTATCTGTTAATTATTGAATGCAGGAATGAAACAGAACTGAGTGGAGAAGACCACAAAATGATGATTAGACAGCCGATAAGTATTCACTTACAGTATACTGTTCTATGTGGCATCATCAGTGTTGCAGGAGGCTGGAGATGCTGCAGTATTTGGCCGTATCATGCTGTGAGGAACATTTGGATTCAACACAAAGCTGGCAGATGGACCTCGGATATGGACCATGGGCTTTTTGGATAAGAGCATATTGGAGTGAATCCATCTTTCTTACTAACAACAACACAAAGCAGGTGATGTAGGAGAGTAAACATCAGTAAATAGTCCCAAAAGAGAATTCCAACTGTTATTAAATAACAGAAATGAATGTAAATGTACCGTAAATATGGTTTTCCTATCCCAAACAAAATATGTTGTTATTTTATGCACGTAAATACTAAGATAAATCGAAAATTGAAAAGAGAGTGAGAGAAAGCGAGAGAGAATGAGATAGAGAGAGAAAGAGAAAGAGATGGATGGAAGGTTTCTTCCCTTTTTTTCCCCCTGAAGGGTTATTTGGGAGTTTTTCCTGGTCCGATGTGAGGTTTTGGGGCAGGGATGTCTATGTGTACAGATTGTAAAGCACTCTGAAACAAATTTGTAATTTGTGAAATTGGGCTATACAAATAAACTGAATTGAATTGAATGGTAAGGACATTAAAAGGTTGCTCCAAGAGTCGGATGGAGGGATGGACGGAGAGACTCCAACTGTATCCCCGAGGCACTCCATCACTGCCGTCCTCATGTAACACGGCCTGACAGACACACGCTTCCCTCGTACTCCGGCTTTAATGGACTGGCGTGACATTAGCCATCCACAGTGCAGGAGGCAAACTCCCTCCGTGAGCGGCTGCTCCAGTGTTTACTGGGTAGTCAGTGTGAATAGAGAATACATCAATAGTTAGAACTCCAAAGTTTGTGACAGGAATTAACTGCAGTTTATTAGCCGCAGTTAATTCCAGTCGTAAAGGACACAGATGTGGTGAAGGAGAGCAGCTATTTCAATTTCACAATCCTTTTTGACAGCAGACATTTTGACTTGTCACGGCAGGAAAAACACTAAAAACATCATCGACTCTGTTTATATTCCCAGTAAGCCGTGCCAGTTTGTCCATTTCCTACTGTGACATTGTGTAAAATCTCCTGATAGAAAGACAGAAACACAACTAACTTAAATCTTGCTTTGTCAGAACTTTGACTCACTTTTTCTTCAATAGCACCAAATGACATCATTCCTTGATGCCATTATTAGGAAATGAAAAGGTTTGGATGTTTACATGGTCACGCATGACAGTACTGCACGACTACTCCTTAATAGAGTGCCATAAAATAACCAGACAGTGCAGCAGGATATTGTCTCATACGTCTAATAGTGCAGGATATTTCACGTGGTCTATTGAATATAGTGATTATTGACAGCACACTTCCAGCTCGTAGTCCTGACTGTTATGCATCCACTGTGGGAGGACTGAGTGCTTCACCTGGCCAGTCAGGCCGGTGCCGTCACACTTCCATTTGCTTTCTGAGCCCAAGGAGCTGTTGCCTTAGTTGCTTGGCAACGCAGCATGTGTGTAGTTACCAAAAGACAGAAGGATTTAACAAAATGAAGTTCCTTTCCAAGATGTCAAATCTGTTTTTAATCGCCACACACACTCCAGTAGTGACACGGAGATCTACATGGGTAATGTGTAAAGTTATTGACGATCATAACCTATATTTTACAAACAGCATTAACTTGGCAGGAGTTACATAAAGTATCACAGCAGTGGCACGAATGAGTGAAGTGATGCCCGTGACTGTATTTTACATGAATCTTGATTGACTGAAGGATATCGCCTCACTTCAGAAAAATGAAAGATAAACACGCGTACAGCTTACCCTTTGCTTCGCCATCATAAAGTGAATTTACTGAACATTTCTCACATTGTCTTACGAGATTCAGTTGTTTATGTGTCAGGAGGACCAGCGTGACACAAGATGAACTCTGGAGTGTCGCCAAAGGGAGTGATTAACGATCGGCCCGGGAGCCTTTCGGCAAAGCACTACAGCTCGTTTGCCGGGCGAGGCAACTCCCAGATGGGCAACAGAAAGAAACATTGAATATAACAACAACGAACTAACTGTAAACGTCTTTGGTGGTTCAGTGAGTTTGGTCATGTTTATGGAGTTACAATATTGTCACATTACTAATAGTAGTTCTTACACAGTTGTTCTAATATAAAAAAATAAGATTTGGCAAGCTGTTCCTACATTAAGAGACGAAGGGAAATCCACCTTTTGAACAACAAAAATAATGGATTACAGGATGTTAATATACTATAAATCAAATATTCCGTAAGTGCTAAGTTTTCAGAGTATACGGTAAAATGTTCACCGTAAAAACAAAAGCAAAGTTGCCAATTTGCGACAAACTATTTGTGTCTGACTTCACTGTGTATGCTTTAACCACTTCCTACTGTGCGCTCACAGAAGTTATGTTTTCATGCTATTTTCAAGCTGAATGTCTTATTTTCCAAGAAACCTATGAGCACGTCTCTGGTAATCACAGATTTAACGTGGTGCTTTTGTGTGATTCTTCGAGGGGAAAGTCCATTTTACAGTTCTAATTGATTAGTCGACAAAATCGGAGGAGTGTTAGTCGACTTAGAATTTCTTTGGCTCGCCTTCTTAGGATATTTAGTCTGGACCAAAGTAGTGGACCAACCCACAGCCTGGAATAGTTGTCTCTAAAGTCACACCTCTTACAACAAAAACACTGGTTTGATCCTTTCACTGCCAGCAAAGGTTTGTCGTCTAGCTGCCAATCTCCATCTCAAACTTCCACTTATGAAGTCAGGCTTCACCAAAGACTTGTACTGTGAAGTAGGTGTGATTTCTGATTACATCAGGTTTACTAATTCCTATGAAGTGTAAACACAACGAATCAATGTGTGGACAAAGTCAACATGTGGCTGTAAAAGTGCGAAGGAAAAAAAACTTTAATCCTTTTGTTGAGAAGGATGACAAAAAGACATCGGATGACGTTACAAAAAAAGGAATTCTGGTTAATGGACTCATGAGACCAAACTTAGCGTAAACCTCCGTAGAAAAAGGTGCTAATCCTCAAACTCATCAACACTTTCGTCAGAGTAACTGTAGAGCACGCTGGAGTCCGGGTTCATGCTGCTGTCCGTTTCCAAAGAGACCAGCGAGCTCAGGCTGCTGTCGCTGGACAGCAGGCTGCTGTCGCTGTCGCTGTCGCTGCTCCTGCTGCTGCTGTCGTCGTCGTGGATCACCATCACCTGAGCGGAGTCAGCTGCTGGAGGGAAAGGAAACGGTGAGAGATTCCTCTTTGGAAACATCCGAGAGCTTTCCAGTCCCTTTACATGACGACTGTCAAGAAACATCCATCGAGATTTTTGTCATCGTCGACAAAATCCACGGAGATGAAAAACGACAGTGCGTCGGTTTGTCTCTCGATACTTTTAGACTTCCGTCTTTCAGCCCAGACCACATTTGAAATGTAGTTTCGTTTCTCAAAAAGGATGCACACTTTTCAGCTAACATTACTCTAACAGGTGTAAATAGTGTGTTTGTTGGGGATGACTACACATTAGCCATTCCTCTTGTATATACTTTAAGTCACTTTCTAAAACTTCTTAGACCGTTGCACTGTTTGTTCTGTTTGCTCTGTTTGTTCTGTGTTGAAATGTATATTTTGTGAAAGCACTGAGAGACACTTTACCTAGTCAAATTCCTTGTTTGTGCAAACTTACTTGGCCAATAAAACTGATTCTGATTCTGATTAAACATAAAGAATATCACCGTCATTATGGACTGTCCGAATCTAGGGGCAGTACACACTGTATGTGATGCCAATGACACACAAAGCCTTTGTGATTTATCAAATCAAACATAAAATCTAATCGTCAAATGACAAAATGTCTGAAGAGTCAGGAACGACAAGCATGTGCACCATGACTGAACTACATCCAACCACATTCCTTTCTGTTTTTGATGAAGTGCCACGTTCTAGGCTGGGGAAGAACACGGGCTCCGCTCTTATTGTTTCAGTTCAAACAAAAGAAATATTCCCCTCAGTATCTTGTCTGTTGAATCAGTACCACATTTTAAATTCCTCCCCATAGGGATCAGCATTGGGTTTGTGGTTTATACTTTATGTTGTTGAATTGATGCATATTTCTGAATCATGTTGCATCTGTGGCTTTGAAGTGGAATGGAAATGAAACATTATTTACCTAATTACATTCAATTCATCTGCATTGTTTCTGCATTTGCTTCAATCACCGTGATCAAATTCACAAAGTGCACATAGCTTTCATTTTTCCACCTTTGTTTATCGAGGGAAAGCAAGCTCAATTTGAGAACCACCCCACCTAATATGCATAGCAGCAGTATTTCAATGCTAAATACTGCTTTTTAGGTCACATTACATTATATTTTAACTGTCCTTTCAGATGTTTCTTAAATTATGTCATACAACCGAAAAGAAAACCGGCATCAGCCTCATCGCACTGCCACCTTGTGTTGGAAACCCTCACTGTGCTCCCCACTCATTCCCACTCCACCAACAAGCATATTTTTAAAAGCATCTATTTAGCCGAGACTGGCTGAAGCAGTGCGTGTAATTACTCTTAAACCACCTTGAAAACCACATTTATATTAGAGCCTGTGATGAGCTGAGAGCCGCCACAGTGTTTACGGCTGAAGGCGAGAGGAACATTAGCCACTGCTCACCCAGACATGTCGAGGCTCTCCAGCTATTTGACTTGATGAGTGTGGCACTGCCCACCATGCGAGTCAGTACGAGGCAGCCAGATATTGATGCTATGTGGGTCATCCATGAGTGTGATCCTGATGTTGAGTACCCAACACCACTGTCACATACTGGAGCTTGATGCGCGTTCTGTAACTGGCATCTGACAGAGATAACCATGAAGTCACATCACGGTGGAAAAACATCCTAGAAACATGTCTGGATAAGTTCTGCAGGATAAGGACGACGGCAAGGTGATAAGATCATGTTTAAAGAACTAAGCACAGCATTATCTTTATATCAGGAAGTTAACATATTTAATTTAAAATGTCTTTCATATGGTTGTCTAGTTAAGTCCATTTTCCAGTGTTTTAGTGAATCAAAACATTACATTTCGTTCAAAATATAAGCAGAAGTTATGTCAAGTGTGTAATTCTTCCACCTGGTACAGATTTTGTTCAGTTTCACTTGATATTCTTCCCTCGGACACAAGAATAGCAAACCAAGGAAGAGCATTTTCGACTTGGGAAACTAATACTCGACTAAATCAGAGCAGTCTTCACTCTCAGGAAGATGATTTGCATTTCATAATACACCACCCCAAAACGATGATATATTATTGAACTTCGCCCTGTTTGATGAATTGTGTTTTCACTGGACAACAGCCCCAACCCATTTCAAGGCTGTCCCCCGACCTCAGCTGATGATGTCACAAGCTCGCTTTTCTGAAACAAGGACAAGCCAAACGAGTCGAAAAGCGACGGCGCAGCAGTTAGGAATATGGTGGAAAATCCAAAAGCGAACCGTTAGATACTAATGCCACTGCGGATAACGCACCTCTCACCTTTCCTCTCAGCAATGAGGGTCTGTCGCCTCGACTTCATGTCCAGGCTCAAGTTTTCCACCATGCTGTCGATGCAGTTGTCCAGGGCCAGACAACGAGTCTGAGATTGGATGGCCCGTCGGCAGATGGGACACTCGTCTTTCTTTTTGCGCCACTGCTTGATACAGTGACTGCAGAAGCTGTGAGCGCAGCTCAGGATGACCGCCTGTAGACACAATCAGTGCAGATCAAAACATTAATATTATTGTCGAGGCTTTCATGTTTTTGTGTTTGTCTTCAAGTACTTTTTTTGTCATTGTTGTGTAATAATTGCTGTATTAAGTTTTTGTGTCCGTTTTACTAATTTTCAACAGCATGCTTCATTAACTCTTAATCCTACCTCAATGAAGAGCTCGGAGCAGATGATGCACTGAAGCTCGTTCTCCAAAACTTCCGTCACTTGTGTAACTACTTCATCCTTTTGGGCCCTGGCCTTTTCATTCTCCTCCTGCAATTTAAAAAAAAATACTAGTGCTGTGAAAAATAACGCGTTAACTCAGTTAATTCAATTACAGGTTTAACTAGTTATTTATTTTTAACGCATTTAACGCATGCGCAGAATGAGCTTCCAATCTGTCGGTTGTTGGTCGTCGGGACGAAAAAAAAGTCACTTGCAAAATGAGCTTCCAATACACCACTTCAATCTGAACTCTGTCCGCTCTCATGCAGACGGTCTGTTCATCGGTAATGATCCTTCCGCAGGTTCACCTCCGGAAACCTTGTTACGACTTTTACTTCCTGTAGATCAGGGGTCTCAACACGTCGATCGCGACCTGCCAGTCGATCGCGGCGCAGTGTTGGTAGATCGCATGACATTAAAAAGATTGGCCCGCCCCCTGACATGCTCTCTAGAGCACGTCTTTGTTCTTTTATTAAACTAAACGTCTGTTGTTGATCGTATCTCCACAGCAGCATGTGATCTCTGTCTCTTCGCGTTGCGTTAACACTTATCGATCTCCGTCTCGCGCGCCACAGAGCTCTGTGCGCGCGCATCGGGACCGAGCAAAAAAAAAGTCACTTGTCAATCTGTCCACCTTTAGATTGTATCATGGTGGAGTTAATGGTTGACAAACAAGAGAAAAATGCTCTGTTTAACCCTCCTGTTACCTTTACATTTACGAACATATTTTACCCTCGGGGTCAATTTGACCCCAGCAATTAAAACCTCCAGAAAATTATTAGAATTAATATTGCTTCCCAAGTTTAAGTGTGAGGTACTTTATGTTTGTTTGTTGACTACCTAAATAGCCCTTTAAATAAATAAAAAAGTTGATATTTCTTATACGTTTGACACAGTGAAAAACAGCCTGGGGTCAAATTGACCCCAAAGAACACCGACATTAAACATTGAATGGGGTCAAATTGACCCGAAAGGTAACAGGAGGGTTAAACATTCTGTTTAGGATGAAGATGTATTAATGTTCCATATGGAAGAAAACTGCTAAATAACTGCTGAGTTGCAGCACCATTGTATAGAAGAATGTATAAATGTATATATCCGTCTTTTGTCATAAATCTCTATGTTCTCACAAAATATACCGAGAATATCGGTAATATGTGATTAATCATGATTAATCCACAAAAACCTGTGATTAATCCGATTAAAAAGTTTACTCGTTTCACAGCCCTAAAAAATACATTAATGAAGCTTTGCTGATGCCAAGCTAAACAAAACAAAAAGGATGCTTCGATGATAAAGAAAGTTGTCATACCTTTGTCAATTGCAGCTCTTTGTTTTTGGCCAAGAGAATTTCTTCAAAGCCTTCCCGAGAAAGGGCGAGTTCGTCTATCACTTTCTTTTGCTTTGAACGTTGAAAACAGTTTGACAAATTAATAAACTTTAAAAAAAGAAGAATGTATATGTGTGAATTCACACAACAACACTCTAAAAGTCAACAATTTAACATGTTTTTAGCGACATAATATTTTGACAAATACATTGTTGAACGTTGCTTGAACTCAAAGTGTTATGCTACGTACCTCGTGCAAGGCCTCTTCCAACTGCTTTTTCAAAAGCTCCTCTTGTTGCTGTGTTTTCTGTGCCTAAATACATGAAAGTTACACTTTGATTAAAGAGAGAGAAAAATACCAAATAAATATACAAAAAAGACGAGTGTTAGCGTAGATATATCATTAATAGACAAATATGATGCATACCAAACAACGGTTTGAAAACCAAACAACTTTATTGTTTAGTGCAATATTTTATTTTCCAATGCAAGAGAACATGCAGAGCATAAAGAGCACACTACATTAAACATTACAGACAATTACACAAGTTAGAAAAAATAAGAAAATAAAAATACACAAGTAGATGAAATACAATTAAATAAATAAAGTAAATAGATAATTTCCCCCTCCCAAAGAGAAAAAAGTTGGTGCATAGGATGATGACACAGCGCATAATTTAATTCAGAGCTGCAAATAGTTACAGTCCTATGGTACCGTCAGGGTTGTACCCATGTAATCCAAAAAGGCTGGCAGATATTCAAAAATAACTTATATGTATTATACATCCTGGTGTGAGAGTTGTGTGGGCAGGATTAAAAGGAATAATCTCTCGTTTGAGGGAGCATCTGTCTCCACACATCAGTCAGGTTTAGATCTTTCATAAATGAGAAGGTAGTCTTGGCTGCTTTTGTTTTGGATGTTGTTGTCCCTGACTTATCTAATGTAGGATCTAGGCCAAAATTAAAGTCACCTCCTACAAGTATGTTGTGTTGTCCCACTGAAACTTTCATTAAAATATCTTGAATAAAGGATTCATCATCATAGATGGGTGTGTATAAGTTAAACAATGTCCAGGGTTCCGAGTAGATGTGGAAATTAACTAGGACACAGCGGCCTGCTGGATCAATTACAGTTTTATCAATTTCTTCAAACCCCCTGGCTTTAGAGTTAAATGAGGATGATAACATGTGTCCTACTCATTCTTTTCTCAGCTATACGACCAGATTGGGATCGAGTTTGGGTTTTAAAATAATTTTAAAGGGACTTGTTTGAAGAACCTGTGGGCCTGCATCTACCTAGCTTCGCTGCATCACGTGACCCCCAAAACAACGATATTGTTGAACAGAAAGGCACTACTTTCAACTGTTGGTGATGCATATTCCATGTATGAAAGGAGTTCCATAAAAGCTCTTACCTCTAGCTGCCTCTTGCTGAAGGACTTCTCTAACGTCTCCATCCGGTGCATCTTGGCTCTGAGCGTCCCCAGCTGACCGTGCAGCTCCCTGACATGCTCCACTCTGAGAGGGTCAGCCTGCCGCGGCTCTCCCCCGAGAGAGGCTACCTGCCTCTGGGTGTCGTCTACCTGCTCCCTCAACTTCAGAATGTTCTGGCTGTACCTGCAAAGGAGCAACATTTTTCGAACATCCTCAAAAAAATGCAAAAGTAATGATAATACAAGAGAGGCATACACTTACATCTGCAAGTTGTCCAGGTCACAGGGCGTGTTGGAGACTTCTGAAGGCCAGTCTTCTTCCTGGACTTGTCTGCTGGGTCCAGTTTCCTCTAATTGAGAGTTACTGAGCCTCTGCTGTCGCATCACTGGTGACAGAGGGCAGGGCTTTGCAAATGACTTGTCTGCAGAAGAGCAGCGGTAGAGCTTGGGCTTCGAGGTCGACGGCTCAACTTCTTCCACAGTCAACTTCCTCTTAGTCGTCTTGGAAACGAGGGCTGCTTTAGCGCCTTCTTTATGTCCCTTTGTCAAGTGGTGTTTAATGTCTTTCAGGGGCCGCTGGACAAAGATGTAGTCAAACTCCACTTCTGTGGATGAAGTGGAAGGAACGCCGAATTGTACGGAGTCTCCGAGCCTCAGCTGATGGGATTCTTCCGAGGGAACGCGGTTTCCATTCACCCACACGCCGTTGAGACTCTGAGGGGGAAAAAACAATACTTTCTTTATCAGCTTTAAATTAATATAATTGTCTTTAGGAAAGAATATCAAGAACAGGTTCACCTTCAAGTGTTGAGATATTGAACTAACTGATTTAACTATATGTTTATTATTGAAGTTGTAGTTTGCAGTCTTGTTGAACTGGACTTTGTTTTTGTTAAAATCCCCCTGTGTGGTTGTCAGGTGATACTTCTGCTGATAAATCCTGCACTAGTGTGTGAGTGAAGTTTGGTCTGTTTACAGCGCAGTCATTTAATCTAAGACTGTCGACTTTCTTTTATTTTTTATACACATTTTATAATTAGCATGACAGAAAACATTTGGAAGATTAATTGTTTTATCTACAAAACCTAGAGAATGCAACATTACCTTTTTGTCTGTCACTGCCCACTGTCCATCTTCCCTCTGTTTGACAGCACAGTGTAGTCTGGAGATCATCAGAGGACAACTTGGAGACAGCAGCTGGTGGGTCACTTCCATCCCACGTCCGATGGTGACCTGGGCAGTCAGAAACAGACGAGTTAACTTAACGTTAGTTAGTCTGCCAGTTAGCTCCCATTTACTGTGCAGCCTTCATCTTATGAAAGCAGAACACGTTAGATTCGGTAAACTTAGATAACGACATGCTTAAGAAAAACACAAACAAATAAAAATGAATAAGGAATATATTGTATTTGATGAAACGCAAACGCAAGGAAGTTTCAGGGTAAATGTTGAGTACATGTAGCTCGTTGACTAGCATTAGCAAACTGCACCTCAGTGTTTTCGAACAAGCGAAGCCAGTCTGAATTTCTTCCGACTCTCATTAAACATGAAACCTCTGAGTCTGAACAGTCGTCCTCCTCAGCCGCAGCCGAGTCCGTCGTTACAGTTTCCATCTTATCTCATTCTGTCAGCGGCTAATACGACTTGAATTAATCGCTAACAGTTTGATGCTACATCGCTCAACTGACGGTGGACAACTGCTTCAAGACGGAGAGTGACAGGACAAAACCGGAAACCGATTGGTTTCTTTTCAAAATAAAGGCGTTAGAACAGGTTCTAGTCGGACTGATCATTATATATTTTTTAATATGTTTTATACCTAACATTAAGTGATTGATCTTCACTTTTTCATGCCTGAAAAAAGGCAAATTCCACTGTCCAACAAGCCTAATGCAATAAGGACATATTCAAAATAATACTTCAACTACATGTGTAATAAACTGTCACCTATAACGTTGATGAACAAATGAACCATCCGTCACATATTAATCACGTATTGTTTAAACATACTCATCAATAAAAAAACAAATAGATTTCAACATTTATAGAGAAATCAATGATACAATAACAGTTATATATATACACACACACACACATTTTCACGCTGTGTGTATGACATCTTTTTTTCAACCAACAATATGTACCACTGGTCAGAGGGTACTTTCACAGAAAACAGGTTGAGAACCACGTGAAGGATCCACTTCTTCCATCACTGCTCCTCTTTCAACTAATCTAGGTAATTCACACGGTGATACAAATAATAATAATTCCACTTTTGAACGAGATAACCATGTTGTTGTTTTTGCAGCAGTGTTTCTCTCCGTGTATCAGTCTATGCTCACTGTTACCGTCCGCTCCAGCGACCCCGCGTCTCAAAACGTGCGCACCCGAGCTCCGGGCGGGACTTCCTTTCTCCGGCGGATGCGCTATGAGAGTGAACGTGCAGAAAGGGCTTGGTCCGGGCATTGCTGGTGTGTCTGCGCGCCTCTGGACCGCAGATAACCGGGCTGACGACGCCGCCGAAGCCTCGTAGACGAACCTCTACCCCGGCTATGCTGCCTTGAGAGCGCCGCGAGGCTCCGCCCTGCCAACATGTCTGAAGTCAACAAGACTATTCAGAAATGGCACGCCAGTTTTGAGAAAGGCACGGACTTTGACTCGTGGGGACAATTAGTGGAGGCTATAGATGAGTACCAAATGTAAGTCGCGTTCAACATGTGTGTCCTGCCTCCGCGCCGCTGCTTCTCTCTGGGCATGCGCGTCTCCTCGTCTCCCGCTAAGCCTTCACTGTGCAGGAGATAACAGCCTGGAGTGGCTGCATGGCGCTCCACAAGAAGTTCTCGCCTCTGAGCGGCCAGTTCGCTCCTCACGGCAGTAAACAAACCCGACCCATCCATGACGTGATGTGGCAGCAGAGTCGCCTTCGTGTGTGTGTGTTGCATCCCAGATTCATTCACCACCACTTCGAGTCCTTTCACAAGGCCTGTAATGGAAAAATAACCCAGAACCGCGTGCCGTGTTTTTCATTATGTGTCATGCAGTGCAGCAATTAGGCCAATATTCCCTCAGTATTGAGAAAGTCCGCCACACCCTCTTATTGTTATGGGTTGGTTTTTAGTGAGACATGTTTCCCACTAACTATGTTGTCTTTGCACCTTTTTAAAGATGTGATCTGCTTTGTCTACATAATGTTATTATTAATACATTGCATTAATAATATAACCCTGTATACCCTGACAGCTTTTTTTATTTACTAGAAGGGGGCGCAAACATCCACAATGTATCCACCTTTTCTGTTGCAAGAATCTTCAAGTTTGACTGCAAAGCATTAACTGTCTGTTGTCCTTTAGTTTAGCGAGACAACTGCAAAAAGAGGTGCAGTCAACAAATGCATCCGACTTCACAGAGGAGCAAAAGGTAATCGATACACCTCTCTTTTATCTCTGGACAGAAAAGACAAGTGTTCTGCATGAACTAAAACGATTTTCTTATCTTTTAGAAAACCTTAGGAAAGATTGCAACATGCCTGGAGATGAGAAGGGCCAGTCTGCAGGTTTGTGTCGTTTTCTTTTATTGTGAAATATTTGGAATATATGGAATTATAGAAAAAGGCAACTCAATGTATTTATAGAGCACGCATTAAAAACTAAAGTTGCTGAAGTGAGTCTAAACCCTCTCAGTGCTTCCACATGTTTGAATAGTCACCAAGAAAGTGTACAACTTTTAAACTATATAAAATGCTTTGCACAACTATTTGTCAAAACAGACTTCATTGAAGTTTTTTGCTAATCAACTGTCATCAAAAACCCTGATACAGGCAATATTTTTAATATTATAATATTTTTTTCGAAGTTTATCACTTAGTTACTGTGTATGTTTTCAAAGTGTTATTCGTTAAGTAATAATTATAACTTTTTTTGCTACAGACAGACTTAAAACCCATAAATCCCCCCCGCCCCCCCCCCCCAACAATCAGAAACAGACTTCCCAGGGTTATTAAAACCAAAGGTCAAAGTAAAAGCATATTTTCTTATAAATTCACTTTTTCAAAGATATCAAATGTGTCTTCCTCTGCAGTGCACACAGTCAAAGGAGGGCTTCAAGTTAGAAGAGCTGAAGAAACTGGAAACCAGTAAGTAAAGTGACCGGGAGTCGACCTACTCGTTGAGCCTCCTGTGGTGACTTTATTCTGATCTTCCTCCTTTTGTCGACAGTCATTCAAAATATCTTGACGTACAACAAAGAATTTCCCTTCGATGTGCAGCCAGTGCCCTCAAGGTAAATATCCAACTCTAAACACCCCGTGTTGTTTCTGTGTGGAGTTTGAATTTCACAGAATATCCTGCGTGATTTATGGAGGTTGTACGATGTGATGTGACCTGCCGCTCCTCTCCGTCAGGAAAATCCTGGCTCCGGGTGAAGAGGAGAACCTGGAGCTGGAGGAAGAGGAGGAGGAGGATGCTGCAGCTGGAGCCGGTTCTACAGAAGCGTTCCTCCCCAGAGCCCCCGGTACTGACGACGGTCAATAAAACAAGGGGCGTTTGATTCGTGGTGCCACGTTGTCCCGTTGTCCTGACCGCGTGTCTCTTTGTTCCTCTCTGTCGGTGCTGTGCATGGCTTCATCGCTCATTCCTGCCTGCTACATTTGCAGCTCCGCAAGGTACGGCTCTTATCCACCCACATCTGAGCTGGGTCCCTCCTGCGCCTGAAATCCAAAATTGTGTTGCTGAATTGACAAAAGTGTGAATTCAGAAGCGAATCATACAGAGTTCATCTTCGAGTTTGTTGCTTTCTTTTGACTGTGTCGAGGTATGTTCATGTTCATGTAGATGTGTTCTCCTCCATCAGCCGAGAGCTTAAGTGCCTTCCGCTGACAAAGTCAGTCTCTGTTCCACTAGCTTTGGCCAAACAATCTACTTTATCTATCTGGAATTTCTTTTGTCGATCTTTCTGACGAGCAGAAACATAAAAGTCATCCTCAAAGACTTCTTTACAGTGTAGATACCGCTTCAGCTAAAAGCTGCGCTCATCAGTTTTCTAGATGATGCCTATATGCGTTATTTATATAAGGACAAACCCACAGAGAGCCAGCGCTGGACTCCGCAGTTCTCCGACAATTCTACTGTTGCGGTTCTCCGTCATCAACCTCGGTTCAAGTCGCAGCAGTTAGAAGTGAGAGGAGACCTTCTTTGTGCCACGTGTAGTGATCTGAACATTGAGCAGCTGAGGAGACCAAAGCGGAGCTCAAAGGAGAGCGTGTATTGGACATGTTCATCAGGTGGCCAGAAGCAATTGTGTGAATAGGCAATATTACTTCTTGAGGTGATCAGATGTCAATTTTGTGTTGTAAGTGGTCAAAAAAAATCAATGTATGCCGCTTTAAAATATGGTCAGAAAACTATTTTTTTTCAATTATGTTTTAGTTTTCTAGAAAAACAAATAATATATGTTTTAATATCTAAACGGTTACTTCACATGACAGTCTGTATTCTGATGGCGGAAAGAAATGCTGCACTTTGGACTCGAGGGGTGTCGCCACCTGTTGTTATGGCAACTGTTAATGTCTGCAATCTTCGTCCTTCACAGGTACCTTGTTGCCACGGTTACCCTCTGAGCTTGGAATGACACTACTTACACTAAAGATAGAAAAGATTGGGTTGAAGGATGCCGGTCAGTGCATCGATCCCTACATGACCATCAGTGTCAAAGGTAATGCTCCCCTCACCTGCTCCAGAGCGCTGGATCGTCACCTTGAGACTCCGAGGATGAAACCAAGAGCACATTCTGTCTTTCTCCGCCTGCAGATTTGAACGGCGTGGATGTGAACCCGGTGCAGGACACACCTGTGGCCTCCAGGAAGGAAGACACCTACATCCACTTCAGTGTGGACGTAGAGATCCAGAGACACGTGGAGAAACTACCCAAAGGTAACACCTGGCCGCTTATCCAAAGGGAAGTAAATAAATGGAACATTTCACGCCTACATTACTAACGTCACAAAAATGTACACAACTCAAAGGATAATACTGGATATATTCCATATGAAAAGAGCTAAAAAAATCAGTTATTTGATTGAACGCTGCAGAGTTTCATACCAGAGTGAAGATTAAACTGAAGTTATGTATTAGCGAAAGGACCACAAGCAACTTTCTTCATTTGTCAAAAGAATAGTCTTTTCTGGATCTGTTATTTCCCTCAGTATCTTTTTTTATGTATATAATTACAGTCAGAGAGAGCTGGAGGGAGGAAACACTTTCTACATAATTTATCGTCATTTCCATTCAGTCACGTGAGGCTGATCATTCCAGAGTGTCGGGCTTGATGAGTTATACAATTTAAGTTTAACCTGGAACATTGAGCCTAACAAATTAATTCCAGTGTTCAAGAGAAACCATAATCATATTGTGTGTTATTTTATAATGATGTCACAATCAGAATTTTAAAACATACAGACGCAAATAATGAATAGATAAGACAATTCCATTGGTAGATAATGATCCTGCGCGTAAGAGGACGTAGGACACAGTATAAATACAACACTGTGTATAAATACAACACACTGTGTGTGTATACATACTTGCTGCTGTTTGTTTAACAGACTACAAAGCAAACAACTCCACTCTGATAGTGATGATAACTGTGTCTTTATTATTATAATTAGTAGTTTAACACCATTAAATCAACTGAAGGGACTAAGACGCAAGGGAGGGAAACGGGGATGCGAATAAGAGGAATGCGCCCATTGAGAGGCGCCATGTTGGTTCACCATTAATCCCAGTAGTTTTTCACATGCGGTCTCGCCTTCTAGAATGAAACGACAGGAACACAATTTAAATATAGTTGTTGATGAAATGTCAGTTAACTGATATATTTAGCTCAGGTCTCACGTTAACCTACTGCGTCTGGATCGGGAAGTCTTCTTCTGCATTGTAGAGCGACTCCTCAAGTGGATGATACCAAAAGACATTCTGGCCGTTCATAGTTCTCTAACCATGTATTGTGTACGTTCATCCAGGAGCCGCTATCTTCTTTGAATTCAAGCACTACAAACCTAAAAAGAGGTTCACCAGCACTAAATGTTTCGCCTTCATGGAAATGGACGAGATCAAACCCGGCCCCATCGTCATCGAACTGTGAGTCGACTGCGGCGTGAAACGATTAGAGGGGTGTTACTTTGCGTCTCGAAACACAACATTTATACGGTACCTTCTCGTGTTTCAGGTACAAGAAGCCCACAGACTTCAAGAGGAAGAAACTGCAGCTTGTAACAAAGAAACAACTCTATCTCCATCTTTATCAGACGTTACACAAGGACAGCTAAGTGGCAGCACACTCTGGACTTGGCCCCGCCTCTTTCTAACCTCTCTTACATCCCTGTGGTGCTCCGCCTCATCAACCCCAGCAATACGAGAACACGGTTGAGCTCATTGGTTTTCTCTGAGTTTTGGGAGAAAGTAACTGATCAGTAGCAGCAGCTCAGACTTGTATTCTTGAAAAGTGCATTTAACCTCCGTTGTTGCAGGAAACTCTTCTCCAAAAACTCAAGAACCGTTAAAAGTGTTTTTTGGACTGGTCAGAAGATGCCCGTCTGTTAACATGAGAGGGTTCTGTTAACCACCTCATCTCCAGTCTTCCTTAGCTCACTGATTTTGGGAAAAACACAGGACACAACATGAGTTATTGCAGGCGCTCAATTAAAATCAGTTATGTTTCTTTTGTTGGATTTTGGTCCCTTAATGTAAATTCAGTGAAACATTAAACACAACCATGTGGACATGTTGGTGAAGTTCTGGCAGTTTGCGAAGCCACTGAATAAAAAACATGCATCACAGTCCAGAACGGTTTGTGTGCTATAATTATATTAAAGACTTTTATGGTTTGATATCAACTAAATCAGTATATTTAAAAGCCGTTACAAACTGGTTAATACACTTGGCATTACATCAATCTAGGAAATTGTGACAGATTAAATATAAAGCAACGATTTGAAGTGTTTTCTATACTTAGCAACTGTTTTTAGCCCAACATTGTTAGTTGCCACATTTCAGTGTTCCCGTTTCATTATGTATCAGATTTAGTCCACACGGTTTCATAAATGCATAAAGAGTGATGTGGATGCCGCCTGGTTTGCATGAATCATCTGGTCGTGGTACAGTTTTCGAAGAACAGAGATCAGTGTTCAGGTTGATGTTCATCACCTGCCAGAAATGTTTGTTTTTAAATCGTTTCATTGCAGATCAGATGTGTTATGTTTGATCTGTGTGGGATACATCTTGACTGGCAGTCAAAGGACAGCTGTGCTCTCGGTCTGACATTCTTATAATAAAATTAACTGTACAAATTAACAATTGCCTCTTAATCCCCTTATTTCTATTTTGTAAATTCACATCCTGTAAAAAATAAATAAAGTTGTCTATCACCATTTCCATTCGGATGTTGCAGATGTTTATCTTTACTGAAACATCTACATTGGAAGTAACTGTATGAAGCACGGCGTCGTAGGACCTGAGACCCGTGGACCGTTTGTTTTCCGACTGAGGGGATGTGTATCAAACATTTACAATGCTTTTCTTTTAAACTACAAATTAAGCAGTTTGTTGGATAATTTCACCCACACTGAACAGACTGACTTTTTAGGATGTGAAATTTATGCAAATATTAGGTCCCTGAATGTTACAAACATGTTCTATTGCTCTATTAAATGTGGGTCAGATTAACTCGTCTTCTTCAAAGAAAAAAAATGGACAGAACAGACATCTTGAATAATTCATTAAATGTAGATAAATATGGTTCATGTTTCTGTCCCGGCAGCCAAGCCTTATTTTTATCCAAATTAAGCAAATGCCATAAAGATATGTTGAAAAGTATTTGGGACCAGTGTAAAATACATTCACTGTGACCAGTTAGTAACATAACAGCGACAGCATTTACATTCTTTATTATTAAAAGTTCTACCAACATAGTAAAATAAGTTATACATCTGGCCATCAAATTACACATTTGCTTTAAAGTCTACTCTAAACCAATAGCTTTGGGAAATTATGGAATTCCTGAAATGCTAGAAGCTAAACTCCCTCCTTTTTAAAAATAATTTCCACAGGAAATGACAGTTACAAAATTGCCCCATTAAAATCATTGCTATATAATTTTTAAAAGATCAACAAAAATCCTCTGGCATATAATTAATTATTGCACAATAAGCTTTTTAGAAAAGTGGAAACCCTCTTTACGCATTGATTTCAGACACATAATTATAGATGCTTTAATTTAAGGACCTTCTTTGTTTTTGTTATAAACATCTTTGCAATTTCTTATTTTATAACTTAAATATGAAAATAATCATGACCTTTGTTTAAACTTGATCTGGGGTGCTGATGTGATGGGTTCAGGGTAAATGCAAGTCCTCTGCCACAGCTGGTGGCATCTTTAAGGCTGGACCATTGCTGGCCTCGAGTCCTGAGGGGCCTCCTGCGGTCTGGGGCCGGTGTGCGAGTTCTGGAGGGTATCGGGTGGAGCGTGACCATATGTGTCACCATGTGCGTCACCATGTGCGGGATGGAGGGGGACGCCTGGAGGCAGGTTCATTGGTGGGCTGTTGTGGTCTCGTGGTCCTGGGTAGCGCATGTCATGAGGGACAGGTGGACGTGGTCCCATCGGTCCCATCGGTCCACGAACACCTTAACAGAACAATTTAAAAAGGAAAATATGACTGATGACACAAGGAGAGACGAGCTGTACTGCTTCGGTATGCACAGCTTTCAGGGAGCAGCCACAGCCGGACACAAGTACAATCAACTATCAAGACATGCCATGAGTTCTATGTTTAATGTAGCATACAACTTCATATTTGTGAAGGACGAGGCATTTATTACTGATCCATCACGGTCTAAAAAATACAAATGTCTTAAGATATCAAGAACTACTTCTCTATCTCTTAGGTTGTTACTTCTTCTGTCTGAAAGGTAGTTTTTGTTCAGCTTGACCCAATCGTACATTTCATTTTCATTTAATGAAAGTGATGCGTTACCCATGTCAAGCGTGTTAGTGCACGTGAGGTCATCTGCGATAGTGCTGGTTTTTTTCTTCTTCACGCAAATACTTTTTTATAATGAAACATGAAAAATAATAACAAAGGGCAGAACGTACCATGTGGCATAGACATCGGCCCAAAGTGATGAGGCGGAGGAGGACGGAAGTGTGGCTGTGGTGGACCCCGAGGATCAATGACATGTGCAGGGCCCGGCCTTGGGTGGAATGAATGTCCGTTGGCAGGGCGAGGTCCAAACTCTCCTCCCATTGGTCCAGGCAGTGGCATACCTGGATGTCCATTGGCTGGTAGTGGAGGCCCATGATGTGGAAGTACATTCGGAGGAAGAGGACCATGAGGACCTGGTGGAAGGTGGTAGAGGCCAGGTCTTGGAGGTCTGTAAGCTCCAGGCGGCGGCAGGCGGCCAGGGTGGGGTCCAAGAGGGAGAAGCTGGTCATGGGGACCAGGGGGAGGTCCTTGGACCATATGGCCGGGTGAGTCCCTGATCGGAGACGCTAGGAAGGATCCAGGTCCCTTAAAAAAAAAAACAGCATAATGAGAAATTAGATAATTTGAATTGTTCCTGTGTGTGAGTAGATGCGGATAACCATTTCATTCAAGCAGTGAAAAGATCCACACACCAAAAGTGCATTTAGCCAGGCTCAAATCACATGGACCTCACACCATGATTATTTAGGTGAAGAACCAAAAGCACTTTCACAAACACTTGACACAGAGTTGCAACTTTCAAGAACCCAAATATTTTCCAAGACACAATTTATCTGAAGTTTAGACATGATGGAAAGAACCCCTGCTTCTCTCAGTGCTGTGAGAACAGGGGAAACCACACACACTCAGCCCAAAAAGTGAAGTCGGCCACAGTGAAGCAAAAGGCCTTGAATCTCTTCCCAGCTTTAGGGAAGAAGGTGGCGAGCTTGCAAACGCCTTCACACTTGGACTGGCCAGTCTGTGTACTCACTGGCTCTGGACTGTCTGTGGAGGCCTCAGCCTGTGTCTCTGCTTGTATCTGTGGATCTACTTCCTGTGTCTGTTTTAGAGCAAGGACATACACAACGGACATGTAGGTAGGAGCTCTAGCCCTGCGGATGAAATGAGGGAAGGCAACGTGTAAACAATGATGTGCTTAGAAAAAGACTTACAGTAACGTCCAGGTTGGCTGGTGACGAGCTTCGGGGGCCCATCATGTCTGAGAGAGGAGAAACAGCACAGAACTGTGACACGGCGAACACAAAGGTGAGCTCTTTAAAATACAGAGACGGCAGAGGGCATACCCATCCCCGAGATGTGTTTGCCTTCAGGGTAACGACCATGTGGATCGGATGGAGGTCGTGGACCTGAGGGGAGAAGAACACAAGATAAATTGACAGCCGTAATTCATCAGGACTGTAGCACTCCTCCAGGGAAGACAGTTGGAAGAAGACAATAAAGAGGAAACAAATACCAAAAAGGGAAACGTTTGAACTAAATGATTCAACTAAAAGAAACAAAACAAGAGCAGTCAAAAGGGAGCTGAAAACAGAGAAACCAGGATGACACGAGGAACAATGAAGAAGAAGAACTCAAGAAAGTGAAAGATCTGAAAAGAAAAGAGAGTCAGGTGTGCAACGGAAGAGAGATTAAAAAAAGGCAAACGGCTGTTGCAGTGATGATGTCCAACGGTGGCGAGGGTGAAAGAAGGTGAAGTACTCCACTGGGACTCACCATACGGGTCAATTCTTCGCCCCACTGGGGCAGAAGGAGGGCGCCTGGGACCCTCGATCATTATCGGGGGGGATGGTGCACCCCCACTCACAGGAGAGGGCCCATATGAATCTCCTGTTATGATCAAACCATCCATTGGTGACGATACACTTCAACATATGCAGAGACGAAGTCCTCACTTCAGGCTCTCCGACACGGCCGAGCACATTGAAATGACAGATGTACGACCGCATCGATCTTTCTCGTTCACATGCGGGATGTTATTAGAAAACAGCATCCTCTTCTGAGTGCTGTGGAGGATGAGAACTGACCCAACGGGAAGAGAACAATAGGTTTGTGTTTACCTTGGCGAGCGCCTGCAGGTTGTCCAGAGTTGGGTCTGAAGAGAGGAGCGCGGCGCTCATTGAGCTGCGACATCAAGACGGCCAGTCTGGGGAAAAGAACAAAACACTTGGGTTAGATGCAAATAGACTCCAGGGGTAGGGAAACTAGTTCTT
Source organism: Pseudoliparis swirei (assembly GCF_029220125.1). Classification (NCBI taxonomy): domain Eukaryota; kingdom Metazoa; phylum Chordata; class Actinopteri; order Perciformes; family Liparidae; genus Pseudoliparis; species Pseudoliparis swirei. The sequence continues at coordinate 12,717,719 of NC_079399.1, read as the reverse complement.
CCTTTATTGATTGGTGACATTCTGAAAAGACTCCCAGAGCCCATTTGATCACATCATTAAGTTGCAGTCCAAAACCAAACGATATTTATTTTTTAAGAGCTGGAATAAGTCAATGAAGTCAATTTCTGATGATAAATCTAATAATTTAAACAATTTGTACTAATCCTGACAAACTTACTTTTCACGGAGCTTTGATGATTCAAGCTTCTCTTGATTCAGAGCCCGCTCTGCATTACGAGCATTTACCTGGAAACGTAATGGAGAATTAGTGTGGCACTAGAATCCCCACAACTCAGCTCTTTAGCGATCTTAAATATCCATTTATAGCATGTTGGCAAATTGTAATAAACTGTGCATACCCAGTTTGAGTGAGTTTTGGTTTCCTGTTCTTTTATCTAAAAGAGAAAGAAAGTGGACAAGATAGTCAGTCACGGTTCAGTGAGAGGTCTCTGTACTTGCTCATTTACAGAGGAGTGTCTACCTGCTCTTTATAGACCTCCTCCGTCTTCTTCATCTGGTCCTCCATTTCATTAATGCGTTGCCTTAAGACTTTAACTTGCTCCTCGGCCTCCACCGCTTTCCCTCCCACGTCGGACAGCTGACTCTCTTTGCTGCGCCGCTCCAGCTCTTCCTTCGTTAATCTCCTGCAGTCACAGAAACTCTCAAATAACGGCAACACGGGGCTCCTCCACACCTCTCAATTTCAAAGATGTATATGTTTTTATTCATGGAGATGTTTCACTGGTTTATGCTCAAACAGCGACGCTTACTCATAGTCATGGTGCAATGGCAATAGATTTTCTAGTGTGTAACAGCAGCTAATAAATAAATGTGTTACGGCTTCACTTACTGTTGCAAAGCGTTTTCCTTCTGCTGATACATCTCCACCATAATTTCGTTTTTCTGCTGGAGGACCTTGAGCTGGTTTTCAACATGGCCCTTCTCCCTTTTTATGGTTGCAATCGCATGCTCCAGCTCCTGGTGTTGCTCTGTTGCCAAATACAACGGTGCGTTGAGAGAGCGGCAGGAAGAAAGTCAGATACAAAGTTCATGCAATCTTGCCAGATAACACTTTCATCAAAAGAAACATGAGCAACGTACCTTCCAGTGACTTTCTCTTCTTCTCTTCCTTGAGCAGTTTGGTCATGAAGCGATCGCGCTCTTCCTCGACCACAGTGAGCGTGGTCTGGACCTGGACACCAACAATGTGGATTACAACATTTTAAAGCAGGTTCACACTTTGCGTCATCAGAATTGAATAGAAAGTTATTTCGTCATCTTACCCGAGAAACATCCATCATCTGTTTGATCCTGCTCTTTATGGCAGTCTTCTTGTCTGAAAAAGACACTGAAAGACCATTAAACACTTAGTATGGAGCTGAACATAACATCTGAACATCTACTGGATACTTTTGCAAGTGTACAACTGCTTTCATTAAACCCGTAACAGAGTGGGACTAACCAGGAGCGACTTCACCATTGGCTAAAACTTTGGTGTCACTTTTCTGCAAATCACAAGCATCTAGGTCTGCCAGAAGTTCAGACAGCACCTGTGAGGAGACACGTTGGTTTGGGGTAAGTTAATCATTGTATACAAGTTAAGGACTTAGAAGTATGAATTGTAACAGCAGTTTAAAAGAGGGAAAGAAGATCCTGACCTCCACATTGTGATCCTTGAGCACCACCGAGTCCTCCAGCTCTTTCTGGGACTTCTGATAGACTTTAATCTGCTGGTTCAGCTCCATGTGTTTGTCCTCCCAGTTCTTAATGCTCGTCTTAAACTGTAAGAATTGGCATGTCAGGAAAGTGCCTCAGGAAGTATGCATCTAAAATGTTCCGGTTTTAACTAACGGATACAAAATCTGATTCAAATACCCATCAACTGAGACTATTAATGAGACAGCTGGTTCTATATTGAAGCAAACTGATAATCCTCTGATCACTTCTCCCTTTCCAAGACTGAGGTGACATGAGCCATGGGTCAGAGGTCTGAACAGAATCCTTTAAGAGGAGGATGTGGAGTTCACATTGGAGTCCACCTGTCGCTGTTTTAATATATGGCATTCACAGGGACCAGCATTATTAACGAACATGTCACATTCATTTTTATCTCCCACTTTCTACGATTTTTTAAACTGTTTATACTTTTCTACTTCCTGCCCTTTAACGCCTCATTGATTATAAAAATCAAAGCAACATATTTTCTTACCGTTTTATTTTCTTCTTTTAGTACTGAATAGTCCCTCTCAAGACATTTGTGCTGAACTTTTCGGGCATCTTCGCGAATCTTGGCCTCGTCCAGGAGAATAGCACTCTGTAACAAATGCCAGCAGTTGAAAAGAGAAGCTGAAACCACGAGCTTAGTTTAATCTCGCATTGTGCAAAGGATTACACAAGGACTCGTACCTTAGAGAGAGTTTCCTGAGTCTTTTTCCTGCTGAGCTGTAGCTTCTCGTTTGACTTCTCCAACTTCTCAATCTGTTAAAGAAACCGCTAAGCATCATGAATCTGAGACGACAGCTAAAGACATGGCAAGAAAGAAAAAATATTAAATTACCCTGGTGCCATTTTGCAGAGAGCTTGCCCTCTCGCCTTCGAGTAGCTTAGCATATTTGTTTTTTTCCTCAGCTATTTGTTCATTTCTTGTTTCTGCCTCCAAAACTTTACACTGCAAATAAGTAATGAGAAAAAACATTGCAATGACAAACTGAACATACACTTAGCCTCCCAACACTCAATGAAGTAAGAGTTAATACACAAAGACAAAAAGTATCCCAAGTGCTTACCTCCAGGTCTTGCATCCTTTTAATTGTACAACTAATGGTTGTCTTCGACTGTTTTTGATTTTCTTTCAGTTGTTCGGTCTTCAAAAATGAAAAATAAAAACACAATTGAGAGTTAGAAACAAAAACATATATTTTGTCCAAAGTGGTTCAGAAATATTCGATCTCATTACTTGCAGCTCACCTGTTTTTGGAGTTCAGACATTCTGGCGAGAGAGTCATTCTTCTCTTTTTTTAGTGCCAGAATTTGCTCTCCCAGCCTTTTTTCATCAACTGAGTCCACACAAATTTAAAAGAAAGTACACAATCAGTTACATTCATTTTACACATTGTAATGTAATACAGTATTTTTGTTATTTAAAAGGAGTAAAAACATACCAAGGTATTCTCTCTTCTTTACCTTAAAATATAGAAAAAGGCAATAGGTAAAATCAGTTTGACGTCTAATCATCAGTTTGGGATAACTGTCACAGAATGATCATCATGTACATTGAGCAGAGGTGAGAGCAGCAACGTTACAACACTTACTGACAACACGGTCCTCCAGAGAAAGAGGGTGAAGGTCACTACTCCGATCAAAGCAGTGATGACCACAGCTTCCCAAGGACAACCAAACAACGTTTCCCCTGGCTTCCACTCTTCTGGCAGCAATGAAATCACCTGATGGCACACAAACACAACTACATTGGTAAGGAATGACCAGAGAGCCAATGAGGAATGATAAAATAAAGCTGGTGTATGATAACCTTTGAAGGTAGGAGGTCAATGTCTCAAGGCATAATAACTGACGGGGGAGATACCGGTGTTACTCTTCTTACTATGTGAATAATATCACGATGAGACTAAAAATAGAGACTGAGGGCAAGTCAATATTGGCCAAAGCACAGCGAGACACTGCAGCAGGCCGACAGTAGCTTAAGACTCAAAGCAACTAGCCCTATGTACATGTACCCCGAGACTGAGATACTGTGTTTTCATTACCCAAAATAGAATGAACACAATAAATGTGTGATCCGATACTCTATTCACACCACTTAGAGGAAAGCTTGTCAAGATGTTAACAGCGGAAAAACACAATAAAAAAAACAAGCACTGTCCCAATTCCACAACCATGGTTGGAATAACAAGGAAGTATTACATTGTGTAACATTTTGTGTTTTACAAAGGGTTGCCGTTACAGTGCTTCTTTCAACTGCTCCTTCCAAAATCACTAGGAATGTTACAATTACGAGCCAGTTGGGCTTTAATCTTCAGTCAAATCAATTATCATGCAGTGTTTGTTTGGCTGACGTATTTATGTATTGTATCAGTAGTCAAAACAGACAATAATTGTCCTATTTCATTAAGGTTGAGTCAGACTAAGAAGAACTCTGCCTATTGCTCCAAACAGAGGAACCTTTGAACCCAGCATGTGGCAATTCAGACAGGAACAAACACACTCTCCATGAAACAGAGGGATTACAGATCCATTTACACACCACATTGCCTGACATGATTTAGATTTTCTCTTCAACTTACTTCCCTTCACTCACTTACAATTACACCGTTTCAGTAGAGCAATGCACAAAAGCAGGACTGTAACCCCACACTACGTTTCACTCAAACGCTGAACCGCACAGACAACAAAGATACAAGACGACCCAGGTGGACATTGAAGATATTCTGGCATGCGTTAGGTTTGGTGAGTACATCCATTAGACACTTTAGTTAACGTTCAAGTCAATTTGCATCAGCCAAAAGCTCATCAACACGTCAGCAGTCCAGGAGAGCGTCATGGCTACTCTTCACACATGGCTGCACTCAAATGTCCACTTACATGGTGCAGCTCCTTTAGAACAAACAGGTAGACATGGCCCGGCTCCATTACAGGTCTGGGTGAAGTATCACTCGCCATGCTCGTCTTTGAAACCCAAACGGAACTAGCACGAGCAACGCTAAGCTAGTTTGACAGGTATTCGCTCGCTAGCACGTCGGTGTCGGCTGTCCTCGACGCAAACCGGACAGTTAGGTCCACGGTAACAAAGTCGGCTGTTGAAGCCCTCGGGGTGTGAAAAATGACAGCACGTAGTTACAAAAAGTGACAACGTCAGCGGGTTGAGACGGGCGAGAGGAAGGACTTGGCAATAACAGAGGAGTCGTCTTGTCGCATTCACTGTCACAAAGCAACCGTCAGACTGCAAACGCTGGCTGAGTTGGAGGTTAACATATGGGTTAAAATTTAAAGCACACAACGCAATTAAGAACCTGAATTAATTTGACAGCCCGTAGAACATTGTATCGCTGCCTTTTATGATGAATGTTTGCCCAATCAAGGCCCGGAGGTTGTGCTAGTTGGACGCTAAGCTCCGGCTGTATTGAACTTCAGCATCCACCGCGACATGACAGGGGGAGGCCCGTGGGACGTTCACGCACAATCGGACATTTGACTGCCAACATTAACCCGATAATCGCCGACAACTCGTGCTTAAATCGATCGGTGTGCTGTCTAAATGTGTGAATGCAGGAGGCTGCAAGGAAGAACGCTTGAACGTCAATAGACATAGTGTGGGCCAATTAAATGTGACCCGTATTTTATCATTTGTTTTCTAAATGTTTACCTGTATGAAAAATAATATTAAAAAAATCAGGATCATTAGACCAAATTAGAAAAAAAATCTAAATTTGTCCTTATACCTTTACATGTGTGTTAAGACATACTGATTGTGACCAGATTTGTGGCCAATTAGTTTCGGGCCCAACAACTTTTCTCTTTATGAATGGGGTCCATTTTCCAATCTGCAATATCCTTGCAGACCTACCGACTGGACCTGACACGGAGCACCAAGGAGAAACGCGGAACAGACGGGCTCTGCTAAGATCATTAGTAACTTTGCAGAAATACCTTTTTTTAAATCAAATTATATTTTTCTATTCCCTGTGTATTCCCTTATTCCCTGTACTAATCCACAGCCTGTTGGTTGGGAACCACTGGTTTAGGGGATGGTTGAAGTCACAGAGTAAAGAGAGGGCTGATGTTAAAAAGATAAGTGCTGAACTAGTGAATGCTATATCTACAATTCTTATACTTGCCTCAATAGTCCACTCCACAATTTTTCTCTTGATCATCAAAAGGATGCAGCCCATATAAACCATCCCAGTTGAAAATAATCCAATTTCTTCTTCGGTAATTTCAGACACTGGTCCCGTGGAGTCCAAAGAACCTGGTGGAACAAAACTTGCCTGTTAGTCAGGTTATGTGTGTTATGAACAAAGAAAAACCCCAAAACCTTCCATTACAGTTAGTCATTTCATTGCATTTAAAAATAGTCAAAATATCACGTGATGATGAAATAATTCATCCAAAACCAGGTGAGTCAAGGAAAGAACCAAACCAGACTTACTATGACTTGGACTGATTTGCTGAGCCCAATAATTAAAATTGTGCTAAATTCTACTATTGTCTCAAGTGCTAAAATCTGTGTTTCATTATGCCCCAAACAGTGAGGATTTTAAATATATATAAATGTAAGGTAAGGGGCTTGGCAAAAAGAAGGAAACACCTTCATTTTGAAGTCAAGTGAGCAACTATTTGTTGTAGGTTTAAGAATCCTAAATAAATAAAAATGCATAGACATGAAATACCAACCTGAAGGCGAGGGCTCGACCTCGACATCAAGGCCCGTGTCTAAGGGATTTTCCAGGGTGGCTTGAGGGACCTCTTGCATCTCATCTGTTGCACTAAAGATAGGCTGATTGTCTTTGTTATTATTAAAGTGTCCGCCATCCTCCTCCACACTGACATCCGGCCTACTGGCCGCCTCGTCCAAAACCATCTGGTCTTCATTAGTCTCTGCTGGCTTCTCCTCATGTTGCGTAACTGTGAGGTTGTCATTGCTCTCAGCTTCAGGGAAACCGTCAACCTTTTCTTCGTCAACAATGTGGGGCATGTCTTCTTTTACTTGTAACTTGAGTTCATCTACAGCAAAAACACATGGGCAATGAGGGATTAGTCATTTTCTCGGTCTGTCTTAAAGATTTCTGGATGGTCATCCATGTAGGAGATGTTATTTATTTTCTGGGAGGTGGAATTCTGTTTTACAGCAAACATATTTGAGATAAGGACAGCAGGTGTGGCCTATGGCTGTCAAGAACAAGGTGTTTATTCAGTAGGAGGAGAGTGTGACTCTTTAATTGAAGAGAAAACATTTCAATGAAAGGTGAGCAGAGCTACAGCTGGTACAATCAACTGGAGTGAAACTATTTAAAATCTGTATTTGGGATCGAGGCAATATCACATCTGTCAAACTAAATAAAATAACATTTTGAAATCTTCAGAATTACAGACGAAGGACAAAAGTTGTCTCAGATCCAAATAGCGAATAGAGAGTCCACTTCTACAACATGGTGGACAAATAATCCATAATCATTATTTTAACTTTTTTACTTGTGTGTGAAAGGCCCAAATCAAAAGTTAAAACGGACCATGCAATGGTACAATCCCAGACCTAAAACCTTTATCTAAACTCTGAAAAATAAATAAAAGAAAACCTACCTTGAATGATACCTGATGCTTTTTCTGTGGACAGAGGCGTGCTGTCATTGGCTGTAGAATACTTCTGTCGGAGGCTGAATGCGAGCTCCTGCAAGTCATCCAGTATTTCCGTCTCCTTGTCCAAAATGCTTGTGTCTGCATGTTGGTCATAACTGCGTTTTGGGCTCCGGCTATCCAGCATCTTCTCGATCTCGTCCAGGATTGCATTTTCAGACGTCTCCAGGATGCGCTCGAGTGCATTTTCAATGTCTTCTGTCGAGCCTGTGTGAGAGGTAGCCTGCAACTCAATGTCCAGGTCAGAGAACATGGCCTCCACTTTGAATAGATTACTGAGACCCAGCAGCTTTTGGAGCTGCTCCATGTTCTCCTTTGTGAAGTGGTCTCGAAGCAGAGTCAGTCTCATCACGCTGTCGCTGTATTCTTGCTCCTGAGTCGGCACAGTGGGCGGAGCCACTTCAGAGGAGGATTCAGGGTCTTTGTTGTCGGATTGTGAGAAAGAAAGTGCATTTTCATCATCAAGTAATTCTTCTTTCTTTTCCTGCATCTCCTTCTCTTCATCTGAAAGATTTTCCTCGTGAATCTCTGGTCCCTCCACAGATAATTCTGGTTGACTCTCTAAATCGTTCATCAAGTGGTCATGTATGTGATGAGGTAGGCTTTCATCGACTGTCTGTTCATCATCTTTCACATCGGATTCCGTCTCCTCAGTCATCGGGTCTTGCCGTATTTCAGATTCAGCTACTTCTAGATTTGTCACCACTTTGTTTTCATTAAATTCAGCATCCAAATCCTCACTATGCTCCATTACAACGCTACTGTCGTCATCATCATCATGAACCTCTGTATCTTTGGACATTTCTTCTTCTTCCACCTCCTCCTCACCATCCTCCTCCTCCTCCTCTTCTTCATGCTCAATGGTTTTATCTGTTGTTTTAAAAGAGTTTTGAGCCTCATGAATGGCAGAAGTATCAACATGCGATACTGGATCCACTGATATTCTAGATGCTTCTGTTTGATGGTGTATCGGCACACCGGTTGGTTCCTCCAAAGCGTCCGCGGGGCCGATCACTTCTGCATCACTCTCATCGTCGTCACCATCAAACACGGCTGTTGTTTGTTGTTCCCTGTTCTCAGGCTCTTCAGATTTCACCACTATTAGTTTTCTTTCTCCAGCCGTCTTTTCTTCCTTAAAACTCTTATATGTTGTGGAAGCAGCCTCTTCGTCCTCATCATCGTCTTCCTCCTCTGAACTCAAATCTTGTGCTCTCCGCTCTCCCCCAGTGACAACTGAAAAAACAGCTTCTCCAAATGACGTCCACACGTTCTTCCCCTCCGCAGCCTCTGGTTTATCATCATGTGGAGGGCTTTCATGCTTTTTCAGGGAATCTGATGCCGGAGTGTTGATGGTTTCTGTGGAAAAAGACAGCAATGGAGTTTCTGCTTTAACATCCACGTCATCTTCGGGATAATTTTCCACATCTTCGCCTTCCTCTTCATACGGGGTAACGTTCTTGGTGATTTCGTCGTCGGTGACGACGGCGTCAAAAGTTGTTCCAAATGTTGTTTTTAACTCTGGGATTTTCACTCCTTCAGAAATCGTGACTGGTTCGTTTTCCGAAGCAAAATCTTCTTTGGGCAAAGATTCTACGTGAGAGTTTGTGATTGTTTCTTCCGTCTCACTTTTTTCGGGTGCACTTTCAATATTGGGCACGACTGTGTTCTTCTCAACTTGTGTGTGTTCTGCAGCTCTTTCAGGAGCACCAGGTGTAGCTGCTGTCTCAGACGGTTCTGCCTCGGGAGAAGGTGATTCAGCTGCCACGTCCAGTTCAGGTAAAGAGGCGCTTAAATCATCTGGGACGTGATCAAGGTATTCAGAGTTCTCATGGTACTCAGAGTTCTCATGCTGCTCAGAGTTCTCATGGTACTCAGAGTTCTCATGCTGCTCAGAGTTCTCATGCTGCTCAGAGTTCTCATGCTGCTCAGTCGCCTCTTCTGTTGATGGCTGTGTTTCTTTCTGCTCATCCTGTGCCACTAGAATGTGGTCAGTTGTTACATTATTTTCATCATTCTCCTCCAGTGAAGAGCCGAGCAGTAAATCTATGTCGTAGTTATCAAACTTATCAAATCCAGTCTCAAAACAGACAAAATCTGTTTCCTGAAAAGAAGTTTTAAAAAAATGTTAACATTTTAAAACCGTTGCACCATTTGTTCATGTCTGATTTATTCACTTAGTGAGCAACTTATTTTCATACCTCTGCTGGAACTTCAATTTCTTTGTCAGTATAACGGTGGTTAACTGCAAGAAGGTGGTTTGGAAAATAGCCAAAGTTACTTCCAACCTATTAAAAATAAAAGAAAGAATAAAGAAGAGAACATGTTGAGGATTATAACAATTTTGCATTAACAAGATGTTATTAATCTCTGACTCAATATATTAACCAGAATATACGTACACTTCCGGCCCATATGTCGGCCCTTCTGCCTGACAGTTTGTAGTATACATAGATAGTTTCTGATGTTTTGACCTTCAGGAACCGACAGTCTGGTCCCGAAAAATCTGCGATAGCTTTTCCCCGACACAGAAGCACTGTGAAAAAAAAAGAGGAAGAATTAGAATCATTTCAAGAAGATAAGCTCCACCAATATGTTATTATTCACATAGTGCTCATTCTAAACTTCTAAATGCTGGCAGACTATTTTCATAGATTACAGCTGTACCCCCTCCCTGAAAGAATACTCAATATAACAAATACATTTACTCTTTAATGTTTACAACTCTCCTTAGGACTGCAATTAAAATGCATATTTCAAAGTCCAAGTATAGACATTAAAATGTACAACAGTACAACATCCAAAGAAATATGCTTTTATGCGATTATAGATCAACAAAATCAATACATATTCACATTTGAAAACCTGGAACCAACCGATGTTTACTTTACTGATTGACATTTTCAAAATGATTGCCAGGTTGTGTTGTCTATCCGCTAATGTCAGCTCGACAATATTTCCATTTAAAAACAAAACGACTAAAAGATTAGATGGCAAAGAGTGAAGCATTATCTGCATAGTGTTCGTGACAATGCAGTGTAATATTCACACCAAAATATATGATGACTTTCAGTCGTCTTAAGTCTTTTTGATTTACAACACTTAATTGATCTCCTTGATGCTCTCTTTGTGTTTAATATGACTCCAAACAATCTTCCCCACATGATAAGTCTTCAATACAACCACTATTTATCAAATAGTTGCGATCTACAATTATGTGACTTGCTTCCTCCAGATGAGCCATGACAACAACAGCAGCTGTAACCGCGGCCTCTGGACACACGTCCCCGGGGCATCAAGCCCCTCCGATACCACCAGTAACCTTCGTTTCAATTAACCGGGTAAAGAGTGACGTTAGTCCGAGATGAGTAGCATTAGCTTCTAAGGGAGAAGCAACAACCAGAGCGTCTCAGCAATACAAAAAGGGACGCCGGCGGCCCTTTTATCAGCTCGTGTTGGCTCATGTTTACTGTCGTGTGTCCAACGTTAGCAACGTTTCCAACGTGAGCGGGAGTCTTTTTCAGAAGCCCGTGGCCCGATAGCTGCTAGCATTAGCCCCCTGTACCCGGGCCGGGGCAGGGAGGCCGGAGCTACCAGGCAACCGGCCAACGACTGAACCGATGACACCCACCCTCCCCAAAAAGCTAATAATTTATCGTGCCCTGATTTCAAGGAGCACCACGCGGCCACGCAGCCGCCAGCAGGTTATCCAGGTCGCACATATCGATGGCAACAGGTCCGGAGATAAGGCGCAGTTTATGGCTAGCTGTGGCATCTGATGTGGGAAGACTTCATCCCTCGATGAGATTATAGTAGCTACAACAAGACAGCGGACTTACTGCTGCACTCCTTATCGGCGCATCGTTTAAAGTCGGAGAACCTTTTTTCCAAGGCTGCAGTGGAGATCAAATTAAATAAAAGTAATAAAAAGCCCTGTCGGTAGAAGTGTTTTGCTGCCATGCTGGCAGTTGTGTTGACTGGCTCGCCTCTGCCGCTGGAGCATGAGCATGAGCTGAAGGAGCCGACACGTCAGCAGGCTGGGTGGAGGCTCGGATAGGTTTACACAGGATATAAGGTCCGGATGTGGCTGCTCCATGTGACTGGCAGAAACGAGAAACTGCACAAGGAATCAGCCCCACCATTCAGGGTGCAGTTTCTTCTGGAGTCATCCGATACATCTGCAACATGCAACAACAGGTTTAAGAGACTGAAACCCAGGAATATTTACTCAGAGGATTAAAGGTGCACTGTAATGTCATTAAATCTCCACAGTGCCCTTTGTAAATACATTTAATTGAGATAACAGAGGGGAAGAGGTAGTTTGTTGAGGGGGGTCAATTGGTTTGTTGGCAACAGATACAAATCATGACAAAACTGTAACCAAATATTAAAGGAAAATCAATATGTGATGCCAATCCAAAACTTGGAGAATACATATTGCCCACCTGTCTGTTTCAAAATAATAGATCGTATTTGCAAATTTTGAGTTTTGAAAATAACAATAAAAGATAGATGGTCATGTCATTAACAACCACCATTGACAAAAACCTTTGATCCATTCAACATAAAGATCTATGTAATGTTTGCTCACACCATACTTTAATGCCAATGGGAATTTACACACACAAATCACAAAACAAAACGCACGACACTCAGAGAGATACAAAATAAATATCATTGGAAAAACATGCCATTATAAATAGCAAGGTGGAACATAACTTTAAGCCTACAGAAGCCAAGTTTGTGAAACACGAATCGGTTCTGTCACATTACTTAACCTCAGGTTGGCAGAATAAAAAAACAAAAATAAGCTCTGTGCCCCGCCTTTTCCGGTCCTGCCAGCCAATCAGCGTCTAGCTTCTTTTGTCTACTTCCTTAACTACAGCACTAAGAGCACAGAGGCGAATAGTTAACAACGTGTAGGAGTCACACGTTGTGATCGAAAATAGAAGACACTGCATAATATAGATTTGTTTTCAACAACAGCAGAGATTCAAAGTCTAAATGCTGAACGATAGATTTGACTAGTTATATTTAGATGTTAGCTTAGCTGAATGTATTAGCTCTGGAGTTAGCATCGGCACGTTGTCTTCCTTCAGAAACACCAGAGTAACGTTAGCATCACTGCTCGGCAGGTAGGAACTCATCCAACTATGTTTTACAAGGGAACAGGAGTTCCGTTTGTCACTTAAGAAGTGTCGTATGGATAAAGTCATTACACAGTATTTTTTTTTAGAACTATCGGTAGTGACGTTTATTGAAAACGGTTGTGAGAAGGCTAATTCAACCAGCTAGTTAGTTAGCCTCACATTACAGTAGTATTATTATTCTCTTCTACAGTAACACATTTCATGCAACTCTAGAAAAGATCACAAAACAATACTAGCAGTTGCGTGCGTCCATCTGTAATCTATCTGTATATCTGTCTAAACATTACACCTTAATTACAAAAACAGTTGGTTACAAAGTTGAAACGATTAGTTGATTGACAATTTATAATCATATCATTGTTTGTTTTGTAAGACATCAAGCAAAACTGTTAATGCATGTTCTTGCCTTGAAAATCTGAGATATTGCTGCTTTTATTTGTTTAACATTAAAGTAAATATTTGGGATTTAGATTTGTAATCAAGAAATTAATCACAAGATTAATGAATAGTTAAACAAATTCTTAAGACATGGCTTATGACAATTGGCAAGTCTTCATGTAAGTTTGGTAGCTGAACACAACTATTATTTTTTCCCTGTAGGTGGACGTCACACGCTGAACATCAGAGCGAGGAATAAAGGGCCGCTGTCTCACGTCTGAGTGCTGTGATCATCATGGACGACTTGCAAAGAGAGCTCGGGGCCCTTGAAGACTTAGAGGACGACAACGATTCCTCAGACGACGACTCTTCAAAGAGGAAAAAATCAAAATCAAATCTCCCTGTGGTTTATCCCATGTGTGCAGGTGAGTTGCTCTGTTTACAATATAGAATCGAATAGAGCTAATCGGCCAATTGCAGACATATTGTCATCAGTGAATATGTTGGCTGATTAATAACAAAAGATCTATTCGAAAGATATGTTAGAAGTAATTCAGAAACAATGTCGCACACTGAGATGTTTATTTTTCAGCTTTTTACACTCTTGAATATCAATATTGGAATCAGCCATTAAAAAATCCATTATCAGTTGAGCTATAGAACATATAATAGTTATTAATTTTTAGGACAAATGCATTCATCATGAAATAATTCTTTTATTTCACCTGAAGAGACACCGAGGGAAACTGGGTTTCACCAGAGTACCAGAGCCTGTCTGGAGATGATCAGGGAAGCCCTGCTGCATCATAGATGGCAAGAGGCAGCAGAATATATGGCATGTTATCCACAACTGTTAGAGGACCCAACAAATGGCAAATTTCAGCAGTATAAGGAGGTATGTTTGCTTTTTGAACAGACAGTACTTTGACTCTTTTCACAAGTTTCCACAAAAACCCTGCTTCTAAAAATGCAACTTAATTCTCTTTCACAGTTGTAGAGAAAAAAAGAAATTAGCAAAGATTACAAATATTTCAACAGTATATTCATGAATAAGTTATATAATTAGTTATGTAAACAATTTGATAAAACACTATGCAGGTTTCCACGTCTGTGATGTTTGGTTTCTTTTTGAAATTTCAACACTAGCTCATTTGGAGATTCAGCGCTGAGATCCTTCACCATCACCCCAAGTCAAAGATGGAGGACTACAACAACATCTATGAACGGATGAAACATTCAGGAGTTAAACATTTCCTGATGGTATGTTGGCGAGTAGACCTGACTGCACACACTTTTTAGTCTACATTAGTGAAAGACATCTGAGACCTTTTCCTTTGCGTCTCCAGATCTCTCTGGAACATTCATTCCACCTGCTGCATCATGGTCACATTGAGGATGCAAAGCATCAGCTGTCTGTCGCTGAAAGTTGGAGGTACGGGAAGGAGTCAGCAGCTCAGTATCAGAGGACTAAACTGATCCACGCCTACAGGAGTTTACTGGATTATCTGATTTGGTGTGACAAGAAGTATACCTACTCCAACAAAACTGGTAAAGTGATACCCAGCTTCACCAGAAAGCATCTATTATTTATTTGTGTCAGTTTCGCAGGCACATGCAAGCTCTTGTGTGATGTCACACTGCCACCTACAGGTCTTTCCTCTGGTAAAGAGGTGAACCCACTTGAGTGTGGTATCTAGACACTAAATTCTCTCTGGTGTAGTTCAATGTTTGAAAAATCTCTTGATTGTGTGTGTTATGTGATCCTACAGTTTCAGAGAATCCAGACAGTGTTGACAACCAAGACATGCTAAACTACTTCAGACAGGCCTCTCTGAATCTAAAGGAGATTTTAAAAATACCTGGCGTCTGGGATCCCTTCATACTGAGTTACGTTGAGGTAATAACTCATTCCCAACTGCATGATTTAATCAAAGAAATATATATGCTTAATATATTAACATTAAATGGAATAAATTGAACAATTTCTATATCAAGAAATATTTTGGTAATTTTTCAGCAAAGATTTAAAGAAATTCACTTCCCGAGACAAGACCTACCATGCACTTTAATGTCATCAGTCTTTTCCATGTACTTGATTTTTAGAACAAAACTACCGGTACTTGTCTTTCATGTTTTCAAATGTTCCTGTCAGGTTTGCTAAATGTCCCCAATTGTTGTAATGTGGTTGTTTATATTTGGCAGATGCTGGAGTTCTATGAGAATCATGAGGAGGCTTTAAAAGTCTTGACTGATTACGCAAATGATGAAGGCTTCCCACCCAATCCCAACGCGCAAGTCTATTTGTACCAATACTTAAAGCGGCGAAGTGCTTCAGGAAGAAAACTGATGAAAGTATTGAAGGTATAAGAATAAGAATATACACTTTTATTAATCCCCAAGGGGAAATTAGTTCTCTGCATTTAACCCATCCTTAGTTATTAAGTATAACAGTGGACAAAAGCATTGCATTTATACTGATATACTCGTATTATAAAGAGAGATATGATTCCTATGAAACTGCATTGAACTTACAATTAAAATGTTGTTAAAATGAGAAGTTGTGCCTTAGTTATAAGATGTACAGTTTAGCTCACATTAATACTCTGTGTCTAATGTCACTGTTTCTAACTTGACTTTCTGCTGCTGTAGAATCTCCATTTAATAGTCCCAAGCCATGAGTTGATGCCCGAGTACAGCGCTATGCTGCTTCAGTCAGGTAAAAACAGATTTGTTCTTAAATTAAAGTAAAAGTCTGACCAGATAATTCATTATACACACAATTAAAATGAATCACTTAAATGCAAAGTCAAAGTGATGTCTAACTGTAAACATCAAGAACGGCGTACTGTTCTGATATGAGAATATTTTTTATTATTATTAAAGATATGTCCTCTTATGTCATAGTCTCGTCTTATATATTTTGCTTTGTTCCATAATATCCATTATTGATGTGTTTTGTTTTTCAGAGAAAAACACAAACATCCAGAAAGCTTTAGGAGTCGTTCTGGACTTGCTGGACTTCGCCTGCTGGAGGAGCAACCTGGATGTGTGGAAGCTTTTAAAGGCTATTATTCAAAAACTACAGTTACAGTTACGTTTACAAATTTGGACAATTAGAAGCTCTAATTTTAATTGACTGTAGTTTATAATAATTCACTTATTGTTGCTGATCCCAGTTGTACTGTATACTTGTGTATCTCAACAGAGAAGACTGGAGGGACCGTGTTGCTGAAAAAATGGCCGCAAGAAAAGACTGGTGGCCGGCGCTGCACTTCACGAGGTTCCACGCCAGCAAAGACTCCGAGGAGAACCCCGAGCTCATGGGAGTGAAGGCATCCCTGACAAAAGTCCTTTGCCCGGGTAAGAAGTTGTGTGTGATGCAAAAGGGTTAGGGTTATCACTTCTGAAAGTATTGTTTACTGTAATTGCTATCTGAGAATTTCAGACACATTTGCCTAGAAATGCTAAATAAACATTACAAATTAATTATCTTTCTGCCCTAGCTTCTCGCAGGGAACTCAGACCTGTATTTAGAGATTTCATAGTTTAAAGGGATAGTTAAGATTTTTTAGTAGAAGTAGAGTTGTATGGTACCTCTGAAATACATAATAAGGTTGGCAGCAAGGCGATACAAAGCGATGTACTGCTGTGGATGAGGGCAGCGACAAAGCCCACTTACAAGAAAGGCCCAACTAAAAGAAGGAGAATTTGAGTTATTGTGCGACTTTGGCAAATCCACCATAACAGTTTATGTTGCCTCCCACGTTTGCCAGTCACTTTCACACAGAGAGACATACATCTTCACTGTGTGGATTCAACGCTGGTATTGGATCACTTTTCAGTATCGACCAACACCCACAGCCCAGTATCACGACTGAAACAGGCAGATTGGTTCACTTCTACCATGAACAATTTGATATGCCAACATTTTCTCAGAAGAAGAAGTTGTTTTTTAATGAGTTTCTCCAAAATAGAAAACTATAATGCTGTGGTTTGTTAAAATATTGATTTGTTAATGAGTTAGTTTGATAGATAACAGTGCCAATAGCAGCCTACGTCCTCTTAACTAGTCTGAAAACAGTTGAATTATTTGTTAATGTATCAATGTCTTACTTCTTACAGACCTAACGCTCAAATACACAGCCTGGCCGGTAACCAGTGTAGAGGGAAGGTGAGAGAAGAACTCAAAGAGGAAATCAACATCCGTCTTTAATCCTCAACCAAGATCGGAGCTGAGATGCTCTTGGAATGGAGAAACAACAGAAACACCCAGCGAAGGCAAAGACCTTTGTTTTTCCTGGAAATATATTGTTTATCCTGGAAATATCTCATTTAAGTAATAAAATATTATTTAGCTTCACTGACATACACATGATACCAAATGAACTTCCATACGATTTACCTTGTTCCATTATGTTAGTTAATGGTGCCTTGAGGTTTTTTTCTTCTTCATTATCAAGGCACAGGATACATTGTCCACTATGTGGAGCTCTTGTTCAGTATTTCTTTTGCATCTGAAGGGTATGACCACTTGATGTTGGCAGTGTGGCTCTGAATGTCAGTGTTCATGTTGGTTTGATGGTGCTTTCTGTAAAAATGTAATGTAAGCAGAGCCTCATTCTGACCTCAGCTGACCTTTAACCACTGTTTGGAGGGGCTATAGGTCTCAACACACTCCGAGGGATATTCTCTTTGTCAAGTCTATGGCCGGCCAGAAGAATCAACACAGAGCTTTCAGCAGCATAATGTCCATATACGTTAGAGTGGGACAGACAGGTGGTTGTATTTGACACACAGTAGATGCAGCACTGCCAATATTGATTTTCACAAAGAGGCTTGAATATTTTGCATCTCAGAAATAAAGAATTGCATCCAGCAGCAGCCCAATTTAATAAGTGAAAGTGTGTAATGATTCTGTTTTGGCTTGCCACAATTGTGTGTGTGTGTGTGTGTGTGTGTGTGTGTGTGTGTGTGTGTGTGTGTGTGTGTGTGTGTGTGTGTGTGTGTGTGTGTGTGTGTGGCAGTCATTACATAAACCAAAGCACTTGCCCAACCACAGGAGCAGCTGCAGAAGGGATCTGGGAATACATAACACATGTCGTTTGAAAATTCGAAACTCAGAGCAGAGAGGAGGATGGGGTTAGGAGCTGGTTTGTTGGATTATGTCCTTGTTATGACCTTTTTACAGCATTAATTTTCTGGAACTTTTCATTTTTTAATCACCAACACAGATGCTCACTGTTGAGGCAGTCGCTTCCCCCTGTTCTTTGTTGTGGAGCGGCTCTATTGGGGGTTTGGTGTCTTCCTCAAGGGCGCCGTGGGATTGAAGCAATCGTTTCTTTGCCCTGTGGTTCAAAGTGAAGACTCTCCTGTTTTGGGTCCTATTGAGGTCCCAACCATTCAAAGGTCCCTCAAAGCAGTCCGTCCCTCTTTGGCTATTTATTGTAGTTTGCCTCACCATCTCACCTCTTCCATCACTCAAGGTATTAGGTGGGAATTATTCTTCTCAGCTTTTTTTTCTCAAAATATGTCAAGAAGTACTCTGTTTGTTTAGGTTTTAAATTCTCTGGGAATTGGAGAATATTCTGACCTCAGAGGTAGATGTAATCACCCAATTAGGGATCCCACAGAGTCACAGGCAACAAGAGGGTTCCCTATGCAGCCATCAGCTTATTGTCCCATCTCGGGGCGGCAGCAGGAGTCTGGGGCACGGTGACCTGGCTGCTAACAAGTCTGCAGTGTCCATGTGTACTTGGTCAAGACACTGAGGTGGCGGAGGCCCGCATATGAATACAAACCGTAATCACTTTATATGTTATGGTTAAATTCCGATATATCAATGTAAAACAAAATATTCTGGAAAATATATTTAGAATTTTGTTCGTTGGAAAAAACTAAATGTGTTTTTAATTCTAACATTTTTGCACCTGACAAATCCCAGAGTTTCATTCCATTTATTATTGCTGTAACCTTTCTTCATCCTGTTCACTTGAACACATTTGTTTTCACTTTACCGGTCTGGGAGAATAATGGGAGGTGGAGGGAGTGTTACACATTTACAAGCTGCTGAGTACATCCACTGGTGTTACTGGCCACCAAGCAGCTCCCCTGGTTCTTTGTCAGTCGAAGAGGAAATATGATGATTTATGTTTATCTTGGAATGCACCCCAAAGGTTAAGGGGCACACTGTAAAATCTATCAGGTAAAAAAAAGAAAGAAAGAAATCCTTTCTCTGAGGGCTTATTTGATTACCCTAACAGGCCCTTTATACCTCCTCTCGCTCCGGGAGCGTCTTAGGCCTCAACCCACTGTAAACTGACATGCACTATAATTGGAGTGTAATTAATCATCAGCGCAGGTTGCAGACTGAATCTATTCGCGAAAGAGAAAGGAACGAATAGTCTAAAGAGAGATGTTTTAATTTAATGCTTGGTGTAGAGAGGCCCTGCATTTTGCTTTGTTGCGTTGAGGCCGACAATAATTGAGTTTTCACTTCTCTTACAGCCTCACTACCACTTCTTCTAGCACATAACACACACATACGCACACTCACACACACACAACTCACACACTCACACACACACACACACTGCAGTTGGTGACTCAGGGTCTCGCTTGGTTGGTCTGCTGGGCTCTGAGGATTTGTAACCTAAAATCCAGACGTGCACAGTGACAGTGTAACATCTCAGTGGCTCTGCAAGACATTTGAAGTCTGGTCTTGTTTGGGCGTGGAGGGAAAAGAGAGAGAAAGTGTGATCATTCAACCATGCAATTTAGACTTAACATGCTGATGTGTTCGCCATTGTGCTGCATGCCACACGCAGGAAGGAGACAACACAAGAGAATATGAAGTTCAAATCATCTTCTAAAATGCAACTGCAGATCAAATAAGAATAAACCTCACAAATGAAAATCCTACAGAAATCAGCTTTACATTTGATCATGATTACATTTACTTTGGTGCAAAATAGCCAGTGTGTAATGGGTGTGTTCCAAGCCGCTGGCTGATGGCCCTTTTGAACAGATTGATAACAAAAGCCTTTTAACACACTCGTCACACTGGCAGATGGAGTCAGTCAAGTTTTGGGGAACTTCATGGAGAGATAAAAAGAAGAAGAAGAAAAAGTCCCAAAATATCCTCCTCATTCTGTCTGTAAAGTTGAAAGTGACAACTGCAATACCTCTTTGTTCTTGAAATGCAGCTGTAAACATATCTTTCAATAATGTATTCGGAGAATAAAGACTGAGCTGATTTCAGGGGAGACGGCGCTCAGCTCTGTGTATGTGCCGAGACTCGGAGCTTTCGCTGCTGTGCACCCACTGTGAGGAGAGGTCAGGCTGGTGAACTCAAACTGATCCTCCTGACTCCAAAATGTCTCTATTTAATTTGATCCAGGGAGGAATGGAATAAACAGTTATTCCTCTACATACATTTACGTCTGATCTAATATCGTCACTTGGGACTGGACAATAACAGATAATTACAAGGGACATGAAATGTTGCTCATGCCCCCCTCCCCCCTCCAACAGATCTGAGAACAAGCAGTGCAGAACAGCAATGTCGTGACTGCAAAATACAAAATGCCATGACCAACCGAGCATTCACCTAAGGCGATGGAGGTTTAATTTCTTGCGTGCCTGAGTGCGATAAGTGGCAATCTGAATGCTGTGACTTTCCTTCAAGCTCGGTGGAGACCAGCCAACTGGAGCACAAGTGAAGAAAAAACCCTGAATGATCTGAAAACTGAAGAAAGAAGCAAGACAGAAATGGCAGTCATGCATCAATTATTAAGAGAGGAAGGCAGCTGGGACACAATCAGATGGTACCTTTGTGTTGTTGTTGGTTTGCTCGACAGTGTTTTGGGTGGTTTGAATCAGAAGGAAATCGTGCATCTTGAAGGGAATATTTTGACAAAGGGAAGCAACATTTCTGCTTGAGTTGAATATTTCTGGGGAGCTTTTGCTCAAGTCACCAAACTGTTTAAAACCCCAGAGTAAAGCTGCTCTCATCTTATTTTTTATTTCGTCAAATGAATACGTGTAATGTCACGTAGGCGTCACTCGATCGACATGGCCTGACTCCCATCCTCACATGCATTGGTCGCTTCCCCTCGGCGTCTGATACGCCGCACGTTCAACTAACTCTGACGTCAACACGCTGACGTCATTATTCGGCGGTCAGAGCGACTGGCGGGGTATTAAGAGTGAGGAAATAGGGTCAAGCTGCAGACCAGAAATACGGGGGACATTGCTGTTCTTGTCACCGTGCGAAATTAAAAAGTAAACTTTGACATGTTGTCACGCCCATCATTAGTCACATGAGTCTCAAGACTTTAGTGAGTTGCTAAAGTCGCATGACTCATATGTCACGCCCTGGTCACATGAGTGGTTCGTGTCGCTCGTCACATTAATCAGTTCAATTCAACAACTCTCTTCTCCTGAACTGAACTAGGTTTTATTTGCCCAAACAGTTCTCCCTGTCTAGACGCATGTTCATTTTTAAAAGACGTTATGTGCATGTAACGAGTGGAAACGGACATCAGGTGTCGGTATTTGACGAGATAGGAATGAGAATGAGTTGAATGTGTGAAAATGATCACATGACTTATTTTAAGCAACTTTCATCTCATTGTTTTGGTTTTCTGGCCCCCCAACATCAATGTTTTAGTTGACTCCCATTAACCTATTTTTGGAAGCAGCTTTTTTCTGAAGGAAATATTCTGATGAACTAACTCGCGGTACAACATCTGCTGACACGGTTAGCAAACACACGTCATCCTTACACGGCTTTGGGGACGGATATTGTTTTCATTATTTGGTGGAGACCAAAGACTTAGCAAAGAATTTGAGTAAATAGTGGACTTCCATGTGTCATGTGACCAGAGACATGAGTTGAACGCTTGTTGAGGTTATACATATAATTAGGGGTGGAAGGAAATATTGATATTTTATTTTTAACTGAACTACCCGGTTTGCCACATAGATGAAGTATTGACATAATTGAGTCAGTATAGCCCTCTCCTGCAGGGGGCTCTCCAGTCAAGTGCAAGTATCTGATGTAACGTCTTCATCTCAGACGTAAGAGTGTTGAACAGTCTCTGAAAGATAAAACACGTGGGCCTCTTTTGTGTGGATTCGTATGACGTCATCTGTAAATGAATGAACCTTTCTTGTCCTGAAAGAGTACAGAGGAGGATAATGACTCGTTTTCAGTAAACATGTAATCTTAGATTTTCGGTTCCTACTCTTTTAAGAAAGCATAATAGATATTTATAAAGTTTGAGAGGGGATATCCTTCACCAACACACCCACGTAGAATAACCTGCAGTCTGTGAATGAGTTTCACACTCTGAAACAAGTATTATACCAGGTAGGTAGAACAATTCTTTGAAGCGGTTTTCCCGAAATCAACCTGTTCACTACGCACACCGCACTGACTCATGGGCCCACTGACTCATGTTGTATGTATCTGTAATTGTGCGTGAGCACAGTGAGCGATGAATGAGCTATGAGATTGACCTGACCCCAAAGAAGCCTTGTTTGCCAGCGCACCGGCCTCCATAGTGAGGGATTGTGTGGTAGGAAAATAAAACAAAGCCTGGTGCCTTTTGACTGAATGTGGGAGCTGGAGAGTTTCCGTGTGTCTGTCTCTACAGTTCCACCTTTACTCATCCTTCTTTCAATCAGCACTTCCTCTCACCCATGAATGTCTGTTAGTTGTGATAACATGGTTGAACTTCTCAATATTATATAACTTTGACATACAACTCGTCATTCGGATATTTATTGCCTAAAGGGTGACAGGTTATTAAATGTGTTAGTGTGAAAAAAGTTTTTAACAATTTATAAGAATTCTGTAGAAACAATGGATGGAAGCTGGTCTTGTGTATTTGGACACATCTTCACACAAGTGCTACAGCTCCAGGGATCGAATAGCAACGTTGGTCTGTCAGTCAACTGCTGTGGTCCAAACTAAAACGATGGACGGCCATGGAGCTGTACAGATGTTTATGGTCACCCTCGTTACATATCTAAATGACTTTGGTGATCCTCTGTATATGCCACTCGTGCCACTATGAGGTTCACATTTGTTATTTTGAGAGAAATTACTTGATGGATTTTCATGAAATTTGTGAGACGTTCATATTTCCCTCAGGATGAACTGTAATGACATTCTTGATTAACTACTTTTTCATCTAGAGTCCTCATCGACTCCTTTGTTTTGCAAAACAAATGACATTTCTATCAGCCTCAGCTGTAAATTGTGTTTAGTGATGATTAATGAATATTAGCATATTAACTAAAACGGGAAACATTACACCGAAACACCAGCATGTCAGCATTGTGATCGTGCGCATGTAAGCATGCTGCCGTTAGCATCTAGCTCAAAGAATTGATGATATTTATGTCTTTATCTTAAAGGATACGTTTAGTGATATATTCTACATCAAATTTGTTGGTAATAATTCACATTAAAAGACAAAAGCGATATTTAATATTTTCTGAATTTCCTTACCCTGTCTGTAGCAGCCCCCAAACCCATTAATTTTAATTGAAGAAGTATACCTTCAAAACACAGCACAGTATATATTTTTTGCAACAGCTGGTCCCTATAGGGTCCATCTGATGCAAATCAAAGCAGAGTAATTCATAACTTTCAAGGGGACTAACTTCAACGGTGGGTTAACACACATTTTGTGCAGTATTAGGTATGGCAGCAGGACGGTGTCAGGAGATCTACTCACAATAAACTACAGTGCCCTTTGTGATGAAAGAACATGTCACCCTGTATAACAGAGTGGCTCATTGATGTGTGAGTTTAAGAGTTTTTGGAAAACAATGGAAGTTTCAGACTTTGGCCACACAGACACTTATTGTTAGTAGAATCAGTTCAGTGTTGGTTTGGTTTAAAAAAAATACACAATATCCCTACACTTTTTCTATTTGACACTTTATGTTTGTATCCACTTCAAATGAAACACAAGTCTCCACGATATAGATCCCAACCATGGAACTAATCAATTCAAGTTTTGCTCAATCTCAGTACATTTCCATTGCCTGAACTAACTCAAAACTGTGTGCTTCTTCTTTTGTCTCCAAAAAGCTGTGATGCTGTATTAGAGGCTGACATTTCACCACTGGCCTTTTTATTATATGCTGGCCTTTAGATTTGCTGTTTGTGTGTCTTTGTCCTGTGTTTAACAGTGTGTTAGGTCAGATTAACAAATGGTAAGGCCGGTAGCAGGCTGAATAACAGCATTAAACCAGAGGACAATGGGAGCGTATAACTAAGCCCTTTCACAACCTGTCTGACAGCTTGTTGCGTTGATGTCATCCTCTGACTCAGGCCGTTACCACCGCCACCGTCACCCTGGACGCTTGGATGCATGACATCACCAAAAGACACATATCACTCTCCACTACTGCCTCTCTGCTTTTCTCTCTCTCTCTCTCTCTGAGTCATTTGCATACTCATCAGCTTTCCTGCAATGTAGGCTTCCACTTTGTCAGTTGTGGAGGACAAGGAGGAGATGAGCATGAAAGGACTTCATTAGTTTTCCAAAGAGACTCAGATAATGCAAGAGAAAATCGTAGGAGACATCTTGTTGGCTCATGTAATGTGTTCTCAGGAGGATTTTTGTTAATAAAGTATAAAGTATCACATTTCTAAAGTAGTTGATGGTGTTGATTGCAGGTAGCAGAATAACATCTATACAACTGGCCTTCATGAGAACATGAGAGTATAGAAGTTATAATTTTACGATCGTGACAACCAGGTAGAGGAAGGAACAGACTCATGGAACAGACTGATGGAACAGACTCACGGAACAGACTCACGGAACAGGCTGATGGAACAGGCTGATGGAACAGACTCATGGAACAGACTCATGGAACAGGCTGATGGAACAGACTCATGGAACAGGCTGATGGAACAGACTCATGGAACAGATTCATGAAACAGGCTGATGGAACAGACTCATGGAACAGGCTGATGGAACAGACTCATGGAACAGACTCAGGGAACAGATTCATGGAACAGATTCACGGAACAGGCTGATGGAACAGACTCATGGAACAGGCTGATGGAACAGACTCATGGAACATATTCATGGAACAGGCTGATGGAACAGACTGATGGAACAACAGGCTGATGGAACAGACTGATGGAACAGACTGATGGAACAGGCTCACAGGCTGATGGAACAGACTGATGGAACAGACTCATGGAACAGACTGATGGAACAGGCTGATGGAACAGACTCATGGAACAGACTCATGGAACAGACTCATGAAACAGGCTGATGGAACAGGCTGATGGAACAGATTCATGAAACAGGCTGATGGAACAGACTCATGGAACAGGCTCATGGAACAGACTCATGAAACAGGCTGATGGAACAGACTCATGGAACAGGCTGATGGAACAGACTCATGGAACAGGCTGATGGAACAGACTCATGAAACAGGCTGATGGAACAGGCTGATGGAACAGACTCATGGAACAGGCTGATGGAACAGACTCATGAAACAGGCTGATGGAACAGACTGATGGAACAGACTCATGGAACAGACTCATGGAACAGGCTGATGGAACAGACTCATGAAACAGGCTGATGGAACAGACTCATGGAACAGACTCATGGAACAGACTCATGAAACAGGCTGATGGAACAGACTGATGGAACACTCATGGAACAGGCTCATGAAACAGGCTGATGGAACAGACTCACGGAACAGACTCACGGAACAGGCTGATGGAA
The DNA here is from genome assembly GCF_029220125.1 of Pseudoliparis swirei. Lineage (NCBI taxonomy): Eukaryota > Metazoa > Chordata > Actinopteri > Perciformes > Liparidae > Pseudoliparis > Pseudoliparis swirei. The sequence continues at coordinate 12,692,065 of NC_079399.1, read as the reverse complement.
CAGACTCATGGAACAGGCTCATGGAACAGGCTCATGAAACAGGCTGATGGAACAGACTCATGGAACAGGCTGATGGAACAGACTCATGGAACAGACTCACGGAACATATTCATGGAACAGACTCACGGAACAGGCTGATGGAACAGGCTCATGGAACAGACTCATGGAACAGGCTGATGGAACAGGCTGATGGAACAGACTGATGGAACAGGCTCATGGAACAGGCTGATGGAACAGACTCATGGAACAGGCTCATGGAACAGGCTGATGGAACAGACTCACGGAACAGACTCATGAAACAGGCTGATGGAACAGATTCATGAAACAGGCTGATGGAACAGACTCATGGAACAGATTCATGAAACAGGCTGATGGAACAGACTCATGGAACATATTCATGGAACAGGCTGATGGAACAGACTGATGGAACAGGCTCATGGAACAGACTGATGGAACAGGCTGATGGAACAGGCTGATGGAACAGACTCATGAAACAGGCTCATGGAACAGACTGATGGAACAGGCTCATGAAACAGGCTGATGGAACAGACTCACGGAACAGACTCATGGAACAGGCTGATGGAACAGACTGATGGAACACTCATGGAACAGACTGATGGAACAGGCTCATGGAACACTCACGGAACAGGCTGATGGAAGACTCATGGAACAGGCTGATGGAACAGACTCATAGCTCAGCAGAGCACACGAAGAAAAGGAAGTTGGTTCATGAATGGCTTTAACCATATTATATATAATGACAATGTAAAGTTGTTATTACTACTATTAGGGCCCGATCACTGAATTATTCAGAGGACCTTTTTTCTTAAAGTGTTTGTTATTATTATTTAGATTTGTGGTCAGAACAATCAAAAGACTGTAGTTATAAAAGCTTTGAGGTGTCATCACACAACTATCACGACTTGACGGGGCGCCACGGAACATAGGACTCAATTGCGGAAATGAGGAAGTCAGAATTCAGGAAAAAGTAACATCTTTTACTGGGCAACATTTAAAAACGAACCGACAGACAAGAGGTCGACACAGACTAAATACAAAGGGGAATGAGGCACAGGTGGAAACAATGAGGGCGGGGTCTGCAATCACAGGAGGGCGGCACATAAGGAGGGAGGAGTCTGAAACGAGAGACAAGGTGAGTGACAGACAACACAACAGAAACAGAACAGTGAACACAGAACTACCCAGAGGGTCTGGGTGTAACAGTACGCCCCTCTCTATGACCGGCGCCTGACGGCCCAGGTTCGTCGGGGAACCTTAGGTGGAAGTCTCTGATGAGGTCTGGACACAAGATGTTGCTGGCCTTCTCCCAAGACCTCTCCTCTGGGCCATATCCCTCCCAGTCCACGAGGTATTGTCGACCACGGCCTCGGCACCGAACCGCCATGAGACGCTTGACAGTGTAGGCAGGGCCGCCATCGATGAGACGGGGTGGTGGTGGGGGTCCGGTGGCAGGAACCAACCGGCTCTCCTTGGCTGGCTTCAGACGAGCTACGTGAAACGTTGGGTGTAACCTCATGGGTCTCGGGAGCTTGAGCCTCATGGCTACAGGGTTGATCACTTTGGATATTGGGAAGGGGCCCACGTACCGAGGAGCCAGCTTGCGCGACTCCGCGTTGAGGGGGAGGTCCCGTGTGGACAGCCATACCTTCTCGCCGACGCGATAGTTAGGGGCCTGGGTCCGCCGTAGATCCACCGTCCTCTTGTACCGGGTTGAATTCTTGAGGAGGGTCCGGCGGGCTCGGTCCCAGGTGCGCCGGCAGCGGCGGACCATGGCCAGAGCGGAGGGACTCTAGACTCCTTCTCCAGAGCAGCAAACAGGGTGGCTGGTAGCCATAGGCGCACTGGAAGGGGAGAAACCAGTGGATGATGAGGGAAGAGTATTGTGCATACTCCACCCAAATTAGGTGTCTGCACCATGTACTGGGATTCTGGGACACCAGACAGCGAAGGCCTGTCTCTAACTCCTGATTCAATCGCTCCCTGACCATTGGATTGGGGTGGTACCCAGAAGACAGACTGACCGTGGCACCCAGGAGACTGCAGAACTCCTCCAGAATTTAGAAACAAACTGGGGCCCGGTCCGACACCACATCTGCAGGAAACCATGGAGACGGAAAACATGAGATAGCACCGCCTCCGCCGTCTCTTTGGCGGAGGGCAACTTTGGCAGGGGAATGAAGTGCACCATCTTAGAAAATCTGTCCACCACCGTGAGAACGGTGGTGTTACCCTCGGACAGGGGAAACCCAGTGACAAAGTCCAGAGAGATGTCCGACCAGGGCGATGTGGAACAGGTAGCGGGCGAGGAGGCCAGACGGAGGACTTGGGAACCTTGCTGCGCACACCTGACAGGCAGACACATACTCTCCTACCTCCCTCTCCATCGGGGCCACCAGAACCGCTGCTTGATGACGAACATAGTCCTCCGCACCCCGGGGTGACAGGAAACTCGAGACGAGTGTGCCCACTGGATGACCTGAGCTCGGAGGGACGAGGGTACAAACATCCTATTGGGGGGACAACCGTCGGGAACAGAAACATTTGCGACAGCCCGTCTAACCCTCTCCTCAATGTCCCACGTGACAGCCCCAACCAGACAGGACGGGGGCAGAATGTATGAGGGGGGGTTGGGAGGGGCACCAGGATCAAACAGCCGCGACAGGGAGTCAGGTTTCACATTCTTAGAACCTGGGCGGAAAGATAAAGAAAAGTTAAATCTACAAAGAATAGAGCCCACCTGGCCTGGCGAGGGTTCAGTCTTTTCGCAGGTACTCAAGGTTCTTATGATCTGTCCAGACAATGAATGGGTGCTCCGCCTCCAGCCAGTGCCGCCATTCCTCCAGAGCCACTTTGACGCGAAGTTCCCGGTCACCAATATCGTAATTCCTCTCTGCCGTGAAAGCTTCCGAGAGGGAAGGCACAGGGTGCAGTTTATTATCGTTCGTGGATCTCTGGGAAAGTATCGCCCAATACCCATATCTGAGGCATCCACCTCCACCACGAACTGCTGGCGGGAGTCTGGGAGGGTAAGCACCGGAGCAGTGGTGAATGCTCTCTTAAGCCGTTGGAAGGCAGCGTCAGCAGTGAGATTCCACTGAAACCTAGCGGCAGGAGAGGTTAGAACATGCAGGGGGGCTGCAACAGAGCTGAAGTTCCTAATGAACCTCCTATAGAAATTAGCAAACCCCAAAAACCGTTGGACCTCCTTGCGGTTGCTAGGAGTGGGCCAATCGGTGACTGCTTCGACCTTCCCCGGCTCCATCTTCACCTTGCCCTCCGACGCAATAAACCCCAGGAATGAAACGGTAGCGACGTGAAACTCACACTTCTCCGCCTTTACAAACAGTTGGTTGTCCAGGAGGCGTCGGAGGACCTGTCTGACATGACCCCGATGAGTCTCTTCATCGGGGGAGAAGATAAGAATATTGTCCAAATAAACAAAAATAGAGATGTTAAGTAGGTCCCGGAGAACATCGTTCGCCATGGCCTGGAAAACAGCTGGAGCATTGGTTAGTCCAAAGGGCATTACGAGATATTCGTAATGCCCACTAGGGGTGTTGAAAGCAGTCTTCCACTCGTCCCCCTCCCTAATTCTGACCAGATGATAGGCATTTCTTAAGTCGAGCTTGGTAAAGACCTTAGCACCTTGTAACAAATCAAATGCCGAAGAAATAAGTGGGAGGGGGTACCTGTTCTTGATGGTGATGTCATTCAGACCCCTGTAATCAATACAGGGGCGGAGAGTCTTATCCTTTTTGCTGACAAAAAAAAAACTTGCTCCCGCTGGAGATGAAGAAGGTCTGATCAGACCTGTAGCCAACGCGGAAGTCACATAATCCTTCATTGCCTGCGTCTCAGGCACGGACAAAGAATAGAGCCTTCCCCTGGGAGGAGAAGATCCCGGGAGCAGATCAATGGCGCAGTCATACTCCCGGTGGAAAGGTCCGGGTAATCGGGATCCAGCATAGGCGCTGGCTGGGACGTAGGCGAGGGTAAAGTCTGAGATGTTCTTGTGGGGAAGCATGTCTCAGAACACTCACTCCTCCATGCTATCACCCTCCCCGAAGCCCAGTCCATGTGAGGATTGTGTTGAGTAAGCCAGGGGTGGCCCAAAATGAGGGGGTGTTGCAGGGACTGGAACAAGTGAAAACAGATAGTCTCTGTGTGATGGTCTGGGAAGGCTAGCTGTACAGGAGATGAGCGATGAGTTATCCGATAGAGTAGACGCCCATCGAGGGCACTAGCTTCCAAAGGTCTGGCGAGGGGGTGGACCTCCAACCCTAGCTTGCAAGCCAATTCACTGTCCATTAGGTTAGCATCGGAACCGGAATCCACCAACACCTCCTGATTGAGAGAGGCGGTTGGAGAAATGATAGAAACACTTGGGAGTGACCGAGGGGGAACTACGGACAAGGTTGTACGGCTCACCAGTGTTGTCCCTCTCCCTGATGAGCCCGGTCTTTTACTGGACAGGAGGCAATGAGGTGGCCCCTCTGGCCACAATAGATACACCTGCCCTCTCGACGCCGACGCTGCCGTTCCTCGTGAGTCAAGGTGGTCCTCCCGATCTGCATGGGTTCTTCAGCGGAGAGGTGGGGAGCGGAGTTGCTGACAGAAGCAGCGAACCCAGGGGCTGGGCCAGTAGAGGGGTTGCGGGGAAATAGATCTTGGTCAAGGCGTGGACCGGATCTCCCGTGGAGAGAAGGAGGGGCAGGACCAGGGACTGGAAAACTAAAAGAGCGGCTAGGTCTCTCTCTCCTAAGCTCCCCAGCCTAACAGGCATCGAGACTCTCAGAGTCATCCCTCACAACTAGTTCCTCCCTCACTGGGTTATTTAGTCCCTTGAGAAAAACCCCCTGGAGAGATACATCAGACCACCCAGAACCCTGCGCTATAGTCCTAAACAGGGGCGTGTCTAGGGGGTGGCCAGGGGTGGCACGTGCTACCCCTGGAATCTGATTGGCCACCCCAGGTGCCACCCCATATGCTAAACTATGATTGGCTATCTGCCCACGGAGGCGGGAACGTTTGAATTGTGTGACTACCGAACTTTCATTTTCAACCGACAAGAAGACATCAAGAAGACATCAAGAGATTGCGGCTACTCGCTCCTGAAAGATGTGAGTAGCTAGAATTATTGATAACAGTTACACATAATGAGTCAGTGGTTTAAAAAGTTTGAACTGTAATAAGCTAAAACGTTTTTGATTTTCACGATATGTGGTGCAGGTCTGTCATCATCGCGACTGTCGACAGTGTCGACTGACTCAGCTTGCTGCCTAGCAAACCTGTCCAGGGATTCTTAGCTCCTGAAAGATGTGAGTAGACTTATTGATACACATGTGTGAATGGTTTAAAAGCTAAAACGTTTTCCCATCTTATTTTATTATTTCCTGACTCAGCTTACTAGCAAACCTGTCGTCATCATTGTTTGGTTATTGTCAACGATGCTAACGCTAACGCTAATGCTAACGCTAACGCTGATGCTAACGCTAGCTAACTTAACGTTACAGTATGTAAATCTGTCTTGTATCTCTTCTAACTTTGTAACATTAGACCTGAGTAAGTTTTGCATGTCACATTCATTCATGCATTCATAATTAGGCTAAATGTATTGTGCAAGATATAGTGACATGCATCATGACATGCGACTATTACAGTATGAAAAGAAATCAGAACATTCAGGGATTCTTCAAAAGAAAGAAATCCAAAACAACAGAGCAGGACAGAGCAGCAGAAGCCAGCAGTGCTAGTCAGTCTGAGGATGAGAGCCAGCTTGACTCTGCTAGGGATGTACAGCAGGAGCCTCCAGCTTCAGCTGTACACATGGGTATGTAAAATCCTGATACCACTTAGCCTACTTACAAAAAGGCTGATTTTATTATCATTCTGATGACAACGTATGTGTTTTTGTAGACTCAGACAAGGATACTGGTGATGAAGGCCCTTCATCTTCACTTGCACATCAGGGTATGTAATGTATGCATCTTTATAAAACTATCTGCTATGACTTGAGATGTTTCACTTTTGCTATACATAGTGGCTTATACTGAGATTCAGGGCAAAGCCCTATTTTTAACAATACAGGTGTGAAAAAGCTAAATATGACTAATTTGACATACAAATAAATTGATACAACTGTTAAAATCCCTATATTACTTCAGGTGTGTCAAGTCAGCCACTCTCTGACAATGACACTGACAACCATCCAGCAGTACCTGCAGGCCATGCAGTGACACGTGGGGATGGTGATGCAGCAGCCCTTGTGGCCCCACCTGGACCTCATGGTATGCCTTAATATTTCATATGAAATATATTGTACTTAATTCAATTCTTTCATCTGTACTAATGCCCCAATGAGCACTTCTGTCCCAACAAGTACATGACACTGATCCAATTCTCATGCTTTTGTCACTTTCAGATATTTCACAGTCAAGAGCAGCAGGTCCCTCTCAGCCTCGTTTAAAGGTTTTTCCAAGAACCCTCCAAGGTGAGAAGAGGAGGCGTTCAATCCAGTGTGGTTTAACCACAATTCCTGGCTTGAATACTCACAAAGCAAAGATTCAGCCTACTGTTACGCATGCAGACACTTCTCCCTGCCTGGCGTCAGAATCTGTTTTCTCCTCAGAATCAGGCTTTTCACACTGGGAAAAAGCAACGTACAAAGATGCTGGCTTTAAGTTGCATGAGAAATCTGAGTCTCACATTAATGCCATGTTTGCTTGGAATGAGCACAAGAGGCTATTGCTTACAGATTCTTCTATCTTAGATATGATTAACAAAGAGTACACAAAGAAAGTTGAAGAGAATCGCAGTTACATTAAAACAGTTGCAGATGTACTGCTTTTGACAGCAACACAGAATATAGCACAAAGAGGTCACCGTGAATCGGAAGAATATGACAACAAAGGGAATTTCTTAGGAATTCTAGAAATGATCGCTAAACACAATCCTATGGTAGCCCAAAAAATGAAGGGACAACGCAATGCAAAATACACAAGCAATACCATACAGAATGAAATTCTGCAGTGCTTAACAAGTATGGTGCGTGATGAGATTGTGAAGGAAGTGAAGGAGAGTGTGGTATTCTGTCATTGCTGATGAAACCAAAGATCTGAAAAAGAAGGAGCAGCTGTCATTAGTAGTTAGGTATTACTACAACGGGGCTGTGCATGAAAGCTTTCTTGATTTCCAACATGCCCAACATCTAGATGCTAAGGGGCTCAGCGAAATGATCATCCAGTGTTTAGAAAGATATGGCCTTCAGTACAAAGAAAATCTTGTTGGACAAGGTTATGATGGGGCCTCAGTGATGAGTGGCAAACACACAGGTGTGGCAGCCAGAATTAAGACAGAGGCTAAACATGTGTTTTATGTCCACTGTAATGCGCACTGTCTGAACCTGGTCTTAGTTGACACTGTGAAGTCAGTTCCAGAGGCTGATTGCTTCTTCTCACTGCTTGAGAAGCTCTATGTGTACATGTCAGGATCTTATGTGCACCAGAAATGGCTGGATGTTCAAAAGGAGATGTATGGGGGCCAGCCTAGGGAGTTACAAAAACTTAGTGACACAAGATGGGCATGTAGAGCATTGGCTTGCAGGAACTTCATGGATAGGTTCCCAGCTGTGTTGTGTGTCCTTCAAAATATAAGCGAAGAAAATCATAGAGACAGATCCACTGATGCTCGAGGTTTGCTTGCACAGATTGACCTCACATTCATATCCTCCTTGCAACCTTCCGAAAACTGTTCGGAAACACAAAGCTGCTTTCTGACCTGCTACAGTCACCCTCAGTTGATTTAGCTATGGCAGTAGACATGGTGGAGTCACTTCACGATACACTTCAGGAGTACAGGACTGAGACATTTTGTGATCAACTGTGGCATGACATAGTAGAGACAGCCAAACAGTGTAATATAGCTGTTGAGAATAGTGAGAAGAAGAGATCACAAAAAGTTAGCTCCAAACTTGGTGGGTCTTATGTGACATGTACTATAGGCCTGCGGAAGGGTAATGATGACAAAGACACATTCAGACAGAGACTACTCTACCCCATCCTTGACTCCATGATTGGTGAATTGGAAAGAAGGTTCTCAAAACCTAACTGTTTAATAATGAAGGGTTTACAGGCCCTAAACCCTAAAAGCAGTACATTCCTTCAAGACAACCAAGTATTTGGCTTGGGTGAAATGTATGGTTGTGATCAAGAAGATCTTACTCATGAGCTTCACCAGGCTAGGAGAATTTTGAAAAGGAAGGCTGAGAGTGGGGCAAGAGAGTTGGCAAGCATTCTAGACTTGACTGTGTTTTTAGAACCGTACCAAGAGGTGTTTCATGAGCTCTTCAGGCTGTGCAAAATAGCTGTAGCCCTTCCAGTCAGCAGTGCTGCCTGTGAGCGGAGCTTTTCTGCTCTAAAGCTAATTAAAAACCATTTGAGGACAACAATGGTAGATAGCAGGCTAAGCCATTTAGGTGTGCTAAGCATTGAGTCAAGAAGAGCTAAGGCATTGAACATGGATGACTTTATAAAACTGTTTGCAAGCCAACACAAGAACAGGAGAATTCAACTGTTTTAAATGTATCTGGGCTGTTTTTTTTGTTGGCACTTTACTTTATACTGTGACAGTTTTTAATTGTATTTATTTTATTGGCACTTTACTTTATACTGTGACCGTTTTCAATATTGTTGGCATTATTACTTTATTTTAAGTTTGTTGGCACTTACTCTGAGAATGTGCATTTTCTTTTGTATATACAGTACTGTACAAGTTGTTAAAGAATAAAGTATGGAAGTTTTATATTACATTTGTATGGTGTCACTCTGTTGAGATTGGTAGGTCTGTTTATCTTTTAAATTAAACTTTAAACACAGGAATGTAAGACACTATAAAGTAATTAAAGTAGATATGGATAGTAGAGACAAAAATGGTAAATTAATGCTATTCCGTGCCCCCCGCCCCGATGTGCACTCGTACTTCATGCCACCCCTACATAAGTCAGTTCCCCACTTGGGCCACCCCAGTCAAAAAGGTCTGGACACGCCACTGGTCCTAAAGTCAATAGAGTACTCAGCTACGCTGCGGGGTCCCTGTCGTAGTAAGAGCAGACGTGAGGCAATGTCTTTATAGCTAACAGGATGATCAAAAACCTTCCGCATCTCACTAGAGAAGAGTTGGAATGAGGAGTTGGCGGGAGACTGACTCTCCCATATGCTAGCAGCCCAAGCTAATGCTCTCCCAGTGAGTGAACCCATAATAAAGGCAATCTTAGCTCTATCAGACAAATACCTAGATGGTTGCTGGTCAAAGACTAAGGAGCACTGCATGAGGAAAGATCTGCATGTATCCAGATCTCCAGCATACCACTCTGGAGCAGGGACGTGTGGCTCCCGGGAGCCAACGGAGGGCTGGGTAGGAGGCAGAGGAGAAGTCGAGGCTTCTGGGGCCGAAGAGAAGTGCTGTGTTGCCATCTGGTGGAGCTGCTGTCCAAGTTGGTCGACGTTAGCCGTGAGGGTCTGGAGGGAATCCATCATGCTCTTGATCTTGTGGTCGTGACCACCCACGAGGATACCTTGAGAGGCGATAGCCTGACGGAGATGATCAGAGTCCGCTGAATCCATATTTGGTCGGTTCGTACTATCACGACTTGACGGGGCGCCACGGAACGTAGGACTCAATTGCGGAAATGAGGAAGTCAGAATTCAGGGAAAAAGTAACATCTTTTACTGGGCAACATTTAGAGACGAACCGACACAGACAAGAGGTCGACACAGACTAAATACAAAGGGGAATGAGGCACAGGTGGAAACAATGAGGGCGGGGTCTGCAATCACAGGAGGGCGGCACATAAGGAGGGAGGAGTCTGAAACGAGAGACAAGGTGAGTGACAGACAACACAACAGAAACAGAACAGTGAACACAGAACTACCCAGAGGGTCTGGGTGTAACAACAACGTCTGTGTGGTGTGGCGAAAAGAAAAGAAAGTCACCTGCACCCCCCCTCCCCAAACCCCTGTTGTCACCTTTTTCGCCCCTCATGAGTTTGCAGGTATGCATCCTGTTCATCACTTTCTGTTTGCATAACAGCATGTATATCTAGTCCAACACCATCATATAATTTGGCCAAATGAGCCCACAGTTTTATTTAGGCTTGTATGACGAGATCATTTTCACACAATCTGCAAGTGCAACTATTCTTCATAACTGGTCCAGCGTATGTAAGGCAACTGTAATGATATCTATTTAACAGTGTTGATAAAAGGAGGACATTCCACTGCATGCTAATTCATTTCCCCACGTAGCAGGAGCACCAACAAGCTTTAAAATGTTTCTCCTTTGGGATACAATGCAACATGTATTATTCATTTTACAATGACACGCATTCCATGGTGGAATAAGCTTTTGGAAACTACCATATCTAAAAATATTGGATGGTTTTAGCTCAGGTTTACAAACTTTACCTTTGTAAAAGTCTCAGTAAATAAAAAATAAACTCAGATGTAGGTGTCCACCATAGATATGGTAAATGATCTGCCTTCAGTTGCCAGTGCAAAAGTTAAATATTTGTTTACTATTCTCTGAATAACTGAACACATCTATAATTCAATACTCGATTCACGAGAGGTTTTGCTATTCCATACACCTGGTGTCTGGTACTTTTTTCCTTGCAAAAGCATCCACTGTCATACAGGAAGTGAAGTGTTTTACATTTCTGACAGCTGCAACAGCTTGTGTAGAATAATGTGGGGAAGCTGAGGAGTTTGCATGAGCAGTATTAGCAACTGAGCCTGGGGAGACAAAGGGACACTAACTCATATTTGAAAATATTCTTATAATAAAAGACAACCAATGCCATAGTTTCTCATTTTATCAAAGCTTATAACTGTGTCCTGTAATTCCTGACTTGCTTTACATGATACTCATTACCATAGAGTATTATTATTGCAGATACAGTCCAGAGTGTGGAGGCAGCTGCCAGCAGAGGCTAACCCTCAGCCCCCTGTGGGACAGCCAGGCAGAGCTAAAGGGCCCTGGCTCCCACAGCCACGCAGCAGGTGACCCCCTGTCCTAGAAACAGTTGCTGTTTAGACGTGATTAGCAACCATCGCAGAGAGAGTCATTGTTATTTATATTGGGTCATTCCTGTGTTTGTTTCAAAGGTTAAGGGCAGCAGATTTATTCCTGATGACTTGCTCTACTCGAGGGTCACGGTGGAGAAGTTTGGTTTACAACCTGAGAAGACGTTTCATAAACAGACACTGATGGGTATAAATATCAGAAGACATCATCTAATGCCCTCAGTCGTGTAAATCCATCCATGTGTATGATATGCTTCCATTCTGGGATAAGGTCAGAATTAAATTGGGCTCCCACTGCAGGGAGAATGACAATATTTGCTATTTTCGAGATCATTATCTCAGATTTCATCAGAGCATGAGGTAAACCAAAAATTGCAAGAGCACATAATGTCACTGTACGAACATATCAAGCACGACCAAGGTTAGTGACGCTTCATCGGCGACTTTATGCACTATAACCGGGAGTGTATACGTGAGCAAGGGAGAGCAAATGTTTAAATTTTTTGATCGCTAACTAAACAATATTTGGTTGTTGCTAAGTGACCGTGAGGATGATTCAACCTTCCTCCGGCAACGGGACATGCCAACTTGAATGAATAATACTGAGCAGACTGGCCCAACTCAGAAGAAAATAGGGTTGTTATGAGCTCAGTGATGCAGCTGTTATTGTTAGGTGTAAACTATACTTCTCCCGGTAATCTGTCACAGACACTGGCCTCCTCGCACAGAGTCATTGTTCTTTTGGAAGATTTTGTGGGGTTTTATTTTCATTGCCTACAATCCTCAGCTAATTTCAGTAGTGCTAAGACTTCAGTTGGAACTTCCCTAATGTTTGTGATTTGGTTTTGGTTTCACCAGATGAAATGTTACGAAATGCTTTGATAAGAATGTTTCTTTTTTAACATATTGATATTGTAATACTTTGTTGGTTTATCTTTTTTATTAGTTTTTCTGGGTTTTTACACAGCTATTGGTTTGGTTTAAAGCTTTGTTTTTATTGTTTACAGGATGCAAACTGTTACATAATGTCATCATCTATTTTGAAAGGATTTGAAATGTCAGTGGAAATGTATCCTTGAAATATGTCAATTGAAGAGGGAGTTAAAATAGTTGAAATTCTGAAACACTCAATACCAACTTTCCTTATAAAATAGGTTGCATTATTTGTCAGACTTGTATCTCTTCTATAATGCTATGTAAATATAATTGAACTATTTCTACTTTGTAAATATAATTGAACTGTTTGATTATACAGTTCAGTATAATTAAACTGTATATTGAATTGAAATTATCTCCCTGGCTTTAAACAAAGATGTACAAGTTGTTCTGACATATTTGAGCACCGAATTTAATGTCACACAGTATGTTGTAGTGGTGGTGACTAAAAACTACGTATGTCTGAGATGAAATTTGATATGTGTTTGCCAGTTTATATGATTATATGAATGTTTCCAACATATAAACTGGCAAACATATCAGATTTTCAGATAATTTTAGGAAGTTTTATCAACATGTTTTTTACGCTGAAAGAACTTCCAAAACTGTATCGAGGAGAAAAAAAAAGAAAAGAAAAAAAGACATGCCGTCACGGTGTTAGAATTTCAGAAAGAGGCACTAATGCATCGACAGACTGGGTTGAAGATTTTTTAATTATTAGAATTTATTTTTGGGGGGGGGAGCCGTTAGACATTTATTTTACGAGGACAGCCTGAGCATTAATGATGAACAGAATGCATATTTGGAAAGCTGTTTCCCCACGGTTAAGGTCTTGCTCAGTTAATTAAATTTCCAAATTAAGCTAATGAAAACGAGTAAGAATGGGAGGAAGAGCCGCCCAGTAAGTTTCAAGAGGTTAGACACGTTGTGTGTGTTGTATTGTGCGACAGACAACACACAACGGACTCGTAGCTGACGAATATGCAAAAAGTAAAGGGGCATCGGTCGACAGGCTGTTGAATATTTGGCAGTGTCCTTTTTTGCATTTGCTGGACACGTTGCTTTTCAAGCTGTTGAGTCGGCAGTAGTCCCATCTGTGCCGTTCCCTCTTAGAAACAATCAGTAGCAACATTTGTCCATTTCTTAAACCCTCACCCTTGAAAAAGAAATGAAAATAATGGCCAGATGGGAGGAAATACTGTCTGCGAGGGGGCAGTCCTTTGCACATTAAAAACTAAAAACAGTAATTAGTAAATGAGCTATTTTGTAAGTCAAACACAGTCTCCGGGGTCTTTTGTAAATGTAAGACAATTACTTTCCACGGTTACATAAGGTTGAGATCTTCTTGCACGGTTTTAAACGTGACATTGAGAGTCTGCACCTTGCTGGAGACAGGAAGTGGTTTGGGTCTTTCATCTGGGCCAGAACATGATCAGTCATAATTTCCATGCTGAACAAAAAAAAAGAAAAGAGAAAACCACTTGACTGTTTTACATCAATTGTTGACATTATCTCAGATCATGTGTGTGATCTCTAAATAGATACACAAAGCCTCACTCTGTCATGTTTTCCATGGGCTGACATTTATGAAGGAAGATAGTCGGCTCAATCCGGTTTAAGATCTCGCAAAAAGGGAGAAAAAGGTTGTAAAACGAGTTTTATCATCCTGTTGAGCCTTCAAAATGAAATAGAAAAGGCTTATAGCATCCGTAACATTTTCTCCAGCAGTAATCGTTTTAACATCCACCTGCTCCCAGTTTTTAGTGACAACAAAATGAAGAGATCGCTGGCACTAATTTAATTCTGTCAACCTTCAATTTTTAAAGCAACATAAAAAAGGAAATGAGCATCAAATATTGAAAAGGGGTATGTTGTTTTTGTCTACTCTGAAATGTATTGACAGCTCATTGAACAAAGTACCTCCCTGACATTTGAAGGGAGAACAAATCAAAGTATATGTCCGATATTGTGCCGAGCTAATAATAAAATGATAACGAAGAAATATTAAAAATATTTAGCCATACGTTTTAAAGCATGTCGTCTAAACAGCACCAATATAAGCAACCTGTCTCTTAGAAATGACATCTTTATACCAGTATACCCGTTCAATGTTAGTTAGCTAGTTGGCAGTTTTGTTCTTTTACGTTTAATCGTCTGCGGTCTGCGTTAGAAACTGGTTATTTGTAACAGAGGCTGTGAAAGTAGGCCACTTCAGTGTGTTAGGGTAGCCCCGCCTACCCTCTCTGATAGACCAACACCTGATGGATGCCTCACTAACTGTGAGCAGCTTTTATCAGCGGGTCATTGGATCAACCTCAACTGTGTTCTCCCCCAAAACCTTGGCTAAACACTTAGCTTGCTCTCCAACAATGTAGCTCTTCCTACTCTAATGTTGCCAATGAACACAAATCAGGCGAAATTTATCTCAAGACTTATTTAGAAAAGCAAATTAGTTTATCAATGTAGTTCCTAGTAAACGGGGTTGCCATATGACTGTTTTGGTTCAGAATCTTTCATCCACAGTTTAATTAGAACTGAGTGCTTCTAGGAACCAGCATGGCTTCCAGGTAACCAGTTAGCATCTGAATTGTTCCTGATCAACATCATTAACATGATGTCATGATAACCCTGAACTCCTGCACCATCAAATCCGTGAACATGATTTGATGGTGCAGACTTGTTTATTGGTGATCAATCTCATCTTCTTGTCTGCCATTCATTCACTCTGAACTGAAAAGAGCCTCTTAACAGCCTGAGAGAATATTATGTCGTCAGCTTGACAAACATTTGTCCAAATGAAACCAGCCACACAGGCAGAACGTGTTGAATTTGCATAACTGCTCAGGTTCTGTTGCATCCAATGTTTGAACTCCCAACAGATCTCTTTTGCGTCACATCTTCAAAGACTCTTCACCAACTCACATTTCTACCATTACTACTGTGTAACAATATCTAAAATATTATATGTATACGTTATTGGGTTTTTATTAAAATTGTAGTATATATTGTAGGAGAGTAGGACAATGCTTACAAACCCTGGGTGCTGCATTCAAAATACTTCTTCAGTAATAGTAATTATTAGTTAAATCAAAAGTATAAAAAGTCAAAGCAATTTGTCAGCAAGTTGTCTCCCTGTGTGTATTATTATATATGGCATTTTAAGATATAAGTTAGAACTGATGCATCAATTTCTAAGCAGCATCTTACTGTTATTGAGGTTGTATTTGTAACTAATCCAGTTGTTCTCAACCTATGAGATGATTAATGGGAAAGGAAGAAGACAGAAATAGTTTGGATACTTTGCTTTTTTTCTTCACCTCTTTGGGCTTAATTATTAACAATGGATTACATTTTTAAACTGGTTATATGTTTTGTTTGTAATATCTTCTGCTGAAAAGTAACTAGTAACTACACCTGTCAGATAATGAATAGTGGCGTAAATGGTACAACACTCTGAAATATAGCAGGATATAAGTATAAAGTAAAGAGGAAATAGTCAAGGAGAATCACCTTAACATTTAAATGAAGGGACCATGCCGCTCACTCCTCCCTTCATATTGCAGCTGTAACAAAGCTCTCACTCAGAGGCCACTCAGAGGCCACCCTTCCCATAATAACTCTACCTTCGGGGCCACGGAAGTCAGATGGTGGCCGGCGGTATTACGATTTTGCACTCGGCGGCTCATGTAACTGCAGTTTTACAAATGTGTTGGAGAACTACGGTGTGAAAAGGCTCTCTTAAGGTCAATGTTTGGTTTGTCCATTCTAGGCTACTGTAGAAACATGGCGGTGCAACATGGCATACTTTGTGAAGAAGGCCTGCTCCCAATGTAGATATACATGGATCATTCTAAGCTGACGTAAAACACACATTATTCTTAGTTTCAGATGATTATATGCTGTTGAAAATATACTTAGGAATATTATACCCCATTTCTGCTAATAGAAGCACCCAAAATCCCTACACACGAGTCCTTTAAGAACATTATGTGAGTGAATGTGATTACTTTCTATTGTACAAAGGAACATTATCTTTAAAATCAGCAAATTTGGACATAGAAGATAGATATGAAGTTCTGTTTTTCATGTTGATTGTTGCTGTTTACAGGCCAATATCTTTAAAGAATCGTACGCTCATTGTGTTAATAAAATAAATAAACAATGAACACACAGAAAAAGACTCAAACATTTGAGTCTCCTCTGGAGGCAGGGGATCCTTGTTCATTTACCCTTCATCACAAGTGAAACAGGAGTCCAATCTGAATAGGCTATGATCAGCTGTGTCCGTTTAAAAATAACTGTATAGAGGGCTAATAATAGAGGCAGTAATACATGCCCTGCATTGTTTCAGTTTGCCAAAGAGGATAAATAGAGAGCTCTGATTATATTTGGGGTTTGATGCCAGCAAGACCCTTTCACTGCAACATGGGTCCTCCTGTCATATGGGACTGTACAGCCAGCTAGTTTGGCAGTTGCTGAATGGCTCCTCAGCCAAAGACACCGTCAGTATTAATTACGACCAATAACCTTACCTCTCTATCTCAGATACAGGTCTCTTTTGGTGTCTTACACATGCAAGATCGTAATTTTTTTCTAACAGTTACAGTCACAGCAGGGTTCTCTTTAAAATAACCATTATGTATCCTTAGAGCTTTAAAAAGAAAGGTACATTTATGTTTTTAAGTGAAAAAAAAGAGTATGTGAGGAAATGAAGCAGCAAACTTCTAATCTGTCAGACGTGTGACTCACGGCTGCCTGAAATGTCTTAGCCTATGTCCTTAAAGTTCTGTTATTTTAACCGAGAATAGAGTGTTGCAGGGATAATGTCTTTTTGTAGACCAACCCCGGAAGTTACCATTGCACTTGTCCCCTCGACAAACAGCAAATGTCTGCGGACACATTTTACATCATAAAACAAAACATTACAATGTTGTGTTAACACTACAAACAGTATCTAACAAAACAAGTGCAAGTAAAACCTTCCCTAAATAGATGCATATCATCTATATCCAGATCATGTGTGTGCACTGTTCGTGAATGAAGTGTAATTTTAACCTGAGTAAAACTAGAAAGACAAAGCAATATGAGAAGTGCAGCTGACGGAATTTGAACATGTAGAAGCGGTTTGTTTGTTTATAAAGGTGCAGATGTCGTCAAGCAAGCTCCACAGGCCTGCAGATGATTCATTTGAAAGAGGGAGGAAATATACAGGGAATGAACAGACAAAGAACATGGCGATAGTTAATTTTAAAGACCTATTGGAAACAGGTGTTAGATTTTGTTTTAATTTCATTAAATGTAGTTGATGTTACCTCTTCCATGTAAGTCACAGTTTTGGCCTGAATGTTTGCCTATTTCTTTAACTATCATTTGGCAGGATATCTAACATGATGATATTTAGCTCACTGAGGAACAATGGATTGTTTTTTTATTACTAATAGCAGTAACAATAGTCCCACGTAAACTATGACTGTGCCAGGGAGCTATCATGTTCAATACAGGACCCTGCGGGTTAGTTCTCATAATTACACATGTGTGTTTCTTGTCACATCTGAAAATGTCTTCAGTGTCACGTGATGTATGTGACGCATCATTGAAAACATCATTTGCATATCAAATGGGCTTTTACTTTAATTTCATCTGCCACTTCTGCACCCATCGATTATATTATTCTATTATATTCTTATAATAGAGCTCCATTTTGCTGTACGGTGAGCGTTTCGAGCAGCACGTGAAGGCACCGTGTCTTCTTCCGCGAGCCTCCAGGAGAGACTTTTGATTGGCTGCCGGTGACATCATCCCCGCTCGTTCGTGGGACCGAAGGCAGTTCAAGCGACATCCCCCTCCTCTCCACCCAGCCACAGAGGCAGACATCTCGGCCAAATCCCGCCCACCGCAGGGCGGGACCTCACTGTAAAAAAAGGATCAGATTTAATATTAATGAAGCCGCGCATTGGCGCACACTCGCGTCAATCCCGCTGCGCAACTTCTGTAGGCTGGTAGACTTCCTTCAATATTATTTCTGGGGAGCAGGGTAAAAGTACTAAAAAAATGTTGCCGATCCACAACTCTGGGACGGACTGAATGGAGGCAACGTTGTCACCGAGCGGAGATCATAAATCCGTCTACAGTGCACCGCGACACACACCGGGTAAGCTGCAATACAAGTTCTGGAATGAGTGTAAAAGGCACAAGTTGTTTTTGAAATGCACTGTCATAGATATTTCCTTCTATTATTAATGAACAGGAATACCAAATGACTGCTACCATTTTGAGTAGATTAGTAGTTTATTTGTTGATATGTATTCTATATTGTTATTTTTTATGATATGAATTAAGTGTTTTATTCCAGCTGTTTCATTTATTATATTGCACCACTGCGTCAAAGTAACAATCCCCACCTTGAAATGCAACCATTTGATTTTATTTTGTAATTTGTTTTTTAATGTATAGCCTACAGCGCTGTGAAATTACATTTCCTCCATACAGTGTTCGGCTCATGTGATCAGCTCGTCTCCTCCCGAAAGCCGTATCTCATTCTCGTCACGTTCTCATGCTGGTTTCTTCAATGAATGTGTCCATGAATGACATCTGCTTGGGCTCAACCTGCACAGTACTAAAAGGACGGCAATGGCTGGGACAGGCAGTGCTGGGCGGGTTGTCTTTACATAATATGCCGGGTTGACATGGTTTTAAAATGCTCAGGCTGACGATCAAAAGGAATTGCCTCCCCTCTTCTTTTTTTAATTATTTTTTTTACTCCGACTTTTCCAGTTGGGGGAGAGACCCGACTGCGGCGCAGCGTTGATGCAGTATTTTCTCTTTTTCTCTTTTTTTCCCTCTCTTGTTATAAAAGCTTTGGATCAGACAGAGCAGAGTTGGGATGAAATATTCAACATCACACACGCACGCACACGCGCGCGCGCACACACACGCACACAGTACAGTATCTGGAGTGGAGGATGATTCATATTACTTACACTCCAAGTGATTCAGTTACACAAGACTCTGTAATGATTTCACTGTTTATTATTAGTGGCCGGTCTTTCACGCCTACATTTTCCCACCAAGTTGGGTGTTGCCCGCAGGTGTTGACACTCCTAATGTTTGACTTTGGTGGCCATTTCTTCTAGTTTGCATGTTGATCAATAAGCCAGGAGGCTGCTCTTTGGGCCTTCTCCTCCTTCATTCACAGCTCTGATCTGAATCAGTGACGCAGAATACATTGACCCTGGTCTTCTCAAATATTCCCATCCTCGCCTCATATTGTCCCATATCTGTGCCCACAGAGCGGCTTGTTGACTTCTCCGTAACCGTCCAGCCCTCGGCGTCCCCATGCCTCCATCTCCTCTTGACGACAGAATTG
The DNA here is from genome assembly GCF_029220125.1 of Pseudoliparis swirei. NCBI lineage: Eukaryota > Metazoa > Chordata > Actinopteri > Perciformes > Liparidae > Pseudoliparis > Pseudoliparis swirei. The sequence continues at coordinate 12,672,664 of NC_079399.1, read as the reverse complement.
TGGTGGCGCTGCCAAGGCCGATCCGACCTCAGGAACTCCAACTGTGCCTGGACACCAGCTACCTGGACTCCATCACCACCAGCAGCAGCAGCAGCAACAACACCATCATCAGCACCACTGTGGTGAAGATCCGGGCGACGGCCAATCTTGTAACGTATATGCCCTCATCCAAGGGCTCCACGCGCTCATTGTCGTGTGGATGCAGCAGTGCCAGCTGCTGCTCAGTGACTACCTATGAGAAGGACAACCAGAGCATCAACCACAGCCAGGTGAGTGCAAGCAGCCCTAACCTCAGCTATGCCGGGCCTCCCACCTCTATGGTCAGCAACCACGAAGCATCAAGCACCCCCAGTCTCGCCCCGGGCACCCCGAAGGCCCTGTCATGCGTGAGGGTCATCCACCCCAACGAGCTGGCCAAACGGATGACCTGCTGCCCCATGGGACACCGGCCCGTGTCATCATGCAACCATTTGATTTTATTTTGTAATTTGTTTTTGCTGGTTTCTTCAATTGACATGGTTTTAAAATGCTCAGGCTGACGATCAAGTTGATGCAGTATTTAAGTGATTCAGTTACACAAGACTCTGTAATGATTTCACTGTTAGTTTGCATGTTGATCAATAAGCCAGGAGGCTGCTCTTTGGGCCTTCTCCTCCTTCATTCACAGCTCTGATCTGATCCGACCTCAGGAACTCCAACTGTGCCTGGACACCAGCTACCTGACTCCATCACCACCAGCAGCAGCAGCAGCAACAACACCATCATCAGCACCACTGTGGTGAAGATCCAAGGCCCTGTCATGCGTGAGGGTCATCCACCCCAACGAGCTGGCCAAACGGATGACCTGCTGCCCCATGGGACACCCCGTGGGGCCCGTGCCGGTCATCATCGACTGCCGGCCCTTCATGGAGTACAACAAGAGCCACATCCGGGGGGCCGTGCACATCAACTGCTCCGACAAGATCAGCCGGCGGCGGCTGCAGCAGGGCAAGATCACTGTGCTGGACCTCATCTCCTGCCGCCAGGGCAAGGACTCTTATAAGGGCATCTTCTCCAAAGAGATCGTGGTTTACGATGAGAGCACCATGGACCCCAACCGGCTGACGTTCTCCCAGCCACTGCATGTGGTCCTGGAGTCACTGAGGAGGGAGGGCAAGGACCCCATCATCCTCAAAGGTAACACCAAAGTAGGTTTATAAATAATGCTGATTTGCTGAAAAAGGGGAGAGAAACCACAGTTTCAAGGGCTTTAGTTTGTCTCTGGAGGAAGTAAATCAGTTGAGACATCTGAAAAGAAAGTATGGTTTAGAAGTGGGAGGTTATTGGCTGAATAAACTGGATATGAAACTATTGTGGTGGAAAAACAATGTATTGTGTAAAGCCTGTTGATCACTTAACCTTTATTGTTTTGGTCACTGAGCACTACCTGTACACAAACTGGTTTTACTTGTATCACCATGTGAGCTTTGGTCTGAAACATTTCACTGGTTAGTTACCACACGCAACAGCTTTGCACGTATAATCAAGCCCGAGGGCGCTCAATCTAAATCCCTCATACGTAAACATATGCACAATCTCTTCGCCAGCTTTCGATATGGCACTAATTAAGCATTTAGCAGGAAGTTAGAGCAGCTGTTTAGTAAATAAAGCAGCCTATTGAGATGGCAGACCCTGGATTGCTGCCATTTTTTCTATCTTTAGTGTGTGTGTGTTTGAAGCAGGAGCAGTGTGTTGTGTTGAGTGTTTTCTGAATGCCTCCCAGTCAACATCTTGTCAGGTCCTTGTGACGGGGTGAGGCTCAGGCGCAGAGAGACAGGCTGGACGCAATATAAATAACAAAAAGCACTCTTTAATGAGGCAAAACTGCTGCAAAATAAACAAGGTCCAAAAGGGGCAGGCAGAGGATCATCGGTCAGGGCAGGCAGGCAGGCAGGAGGCAGGATCAGGATCAGGAACACGGCCAGGACGACGGGAAAAGGACACGGAACCATAGACGACAATCCGACAGCAGACAAGGGAAAGACTGACACAATATATAGGGCGGGAAACAGGTGTACGACATCAGACAGTAACGAGACAAGAGTGGCTGAGGGCAGGTGCAGGGAATTAAACAATTAAGACAGAGGAGACACGGAACACAGGAGACACGGAACACAGGAGAAACAGAACCGGGTGTTACACGTCTAGCCGTGAGATCACAGCACCTTGATCTCTCTTCTTGTCTCCGTCCTCTCGTCCTCCTGTGCACTTTGATGGACGAGGCTCCTCTCCGGTCTCTCATCCTGCATCGGTGTGTGTGTGTGAAGGAGGAACAGGCAGACTGTCTCAGTCTTTCTTCCCGTGGTTTGCAAAATGCAAGACCTCCTCTTTCAATTGGCTCAACTTGACTTTTATCTATATCAAAAGTCCCTTTTCAGATCCGGAATGACCTCCTACATCACAGGTCTGATAAACAAATACTTTGGATGTATCAATCAATGGTGACAATTTTACCAAATCATAAAAACAAAACCATCCCCGAGCGGAACATATTTGCAATGCTTAAATGAATACTTCTAATACTACTGAGGTGATTCATTCTTCATTTACGTATGAGGATTCCTTGTCAAGGGGAAGTGGGCAGGGCATTGTTATTACAAGCAGTATTAATAGTGACATATTTGGACCATGCCTGTAGAAATGCAATTAAACAATTTACTTCTGTATTTGCTCAGTTACCAGCATGTCGTAGTCCTTGAATGATTGCAATACGTTTGTTGCGTGATACTCTGCGACACTGGAAACACAAAAAAATTGCATCTCTGCCCACTGGAGCCAAGAGCAATATCAACTTTAATTTAATCCGTCAGAAATGCCATAAACAACATGTCGACACGGTCAGCTGAGTTGGACCTGAAAAAAAAGACTGTAGTTCGGTTTGAAAATAGGAAGTTCACTGTTTGTTGATGCAATCCATAAGATGTTGGCTTCCAAATATCACAGCAGCAGCAAACTAAAATGTTTCATAGTTTGGCGGGTAGTTTAGTTCATTGGATGGTTTTATCGTTTAACATTTAATGTTTTTCCTCTCTCACTGTTTTCGATCAACCTAATTTTCTGGGTAAAAGCTCTGGTAAACACACTGCACCCCAAGGGACAGACAGAAGTAGCGACTAGCTGGTGAACGTAGGGAGTATTCAGCAGCTAAAGAGCCAGATGTTTCTCTCAGGAGTTGGTTGAGACCAAAACAGAGATAGGATATACTGAATACAAATGTATACTAATGTTATTCTGTTTCTGAGAAACCGTTTATCAACACAACAACACATTTAGGTAATAAAATGGAAATGTTTCTGAACAAAAGTGCGCAAAAACATTTAAGATTTTGTAAAGATTTTTTTTCTATTTAACCACTAAGATGAAGTCTGTTCATATCAAGTCAGAAATTCTAATTGTTCATTTATTTGTGGCATTCTGAACACCATGTGTAGTAAATATGTTGTGTTGTTCGAAAGGTTTTCTGAGAGATTGTGGAGTTTTTAAACACCGATAAAATGGTCTTTATAAATACAGTTGTGTGAAGAAAAAACATCAATATCTGTCGAAATTCCCCCTATTATTATCAAAACCTCAAATTCTTGTTGACTTTGTTGTCAGAGGGCCTGTATAGACTTCCCTTTCTTATATTTACCACAGAGTACGTACTACCACGACATCCCATGACAACGAGCGCTGTTCCACTACCAGCAGAACATCAGGTTGATGTCTTTGTTCATGTTAACAATGGCTGTTTTATGGTGAACCCACCTGTCTGGTCACCAGGGGGGAAGTTGTGAGATGACCTCAACGTGAACAATACATGAACCGATACTCTGTTTGTCTCACACTTTCACCCCTCCCCACAACTCTTGTGCTGAAGTGAAACTTTGGCCCATGGCATCACTAGCAACAGGTGCAAACCAGTTATCAGGAGAGTTGAAGATGTCAAGTGAGAAGTATATTAAACATTTATTATGCCCGTTTACCGGCAGATTAACGAGGGGGATTTCTTGTGTGATTTAGCAAGTGGAGACCGTTAAAGTCGTTATTTGGGCCGCTCATCTCCTTTTTTAAATGAGTTGTTGCAAATGAAAACACTGCAGATTCCTTGATATTGATTTATTATCCAAATGGAGACATGCAAATTACAACCAAATGTAAATGTGGAGGTTTCGACCACGTTAACGGCAGTTGCTTTTATCAGGCGTGTATGCAAAGCTTGATTCTCCTATTCAATTGTAACGTGTGCCACGTGGTGCATGTATTGTTAGCATGGAGGGCTCCAGTGGGAATGATCCATGGCAAGAAGACCAACAAGATCCAATTTGCAATCAGAAAAAAAAAAAAAAAAAGCAAATATGAAATTGACTTTTGGCAGTTTTATTTATGTATGAGCTAAATAATTTGACCTCCTGCATGCCCTGTCTACCAAACACAAAGCGTAACACTGCACCTTGAGCATATGTCACAATCTTTCTGTTGGTGTTCACAGGAGGCCTGAGCTGCTTCAGGCAGAGCCATGAGAACCTGTGTGAACACTCGCTGCACCTTCACGAGGACCCCGGTGCTGCTGCTGGCCGGACCGGCCCTCTACCTCACTCCCTGCCCTCCACGCCGGACATAGAGAACGCGGAGATGACACCAATCCTGCCCTTCCTCTATCTGGGGAACGAGCACGACGCTCAGGACATCCACCTGCTGCAGCGCTTCAACATCGGCTACATCCTAAACGTGACCACCCACCTGCCGCTCTTCCACTACGACACGGGATGCTTCGTCTACAAGCGCCTGCCCGCCACGGACAGCAACAAGCAGAACCTGCGGCAGTACTTTGAGGAGGCGTTTGAATTCATCGGTATGAAAACCTCCACTGTTTTCACTGCAGAAGTGTAAGCTAACACACGTGTCTTGTGACTTTCAAGACGATGTCAAGTCTACTCGAGAGCGTTCAGCAATTAAAACAAAGAATAATTTAGAGTTTAGTTTCAATCGATTTTGTCGGCTTGAAGCAGAGTTCTTTTAACAAGGCAATAATGAGACCAGGGGTCACTGGTTAAAAACTGCCTGTTGCAAACTTCCTAAATGTAACGTAGGCCTACATTGTTGTTGTATATGTTTCTCTGTCTGGGTGCTTCCTGGGTGCTTTTGGCCAATACATGCTGGCAGTCTGCTGTGAAGCTAAATAGAAATGAGTATGAAATGGATAGATACATTGTTCTACTTCTTCCCTTAAGGAGAGTTTTTTTGGGTGTAATTTTGCAAAAGATACTGTGCTTAAATGTTAAAAGTATATATCAGAATCTAAACTCCAGTTTTAGATTGTATTGTTTAGGAAAAGCTATTCCCCCAAATCTGGCCAAATTATAATTTTAATGAAGAACTATCTGATCGCAGAATAGGTGTGAAACTGAGCACTAAGTTATCAATACTATACATGCTACAGATTAATTTCAGTTGGTACCAAAATAATACTGAGGTTCAAAAACCAGATCGAGACTGACTGCTGCTCACAAAGGAAATGTTGTGGATATCTTGCCAAATGTGATATCTAAACTTCCCCCGATGGAACAAAGCATTTACTCAACTATGCTCTAATTGTTTCAATGTTCCTCTCTGCAGAGGAAGCCCATCAAGCAGGTTTGGGCCTCCTGATCCACTGCCAGGCAGGCGTGTCTCGTTCAGCCACCATCGTGATAGCCTATCTGATGAAGCACACCTGGATGACCATGACAGACGCCTACAAGTTTGTCAAAACCAGAAGGCCCATCATCTCCCCGAACCTCAACTTTATGGGCCAGCTGCTGGAGTTCGAGGAGGACCTCAACAATGGAATAACGCCACGAATCCTCACACCAAAGCTGATTGGTGTAGAAACTGTTGTCTAACCGAACCCTCTGGACTCGACGCTCGCACTTGTACTCACTCTCACTGCTCTCTCCAGAGAGATCGGCTGCTCTATGAGCTACGTTGGACTATGAGAGCCACTGTATTCTTCTTGAATCTCCTCATGCTCATCTTGGACTCTCTGGAGTGCCAAAGCTCTGGGTCAGTGGTGATGAGATATGCCAAAAATCCCTACTGTTTGGTCCTGGCTGAAGAAGTCCAGGAGGAGACGGCGGTCAGCGGGAAGCTTTCCATCGTGATTGAGAGGAGCAAACATGAGGGAAAAGCAAATTGGTTTGGAAAAGATATTCTACGTGCTTAGGGGCAATTACTGACAAGAGACACTACTAAAGCTCACACGGTGGCACACAGCTTCTGTTTGCAGACCCAGGCCTGTCAAAAAGAACGGAAACAATTATAAACAAAAAGATGAAGACTTGTTTGGTGTGTTAATGTTGTTGTTCTATTTTTATACAGGGGTATATGGGGGAGACCATGACGAGCCCACAGTGGCTTACTGTGCAATAATTTCAGAGTGGAATGCAACTGAGATCTTGAATGTATATAATGATGTAATGATTACGAAACATTTCCAGCTCTTTGCTGAAATACCATTTTAATGTTAATGTATTACTGTTGTTCAGTTCTATATGTTCATGGTGCATACAGTTATGCTGTAATATTTGGCGCAGACGCGTGTACAAGAGAGAAAGAACTTGGGTTTTATTTTTGAGTGCAGCTTCTGGGTTTATGGAAGTCATCGGAACCACAGATTCGTATTTCGTGTGTTTGGTTCAGTATCTTCGTTTTGCCATTCCTGCATCCACATATGCATATATTTTGTAGCAATACACAGTATATATTACCAGACAGCCATAAGAGCTTTTTTTATGCATGGCTGCTGGCAGAGGAAAGAATACTTTAAAATAATCAGTGATTATTGTAAAACAGGGCTACTGGTGATGTTTAATGTAACAGAACGGAGGAGTTTCACTGCCTGCTTCGGTTGTCTCACATTTTCTTTTTGCTCCCAGCTCTGTTGAAATGAACTCGACTGAGTCGCCATGTAGCTGCATTTGTTTGTGTCAGAGCCCAACATGTTGAGCTATTTAGTCCATATTAAGGTAGCAGTGTTGAGGTCCAGACTTCAAACAAACATTGACTTTCTGCCATGGGTCGCAGTGTCGCGGGACGGTGGTGGTACAGTACAGCAGTGTGACCCTCGTCTAATCTTCTGCAACTCCGTCGCTGACACTAAGCTACAGTTAAGCGAGCTCTGCAGAGGCGAGCGCCGCTGTTCTAGTGCCTCTATCAATGCCTTAATTCATGTGACACCACTGGGCCTGCGCATGGTTCACCATCACGTGCAGACAGATGCAGAACACACCGAGGTCTAATTTTCAACTCCCAGAAAAAAAGCAGCTCTCGGTCTCCGTGTGACAGACAGATTTATTTCTGCTGTTCTGGATTAATATGCAGAATTTGAGAGCGTAGCATTGAAAGCCTTGAGGTTAAAAGGCTCATTATGTAACTCTGATCTCGTGGTGGTATTTGAAGGGGAATTTGAATACATATATATATTTATATATATGTAAATTGTAAAATATCTCCACACTGAATAGTGTAGTAAAGAGTATATGCAGACTCATAAAGTTTACCTTCATCCTGTTGCAGCGGAATATAATCACTGATGACTCCTATTACGACGGTGTCCATAGATATGAAGAGGAAGGCTAAATAAATGCCCAATTTGTTAGTGCTACTTTGCCTTCCTTCTGATCATCACTGCAGATGTTTGCACTGTTGCTGAAAATAATCTAAATTTTGTATTTCAGCCTCGTCAGTTTTAAACTGTCTCAGCTTTATTGAAAATGACAAAAAGGGAAACTTCGTACCCAGGTTGGATGGATGTGTTTAACTACCTGTGTATCACCAGGCGCACAGTATTAAGACCTCGTCTTGCTGAGAGGACTGTGTGCATGGCCAAATATCAAGTGAGCATTTTAATGAAAACAATATTGATCAAAATTTTAGAGACATATTTGATCCAGTTTTGATCTAATGAATCACAAGGGCTGTCAAAGTTCCCAAGGAATAAAAAAACATGCGGTCCTTCAATTAAAGTTTTAATATGAAATTAAGACCAAAGAAAACTCTGCAGTTACAAGCTTTGTTCTATAGTTTACCAAGCTGACTTGAGAAATTATGTGTTGTCTCTTTTATGTTCTTCTGATTTCTGTTAAGCTCTCATTTGTTTGCATGAAAACAAAAGATGAAAAGGAAGCACAGGGCTAATGACATCACTGTCAAAACAAAACAAAAGAATATATACATATATATTTTGCCATACACCCTATGTGAACCATGTGATCTCCAAAAGGACATATGAACAGAAGCGTTTGGAGAGTGATCACGAGTGTCTGTTAGCAAGATGAAGGATAATGCAGGAAGTGCTCATAGCGAAGTGAATACCAATACACAGTGCACCTGGGAAGGTTTTACAACAACATTCACAAAAATACGCTTAAAAAATCCCTCATGTGAAAATTCATGCTATGCAAACAAAATTGTAAGAGGTTATTTCTTTACCCGACTATCGTGAAATAGTTTTGTGAAGTCTCTGCGAACATTTCGAGCATGAATGACATTTTGCAGCCTCAGATTGAAGTGAGTTTTATATGTGTGACTTATCAACAAAGAAGTTATAAAAACAAAAAACAAAAAAGTTTGCGTGGCCACGTGTCCTCACTTTGTATTTTTGTTGCTGTTGTCATTGGTGTCTCTACAGGTGCTCTAAAAATATATTTGATGATGCTAAAAAAGAAGAAAATATCTAATAACCATTTACTACACATTTGTAGCTTGTGCATTTATATTTAGTGATTCACCATTTGCAAAAAAATACATAAATAAAAAAGAGAGAGCTTAGCATCTGAGCCAACGTTATTTAGGAAATAATGAACCTTTTTGTCCCATCTGTTGGTTCCTACAACCGCAGCGGCACACAGCTTTTGTATGTAAGGATCGATTTGACTGAACAATGTAACCGTCGAACTGTACATTACTCTCCGGTTGGAAGGCGACGCATGCTGTGTGCTCCTGATCTGTGACCGACACTCGCAGACATTATGGTGCTGTCCGTCTTTCCCACACTGCTCTGTCTGTCGAGGTCAAAGCCTGATTGACAGGTCCACGAGGCATCCCGGTCTGTTCCTTTTCATTTGGAAACACGGTTCCGTATTGGAACAAAATCAAGCTGTCATATTTGATGTGCACTCTTTATGACTGGACTTGTTTAAGAGTCTCTGCTTTGGGCTCAGAGGCTCAGGTGGAAACGGGCTTCCCTCTACAAGTCTGTGTATCTTTCTTTGTGTCTGTAGTCAACGGTCAAGTATATACAGTATATAAATATATATCTATTTTCTTTCTATGCATATATTCATTACTATTTTTGCACTGACCTACGGACAGATGGATTAATTTTTTTCCACAAAGGGTGCTATTATAACGGAGGCCTTCTCCCACACCTTTTTGCATGACTTGCTCAAGATTCCTCAACTGGTCTGTCATCTCTCCTTCTCTTCTCCTACTACTCCTTGAACTGTTACAATTGAAGCACTGTAATTTTATAATCCCGACTTGTGAGCTTTGAAATAAACAAGGAGGCTTCAAGTTTGGGTTGGTGTCCTGGAGGTTTATTTTCTTCCTGAGGAACTTTCTTTGGCCACTAAGAGTAGACACTAAGTAGAAGTACACTACCGTTCAAAAGTTTGGGGTCACTTAGAAATGTCTTTATTTTTCAAAGAAAAGCACTGTTTTTTCAATGAAGATAACATGAATCAAAAATACCCTCTATACATTGTTAATGTGGTAAATGACTATTCTAGGTGGAAACGTCTGGTTTCTAATGAAATATCTCCATAGGTGTATAGAGGCCCATTTCCATCAACTATCACTCCAGTGTTCTAATGGTACATTGTGTTTGCTAATCGCCTTAGAAGACTAATGTCTGATTAGAAAACCCTTGTGCAATTATGTTAGCACAGCTGAAAACAGTTATGCTGGTGATATAAGCTATACAACTGGCCTTCCTTTGAGCTTGAAGTTTGAAGAACAAAATTAATACTTCAAATATTAATCATTATTTCTAACCTTGTCAATGTCTTGACTATATTTTCTATTCAATTTTCAATTCATTTGATAAATAAAAGTGAGTTTTCATGGAAGACACGAAATTGTCTGGATGACCCCAAACTTTTGAACGGTAGTGTATGTCTCTGAAGATGTGCGCAGCATTTAGCAGCTACATATCTGGATGATTCCCTCGGGAGTCGGTGGAGACTAAGACTGAACTCAAATGAAAGTGAATATTGGACTTACATTAATAGGATGCACAAGTACACAACTACAAAAGATATGTTAGCTTTGTGTTCACAACCTGTTTCAGCTGCTCCAGAGTGGCCAACAAATAAGTAAACATAAGTTTACATTTTAAGCAAGAGACGAATAATGCAATTAACAATTATTATCATCATTGAGTAATTTTTTCTTCTTCTTCAATTGATCAATTATCTATGAAAGGATTTCATCTGTTGACACTGCAAAATAGTCTAAAACCCAAATATATTCGAGTTATAATGATTTTAAGCAAACATCAGAAAGATCACAGCAATTGAGCTTCTGCGACTGTCAAACTGCAAAATAAATAAACGACTTTGGAAGATCGACTCATCAGACAATCAAGTAACTGCTTCAGCTATAAAAGAGACAGCGGTACAGTACATTAAAAGCATCCTGATATTAAAAGAGAAATAACAGATTGAGGGAGACATATTCATGTGACCAAGGCACCACGATACAACCGAAGCCAAGAAACAACAGAACAACAGAAGCCTCCCTGAATATTGGGATCAATAACAATAAACAAGTCCTACAGTGTGTATTTTAAGAGTCAGACAGCCTCTATAAGCCTCCTATGAGCATCCAGCAGAGTACACAGCCAGAGTTGTGAATGATCTGCGCTCCCCTCCATTGAACCGTGTGTCACATAGCTGCAGGAGTTACGGGCCTATATTTACTCCAATTTCGCAGACGTCTACCACCTCATGGCCAGCGGCGAAGGGGTGTGGGGACGCTGGCCCGAGGGGTCAAGATCTCTCCATAGGAACAGGCACAAAAATAGTTTTTTGCGTTGTTTCTAATTACAAGCGATGAGTGGCCCGCCTCATTAATCCTTTCCTATCAGCACTGGGCAGGCTGGCAGCACCAGAATAGCCCTGATCTTTGTGCTGCTGCACGCCGCTCTCCAGCGAGCCCTGCATGGACGTATTAGGCAACACAGGTCTGAGAGGAGGACCTACCTTTTCACACACGTACACACACACACACACACACACACACACACACACACAAACAGGTGCACACACACATACACATAGGCACACACAACCCCACATGTGTAAGCTTCCCATGCAGAGGCGGCGGTGAAATAAAGCAGAGAGGATCTGTGAGCCTGAGGACTGCTGCACTGGTTACCATCAAAGCTGCTCGCTCTGTCACAGGAAGATGAACTCGCACGTCATCCCACCACGGCTTTACGAAATTAAACTACAGCAGCACGTTACACTTACAACTCATGCATAAAATCATGCTTCTCATATTTACTTTACGACTAAATATATCAAAGCAAGGTATGGATTTAGGTTAACGAGAAGAAAATGGTAACATAAATAAAAATAGGAAAGTACTCAATCGGTTTCACTTCCTCTTAAGTCCAGTTGACACCTAATTATATTTTTTATATTACTCTCATGATTTCTTTTCACGTGAAATAATTCAGGAAGGAAAAGTCAAGTTATGGGCTGACTATGAACATTCGGGAGCAGCCAAAGATTGTGTGTCCACATTTCTTCATTTGAAAAGAGGCTACTTCGTGCTCTGCCTCAGATAATCTGTTTCTTCTCTGTGTCTAATTAAAGTGTATCTGTATATGTGATGTAGATGAGTATGTTGTGGACACCCACGTTTACTTTGACTTGTGTGTCCTTTTGGTTACTTGCATAAAGGGGTGGATGGTTGTCTCAAAGATGTTGAAACATAGTCAAAGAGTTGGCCCCCTTTACACACAATTTACACACAATTTTCGACAGCACGACTCTCTCCTACATGAACAGACACACACACACACACACACACACACACACACACACACACACACACACACACACACACACACACACACACACACACACACACACACACACACACACATACACACACCGTAGATATCGAAGTAGGGTCATTTTCTCATAGACTTCTAGACAATTGAACTTCTTTTGGCAACCAGAGGAGTCGCCCCCTGCAGGTCAGTAGAGAGAATGCAAGTTTAAGACAAGTCTTTAAGAAGAGTGAATGATGTTATAGCAGTGGCGGGCCGTCAGGGCCAGCAAGGCCTTCTCTGCTGGCCTAAACATCATCAGAATATATATTTTTTTTCTAAATATATTTCCCCACAAATATGTATTCAATTATTTCCCAGAGTAAGAGTTATTCTCTTAATTTCATAGCGTTCCTCTTGGTTGCGCTGCTGCCAGCGCCAGGTTGAGATTTGGAGGGCTGGTCTTTATGTTAGATCTTTTATCCAATCATATTCAGCCATCGTGTGTTGCCAGGGGGCTAACATCTGCCCTTAGGCCTTCAGAATCAACATTGAAGGCGCTGGTAGCTTCAAGTGAATGGGAATGACGATGTTGTGTCAACCAATCAGCTTTAGAGTTGGCTCCTCTAGGCCTTCGAGAAGGCCCCGGAAGCGGCACAGGAGCAGCGAGCAGGCGTAGTGCTGCACGTCTTTTGATTGGATTAGCAATATTGAGAGGCGGGTCCTATGGGCAGGTATATGCAGAACCTCAGAACTAGGAAACTGAATTTGATAAAGGAATTAATTCGCGGACTACAAAGCTGTTTTTTCAACCCACAATGGCGGAAGGAGGAGAAGATGTCGATTTGGTCGAGCATATACTTGAAATCTGCTTTGGGTGCGACAATGCCCTGTTTAGTGAACAAACGAGTGCAAGTGACTTTTTTTCTTCTTTTTCTCCGGTCCCGATGCGCGCATTCTGCAGCGGGCGAGACGGAGAGCCGAGAGAAATGACATGCTGTTGTGTAGATACGATCAACATCAGACGGCTGTTTAGTTTAATAAATGAACAAAGACGTGCTATAGAGAAAATGACGGGGGCGGGCCAAATTTTTTTTATGTCATGCGATCTACCAATACTACGCCGTGATCGACGTATTGAGCCCTGGTCAAGAGCCATGGCATCATAATGATAGTAATAAGAGGTGGATTAATTCGGGTGGGACTGTGTAGGACCTCACTGAAGGCCCAGGCCCCAGGCCCACGGCCCGCCACTGTGTTATAGCAATGTATTTACTCCAGTAGTCCAACAATCACATCTGTGTGTGTGTGTGTGTGTTATGCTTCAGTGTCTACATACATTTGGCCATCCTGGGATGTGGGTTACTCATCTGTATCCACTGTCCCCACTCACGGTGATCTATTCTCGCTGTAAATTCTTCTGTAGATCTGGCCTGTGATTCTCTGCAGTCAGCTCGTGGTTGGTGAGTATGAATTATTCTCCTGCATCACACAGAGAAAGAGAAAGGAGCAGAGCAATGAAGGATGGAGCGAGATAGACAGAAAGAGAGAGCAGAAGAGGTCACGGCCCATTTCACACAGCGCACCAAGGAGATCACAGGAGGTCTGGAGACACGCCAGAGACGCGCCGTGGGGCTGTCTCTGCAAATAAGCAGATACAAACACGAGAGAGAGAGGGGACGCACATGAAGAACCATTTCTTTCTGGAAGATCAGAATGATATCTGCACAGAGCCGTGATAAAAGCATCCGAAGCTGCTGAGTCTACGCGCTCGCAGAGCGTCGCGCGGCCCGTGGTTTGTTATCGCTCGTGGCACATGTTGGACATTTAAAGTGTCACGTCTCATTACGTATTAGCCACACGCTGACCGTGGTGCAAGAGCCAGGACAGGCCTCGGTGTGGTGACGCCAAGACGCATGTCAGATGTGACACAGACCCTCGTGTCCTTTCCATTGCGTTACAGCAATAGCTCGGATCGGCCTCATGAATCATATACAGTGATGGTAGAAGGTATTCATGGGCCTAAATTATTTAAATATAAGCTTACTCTAAGTGCATAGCTGCATCATACATAAAGTAAGGCAAACACACATCCGATTACACTCCAAATACATTCAGATATGACCAAGATATATAAGCACCATGTTACCTTCGAGTTCACGATGAGGGATATTTATGTCAACCTAATGACCTGATGGGCTTCTGTCATGCCTTTCCTTTTCTGTCTCGCTCATGTATAGAAAAGCACAGGTGGACTTAATAACATGCACAATGACTCAGCTCTTCTAATGCATGCCATCATTAATGTAATTAAATACACCCATGAGACTTTTCTGCTATGACATCTGTTCATTACCGATTGTATTTATTGTTTTAAAGTGCAGGCACAGTGCACATTATTTGATGTTTCTATACATTTGACAGTTTAGCCATCTTGGTATTGTATAAAAATTCATTTGATAAAATTGCATGAAATATTTTACAACAACACATAACACATGAAAGAAAGCATGCTTCAGGTTATCTATAGAATATGATCACATATGGTCTTTTAACAATGAGGTGATTATCTTATTATATTTCCTCTGCTGTGGTTAAACAAAAGAGTCATGGTTACAAGGGGCTTTCAGTCGAATCACAAGGTCTTCAAACGCAGAAGGCGTTTTGGGTTTGACTGAGCAAACTATCTGCTGATACAAAACATGGGATACAGGAGAAAGCTCTGCGGAAAGCATGCAAGTGAACGTTGAGTCTGGGCTGTTTAGGAAGGATTCAAGAATCAAGGATGAGCATTCATGTGACACTTTTAAGCTGACAGTGTCGATAAATCCGACAAATTCTGCAGATTAAACCATCTGTTGAATAATGACCATGTGACACAGTGGAGAAAAAAACCCCGCAATCCGCTTATATCCACTCTGTGTTTTCTTCTTATATATTATAATACAACCCAAGAGTGAACGTGTTTTGAAATATTGATATTGTACATCAAGCGCTGACACTATCTCGGTTTCTGCTGCACAAAGGAGACCCAAAGATTGAAGACACACTCGTGAATGTGTTGTGATGTGTGCGGCTGTGCTGTCCCTAATTTCCCCAGTGCTACTCTTCTCTTTCTTCTTCTCCAGATAAGTTTAATTTCTGGTCGTATCTCAGAAATCAGACACACACCCACACGCACACACACAATTTTAAGTTAGTTTTGACACTAAAGCTAGAAAGAAAATTGATTATCCTTTTAGTTTATAGTAAATTCACACTCCTGAATTCACTTTACTGGCGTTTCCTCTCCCTTTAATGCCCCCAGGCAACTTCTCATGAGTCACTAAACTAACCCAGTGGAAGGTTGAACCTCCGCTGTCTGGTCCTGCTGGTGCCGCCCTCCTCTCTCCTTACCACCAGAGAGAGAACGCCTCTCCCCTCCTTCCTCCAAATCTTTCCATCCACAGTACTTTTCACCCTGGGAAACCCCCCGCCACAATCTTCATGACACATTCAACCCACCGATTATATTGCACCGTGGGGGATCATGGCAAACCCAAACAATAATTTAGACCCCGATTTACTGGATTACATATCTGCTAAGTGCTCACACAAGTAGTCAAACCCACACACTGAATGTGAGACTCAAGACAGCCTCCCTTTAAAATGAAAGTATTAAATAAGAAGTGTACCAAAACTGGCTCACTTCTATGATTATGTGTACTTTGTATGTTATGTTACCCCTATATGCATCTATTTTTGGCACAATCGTTCTTTTTTAAAGTATACATAGCAGTAAATCACATTTGTCAAAGTCAGTCACATCCTTTACGCTCTTTTATACTCATTGCATTGCAAATATCTCAGTTTGAAGCATTCACGCTGCAGAGGCTTATCATCCAGAAACTCTAGTTGCTGTTATTATTTCTGCTTGTGTACCAATTAGAAAATAAATATATACTACAAGAGAAATGGGTCCTTGGTCCATGTGATTTTTGTCACTCAATCTTCAGATATCCTTAGACAAGGAGAAATCATATTAAAAGAGCTATGAATTGGACGTTTCCACCGGTTACATATACATTGACTTTGAGTGTACATTGGCTCCTGTGCAGTCTTATTTCTAACATCATCATTTCCCCAAGTGGGAGTTGGATCTTTTATTCTCACTGCGGTGAGAAAATGCCAAGTTTGGCGCTCTGCCCACAGAGCAACTGAAGGCAGTAAGTTCAAAAATCTGAGTATTAATAGAGTCTGACCTTTCAGTCAGACATTTGTACATGTATGCATGGTGCATGCACATGAGTGCATACACAGATGCAATAACTCTCAGCAACTCGTCGTACCTCGGCTTGTTCCTAGCTGTTCTGTGTGTGGACAGTGAGCTAAGGTTGAGCTCATATTAGGATCCTTGACTATCTCAGCCGTGGAGGTTTCATATGCAGCGAGTGTAACTCAATAGCTCCATCAATTACCTCTGTTTCCTAGGTGCCATCACAAACAACAGCTGCAGAGTTTAATGAACTTGCAACTCAATCACAGGGGCTAAAATATCATGAAGCCTGAAAACCAGCGGGATGATGGAAGTAGGCTCCTCTTGGTGTCATGGCTCCCTTTATGTACCTATCTGATACAAATAACCTTTAAACACGCTGATAAAAAGGCAGCAGTGTTCTCAAGCATTTATTATTTCACCTGAGACTCGCTGTATTATATTGCCGCTGGCTTCATTTTGGGTTATGGGACATATACATTTTTTCCATGGTAACTGGAACCTATCTTCAAAGACTTTGTCCTTGTATAGATAAAAGGCTAAAAGAGTTGGTCACTGTAGGTTTACAGGAGTAAGTTTTGTATCTTTTGGGGATTCCTTGGGGATGAGAGTGGAACAAAACAATATAGAGAAAATAACATGCACTGCATTGTAATGATGGAACATGTCACCCAGTGCAACAGAGAGGCTATAAATTAAGTTTTTCAAATTGTTTTTAGACAACACACATTGGCTCAGTTTATTGTTGGTTCCGCTCCTTTTATAGGCTTTGTTGATGTTGAGAAAAATATTGTCACTGCAGGGTAACAAATGTACCTCAAATGTAATCAATGTGATTCATGCGGGAACAAATAACAGAGTTCTCTAATAATAATAATAATAATAATAATAATGCTTTACATTTTTATAGCGCTTTTCGAAGTACTCAAAGACGCTTTACATCACATAATTAAAACATCTGAGAAGCTTTACAATGAAAAAAAAAAAAAAAAAAAAAAAAAAATAGATGAAAGTAAATAAGAACCTAGAGCACACAATCACACATTAAAAGCAATTCTGAACAGGTGGGTTTTGATTTGTGATTTGAAGAACGGAAGGTCTGGGCAGTCTTGGATGAGTTTGGGGAGAGAGTTCCAGAGGGAGGGAAAGGCTCTGTCACCCCATGTCTGGTGCTTGGTCCTATGAGGGATTGATAGGAGATCGGCATCAGAGGAGCGGAGCCGGCGGGATGGAGTGTGGTGGTGAAGCGGATGCCCACAATCTGATACAGGTCCAATACTAGGCTTTGGGTATCAGATCAATAGCAGGTTGCCATGGGGAGAATGTGTAAACTCCACACACAGAAGGACCGCCCAGACCGGGAACCGACCCCTGGCCCCTCCTGCTGTGAGGGTATGGTGACAGTGCTACCACGACACCACCAGCAGCCCCCACCAGATCGTTAAAAGGTTTAGTGTGGAAGGTTTGGTGGCATCTAGTGGTGAGATTAGCAGATTGCAACTAAATTCAACATCTCCTGTGTGCCGAGCAGGTATACGAGAACTATATGGTGGCCCTCAGTGTCTGGTGGACTCTTTAACCCATGTAGATATCAAAGACTCATTCTAAGCAAACAAAAACATAACAATTACTTTTTTCAGGTGATTATACACTAAAGGAAACACATGTATACATATTATATTAAATATGTGCCAAATACATTCTACACTGATTCTTTAGGTAAAAAACTGACTTTTGATGAAGATAAGAATAAAAACAGGTGATGTTCATAAATCAAACATCTGATAAAACCCAAAGCATAACAAAAGCCTATATTTCGTGCTCAGGTTTACAGTCGATGGAGCAGGAGAGCCTGAGGTGTTGTTCATCTGGGCATGTGCAGCATTTTTTCTTTACGTATCTCACAATACACAAAAGAAACATGCAGTTCAAGTTATTTACCGCCTAACAAACGTTGGCTTGTTACCTTCGCATTGAAAATGCCGGAAGGTTATGTTTTGATCGCCGTGTATTTATTTATTTATTTATTTATTTGTATGCGTGTTATTCGCAAAACTCAAAAAGTATTGAACCGAATCGCATGAAATTTGGTGGGATGATTGTTTATTATCCGGGGACCAGTTGATTAGATTTTGGGATCGATCGGGTCAAAGGTCAAAGGTCAAAGGTCATGAACAGGTCAAAATCTTTCGCAGAACTCAAAAAGTGTTGAACCGAATCGCATGAAATTTGGTGGGATGATTGTTTATTATCCGGGGACCAGTTGATTAGATTTTGGGATCGATCGGGTCAAAGGTCAAAGGTCATGAACAGGTCAAAATCTTTCGCAGAACTGAAAAAGTATTGAACCGAATCGCATGAAATTTGGTGGGATGATTGTTTATTATCCGGGGACCAATTGACTAGATTTTGGGATCGATCGGGTCAAAGGTCAAGGTCAAAGGTCATGAACAGGTCAAAATGTTCTTGAATCGCATGAAATTTGGTGGGATGATTGGTTATTATCCGGGGACCATTTGATTAGATTTTGGGATCAATCGGGTCAAAGGTCAAGGTCAAGGTCATGGAAAGGTCAAACTCTTTTTTTACCATAGCACGATACATTTTTGTCCAATTGGCATGCAACTAATGCCAAAATGTTCATAATTCAATGCCCAATCTTGTGATATGCGAAGGTATGCGCTCTACCGAGTGCCCATTCTAGTTTTGTAATATTGTAACCACTTAAAAAAAGGCTGATTCAAAGAGAGAAGAGGAAGTGGCATTACAACAAAATGAAAACAGATGGGAACATATCATAGCTCTGTATGGTCAGAGCCCGTCCAGCTCACAGGAGGAGAGCAGCAAAGACTCCAGAACGAGTCACATGATACACACAAGGGGCACATTGCACTCTACATACACAACATACTGGCATTTAATAGCATGCCATTTGTGTTTTGAACTGCTGCAATGGAACATTGATAATACATGTATGTACCTGCAAGTCTGTTATGAACTAATCTTTTATCCAACAGGGACTTTTTGCATGCTTTGTTCTCATTTTTTGAAGAATGAAAACATGAGTGGAGCTGAATCAGGACTTTTACACATAGCACAGACTGTGTTCACATCACAGAGCTTCTCAGTCCTGCAGCCATACGCAAACTCTAAAGAAACGAATGAAGCTGAATGCTG
Source organism: Pseudoliparis swirei (assembly GCF_029220125.1). Taxonomy (NCBI): domain Eukaryota; kingdom Metazoa; phylum Chordata; class Actinopteri; order Perciformes; family Liparidae; genus Pseudoliparis; species Pseudoliparis swirei. Next base: position 12,653,174 of record NC_079399.1, on the reverse strand, counting down.
CACTCTGGTGGAAAAAAATTAATCTATGACTGAAATATTTTCCAGAGTGGATTTAGGGATTGAGTTTAAGAGGAATTCCACCAATCTTAAGTGTCAGTGTTGGTGTTGCATAGTTATAACTCCCAGTATGTTCTTATATTGGCACTCATCAATGTCCAGCAAATCAAACTCTCAGATGAACACACACACACACACACAGACACACACACACACACACACACACACACACACACACACACACACACACACACACACACACACACACACACACACACACACACACACACACACACACACATTTCAACAGATCTGGTGTTTGAAAATCTCACACTCATCACATTAGACTTAAACTATTACACATCTCTGTATTTAAAGGTGCTCAATAAGAGATTCAGGTCTCGGCTCCACAGGGCGAGCAGCAGGCGATGGGGTCAGCGTGGAGGTGTTTACTAGAGGGGGAGCCGCAGGGTGGGCACGACGCCTCCATGACGGGCTTTATCAGCTGGATTGCAATGTGAGAGCAGTGCAGAGCAGCAGCCACGAGCTGACCAGCAGGGCAGGCTCATGCGCACTCACATGCACACCCCGCCGGCCCGGCCAGGAGGAGCTTGGATAGCAACACACACAGGAGGAGAGCGACCTCCCTCTCAGGTACTCCATTTTATCTTCGTCTCGCAAGTTGTTTGCTGCTATATCAATGCTCTGCTTATCATGTGGAGGACATTTGATACTGGATGTTTGCAACTTGGTGACATGAGCTTTATATTTGATGTTTACTTATTTTATTCAGTTTAGTTATTCTAGATGTTTGTTTATTTAGGTTAGATCTTTACCTTCGCATTGAAAATGCCGGAAGGTTATGTTTTGATCGCCGTGTATTTATTTATTTATTTATTTATTACCTTCGCATTGAAAATGCCGGAAGGTTATGTTTTGATCGCCGTATATTTATTTATTTATTTGTATGCGTGTTATTCGCAAAACTCAAAAAGTATTGAACCGAATCGCATGCAATTTGGTGGGATGATTGTTTATTATCCGGGGACCAGTTGATTAGATTTTGGGATCAATCGGGTCAAAGGTCAAGGTCAAAGGTCATGAACAGGTCAAATCTTCTTGAATCACATGGAATTTGGTGGGATGATTGGTTATTATCCGGGGACCATTTGATTAGATTTGGGGATCAATCGGGTCAAAGGTCAAGGTCAAGGTCAAGGTCATGGAAAGGTCAACATCTTTTTTTTTTACCATAGCACGATAAATTTGTGTCCAATTGGCATGCAACTAATGCCAAAATGTTCATAATTCAATGCCCAATCTTGTGATATGCGAAGGTATGCGCTCTACCGAGTGCCCATTCTAGTTTATTTATTTATTTATTTGTATGCGTGTTATTCGCAAATCTCAAAAAGTATTGAACCGAATCGCATGAAATTTGGTGGGATGATTGTTTATTATCCGGGGACCAGTTGATTAGATTTTGGGATCGATTGGGTCAAAGGTCAAAGGTCAAAGGTCATGAACAGGTCAAAATCTTTCGCAGAACTCAAAAAGTATTGAACCGAATCGCATGAAATTTGGTGGGATGATTGTTTATTATCCGGGGACCAGTTGATTAGATTTTGGGATCGATCGGGTCAAAGGTCAAAGGTCATGAACAGGTCAAAATCTTTCGCAGAACTCAAAAAGTATTGAACCGAATCGCATGAAATTTGGTGGGATGATTGTTTATTATCCGGGGACCAGTTGACTAGATTTTGGGATCGATCGGGTCAAAGGTCAAGGTCAAAGGTCATGAACAGGTCAAAATGTTCTTGAATCGCATGAAATTTGGTGGGATGATTGGTTATTATCCGGCGACCATTTGATTAGATTTTGGGATCAATCGGGTCAAAGGTCAAGGTCATGGTCATGGAAAGGTCAAACTCTTTTTTTACCATAGCACGATACATTTTTGTCCAATTGGCATGCAACTAATGCCAAAATGTTCATAATTCAATGCCCAATCTTGTGATATGCGAAGGTATGCGCTCTACCGAGTGCCCATTCTAGTTTATTTATTTATTTATTTGTATGCGTGTTATTCGCAAATCTCAAAAAGTATTGAACCGAATCGCATGAAATTTGGTGGGATGTTTGTTTATTTAGGTTAGATCTTTACCTTCGCATTGAAAATGCCGGAAGGTTATGTTTTGATCGCCGTGTATTTATTTATTTATTTATTTATTTATTTATTACCTTCGCATTGAAAATGCCGGAAGGTTATGTTTTGATCGCCGTGTATTTATTTATTTATTTGTATGCGTGTTATTCGCAAAACTCAAAAAGTATTGAACCGAATCGCATGAAATTTGGTGGGATGATTGTTTATTATCCGGGGACCAGTTGATTAGATTTTGGGATCGATCGGGTCAAAGGTCAAAGGTCAAAGGTCATGAACAGGTCAAAATCTTTCGCAGAACTCAAAAGTATTGAACCGAATCGCATGAAATTTGGTGGGATGATTGTTTATTATCCGGGGACCAGTTGATTAGATTTTGGGATCGATCGGGTCAAAGGTCATGAACAGGTCAAAATCTTTCGCAGAACTCAAAAAGTATTGAACCGAATCGCATGAAATTTGGTGGGATGATTGTTTATTATCAGGGGACCAGTTGATTAGATTTTGGGATCGATCGGGTCAAAGGTCAAAGGTCATGAACAGGTCAAAATCTTTCGCAGAACTCAAAAAGTATTGAACCGAATCGCATGAAATTTGGTGGGATGATTGTTTATTATCCGGGGACCAGTTGACTAGATTTTGGGATCGATCGGGTCAAAGGTCAAAGGTCATGAACAGGTCAAAATGTTCTTGAATCGCATGAAATTTGGTGGGATGATTGGTTATTATCCGGGGACCATTTGATTAGATTTTGGGATCAATCGGGTCAAAGGTCAAGGTAAAGGTCATGGAAAGGTCAAACTCTTTTTTTACCATAGCACGATACATTTTTGTCCAATTGGCATGCAACTAATGCCAAAATGTTCATAATTCAATGCCCAATGTTGTGATATGCGAAGGTATGCGCTCTACCGAGTGCCCATTCTAGTTTGATATGTAAGGGTAGCTTTTTTTCTGATAGTCTTTAGTTTAGTTTAATAATTAGTTGTTGTCTTAGTGTACTTATTTTTTTTCATTTTTGGTTTGGTTGTTTGTTCATGAATAGAATAATACTGTGGGCACCTATGGTTAGATTATGAGTGGGCAGGTAAAGGACCAGCATGCACCTGGGTGGGCCTTTGGTCTTTCATCAGAGCATGAGAGGCAGCAATAGAAGTTCAATTTTTCTTTCGTTTATTTACTTTGTTTTGCGAAAAGAATTATGAGAAACATGGAGTCCTGTATGGACAATGGATTCTTTTGCCTGCGTCAAGCACAAACTCATGGTGCGTCAGTGGCCCTTTGATTCATGGTTGTTTTGGATTTATCAGACAAATGGCCACTACAACATATTTTAGCCTCATTGCACTTGATTATAATGCATTTTAGAATCTATTTCACTGTTATAAGTAATGAGTAAAGTATGCTTTAGCATCACAATACAATGCAGAGCCCTTAACACACTGCACACATGAGTTTACAGACAATTCCTGAATGTCTTAGACAGAATGAATACACAAATATGAATGCTCAGAAAGACATTGGATTAGTAACGACAGGACAGAACTGCCATCATTTGAAAAATTATTATAACAACAATCGATGACGCTGTTGTTGTGGACGTGGTTGTCTTGAGTCGTCAAAATCCACCTGGATGACTTTGGAAAAAGACACAACTTGACCCGAGCCCAAGCGGTGACTCATCCGTCCACCAGTCTCTGTCTTTACGTGTATGCCACAGCAGTTCTACCAGCCCTCCGCTCTGATTAATGCATGTTTATGAGATTCTGCATTACAGTTGTCGCGATCCAGATACCCCCCTCCCCTACGCCATATCTCTTCTCTCTCAGCCTCCTTTTTGACTTATTTCCCCCTAGAGGTGCTCCAGTGGTTTGACAGGACAAGGTCAGACAGACCGGGTGAATGGTAGGACAGAGGGACGCAGCGACGGGCAATAAAAGTGTCATTTTTCACCTTGTTCCTAAACAGCGTGCCGTGTTGAGAAGAGCCATTGCCTATTATGGGCTGCTTCCAGCCTGTGACATTAGTAAACAGAGCAGGACGGTTCTCAGTGAGCGCCTGGCCGGAACCAATGAGGAGTGTGTTTTAACAAGCCGGCGTGGGTTGTTGGGAGTCTGGACTAGCTCGTCTCGTGGTAACCCGGCAGACAATGTCCTTGTTATGGTTGAGCCTGGGAACGGCCTCGGGCCTCACACTTATCGAGCTGTCTTGCGAGGCACAAACTTTGGTCATGAGTATTACAGAGGTTATGGGGGTTATGTGACAGTTTTATTACTCTTACAAACACAATTTCTCAGGGGGGTTGAGGTGGGAGGACAAGACAGCCGTATGCCATGTCTTTTGCTTTGCAAAACAGGCCGTCGAACTTGTACAACCCCTGCGTGACTTCTGATTCACCTTTATCTTGCACCGCTTGACCCACGCTGCTGCTGCAAATGAGCATCTATCTTTAGACGGTATGATTCAGCATGCATGCTCAGATCACGACAACCGAGGCAGGGAGGCGGCAGGAATGTAGGGGAAATGATGTGACGGATCACCATGTGAGCTTTGAGAGACAACATTCTGGTACCGACACAAACTGCCTGTTTTTGATTGTTTTTAATTTAGTTTTACAAGCTGATAAAAACCATAGTCGACATCACTGAAGTTGCAGCACTTCTGCCCTTTGGACAGAGATGCAGATTTGTGTCATAATGCAGGTGGTTGGCTTTAAGAGGAAGGAAGGGAACACGTGCATGAAAGGAGTGAAGGAGGAAGAGATGCTGAGACACCTCCCCTCCATAGTCCATATGCTCACTCTGCCTCTCATCCGTAGGCATGCAGCTCGTGTTCACCTTCTCTTATCACACAGGCCACACGATGCATTGTGCATTTATAAACCTTTCATTAATCTGCTGCAGAACAGGCCTGTGACTGAACGTTTAGAAAGGGACACAGCGCCCTCTTGTGTACAAAAGAAGCATTGCAGCACCTTGAGTTGTTCGTTTTGGTTCTGCGGTGATCGGAATATGAATAAATTGCCTTGGCACTTATAAATGCTACAGTTACCTCCACACGTCTCAACAAGGAGTTTGATTTATTGGTGTTTCTCATTTAATCTCTGTGTGAGTGTAAGAGTATCACTGTAGTTAAAACCTTTTATAACTCTTGGCAATTTGCAATTTGTTAACCCTATTTAGCTTTCAAAGCAATGTATTAACACTTATTAAATGTATTGTAACACATTATAATGTAGTTATAAGCAGATATAACTTTATATTTACATACTTGACAACAATAACTCCTCCTGGAGGCCATAAGTAGAGACTGGTGTATAAACTGATAACTAATAATGCTAATTATATCGTAATTTTTTTTACAATTATTGACAAATATTGTACAATAATAAGCACTTGAAATGTCCCCACATCTGTGTTTAACTACATTATAATTGTACTACAGCTTTTACATTATTATTATCCTTATAATAATTATTCATATTATTATTAGAACAAAATATTCTTATAAATCCTAGATAGACATTTTTACAGTCTGATTGTGAGCCAAGTGAATATTTTGGCTCATTCCACATGAGCTTACTATTCTTAAACGGTGAAAAAGAAGCTTTTCCTCCCCTTAGTCTGTCAATGATGTACAGGACGACCGAGAAAAGGTGGAGAACAGGATTGTGAAAGCTGCCGGGGGGATTTTATGAGGATGTGGATACTTCTGGGTTCAGGCTATACCACAGAAGATACATAAAATCAAATGTAATATTCAAACATTCAGCAAGTCCAGAAACAAAGACTCCCATAGAATGTAAAGGAACACTCTCAGTGTTCCTTCAATCTTACTTCTGATTCATAATGTGATGAACACATCCCCACAGCACGAGCTCGTGCCATCTGAGCTCTCTTAAAAAAATTAATTATCATTCAATTCAATTCAATTCAGTTTATTTTGTATAGCACAATATCAGAAATTACAAATTTGCCTCAGAGGGCTTTACAATCCGTACACATAGACATCCCTGTCCCAGGAGCTCTCATCGGATCTTTTCCAGCGCGATAAAGATTTTAAGCCTTAGTTCACACTTTTATTTCCTCTCACCTATCCTACGTAGGACTCTCCCCTTTACTGGCCTCTCTTAACTGGTTATCAGTTAATTAAACAATTGATTTTGACATTATTCCAATGACTTCTAATACTTTGCATTGACCGGCGCCAAGTTACATCTCTGAAGTGCTCATGACTATATCCCTCGTCCTGACACCTCAGACCTGGTGACCAATCACTGCTCTCTATTTCATGCACCCAGTGAAAATCCAAAGGTGCTGCAGCATTTTCAGTTGTCTACATTTAACTTGGGCTTCGCCCCGACCTCAAACTCAGCCTGGTCAATCATAGTGCACCAAAAACTCTCTGGCTCTGCTCCATAAACGTTTATGCGACTGTTAATGCTTTAGCTCATGACGGATCGTAGCATTGAATAAAAACCTCCTTTCCAGGAACATTTTGAGCCTTAATTCCATTGTCTCGTATCTCCTGGTGATGTGGTGGTTCACTGTGTGCTTTAGCTTCTATCTTTACCTTTTAAACCCGGTTTCACTGCAGAACTTGACCTTCTGCATCTATCATTCAAGAACATATTGATGATCCTTTGTTCTTTTTCTTGAAAACTGTAACATACAGATAGTTGATTTTTGTAGCGGTTATTGAGTTACATTGAAGGTCATAAAGATGCTTTCTGATCCTCTTAAATTCATGGCGTGTTCTTCACTTTCACAGGAAGATAACGTGTGCTGTACAATTCCCCTTTTACCATCAATGATTTAGTTGCACAGGGATTGGACCGCCACTAAACGGATCTGCACGGCTCAGACTCACCATTATGGTGAACTAGCACTGACACACACTTTCCTGCCATTAAACTGCTTTGTTCCTGGAGTCTCACTTGCTTTATTCTTTCATTTCATGCTTCTCCTTATGGGTTTCCCACTCTCTCTCTCTCTACATCTCCAGGAATCTCAGTGGGCTTGTAAAGTAGTTTTAATAGAGAAGAATATAAATCTGCAAGTGACAAACTCCAGTCGTGGCAGAGCGGGGGCCGGTGTGTACGTAATGAACTGCTGCGCTGTAAAGCCAGGACCTCCGTGGCTCCTGTGCCCCTCTGTGACTCCCGCTGGCACTGCCGTGAGACCCCACAACCTCTCGGCCCGAAGCACAACACACAGGCAACTCGCTGCCATCTTTTTAAAGGTCTAAAGGCCAACACTATCGAGCCCACGGCTTTAGAGCTTAGGCTGGTAAAGAAAAGTGCAGTTTAACAGGAGTTTTTGAAATGTTTACAGAGATTTATATACTTTGCAATTGTATTCATTACCAAACGTGCATGAATTCTGACGGACTACAGCACTAACGAAGAAAACAACTACACTCAAAAAACGATTCAAGCCCTTCTTAGAGGTGACACATTTAAATATGGTATGATACATTTAATTAAATCAATTACAAAAATGAAGATATTTATATTTAATGTGTGTAACACAAAATGTAGGAATACTTTCATTTATTAGATTCATTTAGGTTAAATGGTCTGCATATCTACGCAAAATAAATGACTTTTAATTACTTGTTTACTTTTTTTTCTTCTTTTTATTACTTCATTATTTATTATTATTATTAATTGTGATGGAAGGCATTAACGTCCTAAACGACATGGACGGTGTCGTCACGGCGTTCGTCATGCTGTTGTGGCTCATTTATGCCCTTGATCTAAGCTTACCAGACAACTTCAAGTACACCTTTGAGTTCCTCCAGAAGGTCATCATGAATGTCGATGGGCACCAGCTGAATTCAAAGATACAGCAGCTGAACATCAAGTTGTTTGCATGAGGTGACACACAGCGACAAAGTGCACTGTCAAGTTTGTTCTTTCTTTGAGTTCGCTGGGTGTTTATTTTTCACCAGTTGCTGAACTGTCACAGGAGAACCGTTTCCAGGTATTTGATGAGGAACACCCCTCTTAAAATGTTCTTAAAAAATAAAACTGTTAATACCTTTCTTCTGTGTATTGAAGTTCAATTGAGATGTATTGTCACTGACTTCCTGATCAGTCCGTTTATTATTTTCTATTTGTTAATATTTTTTTAAAGCAGTCGTAGAAGTGATTTCGGTCGTCAGTTTTAACCATGTTAAACTTATTTGAGTATTTGCAATAAAAACCTCAACTGTGTTTTCTCTCATGTATCTTAATGGGGGTTTACATTCTAAAATGATAAATTAATTTATTATATATTAATTTCTCGTTTATATTTTGAGTTGGACAAACATTAATACATTTAATTTAATGAATATTTTATTTGAGCTGTATTTGATATAAATGAGATGGACTAACTTAATTACATTTTATTGCACTGATGTGCTAGATTTGAGTTGAAGTTGCATATAATTATTGGATGGAAAAGCTGGCCACAATTTAATTGAGTTCATCCAATGAGTTATTTTTTGAGTGTAGCCTATGGAGAGGTAATTTAAATAATATAAAAACATACAAAATGCTATCCAACAAGTATTGGGGGTTGGATTTCACAATCATTTTAAGTATTACAATTTCAAAACAGAAGATACTGGAAGAGAATAAATAATATAACGATAAACCACATCAGTCTCAGAGGCACGCTGGCATTCATGTTTAATGAGGATTGGATAAAAAACAATTGGTGTAATTCACGATCTGTCAAATGCAGCTCTGATGAGTAACATATTTTAGCTTGATTTTAATCCGATTGTGTGTGAAAAGACTCAAGAGTTATACAAAAACTGCCTTTTTGTATTGGTAATGATGCTCTTAGAAACTATTGACCCCAATGATGTCAGAAATGTTTATCTCAGTTAACCTCTGAGAAGTATATAGTTTAAATTGAGCCAAAACACACTCAGATATTAATGATAAATTGGATTGCTGCTCTGCAATGAGCTATCACAGCTGCCTCCTAATTCTACATTTAATCCATCACAAGTCTTCTGGGAATTTATTTACATATAACAGTTCTTAATTTCCAAGCAGCAGTGCAATACATCTGTATTTGGCGCTGACAAGAGACTTTGAGTGACAGATAAATGGAAATAGGACAAAATAAATATTTTTTTTGGCCAGGGACTGAAGAGGTATATCTTTTATAGCTGAAGTATGCTGACACACACACACACACACACACATAATTTGACTCCAGAAGCCGATTATATTCGTATACAAGTGCCAAGAACAAATATACAATGAGAATATTTGGGATCCTGGATAAGAATCTTCTCTCCTCGCTTCGATTGGGGCTGCTGTGATTTCCACTGTTTTATAGATGAATACATTTAACCCTAATCCTCCTCTGGGTCCTCTATTCAAACAATTTTCTAACATTTCATAACTAAAGGGACTTGACTGGTCCCTAAAAAATATAATGATTATAATGAGGAAGAAGAGGAAAAGAAGTGTCAGGAAAATGAGAAATGCCAAGAGTGATCTCAGCTAACGCTGAGGTAAACCAAAGTGCCAGAATGCGGTCTCAGATCAAAGTATTTGGTCGCTGTTGTTAAAGCTTAAAAACCAAGATTCTGTGTCCATGAGGCGTTTACATAAAATCGTGATATGCATCTCCGATACAGAGCATTTTCTCAGTGTCCATTTTCTAGCTGAAAGTACAGTAACACTTCCTTGTCTTAAAATGGAAGATAAACCGACTTTTTTACTGTTAAAACAACAGACAGAGCTCTCTAGCCGCTGACCGGGAGGCTGCAAATGTCCTTTGGATTCCTGTTAGAATAATGGATTGATAGTTTTAACAGGCCCAGTTGCCAAATTAATAATTCTGTTCCACATTGCAGAGCGTATCGAATCTGTCAGATAGTTTTAGAAGCTTTTCGACTCCACCTTTTTCCATTTAGCTTGAGATGGATTTGGCTCCCCGTTTTCCACTCCCGAGCAGCTGTGTTTGGAGACATTTACAGCTCAGCGGACATCGCTGCTCCACATAATGGATTAGAGCACAAAGAAATCCCTTTTTGAGAGATGCCTTTGGGGAAATGATGGATTCACTGGATAAAACGGCTGAGCTCAGTTACAAAAAGCATCTCTGACTTTATACTGTGTTGAAAAGAGATTGAGTGGAGTGGAAGATCACATCTTCATTACTCAATGACTAAATCACTGGAAAAGAAAGGGTTGAATTCCCACATGCATTATTTTATTTTATTCTCCATACGTATTGCATGGCGCCATTGCTGCATTTTACGGTTTAAATTCATTATATACGTCTAATGTGAATTTTGAGCGATGACATCTGCAATTTATATGGATTATTATAGATATGGATTAATTATTTGGGCAGTTGTTATACAACACAACTAATACAGAACTTACTGTATCAAAGCAAAAGTAAAATGTGAATCGTTTTTGTGACCATTGTAATACTATTTAATGTTCTGTCTCCTTTATAATGGAATGGAGTCCTACTTCTTCTCGATAAACACACGTTTACATATTTCTATTTTTCATGGTTAAGTTGCTCATTATGTATCGTAGGAGTGAAACTGATGTCGAACATAGTCTACATCAAAGCCCTCAACATCAGCAGACACATGATGGAGTCAGTAATTTATTGATTTTAAATTACCAAAGGAGAAATCCCATGAAGGAATAAAGTACCATAATAAGATTATTTATTGTTGATAAATTCATCTTAAATACTAGAGATTTATAGTATATTGTCAGCGAACTCAGTGTAAAGCTTCCAGGAAATAGTCACCCACTGTGAAATAACTGGGTTTCCATGCTTGATCACACTGGGTGGCAGTGCTGGCACTGCACTGGAAAGCATTACTCCTCCATAGTGTTAATGGACTTACTTAACTCCTGGGTCCTGACTTGTGTTTTCTAATGAATTAAAGTGTCAGGAGCCACAAATCAGCGTCTGGGATAGGTCATGTGGGTACTGGAGGTGTGGGCCTGGTGGGCTCGCCGCTCTTTCTTAATGGTTTGTTCCCCAGACACATGAAACTGGAGCCTTAAACCCAACCTGTTGTTACTGAGGCCCTGTACGTACTCCCATGTACCCCTAACACACACACACACACACACACACCCATAACCACACATGCATGCCATTACATGCTCACACACCAGCTAACAGTAGTACCAATCACTCCCTGAGACAGATCTAAAACACACACACACACACACACTAACCCCCCATTCCCTCTGTGCTTTGGCAGATCAGTGACATTTACTCAGCTAAATGAATGAAGTAATCGCACAATCCCGCAGCCTCTGCATTACAGAGGAATTTCCATATTACAGCATCTGATACTCCCTGTTCACAGCTCTCCTACGCCACTAATGCAAGCCCTGGCCAGGAGGGCGTAACTGGATAGCTGATGGGATTCTGCTGCAGCAGATGCAGTGAAGTAAAGTACAGAGGGTGTGCATGTGTGTGTGTGTGTGTGTGTGTGTGTGTGTGTGTGTAGGAGAATAAGAGAAGGGATGGTGGTCACCCATGCTATATGAGTCTTGTCTTGTTTTTGTTTTTTTACATCAGAGCTCATTAGGACAGAAAATATCTAATTACCCTGGTGTTTTTCCAGCAACAAGCTACTTGTGGCTTGAAGGGATTTAAAATAGCTATGAGGCGTTTTTAGGCATGAAGCAACGCAAACACAAGCAATGCTAAAATTACAATAAACCACAATGACGTTGCTTTTTAAAAGGGTTATAATATAATCCTTAAAAGAGTATGCCACTGAGTAGAACGAAAGAGGATTCAAATCAATGCAGCTGAACCAGAGATCACGTCATTTTGATTGCATGCATTGTTCTTCCTTGTCAAAAGCTGACACCTATATTCCCCATAATGCAACTCAAACTGCAAACAATGCAGAGGGAGATTCAGGAGTGTTAGGCTAGTAGTGGCTATACGTATCCTTAAACTGCTATTGCCTAAGCCAGAGATGAGGAGCAGGCTACACAGGTCAATAACTTCTATAAATGCAGTCACAGATGTGTTTAAGTAGCCTGAGTTATATTGTATTTCGACCGTGAACATCATTTAGCCAATCAGAGTTCAAAACTATAATTACAACCAATAACTAACCTAAACTCACACCCCATAATTACCTGCGTGCCCGCCTTCTGCCCCGTGTTGCTGGATAATTAACCAGTTGGTAGACCCTGATTGGACAGAGGGCCACACACAGCTACTTCGACCTTCTGCAGAGCCAAGCTTGGAGATGGCTACGAGCACATGTGGACGGACTTAGAGAGAAGAGGTGGAAATATGCAGTCAGACCTGAAGCTGGCTGCTGTTTAACTGACAAAATAATGCTGTTGCATCAGCAGAAATATGCTTTATTGTTTCCAGGAATGCAGGGAAAAGGTTTTTTTTTTTAAAATCCTGTGTTACTTTGTGTATTTTTGCCATTTTAAAAGTTAATGTTCACCATGTTCAAGCGCCTCAGGAATGTGAAATTCACCCAACACCTGAAATGCAAAGTGTTTTTGATGCAGCCGAGTTTAAATGGCACCAGCCAGCTCTGCAGCCAGGTGTCTTGAGGCTCTGCACAGAGAGAGAGAGAGAGAGAGAGAAAGAGAGAGAGAGAGAGAGAGGGGAGAGAGTGAGAGAGAGAGAGAGAGAGAGAGCAAAAAGTCACCCAGTCAGCATACACTACATTTACTCACCCTTTAAATCTCTCTCTTTTCCTCTGCATCGTTCCCGGAGTCTTGTTTCAGGAACTCTCTGCGATTGTAATCAAGAGCGTTTTTACATTTCTGGCCTTTTTCAAAAAATTGCTCACACGGAGGCCCAGACATTTTGTAGCTGTCCATAAGGGAAACGTGACCTCAGCTGTCACTGATCTGACACACCCTCAGACATGTCAACGATTTCATGAAGACCACAGTAAGTTGAAGTTAATGAGGAACTATTAACCGGGGTATGAAACTGTCTCTATTTAATACTGATGCTTATATAGGACAGGCATAAGCAAACTTGACCACCAGTGATGATATTGGCTATTTCTGTATGTTATTAATGCTTTCATCAGTGCCACCAGGTCGGATTCAATGCAAATTGCAGGTTCACCAGAAACTCCTTCGGCTCAGACTCCAGCCTGATCTGGGTCTGTCCGTGGCCAGGCAGCGACTAGTAGCTATAGAAGCCACCGTCAACATGCAGTTGGATCTCCAGCGACAAGAAGAGAGTTCAGCGGCCGGCACCAACATGTTTTCTAAAGGGAATTTGGTGCACGAAAATACTACCACGTTTTCCACAGGTACTGCCAATATCAACACAACATGCGCATTACTTGTAGTCACTTTAAAAGCAAGTTTTTTTTTAAATTTTCATATATGAGGATAAAGAAGAGGGACAGAACGGTATGCTATATATGGCATCGACATGTACAAAGTATTTTGATCACATACTCAAATAAAAGTACAATGTGTCTTTTTCAAGTCCAGCTTTAAAAAAGTAAAATGAAATAATCAAGCAGAGTATACTCAACATATCAAAACTACATTACATTACATTACATGTCATTTAGCAGACGCTTTTATCCAAAGCGACTTACAATAAGTGCATTTCAACCTAGAGTACAAACTAAGAACAACAAGAATACAGGAAGTAACAAAACTAAGTTCTCATCATGCACAATTCCCCCTTGAATAGAGTCCAACATCTATCTATAGTATTGGATTATCATTACTAAAGCATGCGTATACTAAAATGATTTTAGCATTGCAGCTGGTTAAGGTAGAGCTAACTCTAACATGATTATATACTGCTGGGTGGTTCAAGATAGAAAAACACAATACTTTAATTAACTCTAATTGTGATACTGTAAGGGCGATAAACTTGGTTACTTCCACCGCATAATACTGATACATCCACCAAACACTATACTGTATGTTGTTCAAATACTACAGTATAAAATACACTACACTGGTAACTTGTACTTTCCAGCCAATAAACAGCGACTTTCCTAAATGCAGTTACTTTCTGGATCCACTAGGAGTCAGTTGTTCCTATCAAATGTGTCAATAAACATCTCAGAAGGGAGACTGTGAACAGTTATTATCTTGGTGACCTTTTGATGGCTTCTACCATATCGTTATTTTTTTAATGATGATGATAACAATAATTAGAAAGAGGAGGAGAAGGTATGATGATGCATGGCACAGTTTCCCTTGTACAGTAACAGTTCCCCCTTAATGAGGTTAAATCTTCATTTGGTGATGCATCCACAGTTGATAACATGACTTTATGCACTTCCTGTGTCGGATTGTTTATGATCTACCAATACAGCAGAGTCTATTTTCTTGACATCAGGCTTTCAACTAGAGGCTGGACAAACAAGGAAATAATCAAGAGTGGTAAACAACCTGACGTTTTCCTGTTTAAGCACAATCATCAGAGGCAGCGAGAAGGAAAACAAAATACAGAATGAATGAGAGCACAAGACTACAGAGAATACATCACACATGGACACGCACTATTCATTACAATTGATAATAATTGTCACAATCTGACACCGATACACTTTTTATCTCAGTTAATGTGCTTGACAATTATGTTGATTAGTTAATTTGTATATTGCGAAGTTATATAACAAAATATACTGTTACAGTAGAGCTACACTTTTTTATTTAGTATTTTTACTATTTTATTAGTACTTTGAACTTTGGAAAAAATATAAATATAATCAGACAGAATACTAGTCTAGGATTAAAATCTAAATAATTATTAAAGGAACAAAAGTGCATGTCGACCATGTTGCTAATGCAATGTTTATTGACATAAAGCACTTCACGGATATCTAATAATATTCTATTTGCACAAACAACAACCCAAAAACAAATTGGCATGAAGAGAAGATCCTCTGGTTGTTACCAATAACAAAGTAATTCATAATTTTCTGATGTATCTCACTTCTAACACTGCACCTCGCAAAGGCTATTTTCAACGACTGAAGTGAAAGGCAGCAAACAACAGTGCATTTAACACTGGCTGCACACACAAAAGCGTTTGCACACACAAAGGTACTTAGATAATTTTGGCAAGCGCAAGTTTATTATTTAGTTTTATGGGGCTGGGGGGTGGGGAAGGTTGTTTTGCGGCACTGCCTGTGATACGGCGGCTCTGTTTGTGTGCTTGTGAGAAAGGAAGCACCAGAAAGATCAATACATCCTCTACGTAGATTTCCAGCAGTGTGACGTGCGTGTGGGGAAATGAGCTGGGTCGAGGATACTTTGCTTGTTATGGATTTGACATGAACTTGGCCCCCGGCCTCTCAGAACGTGATGAATGTATTATTTAATCTTCCTGTCTTTGTTAACCTCCTCTTGGCTGAAGGAACAGTGATTCTCTCTCTGTGAGTGGATGAAACAACATCTCCAGGTTGGCCTTTGGATTTTGATAAAGTATAATAATGGCGGTAATAATAGAGCATCTTTACAAGGACCTTTCCCACCACAGACACGTGAATGGGAGCTGTGCTGCCTTTGAAGCACATGTGAGTCAACTACAGTCATTTCATTCTGTCAACATGTTTTTTTATTCTAAATTATAATTTAGAGCTTAAGTTAAAATAGATTTTCAATACCATTTAATTGGATAATTATCTTCAAAGTTTGCCTAACCAACAGTTCAAAACACAAATATATAAAACATATATACATAAAGTGGCAAATCTTTACAATTTAAGAAGCAGGATATAGTATATTTCCCCATTTAGAGGTGACTTTGACTATTAATTGGTTATCAAAATTGTTTCATGGTCATGAAGATTTAAAAAACAGTAAGAAATGTTGAAGAAAGGTAGTTAACAAATGTAGTGACAGGCGAGTCCTCGTAAACACAGATACTAACATGTGTGTTTGTGTATGTGTGTGTGTGTGTGTGTGTGTGTGTGTGTGTGTGTGTGTGCGTGCGTGCGTAGGTGGACAAGACTGCTAAAAATAAATATCTTGCCAATAGCTTCAGACAATGACGGGGTAATATTCTTTGGAGGCTGAAGACGTCAGAGCTTTTGGACACAAAGACAAAGAGACACATTTAGACCTTTGCTTGGTTGGTGGAAATGTTATTTGCCACCTTTGGGTCAGAGATATATCAGTCAACACAGACAAGCAGCAAAAAAAGAAATAAACATATGGAGAAAGAGAGTGCTTATCTCAGCTACGCCTAAAAAAAACAAAGACAGGTTCAGGTTCTGACAGCAGGGGGCTTCTTGGGAGGAATGCATTTCTGGAGGTTGCTCGATGTGGAAAGTTGAGGTTGACACATCATCAACAGCTGGATACATGTACTGCACATCATATATGATGAAGTATGAATAGCTTGCATTTTTTCTCAAACTAAATGTTAAAACACATTTTCTCTTGGCATTTGAAACATGTTATTACACTTTGATTTGATCATGTACAGTTTTGATATTTTTGATAAGTTCAAGTATATAATTAATACCCCTGTATAAACAACTGCCATAGAGAACATTATAATATTTAATCACATCAAATGCAAGTTCTCTACCTCTTTTATCTCCTCTTACATTTTTTTTCTCTGTGTTTCACCCATGCTAAAGATGTGCCTCAAACACAACGCCTGGAAACACTTGGTCACCACAAAATAATAACTTTGTATTTGAATTTGAACATGTTCGTGCTACTCAGTCCCACTAGCTCCCTGTTCTTCTTTTCTATTTTCTCTGTACTGCACTCTAAAAAGCCCAACATAATTTTTTGTTGTCCTAACACATTTTTTAAAGTTGAGTCAACAAATGCCTTTGAAAAAAGTTGAACGAACTCAAAATGTCAATTTCATTAATAAAGAGTGGAATCCACTTAAAATGTTAAGTTGAGAAAACTTAATATAGTGGTTTGGGCATCTACTCTAAATATAATTTGCACATTATTTATCTCAACAAAAGGTTGTATGTATTTGATGCAGTTGTTTAATCAACTCTTGTCTGCAAACAAGTTCACGTTTGTGGAGAAGTTTATACTCCGATAGAAGGGATTTAATAAAGGTTGATGGTTAAACTCTGCTAATAGGCTTTGACAGCTTTCGACCCTTTTGGACTCTCCGGCTCTCCTTTCCCTCGAAAGGTCAGCATTGGCAATACAGCTTGCTATTGGTCATCGGTGCAAGTTTGTGGATTAAACGTTATCAAATGCTGTTTTTTAAAATTTGCTAGTCGTAGCTTATCAAACGTGAGTGTTTGATCCTTGTGTTTCATGATAGTTAAGTGAGCATTTGGGGGTGTTCAACAATACGCAATTGAAGGTTATGTAAAAAGGTATTCTATACAACTTCTGGTTATTTGCTTCATTGCATTTTATATTCAAAAACCCTCCCAGGGTCTGTTTGCATCACTTAAGGTCAATGCTTCAAAACACAAATGTTAGATAGGACGCTCAATGTGCAATGCAATGGAGCTTCACAGCGGCTCTGTTCCCGCCGCCGTGACCTGAAGCCGGTGAACCAGCGCCGTCACTGACAAAATGAGCCAAGATCCTTTCAGAAAGAAGAACTCATGTGTGAGAAGGAAACATCTTTTGGATACGCAATGAGGTGAGAAACATGTTCTCTAAACGTCTGCAGCATGACACTATAAATACTGAACAGTATTGCTCTGTCACAACTCTCTGAAAAGAGGCAGATGACCTGCCGTCAGCTGTGGCGAGCAGTCAACCAAATATAGAGCGTTGGATTAAGACCTGTGAGTGTTGCCAGTAGGAGTTGATTTCTCCTCTGGCGGTTTTTCACCAGGTGCCTTAATCCATTCATCACTCAATTCTTACATTTGAGCATTTGGTAATTCTTAAATAAAATACTGAATCCTCACCACCAACAGACAGAGTGACCCAAAGGCCTGACGACGTCACCATCGGCAACAGAGCGAAAGCCCTACTTCCCCACTAAACATCCTAAACCGGTTTTCACTTTGCAGCGACAAACCACAAAAAAAAGATATATGTATCTATGTAAATGTACAATCATAAAATCTTTTCATCTCTATTTAAAGCTGGGGTTATGCTTTAAGCCTCTGATGAGATAAAGATTAGGGTTATGGTTATGGTAAGCTTTAAAAACAACTTGCAAGGTGAACATTATAACAAAATCCAGGGTTGCAGCTCGGCCATAAAGGATCAAGAGCCTAAATCTGGAGCTTCGCCTCCACAATCAGCTGGACAGCCAACCGCAAACAAGAGCACTAGAGCCGTGTGGATGTTTTACTGTTGGCTCTCCTTGTACATGGGACAGACCATTTGGCAAATCAGCTATCCACACAGATGTCCAGATAATAACACATTTCTGTTCAGCAACAAGCTCAACAGAATGTCCATATTAAGAAAAGTATTTGTGAATAAGGTTACTGGCCCGGATCTATTTCACACATTTCTGAAAAAGTAGTAAATTTCAACACATGAATCATTTTTTCTGGTTCTTTTTGCCCCAAATGATCCATTATATGACAGTGAATCAGGAGCCTGGACTTGAGTGGTCTCCAATGCCTCTTCACATGCATACCTCAAGAGCACAGCCCACCCCCTCCCCCCTCTGCACAGGATACAAGAGATTTGGATGAGCAAAGCTTTGCTCAAACCCTGATGTCAGATGTGACTCAATCCAGTGGCTTGTGACTCCAAAACACATCTTTGAGATCCTGAATAGAGACAATATGCAGGAAAGGAGTATGAGGAATTTATTTCCACGCCATCATAAACATGTTTCCACGATGAGGAAGAACGCATTTAAACATTCTCATCTCAACTTTGTCTCTAAGAGGAGTGTCGACTTTCTTTTGCATGAGACTCCATAACCCACTTGAGTTAAACACACTGATGTGTTTTGTTTAACCCTTTGCTGGCCCTCAGTGCGAGGGTCCCAGGGGAGAATGAGATTAGCTAGAATGAGATGAGATGGTGACAAATCCCCAACACTTCCCTGCATCAACAATCCCGAATGCTACCACAATGAAGGAGAACACAGCTCGGATTGGACCAGAAATCAAAACAAAACAAAAAAGGAGACGCAGACAGGAAGCGAGGGATCCATTTCATGCCCCCGTCTGTTTGCCTGCCACCTGTTAGACATGATCATTACCACGAAGCAAGGCATAAGGGGCTAAGCCGGCCACATTTATATCAACAAGCTGGGATAAAACTGTCTAATTATCCCCCACGGCCCTTGGCCTGGCCTCCGATTCTCCTCGCTGAGCCGGCCCCATTTGCCAGCCTGGCCTGCAGCCAAACTCTGCAGGCTGGTATGTGAAAGCACATCCTAATGACAGCTCTCTTTCAATCCCAGGTCCTTGTAATTGCCTTGGTTAGCTTATACACATTATGTGGCACCAGTCCAACTCAATAGTTGGAAGGTCACGGAGAGGTTTAAAAGACCTGTACCTGGTCTGAATACATGGACATCATGTAAAAGTGTTGGGGTTCATGACAACAACGAACTGGGCTCCCTTTTGAGAGAAAATATAGCTTTGTTTGAACATTGTTCTGACTAAGGAAGGTGGTCTTGAACACAGCAGCAGCCATGTTCTTGTTAAGTTTTCAATAGTTTTGTGCATGGATATAACATCCAAGCAAATTTGCCACTTGAACGAATGCTCAAGTCAGAGGGAGTTAAGCTTTGATGATCACCCATGATTGAGAGCAAATGTTGACTAAATGTAAGCAATTTGCACCTGTGCAAAGCGTACTATAACCATAACAGTTTTGATGGAGGGAATGTGGTGTATGGGAGCGGGGCATCCAGATCCCCGTGGGAGGTAGCATTAAGGTCTTAATTAGGACGCGGGGGAAAGAGTCAAAGTACTCCAAGATGACGAGGGACGCAGCAATGGGAAACCGGAGCTGATCGTCTTTCCTAGTTCAAGGCTAATTGCTGAAAAGGATCTGACATGGATGTGCGGGGAAACACAGGCGGAATGTAATAAGACCACTTGAGGTCATCTCTAAAAGCTGTCGGACTAATTCTGTGTGTCTTTGGTAGCTTGTAGGTCTGTCTTATTAAGACATCACAGGCAATACAAGGACATTCAGCGACATCTCAATTAAAAAAAAAATAGCCCTTCAGTATAGCCTGAACTAAAAGCTATTTGTTGAAATGCATTATGAATGCACACTACATAGTGTACAATCTGTCTCAAATGAAAACAGTCTTTGAATAGATTTCCGTCATACCACCGGCGACAGAATTATCACTCAGCGAAAGCTGCCACAGCGGCATGTTTACCTCCAGGAATCTATTTGTCCTCAAGATCTCTGATTAAGTGGCAGCTGTGGGAGATATGATTACTACAACTGGGCAGAAACTGGAGGCCAGTTTAACGTTCTGAACCTAAGACTTGTCCCTGGGTTTACAGCCTGGTTTAGATTATGTCAAATAATTAAAGAAGGGGATACAGTAGAAATAAGGTCTATTTCAAAAGTTTGTTTTGTAAGAACTCTCCTTGAGCCATTCAGCTAACTCGGACCATCATGGTACTTCATTGTGTCACATGACGTGGTAACATGTTAAAATGCATATTGACTGTTCAATTATGGGCGGAAAACACTGATCGCAGTGTTCAAGGCTCTTTGACTAAATTGTTTCCCAACTACACTGCTGTGGTTCAAGTTATTTCAGGCTCTTGTTTTTTTCATCGCAAAAGGAACTTATTGCTTTCTACTGAAGTTAAAACAATAAGTTGAAAATCCATTGAGTTGATCTAAACTGATCTGGATCATTTTGATAATGAATTCGTCAATATTATCTTTTTTTTTAAATTGATGTTTTCCAGATTTTCTTTTTAATACACAACAGTCAGTTTGGACAGTTGGTTTGATAAAATGAGGCATTTGAAAATGTGACATTGGTCTCTAGAAATAATGTGTTTCTCTCACAACATATAATGTGGTGTTTTGCGACTGAATGTAGGTGAACTTATTTCATTTCTTAGAAATTTGTGAAAGTTCACTGATTAGTGATATCTAAGTCAGCTAAGTGGTTAAAACTTTTCAAAGTAAGTTGATATTGATTTCCATTCAAGGACCATTGCAGAGAATTTCTATGAAATTAAATAACTATTCCTAATTGCTCTTTAAAATGAATTCTTTTTAATGACATCATTTAAAAAACATTCTTCTGCATTCAATCCTTTTGGGCCAAATGTGTGAGAAGTAAGGCACACTGCTGTTCTAAAGATCTTTAGAAATTATTCCCCTGGCAGCGTACACACTTTATAGAGTAGTATAAGGCAAGCCTGCCTTAATAAAAATACAGGTGCTTTTCTTCCTCCTTCAAAGACCTTTGTGTTCGATTGCAGCTAAATGGTGATGTATCATTTATTTATTTATTCTTTGTTTGATCTGACTTAGGTGACTGACAATGTTAGGGCATCCACTCTAAGAAATGCTCTTGCCATTTGTAGATGATTTGCATAACATTTAAATGTTAGCCTGTATATCTCCCTGGTGAAAAAACCCCCTCCAGCTTTGAAGCAGCTGAAAGTGCACTGGGATAAAAACTCCATACGATTTCCACATGAAATAGGAAGACAGGGGTCCACTGGGAGACACTAAATTGAAACTAAGGCTGTGCCTGATGGACCACAGGATATGCCTGCAAAATTTAGACATATCAAAATGGCGAAAAAGTCTGTTAGTGTCCATTCATATAAACTGAATGGCTTGTAATGTTCTCAGGCCATTGGAGGATACTTGCAAGGCCGGGGAAAGACTGCAGGAAGAGCAGAATGGTTTTGACATAACTTTATTTTAGTGCGCTACAGGTTTTCTCTCCTCCCTGTAGTTTAATGTTGTATTCCACTGGGTCCCGGAAGGAAGCAGCCCAGTAAATCCCTACTGGTCGACTTAAAAAGGAAACGGTATCTGAAGACAGGTGAAAAACTAGAAGATAAATACATCCAGGCCTCTCGCTTGTTGTGTTTCTCTCCAGAGGGTCATCTCCCAGCCACACAATATAATGGCACAGGCGTTTGGTTTAAATTAAGTCAGAGAGGAAGCTATAACGATGAAATAACACTTACTCACTTTTGAAAACATAACTCATTTTGATTAAAAACTTGCATTACATGCTATAGACCGCTGGCTGTTTTTTAGATAAGCTTGTCAGGTGACGGGGGGGTATCTGGGTTTTCAGGCCAATTTGCAGCATTAACTGGGAACATTTGAAACCACACTCTGGGGGGTTGTGGGCGGTAGGTGAGTTGGGAAGTCTTCACTTAGCCGGGTATAATGAACACAGCCGATGTGCACTCCTGTAAGCTTGAACATTTTACCTTTTTATTTGGAGGAAGGAGGTTGGGGGTCGAAAGGTAAACAATGAGAAGTTCAGCAGCCGCCTTAGCTTCTCCCAGGGCGCTTCAAAGGGGTTTCCATATGTTTTCAAGATTTGAACCAACCTCCGGTATCACCATTTAAAAGAGCCCCCAGCCCTCTCCTCCCCATTTGTTTTCACTTCAAACTAACTGAATTTAGCATGGAACTAAAAATTATATAGAAATATAATTGATGCTTATGTTCTTGCTGACAACCATGCGACAAGTTAAATCCAAAGTCATATGTCATGCTTTTAACAGATCTCTAGGGTTTTATTTCCAGATCTCTATTATTGTGTTTCTAAGACATGCTGTAGGTTGGTAATCACTATCAGGGCGTGTCTGTTAAAAGGATAAAACATCCACCATCTGCTGTGCTCCAAGTGCGTGTCATGGTAAAATTAATAGTAGTGGAGTTGTGTGTAGATGGTATCCACAACACCAGTCAGTTGTTTATGGAGATATCTACTTAGAAAACACCTAAACAGCATAATAAACAGATAAAAGCCGGGAAATAAACTCAGAAAAGATTTATTGATCTCTAACAATTCGCGTACACTCTTATGACTATGAAAAGCTCATTCTCATTTGATGAAGACTATGTATACAGTGGTATTGTAGCAACTTAACTGCTCTTGCAAACGTTTGCCTCTCCTGTGGTATGTAAGTAAAAAGATACACAAGTGAAACTCACAACATAGTTGGTGAGTTATAAAGAGATTGCTACACAGATGCATTAATAAAACTGTTTCATTGTCATCTTAACTTTAAAATGAGATCATTAATCTTTACTTCAAGGTAATCAGTGGGGCTCCCTGCTATGTGAATTGCATGATACAATATTTACATATCTGCTTTAATCACTGCGGTTCATTTATTTTTACTCAATTAAAATAAACATGCTGGAGTATTACCAGCTGGCTAATAGAATGGTGAATTAAAAACAACCGCAGTATAAACTCAGAGATAGTGAATTGCTTAGGCATGAGGAATTTCTACCCAAATAGTAAGCAACTCCATTCCATGGCCTGAGAGAAAAGTATTAGGAAATCGTATATCTTCAGGAGGATGTTATATATCCACAATTGTGCAGAGGTCAATAGATCATGATTCCGAGGTCTCAGAGAACAAGGAGGATGCTGAAAACTTACAAAGGTTCAGAATAACATTATGGCAATATATATTTAACATCGGGAAGGACAAAAGGAGGCTTGCCATAATCCCTGAACAAGATATAAATTAAATGTGCAGAAAAGCATAAAAAGCACCATGAAACCAAAGTGTTTCAATGTCCAAACATGCCATGACCGCAGGCCATCTGTTTTTCACTCGTTACATTGAGAGGCCAATGGAGAGGTCCACAGTGATGCGTAACCTCAATAAATATCACAGATCCACAGAGACATCCCCCAATTTGTCCACTGGTGATTCATCTGGGAACTAATAGTGGAAGACAATAACCAGCGAGAGGGACCATCTGAAAGACATCAGTAAACATGTGCGTAAATCACACTGACCTGAAGCCATGATAGGAAAAGTCTCTCTCCACAAAGTCAGCTTGTGGTTGGATGAGTACAGGGCAGGAAGACATAAGGCTGTTCCCACAATATGGATGTTTTGGTTTGTATGAGTTATGAAAGCTTGTCCTTTCAGTAACCTCTCAAGTCATCAAGATTGTTTTCAACCAAGTAAACAATAAGTTTACAAAAATGTACAGTGGACGTGACAAGTTGTGCCAAGTGAGGCACAATCTCCACCCAAATTCACCTGTTACACACCTGGATTTCTTAATGAACTGCTGGATGTAATTCTATATCACTTTTTGTTAGAGAAGGTTTAGAACTATATAATTACAGTGGCGCACAGATGGATTGTGGGTCAAACATTTTTCACATCTAATTTATTGTTCTACAGAAGACACAGATTGAATGATTTATAACGGAACGTCTGTGGACATGTATTCTTAAATGCATATCTGAATATAAATATGGGGAATTACTTTTGGCACCAATAAATACAAATGTCATAGCTTTTCCACCCACGGAAGGTTGGCCTGCCAAGTGTTAGCAGAGAGGAGAATGGGCTGTAGTCAACTCTACGGACATTTAGTGAAATCACAAAAGTTTGACATGTGCTATGTTAAAGAAAAAAGAAAATAATGTGTCTAAATACGCATAGAAAGGGAAAGCCGTGCTGCTTCCAGCCCTTTATCCGATTGAACAGATTTGAATGTTACTCTAAATATAACTGACATGTCCTAGTTGTATAAATAAAACAACGTTGTTATCAAATGAGGTTAACACTAGTTAGCAAACACACTGCTCAATCCACCATTTACACCTTCGCCATTGTGTTCTTTATTTTTTTGGAATGGTAATAAAAATGTCTCGTCAAAACTAGAATGTGATAATCTATGTAGGGGGAAAGGGTTCAGCAAGCGGACTATTTGAGTTGTAGGCTACTATCTTAATCCTCACAGCTTAAGTAGCATGAACTTTCGACGACTTTTAAGATCTCCATCTAGGATTTAAACAAAAATGTTTCACCCAAAATGGGGTTATTGCTGCTTTTTATTTCGGAGATTACGATTAATGCCAATGAGCGCTACATCTGAGTAATTTCAGCTGTTAGTGACTCCTTCAGCAGCAGATATATTAACACTTAGCAGTAAACACCCATGCGCATGAAAAATGTCACACCCGTATATCAACATCCATCTAATTCATATACAGTGACAATTTTATTGTGCTCATAAAATGCTCGCAACTGCCCTTAAGCACATTGTATTTTCAGAAGGCGTTTTTAAAAGGCTTAAATTACACTCAAACCGCAACAAGATGAATGGATTGGCAGGACTAATGTGAGTGCATTTTTTTCTTTTCGAGAGGGGAATTTTCCTCCCTGCAGCCGTGCCAAAAGCAGGAGGGGAAAATCAACTCTATTCAACTATTTGTCAACTCCCTTTAGAAACATTTAATAGTAATAAAATGTATGGCTCCAGTTTCCAAAGGATACTGCCAGTGAAGTCCATCCCTATGAACGTGGTTGTAAATGCTACCATTGTTTCAGATTTTGATTTATGATTCAACCTTTCCCTGAGGGTTTGGAATATAAATACTGAAGCCTGTTGGTAGAGTATGAATGAAATGTATGTCTGCATTAATGTATCTATCGGCCAGTCTGCCCATCTAATCAGTCAATGCCATACATTCCACATCAAATACAGGTTGTGGAAGACACAGACGGACTGTTGGATGAGCAATGACAGAACCAGACAACTTTCAGGAATCTACTGAAGCAGCGCTTCCATAATCGAGTTGCCATATGGCAGCGGTGCTTAATGTTGCCCTGTGACAGGTTACAGCATGAAATCATACGCCATGTCTGTCAACAACATTGAACTGCTATTAATACTTTGAAAAAACCTCCATGCATTTGGTTATAATAAGAAGAACAGGGCAACGGAGAAGACCAGAGTCATCATTTTGGTATTGGAGCACAAAGTCGAGTTATTTCTCAGGCTCTGTGATTTCCTCATTCGCTCCGTTTCAAATGACGTGTGGGCTCTTTTCTCCATTATTCCACTACTCTGTGATTCACGAGATATTATAAAATATGTTAGTCATACTATGGATCCAAGTTCAAAGTGTTAATCTTTTATTGGACAGTTTAGAATTGCTTATAATAAGGCCATTAAAGAATAGCATAGTGGATTGTGACTCCAACAGGATGAAGGGTAAAAAGGAATCATGGTCAGAGTGAGTTATGGACCATCAAGGAGCAATAAGAGCCAATGATACATTAGCATGCATTTCCATTTTTTTCATTTTCCCTCTTGTATCCTGACACAGGGATGCAAATGCTCTATTTTCTTAAGGATGTGCAATTTTCTCTTCATCCTTTTGGAATCCTCCT
Source organism: Pseudoliparis swirei (assembly GCF_029220125.1). NCBI lineage: Eukaryota > Metazoa > Chordata > Actinopteri > Perciformes > Liparidae > Pseudoliparis > Pseudoliparis swirei. The sequence goes on along the minus strand of NC_079399.1, from coordinate 12,626,737 downwards.
GCTGAATCCTCAAGCCATCAAATCGAGGATTTAAAGGCCTTTGGCGGCAGTTATGGCTCCAGAAGCTTCCTCGTGATGCAGAATGGCAACTGTAAGGTCAGGGAGGAAAACCAATTTGCAGAAAAAAGGAGAGGATATTCCAAAAAAACTGGCAAAACGTCCACAATTCATTTTCACGTGGAGCATCAATCAAGCCTCTTGCTCTCTTTGCTGTGACTACTGGGAAATGTTATACATTGTTTGCATATTCTGAATTGAGCACTGAAAACATTGATAAACAATTCCGTAGCATTATTTAGGAAGGATAAAGCATTGTTCTGATGTCATTAATTCACGCTTAGTTTTACAGAATATAACAATGAAAAATAGTCTATCTATGTATGTGTATATACATATACACATACATAGATATACTATATATATATAGCATATGAACAATTTCATCTGCTGCTCTGGTAAAAATAAATCACACATTTATAAAAATAAAGATTATAATTCATGCACTCTTATAAAAATCTTGTGTTTTCCATAACATAAATTTTAGCAAATGCTTAGACATAAATAACTTATATCCCTCTGAGTTCTGCTGAATGGAGGGAGTAGAAATAGAGCAGCTCCAACATATACACCCTCTCAATGCACATGTGTAGATTACATTATGCTCTGGGTTCTACCACAGAAAACCTGAGTAATTTATGAGGAAATAAATGTATGCCCTTTCCTGACAATAAAATCCCAACTCTAAAAGGTGGCACAAAAGAAAAGCTCTGATTAAAAAAAAAAAATTAAAAAAAGAGTAAGCAAGAGAGTGAGTCTTAGCTCCATCCTAAATCACTCACTGTAACACCACTGGCTTCTCTGACTTCTCTCCACAGCTTCTAGTGTATTGAACACTAAAGGGGCGAAAGTCTGCAAGGGACAACTATGTATCAGCAGCAACATTAATGCATGCATCTGTCACATCCCCAGTGAATGAGGCCGTTATTTGTGAGCCAAGTTCATGCTGATGGTGCTCAGCTGACAGGTGGCTGACGTGATGATGGAGTTGTGAGAGCCATATGCAAAACAGAACATCGTGTCACTGGACGGATGGCCCGCGGTTTAAGTTTACGTTTATGTTCAGGTCAAAATCCCTGTTGGTAAAGGATCTGAGAGGGATTTTTTTGTTTAAGATCTTTTACTATAAATCCTCAAGTATTATTTATATGTACACACACATATAAACAGATATATGCATTACATTATTGCAGAACAAAACATAATGTACTGTCGGGTTTTGAAATTCTGAATAAACTTTTCCTATTTTCCAAAGATACAAATTGCTTTTGTCTTTCCAGTTAAGAACAAACATGCACTTTCAGAAGTTTAAATGTACTTATTGTTATAGGAAATGTGCATTTCTTAATATTTATTTAGATCACAATTACATCATGTTTGAGTGTTAATACTGTTCAACTGTGTTTGCGTTTGGTAGACATACTGTACTTTGTGAAGATCAACGGCGTAGATCTAAAACAATTGGTAAGTTCATTGATTCTGTCAAAACACAGATGATGTTTTTTGACCTCTAGTACTGCTATGGAGCAATATTGTAATAAGTGGGTTTTCATTTGGTGTGTCACACACTCTTGTGAGCATGTGGGCAGCATGGTAAACATCCTGCTGTCGTTATCCTGCTGACAGTTGGTGGTGATGATACGCCAAGAGACTAAAGAGTAATACACCGACAAAGGCAGCCAGGAAGAAGACTGCTCGCAAGTAAAAGTATGTAAAATATTTAGGATTTAAAATGTTAAATAACCCCAAAAGAATGCCTACTTAATGCATTTCGGTGAGTATGTAAACAGAACTTTTGTCTGTTTAATAAAAAAACTACATACTGTACCTTTAAGAGGCGAAAATTATAATCATTGAATTGATTCCTAAAATGTGATTTGAGAACGCACAGACCTGAAGTATTCACGTCAATATGAGTGTGTACACTTCAATAATGGAAATGTCATTCCTTTATTGTGTCTGTTCCTCTTTCTAAATGTACACGTGTCTTTCCTCAATATTTACAAAATTGCCTCCAGCTGTTAGGTTGTATAAGACCATCATTTACTGGTAACAATAGCGGTTTGCTGTGCAACACGAGGTTCTACTGTAGATTAAAATACAGAGTAATCTTTGTATCCCACTAGTCTGGACTGCTTCTTCCAGCTGTAAGCAGTTGACCAGGTTAAGTAATATGATTCTTTCTGTGTTCCAGAAGGTCCTTAAGTGGCAGAAGGTGTGATTGCCTGTCGGCCAAAGGGAACATTCAGCAGCTTGTTTAAAGTAAACAAGTAAGTAGGGTGTACCAGTGTGAATTATGGGGCTCATTGTCAATTCCCACACTGCAAACTCTCTAAGAAGGGAAGGATCAATTAAGTACTTTGCATTCTTAACAGACTGCATTTCCTGAAATTATGTCATTACTTGCAGTAGAGCTGATGAGGTCACACCTGACAGGAAAGCCTGAGGCAACCGACCTGGTTTGTTCAATCCTTTTTGAATTTTAAATCCAGTTGTTGGATTTTTGTTCTGTTTTTTTTACTTGAGAGTGACATTGTTACCCCCTTTAAAACAAAGTGTTGCATCATGCCATGAAAATATAAGCTTGCATCATGCTGGCTTTCATCCACTTGTTGTAACTTCCTTGGATTCAATTAAAATGGACGCGAGACGACAATCAGTGTTTTCTCAGATGTGGTGTGCAGCCCACAGTGAATCTGTACAGATGAAAAACACATTGTTTTCAGATATATGCAATATCCTTCACCACACCCAAATGTGGAGGAAAGCGAGTCCATCGTCGTGCTGACAGCTTACACTTCAAAAGCTTGTCAGTAAAAAAAAGTCATTTTCAGGTAGTTGACATGGACGCATAGAGCAGGGATTCTTTTGGCTCGTTCTATTCCGACTATGCCAAAACAGATGATTTATGCTTTAAACTAATTCCTGTGTGAATTTTGCACCATAGAATCCAAACTACCACAGAAGTGTTGCTCCTGGCCGGCAGAGGGTCATTTACTTAATGGTGAATGAATCTCTAATCCTGTGTAAACGCCAGGGCCGTGTAGCGAGAGCTCTGCAGACAGAGAGAGTTTTGCTGCCTGAGCTTTCGGCCAAAAAGTCTGAGCTGTTCCTCAAGCTGGAGACAAGGTCAATGAAATAATATTTGATCTGTTATGGCGCTCTGATAATTATTTGGACCCTGGAGAAGGACCTTTTCTTTGGCTTGTATTATAATACTTCACTTGAAAGATGTGAAAGCCATATCAAGAGTGTAAGTACGCTGCTGGAAATTCCTTCTTACTAATTGGCCACCCCATTGTAATTCTACTAATTAGCAATAATTAAAAAACCCTCTAAAGAGTGCAAACTACTTAATCTACAATTGTTTGCATCAGGGAGATATGCTGATTATTTTACTTCTTTGGCTTTTGGGATCCTTCTTTTCTTGAAATCCTAATATGCTGAATTTGAATCATAAACCACTTTCTGAAATTACTGTGGTGTCAAGCTTTCTGATGTTCAAAACTAATCAAATATACCAAGTCAACTCAAGAGGTTTGAAGTACATCTGCAAATTACTGTACATAATAACAATATGATGGAAACAATTAAAACATTTATATGATTGTCAGCATAGCTGATTCATTCAAAAAGAAGTTATTGCATTGGATACAGTTGCAATTTAGGGCTGCAATTAAAAACTACTGGCAGTTTTTCAATTTATACAATTAACCAAATAATGATTTGGTCTCTTCAAACCCACATCGGAAAGCAGAATTCAGCAACGGTTGCAATTTCTACAACGACAATGAATGATCAAAATAGTGTTGAATCATTTTGTTTATTACAATCAACATACATTTGAAGATCTTGATTTAAGATTTTGATTTCACTAAAGATTTAAATTCTCAATGAAGAATATATTTCAGTCCTATAATGTACAGTATGAGTAAAATACTTAGAATTGACACTTTACAAACCCCTCAGTTTTTCTCTGCCCATATCATTTCCATACTTCAGCATAAAATGTAGCGGCCTGTCCAGGACAAATAGTTTATGATAATGTTTTAAATCTTTTATCGTATTGAATCCTCAAAGAGGTTAGGGCCTAGCCGTGACCCTAACGGGAGAGCAGGAGGAATTTAAAAGCGTTGTTAAAAAAAAAAAAAATATATATATATATATATATATATATATTCATAAAAGCTGGGGTAGAAGTGAAGCCGGTGTTATTTCATTCAATAAATCTCCCACAACAGGAGGAACTGGAGGAAGAAAGTGTCTGGCGTATGATCCGATGAACTTGAGTATTTCTTTACAAGAGTTCAGCTGCTCTATAGATGTCCCGTTTGGATGCAGGAGCGAGCGTGCACGTGTCCGTTTGAATGGGAGGAAGCGGAGGAGGCCTGGGAGTCTTCAGTAGGTATTGAACACTGAGGTGGGCGACTCCTCCTCGCTGCAATCATCGAGGTTTAATTGTTCTGAATGCAGCTGGCTGTGAGTTACTGGCCGTACAGGAGAATGACAGCATGGCAGGTTTACAAGCAGGAGGAAAAGATGGTAAAATGGAGGCCGGGCAAAACAAATCATCTGCAAGGACTATCTGACATGTATCTCACTAAGATACACACGGTCTCCTCAAACTGACTGTCAAACGTCCTCATTACTGTCTGATACGTCATATGTATAGATAGCAGTTGAAAGGTCTGGTTCAACAGCTGACATGACTGTTGAATCTTTTCACTCAAACCCGGAGACAGAAAATTTGGTATTACTTTAAAATTATTAATTTAAACTATTTCGTACAACTCAAGCCTATAAATGATAACTAGTTACTCTCTCTTTTAATAGAATCTAACAATGCCGATAGATATTTGCGCACGTTTTGACATTATCTGTGTCTAATAAAAATACAGTTTTTTAAATATTTTGGGTGAAACTACTCGATAAATAACATATATGTGTAAGAATGTGAGTGTTTAGTTACTGAGTTCATGTATAAGAAATAAAGTGATGTGCATGGTCAAGAAATGAAGGGTTTAACTATTCTGCATTGCAACTAGGCCAATAAATCAGCTAATAACATTCTGACCTGCACATATCGTCACAGTTCTTTAAAAACAATTTATTAAGTAAAAAAAAGAAAGAAAGAATTAAATATATATATGTATATTTTTAAACACTAAAGCATCAAAGTTGTTACTGGCTTCTCATCATTGGTCAGGTTTGATTTTATTTATTGCTGGATAATTGTAATACCAATGCATCATATTTTTACATATGAATGTCTTTAAATGTAACAGCTGTGAGATGGAGCTGATAAAGCTGTGCTGTAAAAAGTACAACATATCCTTCTGGAAGGTAGTATACAGTTTCCCCAATTTAAAAGTACTTCAGTAATGAGTAAATATACTTTGATACTGTCCACTTCTTAAATTCAACTCATTTTGGGGGGAAAGGAATAGGGAAGTGATTATGTGTCACAGTTTAGCTCAGAGAGATATAATACAGAAGCTCACAAAAAGAGAAAGCGAACATCATGACATGTGCAATCGCTCATCACAAATGGCTCACTTTTCTTTGTCTCCTTTTCTCTTTCCCTCCCTCGCTCCCTTGAATGCTGTGCATTCCTCTTTGTTTGCTCATAGCAAGGCCCTCCCTGTGGATCCCGTGCCTGACTTTCCCAAAGCCGATATTAATATCACAGGCCATTGTAATGGAGTTATTTTCATGGAAGCCCCGGAGGAAGTCACGTGGCTATGATTAGTCCCCCAGGAGCCCGGGGTCTCCATTAAGCTGGTTGTTTTAACTCACATAACCATCAATGAAGTGGAAAAGCTGAGGAAGTAGCTATCACTCTGGGCTGGCTGGGGTGTTTTTTGAGCACCTATTTTGTTAATGGGGCCAGAATATTTTCCCTCTCTCTTATTTGGAGGAGGAATTATTCTTAAACTGTGGCTTGCAAAAAGAGCCTACACATGTGTGCGTTTACATTGAACCACCACCATTAAGATTGATAGCGATGGGATCTGGTGGTTAACACACTGTTTAGGCCCGGAGAAAGAAAAAAAGGAGGAGGGGGGGGGGGGGGCAACATAAGGAAAAGCACAAGGACTGACACACACTCACCAACTACACGCAAGGGTGAGCTCCAATGCATCTGCCATCAGGAAGACAACTTGAGTTAGGATGGGGGAAAAGAACCCTGGAATACATTTACTCTGTCAGGTTACTACTTAAACACACATGACTGAGAAAAGCAGATTCTGCCACATGCATGCTTCCTCTCATAATTCTGTTCACCTCTCTTCTTGACCTAAAAGCCACTGGGCCACTTTACTACTGGGCCACTTCCAAGGAAACAGGAAGAACTGGGCCAGCGAGGCGGTTGACAGCTTTCAGATGGACTATTGGTGATATCAACCTTGTTCAGAGGCTTACGGTGAGGAAGTGAGGGCTTTCCTCACTCTGCTGAATGCTATTATCCAGACATGAGGCTCATAGAAGTCAAACCAAATCTTCTTGCTGTCACCTAATAATGGCAGTGAAGAAAAAGGAAAAGGAAGACACAAAATATGAACTCACCATTAACGGTAAAAAAAGATTTTGCCTCAATTATGAGTTCGGATTTATTGGAAATGTATTGACAATATGAATTATTATTTTCTGACTTATGTGTATTTAATATATATATATAACAGAAATAGCTTTTATCACAGGAAATATCCAACTGAGAAATAAATGAATCACATTTTCAGGCCGGAGATTTCTGCCTGGTCTTCCAATTAAGAAGTTAAAAAAACATACTGCCTGTTGGATTACTGACAATATATATCTACCTTCGAGTTTAGACATAGACAAAGGTCAAAGAGAGGTCATGAAATAGCTCAAGCAACCATCACAATTTGAGGAAATATGCATTCTTGAAAAAACAGGAACTTGTTGTCAAGTAAGAGCCTGGACACAGAGCCCCTGCATCACTGAACATTACCCAGCAGGCCTCTGGCTTCATAGCTGCTCACCCTGCTGTGTTCACCAGCTACCCTGACTCACACCACTCCTGCCTTTCCAAAAACACATGTCCATGTTACATGGTGACTTGTATTTGCATGGTTTTTTATTATAAAACTCACTTTCGGGTAAATAAATATAGGAATTTTATTGGTATGCTTGTTCTATTTCGAAATATGTGAATACCATGTGGATCACATCATGTTGCAAAATGGAAGATGGCTGAGACCTTCCATTCAGTCACATCTGCATGTCGTCCAAAATGATGTAAGCAAGTTCCCATCACTTTCCCTTATTAATGTCAGTTCCATGTTGGGCGCTGAGCTACATAAACACCCACACACATGTTAATAATGCACACGCAGCAAGACGCTATGTGGGCCCCATTTGACCTGCATGTGTTAAACTGACACACATATAATACGCCATCTATCCCCCCCGGTTCCCCACATCGTTGAGTCCCGACTGGGCCAGTTGGGGGAAATGGAAGATCCACATGGAGCTTGTGACACCGCGGCCCTCTGCTTTTCCCCAGTCACCCAGACCAGAGGAGGCCGACAGGCCCGCTGTACATTAACTGGAACAGGTGCAGTGAGCGGGGGCTTGTTTTTCTTCATTGGCTCCTCAGGAAATCATAAAGCAAATATATTGCTGGAGGACAGTTTTCGGGGTGCCCCGTGAGCAAACTGAGAGGGGAAATGGATCAACGAGCAGCCACCGGGGACAGTAAATCAACAGGCTAAAAGGAGAGCTGAATGTACTGTGGAGGCCTCAGGAGCCCAGCCCAAGGCCAGGGCCTCTGTCAGTCAGAACCTGGTGTTAATGTCAAAGCCAGCTGGATCTGGCAGCACACGCCTATAAGGAAATGATTGAGCTGTCTGTGTCAATTGCCAGTGTACCACTAGAGGCCATAATGTCACAGGCCAGCATTTTGGGGAACTTCAAGGTGGAGTTTTTTCTCTGAAATCTCCCTCTCACATTTTTTCTGTAGACTTGACATCGGAGAGAGGATCAGATTTTGTAGCCTGCTCTCAGGCATCCCAGAAGCTGTGTTTTTTTAAGTCATATTTTTATGACACCAATATAAAAAGGACTCTTCCTCCAAGTCGAGAGCATTTTCCGGGAGAGCAAAAGTGCAGTTCAAAATGTAGGAGCCTCTCCACACACTCTTTGGAGTTCACTAATCAATTTGTCCCACCTGTTTAAGCTCGAGCGAGATCGTCCTGTCCAATGCACACACCTCACTGCACACACATTTCTCACTGGCTGGAAAACGCTTTCTTTCTGCTACTGCTCTTGATTCAATCTTCGTCAATCAGGAACATATGGTGTTACCCCTCCCCTGCCCACCACTGCCGCCGCTGTCACCGTATCCAGTGCCACACACACTCTCAGAGGCCTTTTCTCTTGCCTAGTTTACAAATTAGAGCAGCTGAGGTTTACTGCTACTTCATACAGGCCGGCGCTGCCATGGGAGGCCCGGACAGGCTGGTTACCTCGTGAATGGGGCATTATTATGAGCTGTAGACACAAGCTGGTCCAGCACAATTTCTCTGATTGAGTGTTTCAACACACCATATAGGGAAACAGCTGTACTACAAATTAGAACTTTCTTTTTGACATTGACAAATGTGCTGCTTGGATTCTTATGAAGCCTGGAAGTTTCCAAAGCCCGAAAGTTTTGCCCACCTTCTTGGCACGGACACCTTGACCACCCTTCTCCCCAAACCCCCCGCCCCCAAACACACACACACACACACACACACACACACACACACACACACACACACACACACACACACACACACACACACACACACACACACACACACACACACACACACACACATGTTAAAAAGCAAGCACTTGGCAGAGGAAGCAGGCTCATCATCTATCTGTCAATCTACTTGCTGTTGCCAAAGTACAAGGCAGAGCGTTGTGCAACACAATATCCATTGTTGAATTAACTGACCAAGAATTAATCAAACCTAACGTCATGCTGGCTCATTTAAAGCATGTTGAAAACCTGACTTACGTGTGTTTGTCTTTGAATATGAAAGTAGAACGATATTACTTTTGAGTTTGTGTGCACCTATTTTCATCACACATCGATAACTAGGCTTTTAGAGACCAGACTTGTGTGTGGGAGCTTCTTGAATGCTAGTATCATCGTTTGGAAATTTAGGTTGAGGAGGCATGTTGTTTCATGTAATGGTGAAACAAAGAACAACAATTCAGGATGCCTAGTTTGGCGCTAAAACACTGCACATCACTTTATAATACTACACGGAAGGATTTTAAAATTGTATGCCAACAATTGTTTGATCCTACATTGCGATAACTGTGGTGCTAAGGACAACCCTTTGTTTCTTTGCTGTACTCTGTCTCTGCACCGTTGCTAGGTGAAGCCATGACAGTCTTAAGGCTTGGTTATCCTTCAAATCTCTATCGAGGGTTGTCCGACCGCGTCTCTCAAAGAAAAAGCGTTAATGCAATAACCATTAAGACAACAGCACACACTTTCCCAACATAGCCATTGCTATGTGAAGCTGGTGTGGTCGACAAATTGTTGGTTTTGGAAAGTTGCGCAACTTAGAACCCCCCCCCCCCCCCCCACCCCTATTACGTCATCGGAAATGTGTGGTGGGAAGCATTTCGATTAAACCATATTGAGGGCTTTAGGGGTAGGACAGTCAAACTTCGTTAGCAGAAGATCTCAGGAAAAATAAGGACACAGTTAACTTTGGGAAGTGCAGTGGAAAAATTCCACAGCACTACCAGTAAGTGCTTAGCAAAAAGAGATTTCCACTTAATGCTTTACAGATAATTGAGGATTTCCACTTTAGCTATTACAGGTAATTGCAATTTTGTGGTGGAAATAAGAATACATTGCAGTTCAGTATGAGTACAGTAACACTGAAGTTCTTCACGAAGGATCTCGAACATGTCAGTGACTTAGAGTCCTGCAGAAAGAGTAACGTGTGGTTTGGGAGATATGATTGTACCATAGACTGTAACAAGCTCAATCAGTATTTTGCAACTCCAAACGAAAAACTTTAGCCAGAGAGAAGTGAAACTACTTTTGGGGTTGAGCTGCTGGAGCAGCTGGATGGCAGCATGTTCCAAGGTTCATGTAACAGGAAAATAAAAATGGTACTTCCCCATTTTTGCACTATATGTTATTTAATACAAAATATAAATAGGGGCTGGTGGAGGTGTGATAAATAACATGCTGAGAAGTTATTAATGATGTGTTTCAATATTTTAAAATGTTTGTGAAAATACCTCCCTGTGTTCAGACATGCTAAGGTCACTTAACTGGTGACTAGGAACTCATAATTTCTGCAGAAAACTATATTGATACCACAGCATCTTTACTTCCTCATTCTGATAATGACACATTGTCACTGTTTCCTGTTTTATAACCATCAGCATTACAGGTTGACAAAGACTATTCAATTGAGATAAAGGTAAATAATCCAGAAAAGATAAGCATTTGAATGAAATATTTCATAAAAATATTATGATATAGTCACATATATGGAAATCATCGGATAAGCATAGCGTCATCCATTTAGACTCAAGTCTTTAAACCAAACCGTTCACAGACTTAATGATAAAACGAGGCTACAGCCCACACGCTAACTTTGAAAAGGAGGGCAACAGAGTGTTTTTGACATTTTATGTGTACGCTACCCTCAGCAAGTCTCTGATGTGCAGCCAGGCTGCAGGCACGATGTGATTCTTTCTGCCCTACAGAGTGGCAGAGACGAGCTAAATATCTACCCATAAATGTGACCCGCTGTAGCTTAGGCTGCTGGCTGAGCATCAATAGGGTGCACCTAGCGTGTGCCAGGAAGCCAAGTCAGTTTGACCACAGAACTGCTCATATATCTGACTCCTCACATCATTCTGCCCCGCTCTCCACATGATCGCAGCACCTGAAATTTAAATTACGACGTGTATTTTTAGGTTGCGGTGAAAAGCTGCAAACACAATATTTCACTGTTTAAACATGTCTGTTAAATATTTCATTGGTACTATTAGAGTAAACAGATATTGCTGCACAATCCATACATACAAGTATACGTATGTTGGAACTTGACCCTGCTGACCCCGACATTGTGTGGTTACATGCATTTGTCTTATCTTTGTGACATATTGACAATCATTTTTGTCCATCTGAATGTCATTTGTTCACGCATATTCTATTGGGACACATTTTGAAACTTCAGTGGTAGAGAAGGGCCTCTTTAGTGTAAAGCAGTTAATTTAATTTATCGTATAATCTGAGCTGCAGAAATTAAGATTCTGCCAATCTCCATAACAATTGTCTTATTTGTTTATTTGTATAATTACAATAATACTGTAGACTTACTTAATCCGAATGAATAGCCATTTAATTTCATGTTCATATTAGCAAATTTCTTAATCGGAGCAGGAGGATATCATATTTTGCCCGAACCAATCAGATGATACGTGTCCAATCTGCCGATGTCATTTTCAGTTGAAACAGACTTTGCAAAAAGCAGTTGCAACTGGCAGTCAACGTCAATGTATGTATTTCAGAGTCAGTATCTCTACAGTTGGAAACAGTTCAGCTGTGTTTACTTTAACTATTTTAACGAGCAACTGCATATATTCGATTGACGCTCGGGTCAGAGTGATATTTTCATGATAAATCCCGATAGTGAGAAAGTTCTTACCCTAAAACAATAATGGTAGAACACCATATTAAAAACAGGTCATCATACTGCCGCTCCAGTGACTACTTATGTGCTGCACTAATCAGACAGCACAGCACATTTCTCTGACTTAGTATCCTCCCTCCCTCACATTTGTAGGTTTTATGTCAACATGACCGCCATCACCATCATGACAAGGCACATGGTGAGTGGGTTGCGTCCAATTTCTTCAGACCGAGTTGACAAACAGTCACAGTCCAGATTATACACTTTTCAAAGGATGCGAGGGCTTGAAAATATTTTAGCCAATGCAAAACCACATATTTCATACACATTTCTGCCAAGAGGGTAACCCAAACTCACATCCCACTGGCAAAGTTAATGTTTATGAGTATTTTTAATGGGCTACCTCAGACCCACGCTTTTTAAAATAATGCCAGCACTACCAGAGCCTGTGAAATGAATTCAGAGTTATAAAGGAAGCGTTCTGTTCTACCACCTTCCCTATAATTGAGGGCAGCTCCCTTCAACAAGTCAGGGGAGTTATGGAAATGATGGAGTGGCCTCATTATTGAACATTTAGTAAATCAGTGGTGAAGTATGTACAGTTATGTTGAAAGTGCAGTGGTTTAAATTTTCACTGAAATGATTCAGTGTCATTAATCTTGCCTGTACAACCACACAGTTATTAACACTGTGAATGCAAAGTATGGTTTAAAAGAGAGATACATAGAGGAGACAAGTGGCCTCCTTGGATTATTAAAGCAATTTGCTTAATGTAAAGAAAACAACTGAACAGAGACCTTTCAAACAATGTAATGTAGCTTGTTTCACTAGTAAACCTCAACCTGAATGCTACAACTTCAAGATTCACATTGTTTGAGTAGCTATAACAGTGTGTGAAAATGTAAAATACATATTTGCATGTTAAGAAAAAAACAAACATAAGTGTGACACTTTTCTTGTGTTTTGTATTTTTTTAAAGTTGACCACAAAATCCATCGACTATGCCTGAGTGTACAGTTGTTATACCACAAAAACACAAAATGTCATCGTTCATACGACATGTTCCTCTTGGTTCTACTCGCATTCTGCTAGCTAATTGAAGTTGCAACACCATATGAGTTAATTATTTCATAAAGCATATCATTTTGAACACAAGTCACAAAACAATAAGAACATGGAGAAGTTTGGGTATTGGAAATCACTATGCATCCAATACTGATAGAGAGCTGCTCCTCACAAGTATGGACACTGGTTAGAGAGTAGAGGGGAAGTAAAACTGGGCTTCTAGTCAAAACAGGAATTATTCATTTGAATCACTAAGTACAAGAGACAATATAGTTTGTGTGGTTGTCATTGGTGCTGAGACAGTTTGAAAATGTTCAGACTTTCACAGCTCATAATGACACAACAGTAAGAAGCTCACTTCCTACTGGCCTTTTGAACAGAGGCACCCTTAGTTCAACCAATAATAGACCCAATAATATCTAACGTTATCTACATTGGTATGTTTTGGCTGATCTAAACACAGAGTTGTTTGGGACTAGGATTGTAAAATCCCTCTTAGTGTCTTGCAATATACAATTTGAGGTGAACCACTCAACAACAATATCAAGCACGACACTAAAAAACCGAATTATTTTATAAAACTAAAATGATACACCAAAATGTATATGAAATGTTGATATTTGCAGGCTTATTAATGGGCAGAAAGTGGCAACAAATCATGGTGGAAAAATACAGTAATATGCCAACACATTTTAGTACACCATAAACAATCTCTCACAGCCCACTGTGTGTGTATAAATATCAGTTACCATTAACCCTTGTGCACATTTAACTTTAAACTCATGGTAAATATACATGAAAACTACATTATCTGAGACTTTTAAGAAAAACAATCTCCTGTTTTCAAATGTTATCCACATATCCAGGCACGCTATCTTAACATTAGCATCACAGCTAGCTAGCTTACCTACCCAAGTCCAAAAAAGGCTGAAAAGACGCTTGTTAGCGCTGTTCTTAGCTTAGCTTCAGCATGTCCAGTCCTGCACAACATTTCTCCTTGTAATCTAGGCCTACGCTTCTTTTCTGGCTTTGAATTAATCTTCACCAGTTCAAATGCATGAACGAATTTCATTGACTTAATGTTAATTTTTATATTGATAATTTAGCATGAACCAAAGGCACAGACCAGAGTGTTTATATCCGACACTAATTTGCAATCCAACACTGCAATTGAAAATTAGTTCAATACAGTTGAAGTTATTGTGACTTTAATAAAATTGTTAACAAACCAAAAATAGATTGTGACCGTACAACCATTACAGCTGCATTAAAAGTCATTGAAAGTTCTCAGGTTGTATTGTACTCTCAATAAATAACTATTTATAGTCACTGCACTTTGTTGTCAAAGCTATAAATAGGACAACACGTCTGTGTGTGTGTGTGTGGGGGAGATGGGGGGGGGGACACACACACAACAATGGCTCCTTCCCTCACAATGGCTCCTTCCCTCACTTCCTACTCCCTTACTTCTGGCACTCTTAATCGGACCACATCCATCTTCCAACTGGGCCTTCATTTTTTATTTGAACTACACACCTGTTAAGTTTTCTTACTGCAGCTTATACGCGTCTGTAATGCTTTCATGTTGACAAAAAATGTCCACAGACAGATCAACATACAAACACCTGGAAAAGTACTCAAACCACTTCTGTGGTAAGTCCCGCTACAGTAGGTGTCTCCAGGACCACATCTGGCCTTGAGGACACAAACACAGACTCACAAGGTGAAAACAATACCAGCTACATATTGTCACATCTGGTAATGATAACCAGTGTTAAGGTGTGAATGGAAAATGCTGAATAATTGTTCCCACATCGATAATATTTGCAAAATGATGTAAATAGGAAGACCTTTTAAAAGGACATAGGATCTGTTTTGAAGGCTCTGTTTATAAATGTTTTCCTTCTGACTCCAGTCAGGTTGGCTATGGCCCTGTTTTAAGGGTTAAATCCAGCTGTCGGGAGATGAAATGTTTCGTCAAAGTGAATGAATGTGTGTGTGCCACTGCACCCCTGTGAGAGGATCTGGGAGCCCTTTATCACCTTCCCGAGCAAAAATAATGCCCCCTCTGTTATCCTCATCAGCGGCGCAGTGAGCAAGTCTGAAGGGATATCCTGTTGGCGAAGTAAACGCATTCATCCTGCTTGCGGCGGTTTTGGTGACACAAGATTTACAAAATGTTCCACCCGCCTCCACTTACCTCTTTACAATACTGTGTATGTGGAGTAATGCGCCTTAGATCCTCTGTTATTTCAGAAAACAGGGGATTCTCAAAGTGGTGCCAACTTGAGCTGGGTTAACACCGAGACCAATACCAGCAGGGCTGTTCTCACTTACTTTGACAGCCAGGATTAAGGACACACTGCACTTTTTGTAAGGAGACCAAGATATTCAGAGTTTAATTTAAACTTATTTATGACCCTTTTAAAATATATGTGTGGTGCACATTGAGTTTTCATATTTTATTTCAATGAAGACCAAACACCCCTTTTCAGGTTGAGAAGATTCTGTGACCTTTTCACTTAATGGTTAAAAGTCAATTTTGCCAAAAGGGCACAGGGTCATAACCTAATAATATTACTTTGCTCTTTCCCTTTTGCCATTACATTTATATCATATTGAATATATTGTGGAATTAAGTACAGTGAACAACCTACATGCTTCTGTGTGAAGGGTAGGTTTAGAAAGCAGATTACTCAACATCCAACTCAATGACTTAAACAAAGTTTTAAAACCACTATGAAACAATTCTGTGGGCTGGGTAAGGAGGAACCATTAAGTAGTCGAAGTAATTCAAAACATCCACTAACCATAATGCAGCGTGTGGTTTCTGAATTCTAGAAAAGTGAAGTCCTTAAAAACAATCGCATTTGAAAAATATCCACCTCCTCTTCTTTCCTCCCATCTCTGTGGCAATAAACTCCACTTTGGGACACAAATAACAATATACCTCAGATGATGGAGCTGTATCTTGCTATCACAGCTTGTCCCTTTTGTCTGACCCAAACCACGGTTGTGGTGAATCTCCTGTCATACCAGAAAATGCAATGACATTAACATCAGAAACCAGAGGAAGCCTGGTTGCAGGCCACCCAGGTTTTCCAGGGGCCTGGAGAGCGAGGGAAAGTATATTTTGGACAAGTCACCGGACTAACCTTGCATTTCCTATTATTAATTTTACGCAAGCGACCAACCCTTTTCTGTAAATCATACCTGTGGTTTAGGAAGGGCCGATGGGTCTCTTCTCTCTTTACTTTCTAATGCATGATGAGGTCTGCTCATCGTCTGTCTATCTGCTTATCCGTCTAGTCATCCATGGGATTATGCTTGTCACTTACAAAACATCATATGATTCAGTCCTGAAATGCTGTTGAGATGCAGGCGTGACACGGGGGGTTCAGGTTTTAAAAGGTCTGGACAAGTTGAGAGTACCCTTCCTTTAGTATCCCCGTGCTTTTGGCACGTTTGTGTTATTGCAGCATCAGAGCTACTTAAGAAAGGAAACAGTGGTGAAAGCTGGCGACTTACACCCTTTGCCCTTCACCTTAAGCAGAAGAGGCACAGCGAGTATTACCGTCTCTACTCCATATAACGCAGACACACCAGGTCTAACAGGGAGGCTGGGGAAGCTGTTAGAGGCACATTAACTAGGTTTATATTATTATGCATTTTATTTAAGGTTTGGAATGGACAATAAGGCAACAGATTAATTTATTGCTGTGACTTAATGACAGAAAACAATGCAAAACAAACAAACACAAACATATTTCAGCAGCTTTCAACTATGAAGAGTTTCAAGGCCTTTTATATTTCCAGTTTCCAGTTTATCCAGCAACAAAATATATGAGTCTGTCAATGTAAAAGTTGATTGACATCAATGTTTGACGCATACATTAAAGTTGTGCGGTTAGCTATTGATATGTGAGCAAAGCTGTATGTTGTATGCCAGTACAAACTATATTTCCCTCGACATATTTCACTCCTTGTGGACATTCTCATCTTAAAATTGGGACTTTTATTCTTAGAACTTTGAACAGTAACTTGGCTCACGAATGATTAATCCTCCTTTGGCGCTAAATGGATCTGAGTTTAATGCGTCTCCAAGCTGTCCACCATTTACAGAAAATATGTCCAGCAGAAACCACACAGGGACTATCATGTACATCTTTTGTTTAATACAGTAAGCCCATTCATTCCTCTTTTTGTTATTGTATATGCCTTAATCCCATTTGCAAAAATTAGATTTTTATCTCCCTGGTGAGTTTAATCCTGCAGCACGGAGGGAGAAACTGCCTGTGAAACCTCAAGTGATTGCTGCAGTCATTCATTTTTAAGTTTCTGGCATGTTCACGATGAGGATGTGGCAGCTCCCGCTGTGACGCATTTACTGAACTGGAGTCCATCAGAACACGACCGTGAGGTACAATAAGTACAGAGCTGATAGGTATCATATCGGAGGGGTAGTTGGTTGTGCAGAAAAATGTCAAATTAAAAAGGAGAACACCAGGAGATACAAGCAGCTGTGGAATGTAGCCAAGTACATTAACTTAAATACTGTACTACAGTAATACAGAACAGTTCTCCATTCATGCCACAGCAGAAACGAGAATGATCAGAATCGGTCCACTCTGTCCATTGAATGGCCTGCAACCATACACTTCTGCATTTAGCTTCAAAGGGTGTCTTTGACGACAGTATTCTAAGAAAATAAAAATCATCTTGTTTTGCCGCCTTTTTTCTGACATCCTATGGCACAACAAGTTATTTTTCCGTGGATCTCAGATCTCACCCACCCAAAACCTTGTTTCAACTATTCTTATGCCACCACAATGCGTTGAACAAGCTGCAGTGACGTCCAAAAAAATGTGTAAAAAAAATGTTGATTAGTAGCTAATTCATTACTTAGTAACATGTTACACAAGAGTATAATGATTTAAATTAATATTTACATTTTAGAATTAGGCCGAATTTATGTCAGTTTGGTTTGATACAGTTTGAGGGAGCTCACGATTAATTGTCTGAACAACCAACAATCTGTTATATTGTCTGCACATTCCTCGGCACCGCGACTCCCCTGGTTGCAAAAACAAGTCCGATTTTATAGAAGTCTATGAAAAAACTTAGCATGAAGCACACAGCTGGGTGCTAGCTGCTGGTGATAATTTCTATGAGACTCAATGCTTGTTAAACGACAGCATCTCATATTCTATTTCCACATATTCAACACAGAATAAGTGAGATGTTTGTGCTGAGCAGATGTGTGAAAGAAATGTATGAGGAATGAAAATAATTACTTTAATCATCGTTATTAATAAAAAAATTGTTTTATGCATGAATGGGTCATTTGTCATGAGTTATTTATTTGACTTTTTTCCATGCCAACAAAAAAATGTAACCCACACATGAGTGTGTCAATTACTATTATTATGAAATAATCTAGAATAATATAACACCCTTTTTCAGCACTGAATACATTTAATTTTGATGGAAAATAACGCTAAAAAATAATACTTGTGCACTGTCACTGAGCATTTTAACAGTATTTCTCACTCATAAGTAAAAGGTCCCCCACCGCTAAATACTCAAACAATGAAAATTCCTTTCTCATAAAATGCAACATAATTCAAATCTTTGTTGACTTAGTGAGCGACTGCTTATGTTTAGATGCTAAGCAGTGAGAAGATTCAGCCTCAAGACAGCTGGACTCATAAAGATGGACCTACTTGGAATGTGGCAGTAAAGCTGAGCGGTGGAGAGTCTCTGTGTGAATGTGTTTAGATTCAGTGTCATCTGAGTGCATTAGGTAGAATGTAAACACACGCAGCAGACATTTACTGAAACCAGTCTGCACACTTACTTGTTGAACAAGCGGGCGGCAAACGTCGCCGCATGCAAACATTGAATCGGACCAGCCATATTGATTTAAACACTATAAAGTCTCGACGGGGCTGAATGGACCGACTGTAGTGCTCAAGCCATCATCTCCTCAAGACTCCAGACAGATAGCTCGGGGAATTTTTAAACAAAGTTTGAGAAATCCATCATATCAAAACCGTTTTAGGTTTTATTCGGGCCCCTGGTATCTCTCATCTCTTTTGGAACTTGACAGTAATTACAGCCATCAAGGTGCTTGTCTGGAGCCATCAGCAGAGAGTGTGGAGACTGCTTCCCCTCAGCTGGTCCGACATGGACGTCTGACATCACTGCTCCGTTTGTGTTAACAGAGCTTGAAGTAATGGCGATTATCGCAGACAGGCCAGATTTATTCAGAGTTGTTGCCCCGGTCTTAATCATACATTAAGTTAACTGTTGCTGGAAGGATAATCTTATAAACAAGGTGAAGTATTAGCCAAAGGAAGGAATGTGTGGACGAACTTAGGCTGTGAAACGGTCGAGAAGGGAGTTCTCCTTCTGAAACCATATCAGTAAAACAGGGAATCATCTTAATTTTACACGCAGAGTTCAGTTTACTCTGACAGTTTTTGATCAAATAAACGTTATGATGTTTTCAGGGTTATCTCAACTTGAGCTTGAGACTTAAACAGAAAGCCTGCGTTACAAACTAGTCTTATGGAGTTTAAGAGAAGTGTGCGTTTAGGGGGCTGAGAGAGTCTAATAAAAGGCTGTGTTTCGTTGCATTATGGGAAATGTAGGATCCAACTTTTTGGGGTCCAAAGTGACTAAAAGTCAGGTCATCTTTGTATGCGCTTCTTCTTTCTTTGAAACCGATTTCTTGTAAGTCCGCCTAACTTTAGGAACATGCTAAACTAAATAGCTTGATGACCTGTTTATTTAAAAAAACTATTGTTTTTAGGTTATTTGTCACAATGTACTGAATAAGGCAAGCATTACACGTGTGTTAAAGCTGTGCTGGTGTCAAATATATTGCACTTCTATGTCATTAAATAACATGTTATAAAATATTAAAATTATGCCATTTCTTTCCATGTGGCATTGAGTAAATTTGAATTGAATTGCTTTATTTCCACATATTGTTGAGAACAAATAAATATTCTCAGACCAGTAATGCTGAATTATCTGCATGTTTTTAAATTTAAAA
This sequence comes from Pseudoliparis swirei, assembly GCF_029220125.1. Taxonomy (NCBI): domain Eukaryota; kingdom Metazoa; phylum Chordata; class Actinopteri; order Perciformes; family Liparidae; genus Pseudoliparis; species Pseudoliparis swirei. Next base: position 12,606,871 of record NC_079399.1, on the reverse strand, counting down.
AATCAAATAAAAATTGAAGTATGTTACCATTTTTCAGGATACAATCTGTTGGGGTCCCATAGACTGCTGGCCACTTAACTGCTTTGCTGGACTGTTGAGGTTATGTACCTTGCTCAAAGGCACCCTGGTGGTAGCACTGCAGGCAGGACAAAGCATCAGTTACACACTCTCCCTGCCAGATCGTCTGAGGCAGTCCAGAGCTTTGAACTGGCAACCGTCCAGTTCTATCTGTACTGATACAGTAGTATGGACAGAATTTATGGTTATTTTGCTTTATAGCTAGATTCACAGATCAGATTACATCCATAGGCTGCGTTATCCAACTGAGCTGCACAGATTGAAAACACAAATGTTTCTTTGTAGATGCAGAAAGATATAGGTTAAATATCATTATATTGACACCAGCTAACTATATGTTTTTATCATCAGAATCTGATTAACAAAAATAACACAACTGATTAGATCAAATAAGCTTTTTGCAGACTTTTATATTCTGTGAGGGAATTAAGTCAGGTGATAAATGCCGCCTTGTTGGTTACAGTAGGATGAAACCCCCGCCAAGCTGGACTTGGCACTCCTTCTTCACAGTGTTCCATGAGCGGTGAACTGTGCTCCAGTTTCATGCTTGTTTGACAATGTTGTCACCCTTTTTCCTCTTAAATATGAAACACTAAACACATGTGTAGAAGTTATAGCACTTAAACAGCTATTAAATGAAAAGACAAATTATTTTTCAGCATAAAAAGAGTTGATTGATTGCAGTGCTCGTTACGTAGGTGTTACTCTATTAGGTTTCATGGTATTATGTCTAATGATGTCAACTTTTCCCTCATGTGAATGTGCTTCACCACGTATTCATTCGGAGAGAAATGGCTCAGCTAAATCAAGTATAAACTCTTTATAATGCCCCAATAAAACACCGGCCCAGATAGAAAAAAGTCATCTCTGGAGAGAGAAATGTGCATAACATCAACAATCTGCTGTGAAATGAAGAAAGTGACCTCTAGTCCCACTGCTCTTGCCCCACTCCCATTCATCAGCTGCTAGTCTCCACTAAAAGCCGACTTTACAGCCGGTTGGCGCTCAAACTCTAAAATATGTTCTACTGGATGGACACAAGTGTCGATGAGGTGGTATTTCTCAGGCCCCTTGTCTTTCCGTTATCGCAGGATGTGGAGTCGGGGAGAGCGAGGGAGCGGAGTGGGGAGGACTGCAGCCCTAAAGCATGATTTACTTGACCTTGCAGCTCTGGAAACTCACGGCCAGAACCTCATTAATTCCCAGGGTCATTCCGTTCGGACATAAATTGGTTAAAAATCGGAACATGTGGATGACTTCCAGACATACACAAAGAATTATAAAATCTCTGGCCTCGCCCCACCCGGCCTGACTCTCCTCGTACCCACTCCAAAACCAAAGCATTTCCAAATCGCCGGGTGTAAATCACCCAGGTCTGCTGGGAGGAGTCGTCTCATCCTGATCGGAAGGAGGAGGCCGTGGAACGTTTTGTGCTTATTAGGCAGCAAATATGGCGTTGTTTTATGTGATTATCAACTGTGAATGATTTTTAACTTCCATCCATTTTGGAGCCTTGGCCTATCTTTTGTTTGGGGAAAAAAGGAGCTGGAGGAACAGCAGGGCTTAGAGGGAAGCTCAATAAATTACACTAATGCACACATTTAAAGGGGCTCATATTCCCTCTGGCCTGTTATCAAGACTACTCCAGTGAGAATGTAAACTACCTCTTTCTGTCCCCCTCCCCAGGCCCAATATTTAATGTTATCATGCTTTAAAACAACTCCACTGTTTATGTTATCACAAATAAAGGGCAGATTATTTCAATTTGTTCTCACTATTTCATATTGGCTGCAGATAAGTCAGGCAAATAGTTGTCTAATGGTGCTGTTTGGCTCATTAATTCAAGAAGATAGACCCTGCAATGTATAAACACAGTGAAGTCAGGGCTGGTGAATCACACCTTCAGTTTATAGAGACCGACAGAGGGGGAGGATGCTCCACATGAGCCCACACAAGGAAAGCCGTGGAAAGGAAAACAAGCATAATCCTGCTGATAAAAGAAGGATTGTCTCAAAGTTTATTTGGACACGCGGTGCCTGGCTGAGGGTAGACCCTAATGAGACAGCAGCCTGTCCAGAGTGGATTCATCACCAATGGATCGGGGTTATCACCCTCCGCCATGCTCTACTACTTTTAATCAGGCTCCTCTCTGGCCACTCCCTATCAGCAGCAGTCCATCTCTGGAGCCGTCTGCATCCCTCAGGAGCTGCAGACAGGCCCAGGGAGCATGGCTGAGGAGTGCATTAGTAAATTATTGCCTTGTGGTTTAGCTTTAGTGTCTGTCATGTCGCAGAGTGAACACACATAAGCACACATGGATGTGCGTGCACTTACATACTTGAGACATTTATTCATGGGAGAGCCGATAGATGAGATGAGACATTGTAGTAAAAGTCTCATACATGCTGGAGAAGCTCAGAGCAGAGATGTGATTCAAGAACCCATAAAAGCAACACCTGTTGGATATAATGCAATCCACAATAACAGCCCTGCAATAAATACACACTTTGTGGAGCTCATAATGTTCTATTTCTGAATAAATGCACATAATATATGAGGACTATGACCTTAAATCTGAGTCTCAAATACACTCACACACTCGTCCACGTAAACAAAATCTCCTGGACTCACATACATTATGTCTGTTTAGTTTATCTTTAAAGGTGATTTAGTGCTGGTGGTGTTACTCACGACTACGACTACGACACGACCCGCTCCCACCTCATCAACGCGCCCCCACAACCCCAAACAAGCACATTAAAGTCACAACAGCTTTCCATCTTTGTTCAGAGGAGATGGCACAACATGATTGTGCAGCTCACCGCCTGCATCTTTGTCTGAAGCATAAATAAATATATGTTTTCTTCCTCTACCTCCGGTTAAGTAAAACACACAAATCTCAGAGGCAGAGAGCGGGACCTTAAATCACTTATTGTTGATGTCTAGACCAGTTAAGTCAATAATCTCCATCTTGCCACCGCGATAAGTGATATTGCAGGGAGACACTTTACCATTACTTCTCTCTGGCAGTTTGAGTTTTCTTATAGCAAAAACATCAGTCAGACCATGTGTTCTGTGTAATTAACCCTGAGGGAGAAATACCCTTGAAAGTACAAGAACAATGCGACAAATTGCATTTCATGGTCACAGAACTTCAGGGTTCCCAAGTTGTTGGATGTCTGCAAAAGATGTTCACTGTGTGTCGCAAGATGAGTGCAGCCAAACCATGAGAAACTTAATGTCTGTTGAAGAGAATACAGACACTTTGGTTGAGTACACAATCGTGGTTAATAAGCTGTAAAAGGGAAGTCTTTGCACACTCTACAAATACACTTCACTGCCCGGCCACACGAGCCATGTGAGGAAATCAGAGCGAGATACTGCTTTTTCTTAAACATTAAACATCTAAATATATATATATTGAACTAAGAAGTGAGCTATAAGCACATGTCTGACAAGCACATTATTGGATAAAACATGACACATTCAATAAGCATACCATAAACAAGAGATACCATAAACAAAAGCCAGCCTCAGGCACGTAGCCATGATTTTATATTCTGAGGTCAAGACTCAAAAGTTCCGCAGTGTAACCCGACACGCCCTAAGAGATATTAGAGATATATATTTCTAAAGCGATTTAACTGCCAAAATATTTTCAAATCCAACCTGTTTGAGCATTATCTGACAGAATGTTTCCTATCATGTAATTAACTATAACTATAATTGATTAATCATTTGGAATATTTTATACCATCCATTATCTGCTTCTAAGATGTCAATATTTCCCAGTTTCTGGTCTTTTATAATTTTGCACTGTTGGTCAGACAAAATAAGCACATTGAAGACGTCACCTCGGACTCTGGGACATTTTTGTACTACTTTCCGACAATTTACACTCACAATTCTTCAATTTAAATAGGTCGATGATGAAAATAAATTGTAGTTATGGTCCAGCTCATACAGTTCACAGCCGTGTTTCATAAAATTAAGTCTTCCACCAGACAAGTCAAGATGAATTGAAGCGTCATGCTCTTTTGAATAATGGAAAAATCCACAATAAACCTGTTTCAGCTTTATATGACATAGCATCACCCTATTCCCCCGGACCATCCCAGTAATCACAGGCTGCGTAGCATGTGCATGTACGTTGTGTGACCGGTGCTGCCGGCTGCCGAGGAGCCCTGCATCCCATCACAGGCCGTAATGGAAGCCAGATGTCTGCCTGTCGGTTTAAGGCGCATAATCAATAGCCTCACTTAGAGCAACTCTGACTTTCTCTCTCGCTCTCTCCTCTTCAACAGCTTGTTATGAGAGGATCTGTGAGGGAATGTCGTGTCTGTGCCGCAAACAAGTGGAAGTGTGTAAAGAGTGAGATTAACTAATTGGATTCCCCACATGAGTTTTTGTTTGGAGGAGGAGGGGTGATGTGGCGAGGTACGAGAGGAAGGGAAGCGATCCCTCCCTGTAGCCTCAACAAGCTACATGACACCGCTGGCTTGCTCCTCCAACTCCCAGACATTGACTGTGGGACTCCAGGAGTGATGGAGGGATGGGGATTCCCATGCAAAAAAAAGGGAAAAAATAAGATTTCGTCCAAATAAATATCCTGAAGTGGCACTCAAAGTGTCGCAGCGCATCTCCACTTCCTGTGACTGTTTCCTGCAGTCAGACGGGATCGCTTTATATCTCAATCCATGAGCTTGTGCCGAGGGAAACATTTAGAAGCAGATGATGGTTGTTTTTTTCAGTGTGAGAGGAAGTGAGGGGTATGTATACAGCACAGGGTTACAGCAGGAAGAGGCAGAGGTGTGGCTATTGGAGTGTGCAGGTCGTGACCTCCAACTTTGTAATGATCATCTGATGGATGCTGTGAACCTGAGGTCAAACGTGAATCAGAGGAGAACAGAGAGGAACAGGGAGGGCAGAAGGAAGAAGAGTGGGGGGCAGTTATGCATCGTCAGTCTACTATACTGTGAATAAAATTTCAACAGAAATGTATTTGTTGACTCACATGACACCGTCAATGATGATATTATATGCAGAAGTTTGTTGTTCTCTATAGTCTTGACTTAATTCATCTTTTTTGATCCCACATATTAAGAATATGACCAAATATTACAAAAGATAAAAAAGCTGGTGTAAAAAAAGAAAAGAAGGAACAGTCTCAAGAAGATTTCAGATGTATTATAATTGACATCTAATTTCTTTGCAGCTTTTGCCGTCATTTGTATTAGTGTTACTCACAGATATAATTGATGACGCTCAGACAAAGACATCGCTACAGCAAACAAGCTGGAGGTTCAGCCAGATCATCCAAACTATTTGCTCATGATTTTACTTCCAAATCACTTTGGCTAAACTGAGAGATTATTAAAAACTTATGTTTACAAAATGTTGTTTTTATTTCTGATGGCCAAAGCCTTTAAAAAAATAAGACCCAGAACTCTCCATTAAAGTTGACGAGGAGGATAGCCAGACATCAACAGCACTGTGAGGATTTTATTGATTTGTTTATTTTGCATTAACCAAACCAAAACATTGTTACATGATTTAAAGTAATGCAACAGATGTAACATAAACATCTAGTTGAAGCAAAAACAAATTCACGTCAGTTTCTCACTTGTCTATTGAGAACTTGAAACTCATCTTCTTGGTTTGACTGAGTGCAGTTAAACAGAAGTGACTCTTTCCACATCTGTACACATGTTCGTACAAACTGCTGTCTAAACTCTGCTCAGACAGAGCGAGCGGGGCAGTCCCTGATGAGGGCCGCTGGGAAACAGGAGGCAGATCTTGGGTTGAGGCCTCCGTCCGCCCGGAGTGGGAATAACTCCATTTCCACTGATAAAGGCAGCTGGCTCTGGCGACGCTCAGTTAAGTTTTATAGTCAGATATGCACAGATGATTAGGCCAGCTGTGCAGTGTCATATATTCCTAAACAAACCCTGCAGGAACTGAACTCTCACCCCTTGCACATATGGGTTACGGGGCTCGCACTCACACTCTTGTTTTATACTTGCTGGCTTGCGTGAAAGCTTACAAATGTGACCCCCATCAAAGCAGTATAAATAATATTCTCTGTTAAAGTGCAATACGGTTACAGTCTGAGGAATTGATTTTCTCTGACCACACTGATGCAAATAAGGACTGTAATTATGATCTCTCACCCGCATCCACATCTGTCTGCTAAATCAGTTTAAAGGAAGTGGAAAGGATGTGATACTGAGCAGCGCTTTCTATAAATCACCTGTTCACTCTCACTTGTGTGTCTCCATCTATGGTTGCTGTGGTGATTAGTTTGTTGGAGCTTTCTTGATCCAAATTGTTTTGATCAAAGGGGCTGCATAATACTCAGCAGCCCTAAAAGCCCCCGCGGCTCTCTCGACGCCATAGCTCTGTTTGTTTTGGAACAAGAACAAGATAAACCCAAGTGACGTCTTATTTATTTTCCCGCTCCTGCCCTCTCCTACCCTCAACAAGCGGAGTCGTGGAGAAGAATTCCTAAATAATCCATCAGTATCAGTCTAAAGTGTGTGTTCTCTGGAGTGTTGACACCACACACACATATAGATATACATTGGAGTGTGACCAGGTCTAATTCTACAACAGAGTCTGATAATAAGGGGCACTATCAGATAAAAGGGACATGAGCAATGAGCCATGTGACATGCTTGATTGTGATTGGTCCCTGGGGTGGTCCACTGCAAATGCGTAGCCTCTCTCACAGTAAAGGAAACAATCGTCTTACACGTGAGTCTAAAATGTAGCTTTTTATTGTCATAATGCACACTTCTTGTGTTAGTTAGTTTCCGGTTAAGTTTAAAAGGTAATATCTGAATTGAAGAGAATGTGTTTAGGGGACTGTTCATACACTGAATAAAGAGGCTGTCTTTTGACGGTGAGTATTTCCTTTTAGCTGTTCTCCATAAAACAGCATCTGCGAGTCACGATAAGCACCTAAAAAGGGGAAATGAGGAAACCTCAGGTTATACTCAGCACACTTGAAAATGTATCTTACTTCAGAGAGGAAACTCAGGTGACCTCAGTGGTGTCATGTGTCAGGTTCTGCCTGACTGTAACAGTTTGTTTTGTGATTATCACTGTAAGACATCAAACAGAAATGTAGTGGAATCAACTCATCGTTTAACTTAACGCAAATATACAACTTGAAAGTCTTAGAAATACAATCATGAAGCCTCTGTGCATTTAAGGATTTTGTGTTAGTTTACATTTCTCTTGTTGTTACATTTATATTGTTTCTGTAATATTTTCTTGTTGTATTTTTCTCTTTTTGCGGCGTATTTTTAAAACATTTTAACTCCTACTTTAAGCTACATGGTGTAAATATGGATCTGAATTGTAAAAACATGTTATTATGTCTGTAGAGGCTCTTATTTTGACGTGAACCTATACTTTCTATATTATTGGCACATTAACTATATGTTAACAATTGGAAGAGCTTAGTGTCATGTTTGTTTTTGTATTCGAAGAGGTCATTGACCTTCATTTGTACCAGGAAAGTGTTGCAGGCGTCCTCTGATTACAGTTGTTTTTCTCTTAAGAACAAAATTGTGGGGACGATAGTTATCAATGTACCTTTACTTCTTTTTACAACTTTAGACACATTAAGATTGGAGTTGTTCTGACTTGAAATGCACTGCAGAGTTCACTAAAGTCATTCAATGGAGTTTCTAAAGAGCCATGATCAGCACATTAGCAGAGTTCCCAGCATGCATTGTTTGAGAGTAAGTCAAACTCTCCAGAGATACTACTTTTTTTGTAGTTTGAATAAAACTGTTTTAATAGGTCTACATGAAGTAACAATTATGAATAGGATAAAAAACAGTGTGAACTAAGATAAGGTTAACATAAGGTGAATGTTCATCACTGCCACTCTTCACATCAAGGTCAAAGAGGACATGTCCTGAAAACCTTTTTCAGTGCTTGTGCAAATACATTTGGGTATCTGAAGTGCCTTACTACCCCAAACTATAAAATAAGACAACCCAGTAATTGTTTTGTGTGCTGCGTTGATCAGAAAACATGTGATTCAAAAAGCCATTTAGATTTAGCTCCTCATCCGATGCCACATGCAGCCTGCTATTAGAATACACCGCTCCCACCTGAGTGTCTCCACCCACCACTTGAGAACTAACTTGGCAGGTGAATCATATTTTTCTCTCAAGCCAATCAGACCAGACTGAGCTTTTTCAGGAGGACTCTTAAAGAGACAGGAGCTTAAACATAGCGTTCAGAGAGTGAATGCAGGTATATACAGGCAGACAGAAATATAAAAATAAAGGGTTCTTTGAACATACAAGCATGTAAACATGTTCTAGGTACACTTATGCAACTCATGAGATGACTTTGAACTAATTATTACCTTTTTGTTCATTTAACTTGCATTGGTTTGATTTAAAGGAGCATAAAACAATTCAAGCTGTCCCCACTTTGACATTTTTACATAAATCCTCAAATCTAACCTCACAACATGATGTTGTAATCACTGAGATAAATAATAATGTCATGCTCCTGAAGGCCAGCGCTGAGGTTGAATATACAAGCAAGTCTCTCATTTGCACGCACATAAAGTCATCTCCATTTGATGCTTGTACTCTAACATACGGTTAGTTTGAAAGCCACAGGCTGTTCAGCCCGACTTCAGAGAGCGGAGTGAAATTGTGCTGCTGATGACAGGTCATGTGAAATTAAAGTGCTTTTTACATCCTCTCTTTTGTGCTGCATCTCAGCGGGCAGCCAGAGCTCGGCCATAATCCCCCTCCCAGTGTGTGTATCACTCAGTGAATTCAGCCTCCACGGAAACGGGCAGGCGGTCAGACCATTTCACAGCCTTAATTAATACCAAACTCTGCACCCTTAACAAATTACAGCGTACACCACATCGGGTTAGCTCAAGACACGTCAGCAGTCTGCAATAAAACGGTTCCTTCATGGCCACATTAAAAACAGGGCGGTAGGTCAGAGGACTTTTTAGCTTATAACTGATTACTGTTGGCCATCAGCTCAGAGTGTGAAAGCAGTGTATTATTTGAGAAGGGTGGTGAAAGAGAGCTTGAGTAGTGCTGCCCAGGTGGCGGATTCTCCACCGGGGGCCGTCCAAGGATAACCAGGAGAGCTTTTTTGGTGGAGTGGGGGGGATTGGCCACCCCACTGTGCCCCGCTGGCTGTGGTCCGCAGCCAGTGCAGCAGTAGGTAACATTGGAGCCAAGGTGGAGTGAGAAAGGAAGGGAGGAAACTCGGAGAGAAACCATGAAAAATGTGGAGCATGAAAATGTCTCCCTTGGTTTATGGCAGCGCTGCTTGGCTTCCAAGAGAAACACATCTTTAAATTTAACTTGAGATGTCTTTTTTTTCTCTCTCTCCCTCCACTCCCGGCTGCTGGCAAGGGCCTGGTTTTGAAAGTGAGGCCAAGATGCTTGGAAACTGCGACCATGTTAAAAAAACACTCAATAATGTGGCTTTTTGAAAATGTGGCGACAGCTTCTGTACGAGGGGCTCTGTTTTCAACGTTGGTGAACATGTTTGGTACGTGTGCAGCTGCTGAACAGTCCTCAAATGTTGAGAAAAACACTTACACGCTGAAGGTATATTTACTGGAGGGTTTATATGAAGCATATCGATTGTTTTGCTGCAGTACATTAAACATGAACCCTGTTGGCTCTGTGGCGTTCAAAGTGCATTTGACTGTTTCTCCATTCCAACTTCAGACACACTCTCTTTCAGGAGACAGAGAAACTGTCTTTAGAATAAAAAGCCATAAATAAAAGACTTGATACTGGTAATTCCAGTGAATGGGATTAAAATGATGGGGGCGGCTGGAAACAATTTTGGCCGGCCATTAAATTAAAGCTTCGTACCATGTAATAATATGTTGCTAGTCTCAGGAGGAAGTCCTCTCTCATGTCGATGATTCAGAGCTCATTTAGGAAAAGAGCATCCAGCTGATCTCATAAATCAGCGTTTGATGGAACAAACATACTTTTGAAGGAAACAGAGCTTCAGAGCCTCGACACTCATGGAGTAACAAGGACGGAATAAAATGCTCCACTGATGATGAACACATTGTAATGTGGTGAACATTAGCCAAAAGTGAACACCTCTCATTACAACGAGTGTCATGAAATATGGATTTATGTCTGAGAAAATAAAGTTTTGTTGGCAAATAAAAGGAGAGCGTGAGTTTAGAAATGTTTAAACACGATTGCATTTACTGAATTACTTTAATTAAGTACATTGTGTTGGTCCTTGTACTTTAATTGAATATGTATGTTCTCTACTACTGTATGCTACATTTCAGAGAGAAATACATATGGACCATGTTTAGTGGTAAATGCCAGTGTGAAGGATTTAGGGGAATCTATGAAATGGAACATGATATTCATTATTATGGTTTCATTCGTGTTTAATCACCAGAAAGTAGGGATGGTTATGTTAATCGTTAGCTTAGATTGAGCCGCTTATATCTCCAGTAGAAGCAGTTCCTCTTCACACAGTCTGCCATGACGCACCGCCATGTTTCTTCTCACAGGCCAGTGTTTGGACAAACCAAAAGCAAGAGCCTTTTTTACATTTTTGCGTTACCTGAAGGCCACCGTAGTTCTCCAACACGCTTGTGAAAGTACGGTATTGTGAGCCGCAGAGCTCCAAACCGTCACACCGCCAGCCGCTGTCTGACCTACGTGGCTCCTAAAGGAGTGTTGTTATGGTATTGATGGCTTCCTAGCCAGGTGAGAAGCGTCACTACAGTCCTGGAGGAGTGAGCGGAGGGCTCTTCAGTTGGTGGCAATCTGCAAACTACACCATTAGATGCCACCTATTTTTACTCAATGCCCCTTAAAGTAAATAAATACTTCAAAAATAGTCTTGCGATATTCACATCATCATTATCATCATGACAATTACTGACAAGATCATCGTCGTCATCTTCCAAAAGAGGAAGAAGCAGAATTACTCAACTAAACCTCCATCTTTCTGCACGCTGCAGCTTCTCAGGTACAGGTTGACTTATGTGCAAGCTTTGTTCCCCCCTTTTCCCGCAGCAACGCCGCAGACTCTCAGGTCTTTCCTCTGATGCATTACACGAACGGTGAAGAAATCTCCATCAGCCTATCAAACAACCTCACAGATAATGCCTCAAAGCGCCGGAGACGTCACAGCGTTTAGTCACGTTAATCCCTCCACCGCTGCAGACAGAAACCCCCTCCTCTGCTCTCACAGAGGTAATTTGTTTCACACAGTTACTTTTTCAAAGCGTTAAATATTGGCGAAATCTGCAAGGCTGGTTTGTTTTATGGGTTGCCCGGTCCTGGGTTGCCAAGAGGGACATATAGGACAGCTTTTAATGGAGGGGGAAAGGCTGACATTAAATGCAGGCCAGATGGACTTTCTCCTATCCTGCTCATAAAAGTTCCAAGGACAGTTCACAAATCAAGGCCTCAGTATTATGTTAAGCGTTTGGATTGTTATTGTTATTGTACATTTGCAAATACTAATGTAATTTATAGCTTTTCAAGCATAATTCGAGACTCAACCCACCCAGACATTTAATATGTGAGCGTTTAACACTTAATATTCAGTTGATAAAGTGCCCGGGGCTTTAACTGCCTTTCATGGAAACTGGCTATCATAACTCTGACAAGTTTTCATCCAGCGTGAATTAAAAGTGAAGATTAAGACGAGTGCCATCCACTTCATGACCGTCACAAGCTAGTTTATGAGAAGACTGTGCTGGAGTTTGGGGGTAAAATATCTCAAAAAGGAGCAGCCTCTTACCAGCAGGTATGACTGTGGAGCCAGCAGAAGGGGGAAATGAAAAGTGAAATTCAAGATGCGAGGCTAAAACGGAAAACTGCAGCTCTCTGGGGTCAGTCCTCTTTCCGGAGGAGAGGAAAGTGGACCCCATAGAGGAGAGAGTTTGTGGTGTTCTGGGTTTTTGGGTCACTCACTATGATGTTGCTGCTAACATGACAACAAATACCAGAAGGCTGTGAGGTTCTTAATATGCATTGAAAATAAGCAGGGGTATATTTATCATCACATTGAGCTTTGTGTCAAGTTTTTGTTCTTTCTCCTTGTTCAGCAGAAGTGTTAATATGAGAAATTACATCATATTATAGCAGAATAATAAAGTCATTCACTCAAATAATGTATTCAAGTGCAAACGTGTGGTACTTGAGTATTTCCATGATAGTGTGGTATTGTTCCTGTTACATAACTGATCTGCATACATCTTCCCTCTGTGAAGCTGTGAAATTGTTTATTTTACGTTTCGTGAAAACTGCCCCTGGTGGAAAACGTTCTTGCAGCTTTTACTTAAGTAAAAGTAGCAACACCACAATGTTATTGTAAAACTCTTACATCCAAAAGGTTTACTGATGTCAACGTATAGTATTAGCATCCATCTATTCTAAAATACCTAAAAGTCAAAGTACTCATAATGAGGAAGGAGACATATTATATAAAGGGAATATATAATTATGTGTTGGCACCATTGCAAGTAACTGTGGGGCTGAATTACAGCTGGTAGTTTAATCTATGATAATAATTTTCCATGATTTTGTTTATTTATAATCTGTATCTGCAAATAAAAAACTGTAATGCTATAAAATGTATGTGATGGAATAAAAAAACAATTTCCATCTGAAGTGCAGTGGACTAAAAGTATAATGTAGCATAAAAATTCAGTATTCAAGAAAAGTAAAAGTACCTCAAATTGTCCTTAAGTACAGTACTTGAATGTACTACTAGTTTCCACAACTGTACTCAACACTAAGAGGCAGAGCAGTAACGACCATCGATGACACTGAGGTCATGTCCCCAGTGTTTATCTCTGAATTTAGGTTTCAGCATCCAGTGTGGAGTTTATTTTATACAAATAAAACTTTATTTATGTATTTTGATTACAATATTTGTTGACTCAAATGTGTGGGCCAATAGATACAAAACTAACTGGAATGTATTCTAAATAAATGAGGAGAAGACTTGGAAACACATGGCAATTAAAATGTAGAGCACTTAAACAATACTCAAAATACAACTAAATTATATGAAATTACTTAAATAAAAGTGATAGTAAAATTATGTAATGGTGTATTTTCCCCAGTATGTGTTGGAGGACTCCTGGTTCAGCTCTGCTGACACGATCAGCTCTGCATGTTGAGTACTTTCAGTCCGAAGCACATGTTGTTACAAATACTGTTATTCATCTACTAGTAAACATTTGAATGAAGGAATAGCACTAATTGTTGTTGTGTTATCTCTATCGCGACACACTTCTTCACCGTGCACGGATACATGGTTTTGGTTGTTTATTTTATGGAAACCCAATTCAACTTGAGATAAAGCTGCACCCAACTCCTTCAGAGTTATATCATACACTTCTGATAGCCGAGGCAGATTGCGCATTAACTCGGAATCAATGTATAATATTCTGTAGAAGCCATTGGAGCTCTTAAAGAACAAACTTCTTCTGTTACACACATCTGTTGTTGTCACTGAACTGCAGCTGGATTTGGAAAACACTTATATGAATTATCCTGTTTTTATACCAGAAATGTTTTTACATCATGAAACATCTGTATATACAGGACTGTCTCAGAAAATTAGAATATTGTGATAAAGTTCTTTATTTTCTGTAATGCAATTAAAAAAACAAAAATGTCATGCATTCTGGATTCATTACAAATCAACTGAACTATTGCAAGCCTTTTATTCTTTTAATATTAATATTTTTTAATTGCATTACAGAAAATAAAGAACTTTATCACTAGATTCTAATTTTCTGAGACAGTCCTGTATATATATATATATATATTAAGACACTGAACGTTAGTTAGTTAGCTTAAAGCTGACTCTGGGGACTTATAAAAATAGAATTACTCTGACAGCCTTAACAGAGATTAAGGGAGGGAGTGTGTCATGACATCATGCCATTAAAACATCTTTAAACAGGGTTGAGCTGCGCATGTGCAGAGTTTGCATGTGTGTTGAAGAAACAATGTTGATTTCTTCTATCTTTTAAATCTTGAATGGTCCCCATTGACCTTCATGATAAGACTGATTGGGAAATGACATCTCAACACTACACTGTCCTCTCATGTTAGTCTTTAGTTGTTAGTCATAATAAAAAGGAGCAGGTCGGAGGTGGACTCTGGTTTTTAAGGGGGGGGGGGGGGGGGGTTATGAGCAGCACTATAAATGGAGGAGATGTTGATTGTATCTGCGCCTGGATACATAAAATATACTCACCCGGGTCGTTGCTGCTATCTGGAGCCAGTAAATGTATACAAACTATAAATTATTCTCTTCTTCTTCTTCTTCTTCTTCTTCTTCTTCTTCTTCTTCTTCTTCTTCTTCTTCTTCTTCTTCTTCTTCTTCTTCTTCTCTTGCTTTCTCTGCTGTCGGAGCTGCAGCAGGCTCAGTAGGAATTTAGTTCATTGAGTTAATGTGTTTATATGAGCAGAAGATGTATACATTTATCATAGAAGTATGATTTGGTCCATTCAACCGTAGACTGTTTCTCTCTATAGAAATACTCTTTTTTCCCACGTTTTAAATGGTAATAAATTATTCATTTTAATCAGTAATTTTTGTTTTGTTTTTATTATTTGTTTTTAATGCTATATTAGACTCACTTATTTGTTTCTGTATTTAACCACTACATGTTGTAAGGCAGCTTTTATCAAATTAGAAATGTATTGATTTTGATTTATTTTGTTGCATATTTACGTGCATACGTTAATTGTGTTATTGTTGCTGAGGCTTTTAATTGTCCCACTCTATATTAAAAAGCAAATAAAAACAATAAAATAAAATAAACCAAAGAGAAATATTCTTCACACTAACATGTCTAAGGCAGATGAGAACAAATAATTGGTTGACTGCTGATAAGTGAGCAACTAGTAAATTCCTTAAACTAAATAAGAGAAAGAAGAAGAAGAATTCAGTAATCCAATAAAGTAAGAAACATTTTATTTACAATATTTTCAGTGCAAATTATTATTAACAAAATAGCACAACTATATATCCAGAAAAAACAAGTAATACATGAACACTGCTGTGATGTTCTGAAATGCCATTTATCACGTGAAACGAGTGGTTCACAGCCTAAACATGTAATTCACAAGCCTTATTTCCTTCTGACGAGGAAAACATGATGCACACGAAGCTCTTGGGATGAAAACGACAGTAAGGAGATGCAGGATGTCCGATTTTTAAATATTTAAATAGCTTTTTTATTTTTTATTTTATCGTTTTTATTTTATCGTTAGCCTATAGCCTTAGAGTGAAACCTTACTGACATTAACACATTCATTTGGTAATTTGGAGCAGGTTCCTTGTGTCCGGGCTAAAATAAAGTGTCATATTGAACAAATAATTGGGCCTATGGCTCGTTGCTCCACTTGTCCCCCGGAAGCAGGTATACATGCTTTACGTTGCAAATGTCTCATATAGTTAATGAATTGACACTCCAGATGCGTTTTAACATCACGGTTGTTCTTCTTTCAAAATAATAATAAAAACGTATTGTTCATAAACTACAGCCGTCATATCAGTATCTGAGGGGCCTCCGTGGCAGCGGGCGCCGCCTCCGCGCCGCTCACCGGCCCGCTGCTCCCGCCGCTCCCGCTGCTCCCGGTTATGATCACGCTGGTTTGGTGTGTTTGCTCACACATGTCCACATGTCCGTCGGAGTTTTCCTCCGGAGCCTCGTCGGACTCACACTCGCTCCGTCCCTCGCTCTCACACTCGGACTCCTCCGCCGGCTCTTTGTGCTCCCTGCTGCCGGGCTCAGACGCGCTCTTGTCCGGCTGCTCCTTCTCCTTGTCCTTCTGAGCCTGCGCCTCTTTGGAGTGTCTCCACTTCATGCGTCTGTTCTGGAACCACACCTTCACCTAAACACACGCGCGCACACACAGACACTGTTGGGTCACACTGTTCATGTGCGTAATAACAACTGCAGCCTGTCAGCACAGTACATTTATTTTATTTACCAACATTTCCCGAGAATTTTCTGGTATAAATTGAGCAGTCTCATTTTAGGGAATATCCTTTCCTTATAATATTTCACACTATTTTGAATAAACAATTCAGCGTTTGCTCTCCCCTTCCTCTCCTTTCTAATGAGTATACAAATAGGCTGTGTGCACACACACACACACACACACACACACACACACACACACACACACACACACACACACACACACACACACACACACACACACACACACACACATACACGCACGCACATGTTAAGAGCTCTATTTAAAGGGAGACCAGGCAAAGACAGCAGCAGACAAAGTGTAAATATTATTAAACACTTACATGTTGCTATAGTAATGTTGCAATAGTATACCATTTTAAATGCAATACAATTAAATAATCTGCGTCCGTTTTCATTCATGTTGACATGTTGCTGGCTGAGTTTAAGTGACGTGTGTACAGTGAGATGAAATGTAAACTGTGTTGCTCTAGATGAGTTTCATGGAGCATTGCTCAGTCAATCAGGTTGCCAACTTCAATTCAAGGATTTGACATTTAAAATTACAATCTCATTTGAATCCTCCAGGCTTATGATTTAATGTGTGCAACCATATGGAAGCACACGTTTAATTTGTATATAATTGTATTGGTGTGTCAAGGCCAGAGCCACCGTTCAGGTCATTGTTTAGTGTTTCTGGGAATTTGTAGTTTTAACAACCTGTGGCTACTTCATGCATGCTGGGTATTTTATAGGCTGTAAAGTATTTTAAAAACCTGTAAGAGTGAAGACGGCAACATTTAGACCTGGCATACCATGTAGGGAATTAACATATAAAGAAAATATAATTTATAAATAACAGAATTATTAAATATGACAAACTGTAATTATTTGTGTTGGTGAATAGTTCTAAGGGGGAGTAAGGGGCCCCTGACCTCTCACAAATTATAATGACTATACGTCCCTGTGATCTTATTGTTTTATTATTTATTTGGATGCTTACAAATATTCCTCCTGAAGATAAAAAATACTATAATCAAGAAATCATACAGTAAATAATACAGCTACAACATAATATTAAAAACAAACATACAAATATAACTAATACAATTAGTTAAGAGGTGAAATAAAATAATAACAATCTGTTATTTGATAATCTACATTCTAAATAAATTAAAGGAAACATATCTTGCTTATTTATCTGGTCTTCCCCAATAATTTATTTGTCTGTTTCTTAATATATTTGGTGTCTGTCGTTTTCTCTAAAGAGTATACACCTTATATAAATGATTCTTGCAAGAGGTAATCCAAACAAAGACCTGTGCAGGTAAACCTCGTGTTAGTACAGCCTCTCACCTGAGCGTCTGTCAGCCCGAGCATCGCAGCCAGCTGCTTTCTGTCCGGCTTGGTGACATATTTCTGTATCTCAAATCTTTTCTCCAGTCCTTTCCTCTGCAGGTTTGAAAACACTGCCCTCGACCACGACCTTTTCCTCTTGTACGTCTGTGGCATGGTGTCTTTAGTGAGGACGGCATACGGACCTAAGAGACATGAGGAGGACATGAGGTTGAAGCTGAAAAGAGAAACCAGAAACCAAAGGAACATTCACTGCAGGTGTCTCACACATTCAAACAGAGAGCTGGATGGGCCAGTTTACTGTCAGTCCTGCATGTGGTGACTACCTGGGAAGGTGTCCTGAAACTGATGCTGGCCTGAATGCCTGCTGCTGCTGCTGCCTAGTGAACTCATCATGGAGGAAGCGTCGCTCATCCCGGGGTCTATGCAGGAGAAGTACTGGCTGGCCGGAGGCTGAATGGGGACGTGGATTCCTGACTGACGGTTCGAGCTAACGATGGATGTGAGATCTGTTACAGAGCGAGAGATGATGGACTGAAGTCAGGAAACAAAGAGTCACTGGCAACCTGGGGGGCAAGGTGGTCTAGTATTTAGAGAGACCATCAGACAAAGTCAAAGCCTGGATTCAAGTGTGACTGCTAAAATGTCTTGTAGCTGATCATGACCTCTGACCTCTCTGGTTAGGGGGAAAGAGAGTGTAGGATTTCCCCACAGGGCTCCTTAAAGTGCATGTTATGAGGCTATTTGGGCTCTAACTGCTCTGTGAATATGTTATATACTGCTTCTGACTTTACAATATTGCTTCCAGTGTGTTGTTTCTAAAGTGTATACATTATTTTCTCTTAAACGTATCATTAAAAACATGTTAATAACTTTGAGGCCATAACACACATCCCTAAATATAGTTTAGTTTAGCTGATAGAAAGCTTCTTTATAAACACCACATATGAGTTGGTAAAGTCAGTGTGTACTAAAAATCTCTTTTCTCACCTCTTAATGACGACTTCTCTTTGCCTCTCTGATCAAAGTCTGTCGACAATATCCGATCAATTCCGAATTTGAGGTCCTTGCTTGAAGGCGGGGGTGCTTGTTGGGAGTTAAATGCAGTTCTGGAGACTGATGTCAGCTGTAGTCCGTGTCTGCTGTAAGGAGACGCGGGACTCACCCTCGCGCCGTACGGCTCGGGCGCGACGGGAGAAGGGCGCAGCAGCGAGCTGCCGGAGTGGCCGTGCGGCGCGCGGTGGTGGTGTCCCATGTGCACCATGAGCGCCGACGATCCCGAGATGTTCTCCGCATCTCCAGCCTGCAAAATGTCTGCGATGCAAAACGATGGTTTCTTCATCGTATCCACCGCGAAGCCCCCCGCGCAGTACGCAGACCAGAGGCTAAAATTTGACGCGTAAAACGGGTTGAGCCCGGCTGTGTACATCCCGCAGCCTCTAATGCGACTTATTGTTTCTCAGAAGAGGGTTTACACGGGCAGGCATGGAAGAAGAAAAAAACAGGCACGGAGTTTTAGGGGGATAGTTGACCGTCCACTTTGTGTCAGTGCCAAAGTCGATCTCCCAACTCTAAAATCCAAACCCTGCAGCTCCACTCTGAAGTTCCTCCGCTGACACTGATTGGTTGCTTTCTGAGCCAATGGATGTTTTGCAGTCGCTCACATCACGCCCTTCCAAATGAGGATGATGTGTAAACCAACCAACCCACACACACACACACACACATGACTGGGGACACTGAAGAGCAATTTTGATCCTTAGATGATGGATAGATCACTTAAAAAGAACCCCCACACATCACCGCACCCCAACTCATTACACCCATTACCGCTCGTGTACATTTTTTTTTTTCTCACTCCAGAGGCAAGATTACAAGCAATGGATTGGAAATGTTTTTTTAAGAAACCGTCATTTTTAAACAAAACATATATGCTCTGTAAAAAAGATTAATAAATCAAATCGAAAAACATTCCATGCGATTATATAAAATAGGAATGATATTAATTAACCGTAACACATCGACGTGTATGATCCCGAGCCCGGGGGAGGCTCTATTAGCGGCACTCATCCTGTTTTTGATGGGCTGTGATTCGTGTTAAATGAGCGGATATTCCTGCTAGATTTGCCCCCAAAATAGAACCTGTTTTAGTATTTTAGGATACAGCAGAAATCCTTATTTCTTCCGGAGCAGAGGGGGGTACTTTTATAATGACTGTTAGCACTTCCGCTTTTCAATATTTGTGCAGCTTTATCTCGACCTGCAAGTTGCACGGTGACGCAAATCCGTCCCCATGCTCACAATAAACAGAGGAAACCGATTCCCCTCAAAACACAATTAATTTCAGAGGCGATATACTTGAGGCCCCTCAAGATTCACACGTTGGATCCTGGCCAATAACATGTTAGAACACAACTCGTATCAATGCTAATTGTGTAGTTCTTCCTGCAACGTGAATTGATTTGTCGTATGCTTAAAACAACACCTTTAAAAAAAAGTATACATATATATAAATCTATATATACTTATAATAACATTTGTAATTACAATAGGTTTATAATATACTTGCTATATTTTTCTAACTGTCAATTAAAATGATCTCTCTCTAGTTTTCTCCCCTCACGCCCCCCCCCCCCCCCTTCATCGCTCCGATCGCCTGTTTCTCTCGCATGTGTAGAAACAATGGCTTCTGAAGCCCGCATTCATTTAAGCTCTGATTCATGCGGCCGGAAGCACCGATGACCCTGGCTGCCTGCTATCATGCTGTTTTCAAGTGACACTTTCCCGGGTTAAAATTAGAAATAGACCATAACGTTTGCCCTCCATCATGCAGTCAAAACAATCCAGGGAAGAGGATGTATAGCAGACGCAGAACGCCTCGAGTTATTTCAGGTGCTGATGAGCTCTTTAGTGGGAAGCGTTACACACACACACACACACACACACACACACACACACACACACACACACACACACACACACACACACACACACACACACACACACACACACACAGTCACACACACACATACACACACACAGGCCTCAGATCAGCCTTTACACTCGGGCTCCGTGAGATCAGCTGGGACTCGTTCAATGAGACCTGTTCCGCTACAGGACGACATGGATCCATAATTCAAGAGATCATTTGCTGTTTGCAATCATGAACGAAGGACACTTATTTTAATTTATTTCACTGTAAAGAAAGACATGGTGCACTGTGCTGGACACAATTTGTATTACATACAATTTTACAAATAGCAGAATTGCACACGTCCTATTATTTTCTTTAACGCTGCACCTATTTCTGCAAAAAACACATTTGGAGGAAAGAAACATAACAAAACTACGGTTTTGTATTCACGCACACACAAACATACTCACACACACGATTTGTATAACAAATAGATTGTCTGCATGTTCGCAGACTTTACCGTATAACACAATAAAGCAAAAATGGTATTGTTTCCTGCTGTGAGTGTTGCATTCTCTTCCATTTCAAATGTTATAATCTACATTAAAACTAATGGAATTACATACACATATTTAATTTAAAGAGCGCTGATGATGTTCTTTTTATCACACGAAGACTGCAGCAGAGGCATAAGGTTATAGTTATATTGTCTTTGTTTTTATATTATGTGTGTTATAAAGAGTGATCACTGATTTCATATCAATGAAGAAGTGTTTATTGTAGAAGTTCAGAAGTTCAGGTTTTAAAAATTAAACAAATCACCTGTACCTGAGATATGACATTTCTAGCCAGAGCCCTGCTTAATACTATTATTCACCCTTATTTCCCTTTTCCCCGCGAGACAGTCCTCAGAGGAACTGTAATGATGGCAGGAGGGATTACTGCCAGTGCCAGAGGCTCCTGTCTCTGTTTGAGAGGCTGCAAACACTCCAGCTTGAATCTGTCTTCAAATAGAAAACTCAGTCATAAAATAAAAATGAAAAAGATAACAAATGTGATTTTTTCCCCCTGGAATTTGTTTGAATACTGCAGAGTATACGATACAATAATGTGTGGTATAGTCTCATGTGCTTTTTCACAGTCACACATTATAATTTGGAAAGTACGTTGACTAAAAATTCCAAGATATATATATTTCCATTTGACACTACTTAATATTTTTTCACTCCATGTCAGAGCAAAACATTTAAAGATTAAGATTTTACATTCAAAAAACATGATATGAATTGTTAAAGATTAAATAAATTGTTTTCACAGTGAAGTAATGGATTCATTAATTAAGAGATTAAGAGGTTAACATCCAAAGAAGTGAAACTACATATATTTTGCAAAAAATCAAGGATTAGAGCAAAGTGTAGTTTATTTATATACCTAATTATCTTAGATTGATGATTGATGAAGTGACCTCACTTATGCTAAATAACAAACTAGGACTAAACCACTTGTACATGATTTACCTAAAAAATATATTAATAATCTTATAATCTCACATGCAACAATAGATCTGTGGACGAGGACATTTTTGTGCATAAGTACTTTTAATTTGCTAATAATGTATGCACTTTTGAATGCAGGACTTTTACTTGTAATGAAGTATTCTTTATATTGCTCTAGTGTACTTTTACTTAAATAACACAACTAGAATCTTCTAAAATAGCGTTTAATAGAGATCAAAACATATGTGTTGGGCAAGAGACATGAGAGCTAAACAGGTTAACAATGAGTACAAATGTCAGCAGATTAATCAGTCAGCTAAATGCTGGTGGAGGCAGCAGCTACTTCACAGGTTCACTCAGCCGTGGAGCTCACACAAACAACATGAAAATGAAAAGTCAAAGCGTTTATGAGTCACATGGCCACTGTGTGGAAAACAAAGCCGTGCTGCGCACCGCCGGCTGCCTGAAGTTTAAAGCATCGGACGGAGCCCATTGTTGTCGGTTGATTGCTGGCTGTGTGTTTTTCAGGAAGCCTTATCAGGCGGAGGAAGACTGAATGAGCACCTCGGACTGAAGCCCTGCTGGATCACAGGCTGCAGGACAGAATTACATGATTTCCATTATTACACTGAGAATTATTGCACCCCCTCCGTAAGACTGCAGCTCCAAGCCAAGATTACTATTTCTGGCAATGTTTGCCTCAGGAAGGAACTTTCGCAGATTTAATGGGACCTGGGCCATTGTACACAGCCTTCTGTATGGCACCCGGCCATCATTATAAAGTCAAAACAAGACTGTCCCCGTTTATGTGATCCCCAACATAGACACACACTGAACTCCCTCTGAGGTGCAGATGAACTCAAATGATTTTTAATTCGACTTCATTGTCCTGCTGGGATCGGCTTTGTGTGTTTTGCATGAAACATGAATGTCTTTGTTTTCTGAGCAGTACAATGTAATTACATGACCAATATATACGGTGTTCCTTTAGCTCATCTTTGCTCAACAGACAGCGGAGGAACGTATTCAGTTCTATTAAGTCAAAGTAGCAATACAACAAAGTAAAAATACTCTGTTACAAAAATCAAGTCCTGCTTTCAAAACTGTACTAATTGTATATTTTACCATTTCATTGATATTATATTACACTGTTAGAATTATGCTCAAAGTAGAAGACATTTCATATAAGTTTATATAATTAGTTCAAGATGAAACATATTGAAATGCATATTGTAGGTAAGGTAACAAAATAGATAAATAGCTGACTATAATAAAACCTGCATGAGCATGAAGGCAGTAACTGTCCGAGCAGCTCCCCCCAGTGACACAATATAGTCTCTCTTCTTCTTCTGGGCTTTTTTCTTCAAGTAGTTTTCTTTTTGATTGGAATACACTCCTAAGTAATTTGATCTACAACAACAAAGTAATTATGCAAGAGAATTTAATACATGTCAGTGCAGAGACGAGCAAATATGTTGTTGAATTTGAATCAGTGATGATGATATCGCAAGATCAATGTAATTAAAAATGCAAAAGTAAAAGTATCCAGAAAAAATGGCCTCATTTCTGATTTATTGATGGCAGCATGTTACTGATGTAGCTAGTTTAGGTGGAGCTACTTTTAATTTATGTACCCACGATAAATCTGGAAGTTGAGGATGATTAATAGGAGGAGAAAGAACACAAACTAAAAGCTCTACTTGCACTTTTCTCTCATCTTTGCTCTTTCTTTGGGAAATGTGGGCTGATTTCATCTCAAACTGTTAATTTTTAAGAAAGCTATGTGATGAATTAATTACTGTAGGCCTATAAAGGTGTAACACAAATTTACCACTAGTTAAATATTTAATTATGTAATATATTGTTAATAATATAGATTAAAAATATAAAATGCAATGTCAAAAATAAATTGTGATGCATTTATTATATAAAATAAGACGTTATCATACACTATTCTGAAATGACCTGCATTAAGAGAATACTTTTAGTTTGGCTATACATTTTGATGCCAATACTTTTGCAGGTATACATATTATATCATAGATATAGATATTGCTGCCCGGTATTTCCTTTTGTGGTTGCATGCTTTTGGCTCTCAGCTCTGCTGCGTCTAGTTAAAAACATTAAGTGTCATTAGCTGGACACTGGAGTGGTAGACTAATCACACTCACCCCGGCCTGCCCTCTGCTGTAAACAAGCTGAAGGAGCGGCTTTAATAGAAGCTTTTAAATGGGATGGTGACTCAGTGCCTTTGAGCAAAACCACGTGTTTACAGAAGGGTAGATTAAAATCGCCTCTTGTGCGGCAGGTTCAGGGTCATCTTCAGCTCCAGTGTACAAACGTACACACGGTTAAATCACGTACTGTAAGCAGCGCGGTGAGCTCGATGCTGCAGCAGGAGAAACTAATGGAAACGCAAAAGGTCATAATAACAAACCATTAGGCCTGCTGCTCCTCCAGCGGGGCGCGAGCTGCACGAGGAGCATACGCCGCTGCAAAAAAACAAAACACATACACTGTGTCGGATATGTTTTGAAACAATTTTCAGAATTAAAATGACCTCGGATGGAACTGATTTAGGGGATGAAGTCAGGCGGCAGCGGTCTGGTGCAGAGCATCTCACCGCTGCTTAATGGTTCACATCGCCGCCAAATCAATCCGCAGCGATGGGAAGCCGATCCAAGTGCAAATAGATCCCCGGAAAACGTGATATCAATTATATTTAAGACAGCACCCCTATCTATCTATCTATCTTATTATTTTAGCTCTGGGAAAAGTTTTTTCCATTCTGTCCCAGGAGGATATATATGTTTTTCTTTTTCTTTTTTTTCTTCACATGTGTTGCTATGAACACACTAATTAATTTTCTTCTTCTATTATCAGCCTAAAATTCATTCACATAAATATCAATGAATAATTGAGTCACTGTGCTGTTTGGCGGTATGTAAAAAACATAATGTAACGTCTTTCTTCCCTCATCCATTCACAAGCAGCAGCAGCCCGGAACAAACACATAAAGAGCTGCGTTTAATTTCTTCTCAGCAAAAGGCTGCCATCTAGTGGCCATGCTGTGTATTGCAGTGACACGCGACGTGTGTGCGTGCGTGTGTCCGCCCGCACACGTTGATTTTGGGCTGAAAACATAATACAGTGAAACCAAGTAAAAAACAAACAATAAAACAAAAGATAATTAGATCATTTAGAAATTAATGATCTAACAACAACCGATACTGGTTATCTTCTACAAACAAGCCAGTGATTATTTAATTTTACCGTGTGACCACATGAGGCTAAGCCAATAATTTAAGCCATTCATTTTTATTTATTTTCACCTGGTCTGTCATGAATGTAGACACTGTTTACACCAGCCTATCAAATTTAAACAGACTATTTCTGATTTTTTTTCCAGGTCAACAGTTATTTGCAGTCGCTTTGAATTTTTCTGCAATGACATTGCCGTCTTAATCAGTGTGTTCCTGTGTCAATTAACTCATTTTCCTTCACCCCTGTTATAGGAGCTGGACAGGGTTCATGTGTGTAGACCTCGAGGGATTGCGGTGTTCAACCTTTGACCTCCATTAAAGCACAAGACCAGTCTTTAGGGAGGAAGTTGGGTTGACTCAGGAAGTGAAGGCAGGTGTCAGCTGCTGGACTGGGAACACATGGACCCTTAACTGGCTGCTCACTGAGCCAAGCTGGTATCTTTCATCACAATTGTGTCTATATTTTCATCTCATCTGAGCAACGACAATAAACTGACAGCTATTGAATTTAGAACTTTATAAAGTGAAGAATATAGCAGCAACTTCTCCCTTTTCATATAAGCTCAAAACCAAATCTTGGCTAAGCATGCTTGGGTTTACAAAAAATGGTTGAAGATACACCTTTGGTCGATCAAATTATTCATAAATCCACAAATGTAATATTGCACCCGATCATGCAGCACAAACGTGTTTTTTTACTGCCTCTTTTTGTCATTACATTTTGTCATCACATCTATCGTCTAGTTTTCGGCAGGCCAACAAAGACCTGAGTAAAAATGCTATTGTACAATTCAACAAGTGTGATATAATAACAGTCCCTTTGTTTGTGTATGATACAGCCATAAACTACTGAACAGAGAAGGAGGACTTACAAAGTGTAAATCACTTGGTGTAGGAGCTCAGATATTTTGATACATGATCATTAAAAACTAAAATTTCAGATGAGCAAATATACACATTTTCTTTTAAACCTGCTTTTTTGCACACATTCTATATTCAATAAACTGAGATGAAGGAGATGACTAAACAGCTCGATTACAAAACACATTTTGAATTGCTATCACACACATGTCTGTTGGCATGATATATACTTTGGCAGAATCATACAGCAACATCAAAAACACATTCTTAAAACATTATCAGAAACAAATTGTCAGTTCAAGTATTTTGTTTAAGGATACACCGATATCCACACACTTAGATGTATGTACTCTGTATATATTTAGGAGTGCAGAAAGGTCTTTTATTAATTAGAAACTTTTGATGCCTCCATGACCTTCGTAACGGTCAAACCAGGCAGAGTGGTAGTTATCCTGCATTTAAGGATACATACATATGTGAGGGGGTCAGAAGCAAATATTGATATGGGTTTATTATACATTATTCTTTTTGTCATGTCTATTTCTAATAACAAATTAATTCCATTAAAAAAAATATATATAAACAGTATTGTTAGACAAAACAGACTGGCCTCTGCTTCTCTGAAAGCACAGTTGAACAATTTGGGATCTTTTTTCCTCCCAGAGTTAGAGAAGAAGATGGATATTACTCATGTGCCAAACTATGCCTTTGAAAGAGCGTGCACACTCCCACATATTATAATATTGTGTGAGGTCCAAGAAAAACTGAGTTGTGAACAAGGACCGAATATAAAAAAAGAAAAGACAATCACTACATGACAAGGTGCAGTGTCTTTGACAGACAGTCCAGAGGACCGGGACGTCTCAGGGTTTAGCCGTCGTCCGCGGTCTGCACCCTGCCGTCACCCAGCAGCCTCTCTCTTTCTTCTGGGCTTTCCGCCCCCTCCTCTGTGTTCACCCGAGCGGCGCACCACGGTATCCTGGCCAGCAGGGGGCGGTGCAGTCCATTGTAGAGCGCTGTACCCACCAGCAGCACCATGAAGCCCAGCACCTGCAGGCCTTGAAACTGCTCCCAGCCCAGCGCCAGGCTCACCGCCCAGATGACCAGCGTGCGCAGGCTGTCCAGCACCATGCGGGTGGTGGCGCTTATCTCTTTAGTGACGCTGATCCCGGCGAAGTTAAAGAAGGCGATGCTGACTGTGTTGCCCAGCAGAGCCAACAAGATGAGAGGGTTGTGCCCGATCTGACAGAAGGCGTCCAGCGCGTCCTCCAGGACCTCCCGAGTGTTGCCGCTGAATTCCCCAACATGGATGAAATACATCGGGATGAGAAGCAGCGACAGGACGAAGAACCCAAAGAAACCTGGAAATGGAGAACAGAATTAAATATGACCTCTAACAGGAGTCCACAACCTTTGTAACTGGTCAAAATAAAGTGTGTTACCAGTTGAATAAAAGAATCATTGATCTTTCTGTATTCAAACAACTAAAATTATCAGAAAAATAAGCTGAGCTTTATTTGCAACCCGTGATCCTGGTTAGGCTCACGACCTCCAAAAAAACTGCAGGCGTGTGGCGAAAGCTGCAGCTCGCTGACTTCGAAGCAGCCGTTTCAATTCTGTGGCGAAAAAACAATATTATAGATAGATATTTCTTCCACTTAAATAAAAGCTTGGTAAACAATGATGAAACTAGTCCATATCGCTATTTGACCTTTTACATTCCTCAATATTTTTTCTGTTCTGTTACTTAATGTTACTTTTGGTGTTTCTAAAACAATGTTGCATGCAACTGCAGATGAACAACTGCTGTACCTTCAGTGCCAACAGCCCGAAGAGGATGGACGTCATGTTTGTAGACAAACTTTTCTTCAAGGACCATCTGCACTGAAACAATGACCTGAGCCAAGATGATCAGAAGGTCTCCTGTAGGACAGAAGAGAGCAGCGGTGTTTAATTGACTGCCTTGTTGAAGTATCTTCTACTGCATCAATAGAAAGCATCTGTGCATTTACTTTTATTCCCGTTCCCCTGAAACACAACGGATTGAACACAGAGTGGATTACTGCAGATAATAAAGCCCAGAACTGAAATGCCCCTCACCGGTGAGGATGTCGCTGAGTTTGTGTGTGTTATCCTTGTTCCCGTTGAAGAAGTCTGCGAGACCCACGATCACCAGGCCCAGGATGGTGGTGAGGATGCCGAACCACTGACTGGGTGCCAGGCGGCGCCCCAGGAACGTCACAGAGAGCAGCCCAGTGAAGATGATGACCGCTCCACGCAGCATCTGGAAGCTGGAGGCACTGGTCATGTTGAGAGCTGCAACAAAGAAATACGCGTTACAAGATGTTCCTTCTCTTTCCTTTCAGTAACGCATGCATAAACAATTCCTGCTGCTCAATAACACTGAAAGGTGGTGGCTGCATTACACATTGGAAATAGCTATATCCGTTTGGCCAATGGGATTCAAGTCATTACGTTTGACCTTTGAAAGTCAAAATAGATCAGGAATCCCCTCCCCCCACAATAAATCAACCACTTTAAACAAGCTTGTGAGCAAAGCAGTTTTCTGAACATTTATCAGATAAAAGGTTTTGAAAAGGTTACTTACCAACATACATGATGGAGGTGGCCAACATGTCACACATGGCGGGGGGGAAGAAGAGCAGAGGGTTAAAGCTCTGGCCGGGGTTCATCGTGGGCTCGGGGCGCCGTCGGTCATGGCAAAGTAAGAGGTAGAAGACCACAATGCAGCTGAATTCTCCCAGAAACATTCCCACCGCCTGGAGAGTGGGAGGAAGACACAGAGCGGCAACACGAATGAGACTTTAGGGAAACAGCCGCTGAGACGCGTTACTGATGAGATTTTACTTTTGGCAGAAAACTGAACAAATGTATCACATCATCTCATTTTTATGAGGGTCTTAAATATGCAAATACATGCGTCTGGAAATGTTTAATGAAATAATTGAACTAATATATATTAGATTATTCTAATTGGTTAGATATATATATATATTTGGAAATCCCTGCCTGCTACACGGCATAGAACACAAATAAGGATCCAAAAATAGTGACAACTTTACTTAATGCTTATTTCATATGATTTTTATGGAATCTACACAAGTACACAAGTTAAGAGAATGTATTTTCAAATAGAGTTGTGGCAAGTTTCATAATTAGTGCATTTCAGTTCAATGTATTCACTGCTGAGGGACTGTGTGTAATACAACTACCTTTGAGCAGTTATCAATATGTGCTGTATGTATTAAACTATCCAGGTGGTAAACACATGTTCAGTAAAAACAAAACCCAAAATATATTATTGCAATATGTATTATGCCGCATCCTAATATGTCGTATAGTTACACATGTAGTGCAACACGTATCATGAGGTGCTTATCAATACACAACACTAATTGTGATACACAATTACGTTGTCTAAATTCATAATTCAAATGTCACAGAATATCAGATTAAATTCCGTTAAATTAGACTATTGTATTTGTGTGCATGCACATAAACATATGGAGCGCATATTTGTTAATTTTGCACTAAAAGTCTTAATACGATGAGAAAATAATCAGTGTTATAATTTGCCAAGCGTTTCATTCACACAGGAGTATACACCAGGCTTTACAATGAGTGTGGTTAGAACCAGAACACACGTGATATGAAATGAGCTGGATGGAGACAGGAGAGTCTCCTTTGTCCAGTGTGTGTGTGGAGTGAAGATGAGGTGTTACATAATACGGTCACAGTTCATTACCTGAACAAACGGATGAGTAAATTGATGTTTCGGCTCATCATGGCAACCTTTCGCAGAGAACATGTCAGCCCATCTGTAAGAAAAGAAGCCGTTATTACAATTATGACAAATTAATAATAATTATTAATTAGTTATTAAAATAATTATGTATTATTTATATTTCACACAACCAAATATAATGTAAAACAGCCAAGTGTGAAAGGTAGAGCTGTATAGATAACATTTATTTTGATAATCAATAAATGTTTTGTCTTTTTACATTAAACTTTTGCTGGCGTCAGCTTCTAATTTTTTAAAATCCATGTCAGATACAAACAAGCCATCTGAATACATAAACTTTGGCTGTGGGAAATTCTAACAGCCAATTTCTACTATTTCTGACATTTTGGGAAAAACGAAGTAACCAACTGGTCGACAAAAACTTTCCGAGTAGAACTGAGTTTTGTTTGTTTCTTATTTTGTATCCTTTCATATTACGCCGGCGTTTGGCAGACAACAAACTCACAGATACCACTGAGAGTTGTGCAGTGAGAGCACATTGTGTGTCCTCATACAGAAGACTCAACAGTTTGTGAAGTTAATGAGTGCTTAAATCTACACAACTCACTGACTTCTACAATCAGAGGAAGCATGACTAGCATGTGAGCGTCATGTCGTCTTTAAAATGCAAGGCAAGGGAATGTGGTGATGACGCTGCAGTTACTTCAAACGCTACAACGCCTGCGCTCCAGCAGGAAACTTGATCCGAATATGACTATTCCCATTTATTCCCGGCCACTCTGTTTGGGTTGAGCATCTTGAAACCGGCGCATGTCTGCATGACAAGAAAGAGGGAACCTGCACCAAATCCATCAATCTTCATGCTGCATCTGGGGCAAGCGAGGCCGGTGTCCGCGGGGTAACCGTAACTGTTAGTTGACGATTCTTCTCTTAGCAATATGACACAGCTTTGCTTTGTCTGAGTCATGAGCAGCCACAGCATGATTCATTCAACGTTCTTAGGTTGTAGTTCACTGACAAAAGCCACAAAAGGACAGAGAAGTGCGCAAGACAGCAGGGAACTGACATCACAGATTATTGGGGAAGCTAAACAAGCTGAATGTCTAGTTTCACTATTAGAGAAAACCTCTTCCTATCGTGGGATAGAGGGCTTAGTGGCTGCATTAGCTATCAATCATTTATGATATCTATCGAGAAACAAATATATTACTCTCCAGCTTCGTATTATTGACCTATGAAAACAATACATTTAAAAACAGCCTTTTCACTTGTGTATGCCGTTTAAAGGCCATAAGGATAATCAATTATATGAAAGAATAATCTGCAGGTTAATTGTTATTGAAAGTAGTAGTAGTTGTAGTCTTAAAGATAAGACTGAGGTCAGACATGATGGTGGATTATTTCCTCTCAGTCAACAGACAACTAAGAATCACCAGTATTTATCAATAAGTCCTTCTTTTTTTTTTTTTGAGGAATATGCAACATATCAACTATTTCCAGATTCTCAAATGTGACAATGTTCTGCTTTCTTCTGTTTTAAATCCTTGACAATTTTAAGGTGTTATGTAATTTGCATTTTTACTAATTTCTGATGTTTTGTAGACCAAATGATAATGAAAGTTAAAGTTCGCTGCAGCTGATAAGTGCATCCTCTTCCATGTGCATTCACCTGTGACCTGCACGAGGTTACCGCGTCACCTCTGCCCGGACATGAATGCCAGAGTCAACGCAAGTTTATTAAGCACAGAAAGCTAAACATTACATCATTACACGATCACAAAGGCATTTCATTTTATGCAATATGACTACAACGTAAAGCATGTCACTGTAGGCCTACATCCCATTAAGAGCTGCTTGCTTACAGAAATCTCATCAACATGTCTGACGTCACACACTCGATACGGATGTTCACGTGACACTACGATAGATCGCGTGTTATTTACCGGCTGCTAACTGCTAATAGCAGCGACCAGTGGACACCATGATGATACCACCGAACAGCAGTTACGTGATCTTAACAACAATCACAAGCCTCCGGTGGGGAGACGCAGAAATAAAAGGTACTCACTTTGCGGACAGCGTGTTGAGGGAGCCGGTTGTGAGCATCAGCGCCGCGAGGAACAGCTGGTATTTCGTCCACGCCATGACGCACGCGAGAACAGGACGAACACACCGGGACAGGCGAGCTCCGACTGGCTTTTTGTTCGGAGAGATCCAGGTTGTTATTCCTACACTCCTCCGTGGGATTTCCTCCGCCTGTTAAGGTCACATGACAACTCGGAGTCAGCTGACTACTAATTAACCAAGACGCTGCGTTCAGGTCCTGTCGGAAATGGCCCAATAGATCAGGGAATATTAAAGGAGTGATTGATGATTAATCTCCTTTATCGGAGCAATTATGCATGCAAAAGTATAGATAAATCTAATCAAGGCTTCTAGTTTTGAAAGTAAGGTACTTTGATAGAATAATCAAGTTCTCCAAATATCATACGGATACACAAACAATTATTTTATTTCACAATGTATCTACAACTTGCTAATTTATATATGTTAATGCCTCATTTTTTGTACAACAATAACAATTGACTCAGTTTATCAAATAAAGCAAAACTCTGAAATAAATTAATGATCATGTTATTAAACTAGATGATCCTAACGTGTCATCCAACATGTATATTACTATGTCACCTATTTGTGAATTACATTTAAGTAAATAACAAAATAACAAATATCTGAGGTATAAAGGGAATTCCTGACCTGGATGCAAACTGGATGCAGACCTTAAAATAATCGACATCGTGGATAAACAGCAGGGGGCGTCAAAGACCGGGTAGACAGTCGAAGATAAGAAAGTGGGACCACAGTCATTCCTCCCCATGGCCTCACTTTGCTTAAAACTAGAACATGCACTCCCTTTTTCAATTGACTGCCTCGTGCTTATGATGTCATATTTAGGCTTATTAAAACCTACAACAATCTACAACTGAATCTCCCCCAAAAATGAGATACAAAATAAATCAGAATACAAACTGTAACATACACAGATAAATCGTTGTTAAGCATGTGTGCACACGCATGGCCTACGGTACACACTTCATCTAATCCACTCATCCACACCACACGTAGAGGCACGATAGAGTTAACCTCCCATCTGTCTTTGAGTACTTTAAAAAGCGCTATAAAAATGTAATGCATTATTATTATTATTATTATTATTATTATTATTATTATTATTATCATTGTTATTATCTGACACAACTTATGATGCAACGTTTTTATTTTTTCCCCGTGACTGATCAGCTGCATAAAAGATCAATAATTTGCAATGGATCTCAATGCTTCAAAGACAGCGACTTGTGTTTGATTTAATACGACTTTTGATATATTATGGCTTTTGTGAAGAAGGTCATTCATTTAGTGCTGGCTGTACTCTTTAGCTATAAAAAGCTGTGGGAAAATCTTAAATAAAGTCAGCCCTGGCCCATCTACAGCCTCTGTCATCACTCAAGTCTAACTGTTTTTTGAAATTACTAATACTATGACTCATGCTTTTACCACTCGTCTCATAATGTTCCGTTCGTGACACTATACAGCTTTTTCGGCTGCTTCTTTTACTACTCCTCATTTAACTGCTGTGCTGTCATCATATTGGCTACAACTCTTTACCATGAAATACATACTGCTGCAGTTTAACAGTCCTGCTCATGGTACTGTTTACTTCTCATGTTGCTTGTGGTCATGTGAAGCCTTACAAACGGATAACAATAACTAAATACTATCATCAACCTCATATTGATACTTCCATGACCATTGGTTCTTTTTAGGGCTGTCAATCGATTTAAAAAAATTAACTAATTCATCGCACATTTTGAAATTAATCCTTCTTTTTAAAGACAAAACTTCACACAGAGCTGTGTTTTCAAAGAGGCTCCAACATATACAGTGCCAGCGAGGAATTTAATATCGTGGATGATAAATTGTTTCTTCAGTGAAACATCAGATTAGTTAAAAAAAAGAAGTATATTGAGACCCCATTGGTCCTGTCATCTTTAACATTGAACAGCAGCAGAACCAGTGGCCTTGGTAACTGACTGACATTCAAATATGTCACGTTAACCCTCTGGAGGCTGGGGGCATTTTATACATTTTACAAAAAAATTCACCGTTTAAAGTCTTTTGCATGTGACACACCCCCACGTGTTATACATCAAACATTCCAGAACAATCTCAGCTCTGTAATAAGGCTCATTGTCCTCGCGCCGTGTTCTCTGCTCTCTGACTGACAGGCTGCTAAATGAGCCTCACCGGTGAGGTGGGAGGTCCTTTGTGATTTACTGAGTTTATTGGTTGTTTTTTCCCGAAATG
Organism: Pseudoliparis swirei; assembly: GCF_029220125.1. Taxonomy (NCBI): domain Eukaryota; kingdom Metazoa; phylum Chordata; class Actinopteri; order Perciformes; family Liparidae; genus Pseudoliparis; species Pseudoliparis swirei. The sequence continues at coordinate 12,572,766 of NC_079399.1, read as the reverse complement.
TTGACAGACAAACGGATTGACAAATCACGTTGAAGTTTTCGTGTGACGAGATCTTTCCGCGCCGCGTCACCCGACACGTCGCCCCTCCGTTCCTCTGTGTATCAGAGGGGGAGACGGGAGGAAGGAGCGGAGGAGGAAACCCGACTGATTCATCCACGAGTTAAACTGATTTCTGCTCCTTATTTTCGCGGAGAAATAATTGTTTTTAAAATGGAAACAGTGTCAAACCGTACTGCTGCGGTTTGACACTCAGAGGAGTGTAAAAACTTTAACGAACACCGGAAGCAAGTCGAAGTGTCCTTGAGCAAGGCACTGAACCCCCAGTTGCTTCCCGGGCGCATCACTGCAGCCCACTGCTCCTTAATAACTAAGGATGGGTTAAATGCAGAGAACTAATTCCCCCTTGTGGATTAATAAAGTATATTAAAAAAATAAAAATAAAGTTAAAAAAAGTTGCGTTAATTGCGTTAAAATATTTTAGTGCGTTAACGCGGCCAAATTAATCGCATAGATTAACGCGTTAACGCTGACAGCCCTAGTTCTTTTACAACCACAGCTCATTTTTAGTATGACTGCTTTGGCTTAAATATTTCCCTTATGTCCAGTTGTCTAACAAGTATACCAAAGATACTTTTTCTGGCTTTTTACTACTGCCACTGATTTTATGGGTCAGGAAAATTGTCACTTCAACTTCATTTTTTTAGCCTCCTTGTTGATTACCTTCGCATTGAAAATGCCGGAAGGTTATGTTTTGATCGCCGTGTATTTATTTATTTGTATGCGTGTTATTCGCAAAACTCAAAAAGTATTGAACCGAATCGCATGAAATTTGGTGGGATGATTGTTTATTATCCGGGGACCAGTTGATTAGATTTTGGGTTCGGTCGGGTCAAAGGTCAAGGTCAAAGGTCATGAACAGGTCAAAATCTTTCGCAGAACTCAAAAAGTATTGAACCGAATCGCATGAAATTTGGTGGGATGATTGTTTATTATCCGGGGACCAGTTGATTAGATTTTGGGATCGATTGGGTCAAGGTCAAAGGTCATGAACAGGTCAAATCACATGGAATTTGGTGGGATGATTGGTTATTATCCGGGGACCATTTGATTAGATTTTGGGATCAATCGGGTCAAAGGTCAAGGTTAAGGTCATGGAAAGGTCAAAATCTTTTTTTTACCATAGCACGATAAATTTTTGTCCAATTGGCATGCAACTAATGCCAAAATGTTCATAATTCAATGCCCAATCTTGTGATATGCGAAGGTATGCGCTCTACCGAGTGCCCGTTCTAGTTGATTTATTTATTTATTTGTATGCGTGTTATTCGCAAAACTCCAAAAGTATTGAACCGAATCGCATGAAATTTGGTGGGATGATTGTTTATTATCCGGGGACCAGTTGATTAGATTTTGGGATCGATCGGGTCAAAGGTCAAAGGTCATGAACAGGTCAAAATCTTTCGCAGAACTCAAAAAGTATTGAACCGAATCGCATGAAATTTGGTGGGATGATTGTTTATTATCCGGGGACCAGTTGATTAGATTTTGGGATCGATCGGGTCAAAGGTCATGAACAGGTCAAAATCTTTCGCAGAACTCAAAAAGTATTGAACCGAATCGCATGAAATTTGGTGGGATGATTGTTTATTATCCGGGGACCAATTGATTAGATTTTGGGATCGATCGGGTCAAAGGTCAAGGTCAAAGGTCATGAACAGGTCAAAATGTTCTTGAATCGCATGAAATTTGGTGGGATGATTGGTTATTATCCGGGGACCATTTGATTAGATTTTGGGATCAATCGGGTCAAAGGTCAAGGTCAAAGGTCATGAACAGGTCAAAATGTTCTTGAATCGCATGAAATTTGGTGGGATGATTGGTTATTATCCAGGGACCATTTGATTAGATTTTGGGATCAATCGGGTCAAAGGTCAAGGTTATGGAAAGGTCAAACTCTTTTTTTACCTTAGCACGATACATTTTTGTCCAATTGGCATGCAACTAATGCCAAAATGTTCATAATTCAATGCCCAATCTTGTGATATGCGAAGGTATGCGCTCTACCGAGTGCCCATTCTAGTTTAAATATGTTTCTTACCCTCTGCTGACCAATTCACGAGCGCTCATATTGCCTCTCTTTTTCTTTAAACTAAGCTACCACACGATCTATTCCAATATCATGCATATACTATCATTATATTAGCTACAGTAAACCAGCCTTTACATTTGCAGTAATAATTATATGTGAATATAGAGTATAGTGGCGATATCAATGCATAGTATAATACTCCAAAACAACTTAACAGTATCGTACGATGAAACACAGTTACAGTATCATACCCCCAACTTATTTTTTACACACTTATTTTCTGTATTTTTTTATTTATTCTTTATTTAAGACACCAAGTTCCAAATAAAAATAACAGACATACAACTTTAAAAAAGAGAGAAAACAAGAAGATACAACATACTGTACATAATACAGTTCATCGGAAAGTATGAAGACTTTTGTGCCAATGTCGTCTTATTTTCGAAGTAAATCGATAGCAGCTTTTTAGAGGGTTGACCATAGCCTCGACTATACAGTTCTCAGATTTGTCCAGTCGACACATGAAACCATACATCAATTGTCTCAAGAGCGCCTCACAGGTTGTTACGTGCTTAGACACAAACAACTGACTAGCACTATGCCACCTAGGCACATGAAGCAGCAATCTAAAAGCATCATTGTAAGCTACTTTCAGTCTCTGTATACTCTTTTTCCTGTGATTAGACCACAGCTGAGCAGTGTACAATGGTGTTATGTAGGTTCTAAACAGGGAACATTTAACTGAATCTGAGCACATAGAAAATCTCCATAATAACATATTGGCCTGAGAATATATTTTACAGCGCTGTCGATATATATCGTTGTTGTGGTGGAAATAAGTGTTCCTTTACCTTGTGAGAGATCAAAAGTAGTTTAAGCATGGTTGACCCATAATACTTTATTATAGTAACAAGTTTACAAGTCATCAACCAAACGCTAAATAACAAACAAGTCATGAAAACATTCAGCTGAATGGAGCAGAATCCCTGAGACCTCTCTCGAAGCCGTCAGAAATAACTGCTGCCTTTTCAGTGCAAGACTGCAACCTTTATACATCTCAGAGACAATCCACATTCCAAAGTCCATCTGTTTCCTATCAGAGGAAGTTGAGACACCCAAAGGCTCCGTTTAGTCTGCAACCCCCCAACATTTGAGTGACTTTTCCGGTTGGTCCATCACCTCAAGTCATCGGTTTGTGACCTTTTCACATGACCCCACACAGGATTAGATTATCCTCCATAGACATTTGGGAGAGACACCTGTTGACACATTCCAGGAGAGAGAACTTCTAAAACACATTTTTCCCCCGACATCTCACTCTTTTTGTCATTTTTGACAATTTTAACAACTGAAAAATGATAGTCAAAAGTTAGTATATAACCATTTGTAGGACATACATCAGTGAGGTAGATTCCCAAATATTTCAAGACATTACATCATTAACCTCTGAGTACATAGTATGGTTTTTGTCTACTAATACCCACGATGTACTGATCTTGTTTAGTTACACACTATTCTCAAATTAGTTATCCTCTAACACGTAGAAATTAACACAACAGCTGACATTAGTCAAAGAATAGATCAGAATGGATGGTTTGGGGTTGGTGAATCTTCACCTCTAGGTCTGGTCTTAGTTAAAGATTTAGTACAATTATGCTTTTAGTCCAAGATGAATGCTTGACTTTGAATTTATTCACTCAAGGTATGCTCTGTATACCTATTTCTAATCGAATAGATACTGTGTTGGGCTTAAAAGTACATGTTTCCAAAAGGTGCTGGTTTTGGCTGTGCGTTACTGACCTGCTGGTAGACCACTTAACACCACTCACATATTATTTGATGAAGTTGCTCGTCTATATTAACATATCAATCAAATCTTCTGAGGAGAGGGAACACATCGTCCTGTTGGCCAATTCCTGCCACTTCTTCGTGAGATGAAACGGGCTGGTATCTTTGCCGTTTACATCTTGTGATTGTAATTCAAAGATCAGGAACAGTATCATTGCTGTCGTGGTCAGAGAGAGCAGTGAGTGCATGCTTTTGCTCTGGCTGCACCCGTGCTCCTCAAAGGAGTGTCCTGATGCTGGAGATCTTTCTTCCATCACTGTTTCTTGGGTGGCGTCACCTTTTCACATGAGTTCACCTCCTACCACACTGATTTCTGTATGACAGCTTTGCAGTTTGAGAAACTCGGGTTGCTCCCCTCCTCTCTCTCCCCAGCCACACAAAATAAGTGAGGTGTTTGGTTACTTCACTGCTAAGGGTGCGCTTGTTGGTAGCTTGGCATGCTACTTGATGGAGGGAGGCGCTCGCTTTCTCACCCTTCAACCTCTTAGTCTGGACCAGTCGCAGCTGCTCCTTCTCCTTCTGGATCTGGGATGTGTTTGCAGTGGCTGGCGTAGACCTACGTTGTTCTCCTTCCACTCTCACCACCGTCTCCGTTGTCGGGGTACTTGAAAGGGACCTGTGTAGTGTGTCTGCTTCCTGTGCTTCCTCCTGTGATCCTTGATGAGCACCCAGTCTCCTGGTTTCAGGTGATGCTGGACCGCAGTGGCTGGTGAGGGAAGTGTAGATTTCACCTGTGTGTGAAGTGCTGAGAGCGAGGATGAGAGGTTAGCACAATATCTTAGCATGCTGTATTCGCATGCGCATGTGAAAAAGCACTCGCGGAAAGTGCCTTCACCGAAGATAGGCCTGTCTCTTCACAACATTTCGCTAGTTTAGATTTAATAGTTCCATTTTCTCGTTCAACTCAATCAGCTGATTGAGGATGATAAGAACAATGATGCCTGATGTTAAAACCTAAAAACGTTGAGATTTAAAATACATTACTAACTGTTCAAAAAGTGTATCTGCAGGGCGGTGACCCTGCTGTTGTTATTTATTGCAAATGTTGAAAATGCTCTGGTGTATGAACTTGCATTTAGATCATTACCCATTCCCCCTTTGCCCACGTGGTCTCCTCCATGAGAAAATCTAGAAGTAGGGAAGAGAGCGCGTGGCAAACAAGGCTTGCCGTCTGGGCTGTCGACCCTCGACTCAAAGAGTGGCACCAGAGCGTTCCATAGGGAGCGCTCCTGGGCATTGGCAAAAGAATGAATTGTGGAAAGATCTGCCTAAGGACTGGAATCAGTCTATGTGGGGAAAAGGGGTGCCTGATAAGGCTGCCGCCTTTGCCACCAGATCTGCCACTATGTTTACTATTGACCCAGGTCAAAAGAAGAGATGTGAGCTTCACATTTAACGACTGAAAACAGCTGAAACCCACCGTGTGGTGTGCATAGGTTTGCCACTGTTAGAGATCCTCTGTGTCTTCCACAGAGGCCCAAGGTCATGTACGTTCCAGATACATGAAGTGAACCTGTGTAATTGTTAGTTTTACCTTTTTAGCTACCTTACATTCCTCTGTGAGTGCAATCAACTCTGCTGCTTGTACTGATCGGTGTGCAGTAAGCCTGACACCAACAAGTGTGTGATGTGATGTAACATACAACCTGACTGCTGCCCCGTTATGGGTGAGCTGGATAGCTACAGATAGCTTGAATCTGCATTGGAAGGAGGTGTGTCCAACAGATCAGGTCTCGGGATGCATGTCTGTTGCAATACCTGGACACTATCATGAGGCTCTCCATCATCTGCAGTCGGAAGAAGTGTAGTTGAGTTAAGTTCATCGCAGCGTTTTACCGTAATGTCACGCTATTCCAACATGATATCTGAACCATTTCTGAGCAGAGAGGTGAGAAGTCTTCTGGGCATGGAAGATGTGGGAAACTGCATGCGGGACTATAAGTGTGACATCAGAATAGCCCACAATGTCCCGTGATGTTAATCCATGGCTTCTTCAGCTGCTGCAACAGAGAGGAAGACCTGTGACAACAAAGTCATGTCGAGGAGAAGTCGGACACAGGCCTAAGTTTTCCTCCATGAGGCTGACACAACTGGAGTTCATGTAACAGTCATTTCGGTCTATGTATAAAATACATATCAAGTTTGGTCTCGGCAGGCCCCGGTCGGGCCTGTAGTAAGGAAGTCTTTAAGTTCTCTTCTGTCTTTTGCTTTTATAGTCTAAGTCATGTTCACTGAGGCCTTTACCATGGACGAGAGGTGTGCCTCTCTTTCTAAGTTATTTGGGATCCACTGTCTGTAGTATGACATCGTTCCTAAAAAAACATAATTTGTTTCTTCTTAATTAGTTTTGGTAGTGATTGAACTACCACAATACGTTTTGGGAGAGAGGAATTTGCCCTCTCCTGTGATCACATGTCCCAGATACATACCTGCAAACTTGTCACCTTTCGGTGAAATTCACCGTTTTGAACTCAAAATAGGTCATCCACGTGAATCGTGGAGATCCGAAGAGTTTTTGGTTTTGGGGGGGGGGGGGGGGGTCACCTGGCCCGGTGCCATTGAGATTGCAGTGAGACGCGGAGAAAAATGTGAAGTGGTGCTCTTCGCAATAGAACATCCTTGATGGGACGTGTCGCGTCTCGGCCAATCAGCGTTCAGATGTCCACAGCGTTTGGGAAGTTAGGTTAGCTTGAATGTTAGTCCGCTACATCTGCTGCTGTCACGCTGCACGGTGTAGCGATGCTAACAAAGTACCTGTACGTTAAACACGATGTGATTTAGCATATTTTTAGTATCGATACTTAATTAAGAGAGCGATCAGAGCGCACGCGCTGCTCCGTGTCGAGCTGTCTGCGCACACTGCGCTGCGCTCACAGCGAGAGAAGTGGCGCAGCTTTAGAGACTTCGGCTTAAACAATAAAAAGATGCCAGAAGTGAAATGTTTCAGTCTGTAAAGTTGTGTAACTCTACAGCTGCTCATCCTGATGAACTGTGGATCATCTGGTCAGAGACTAACGGCCTCAGTGTATCATCAATGCTATGATGGAACCATGTAGTTTCATTCATATCTGGCTGTATTAATACTAATATTACTGTCATTTGTTAAGTGTTGAAAAAGTTGGTAAAAAGTGATCCATACAAATGTTTTATTTATTACTATTATAGATAAATATACCAGTCTAGTATATATGGTACCATATTGTTTTTATGGTATTGTATTGAATTCTGGTATCGGGTATCATGATATTTATGGCAGGTATGTAATATGTATATAAGTTATAATATGAGTATCGTGACAAACAGGTAGAGACAGAATAGATTCAGGGAAAAGTCCATGAGGACTGTTCAGGCAACAACAAAAAAGGAAGTTGGTTCATGAATGACTTTAACCATATTATATATAATGACAATGTATATTTGTTATTACTATCATTATAGGGCTGAGTCAGAGCGGAGGACCTTTTGTTCTTAAACTGTTTATCATTATTTAGATTTGTGGTCAGAACAATAAAATGACTGTAGTTGCGGTTCTAAAAGCTTTGAGGCTTCAAACAACGTGGATGTGGTGTGGTGACAACAAAACAAAAAAGTCACCTGCACCCCCCCCCCCCCCCGTTGTCACCTTTTTCACCCCTCATGAGTTTGCAGGTATGCAGATAAATTACTCGTTTTAGTGCACATTGACGTTTCCATTTTTCTTTTTGTAGACTAACTTTATGTCCATTATCTGCCAAATGTTTAGATTGTGTTAATTTTACAAGCCTCCTTTGATGGCTGTAATTCATCATATAATACAATACATACATATAATATTATATAAACTAATACATCGTCTATAGAATTCCAAAGTTTTCACGAAGCACTCTATGGGACATGCCTGGTCTTTCATGATAACCCTTTAGACATTTTGGTCCCCATGTGTTACTTTTGTTCTTCTTTTTTTTTCTTTTTCTTTTTTTCCCCTTTTTCCTTCTTTCTTTGTTTTTTATTTGTGTACACTTACTGTGATGGTCAATGTAGTTTAAAACATTACCAATAGCGCTAATCCCTGTTTCTCGGCACCCGGTCGTTGTTTCTTTTGAAAGGCCGAGACGCATTGCAAAACACGGACCCAGATCCTCGCCCTTCCCAGTGCGATAGTCTGTCAGTGATATATGCAGGGCAGCTCCAAGGCACATTTCCTGAGATGGAGGGAGACACACAGACAGACCCAACAGCAGCCCTCTCTCACCAATACTTCCTTTGCTTACATGACAACGTAATAATGGCATGTAACCTTCTGCTGCAGTATTGTATGCAATGTGAAAAGATCATGAGCAACTGAAGCTCCCTGGTCTAATATTAGTTTTTCACTCTTTTCGCTACAGAGTGGTTTTTGAGCTATCTCTTATAGCCTAAAATAATGGGAATTCAAATTTTTACAAATGAGATTTTTAGCTCCTGAGTCAAAACATCTTTAGAAAATCAATGTTAAAGTTTGCTTCTTTTGTTTTTCTTTTGTGTAGTGTGCCTTACTTGTTTGTCCTGGAGAGGGTTGTCCGTCTCTGGGATCCGCCCCTCCCCCGCATCCCTCCGCTCAGCCGTGTAGAAAGTGGGTCTTCCTTTTTGGGCTCCGGACACTCTGTTCGCCAGTGTCCATGCCCTCCGCAGTTGTAGCACACACTTGAATCATATCTTTGTAGGGTCAGATCCATTCTGCCTCTGCCTCGACCTCTTGTCCTCCCAAGTTGCCATGGGGGAATATTCCGTATTTGCCTTGCGAGCGTGTTGATCATTGCAAGCATCTCTTTTCTGTGCAACTCCACCTTAGCCTGTTCAGCGTGCTTTAGGACATCTGTTAGTGGAACATATGATTTTCTCACCATCTGCAGGAGTTTGGTCTCGTCCCGCTCACGAAAACGCTCTTTCAGATGGTCTTTGCATTGTTCCAGAGTCTGTGTCCCTCTTGGACTGTGTCCGATGAAGCTGCATTTGACTGAGAAGGCTGCTGCAAGCAGGCTGGCGGAGCAAAAGGGGGGGGGCGGAATCCAGGTCTGGAGCCACCGATTCTCTCAGTATCTCAGAAAGACAAGGATACACAGTATTTGGGTGAATGCAATGACACTTGTTAACATTCTTTGTCGGCTTTTTGGAATTTAGCGAATTAAATGCTTTCAATCTCTGTCTCTCCCTCTTTTTTTTTTTTTACTCAAATTCCCACATTCCAAAGGCTTCCCAGTCTGCCTTAAATATCACATTCTTCTGCTTTTTCTTTGATAAGACTGCATGCTGAGCCGTCGCGCCCATCTCCATCTCCCTCAGTTGCACCTCCAACTGTTTTAAATTGATTCTCGCTCAAACTTCCGTTTGAAAGAAAACCAACTTCTATCCATTTTTGCATTTGATCTAAATTGCCCGGATAATGTTCCAACATAAATTCACACAGGGTCGGAAGGATCGGGACGGCATGGTTCCAACTAGTCTCCCCTCTTCTCTGAGCACTACCCATCTCTAGTCATTAGTGTATTGCGTCGACGTGTGCGTCAATAAATTTTCAGGATTCACCAGACGCGTGCACTCTAAACAATACACATGAATGACCAAGGCAAGTCATGAGTGACCGCTGCTATCTCTAAAAACTGCTAACTGTTTTCCCTGAGAAGTGTGCGCCAAAACTGGTGCATACGAACCACTAGAGAACCCAACAGTTTTCAAAACACGTCTGTTAACAACACCTGATTGTGAGATTTTTCTATTTTCCCTGTTTCATAACTTTTTGTTTAAAAATAAATTGGATCTTTCACCGCGTGTTGTCCATAGTTTTTCAACTAGATTGGATCGGCCGTCCGGTCTCCGTCTGAACGGCAGCTTCGGACCCGCGGGGGAGGATTCATCTATATTATGGCCATCTGCCGTTCAGCCGGAGTCCCCGACAAGCGCGTCCATCCCATCCTCGTCGCCAATTTGTGGTGGAAATAAGTGTTCCTTTACCTTGTGAGAGATCAAAAGTAGTTTAAGCATGGTTGACCCATAATACTTTATTATAGTAACAAGTTTACAAGTCATCAACCAAACGCTAAATAACAAACAAGTCATGAAAACATTCAGCTGAATGGAGCAGAATCCCTGAGACCTCTCTCGAAGCCGTCAGAAATAACTGCTGCCTTTTCAGTGCAAGACTGCAACCTTTATCCATCTGTTTCCTATCAGAGGAAGTTGAGACACCCGAAGGCTCCGTTTAGTCTGCAACCCCCCAACATTTGAGTGACCTTTCCGGTTGGTCCATCACCTCAAGTCATCGGTTTGTGACCTTTTCACATGACCCCACACAGAATTAGATTATCCTCCATAGACATTTGGGAGAGACACCTGTTGACACATTCCAGGAGAGAGAGAACTTCTAAAACACATTTTTCCCCCGACAGTTGTCATCTGTCCAATCATCAGAAATGACATGGCCCAGATATTTTATTTCCTCACAAACACCAAGGGGACTGCCAGATAAATAAAAGGTTGGGAAGGTTAATTTCCTGTCCTGATTACTTCTGACTATCATTATGTGGCTTTTCTTTGCATTATATTTTATATCATGATCTATGCCATACTGAGAGCACACCCTCAGCATCTGTTGCAGCCCAGCACCATATGGGCTGAGTAACACCAAATCATCTGCGTCCATCAGATGATTGACAATAGATTCACCTACAAGACAGCCTGTATTTGTCTTATTCAGCTGGCTTGATAAGTCGTCCATATAAACATTAAACAAAAAGGGAGATAAAATTCCTCCTTGTCGAACTCCATTACCAACATAGAAAGGAGCTGATACAATATTGTCCCATTTAACATGAAACGTTTGATTGGCATACCAGAACACCAAAATCCTCACAAGAGGTTTAGGGACCCCTCTCGCTAGCAGCTTCATAAACATTGTTTCATGACAAACTCTATCGAAAGCTTTGGAAGCATCAATGAAGCATAAAAATACAGATGAATTAGAACTTGTGTACCTTGAGACAATCTCCTTCAGAGCATAGATACAGAGATCAGTACCATGTGTTCTTTTAAACCCAAACTGATTGTCAGCAGTCAGGACATACATTTCCAATTTCATGAATAGAATTTTCTCAAACACTTTAGACAAGATACTGGCGAATGCAATGGGTCGATAGTTGTCTATGCTGTTCAGTTTACCAGCCTTATCTTTAGGCACTAACAGTGCTGACATCATAGAGTTCGCTAGAACACCATGAACCATAATTCCAGTAAGACACATGGCTAGTCATGGACTGAGTCTATAACTGGCATTTTTTAGATGCTCTGCAGAAATACAATCCATACCACAAGCTTTGTTGTTGTCTAGCATGTGGATAGAATCATAAATATCTACTGATCTAACTATCATGTCTGCAGAGAGACCTTTATATTCATTATCAATTCTAACGGTGTTACTTTTAACACAATTAAATAGTTTACTGTGATGCTCACGCCATAGATCAGCAATCTTCTCTGGACAACTAACCCCCTCGATATCAGAAGGGAGGTGAGTTCTGTTATTATTTAGGCAGACAATGTCACTCTCGTCCAGCAATGTGTCCACCACCAAACGTCTTGATCTATCAGCACCAGTATGTCCTACTCGGAGGCCACGAGCGTTGTAGGATACGACCCGCATTAATGATCTTCCACGGACCCATCAGGGCAGCTGGCCTGTGTGTCTGTCTTCCTGGTCTCTGCAGATAGGCCTCCGACATTCACCCCAGCATCATGACTAAGCTGAAGCTCAGTACCCTGAGAGCGGGGGGTTGGCTCTGGTCTAGACGAGCCTCCTACTGCTCCTTTAAAGCGACGAGGCTCATAGTAGCGTCGGACAAAGGCCCCTGAAGGCCACATCATTGCATTCGGCGGTGACACAAAAGGAGCGAAATCTGCTCTGTGTCGTCTCAATTTTTCGACACTTCACCTCCCGTTTCAGTTTCTCTTTTAATTAGTCACAAAGAGTGCTGGCAGCCAAATTGAGATCAAACGTAGTTGCGAATACACTCACCATCTTTGTTTTGACAGCCACTATGTTGCTGACCACACCAGTCCAGATTATGACGGTCTTCTTTCTCTCATGCCTCGCTGGAGTTTTCACAGTGCGAGGTGTAGGGTGTCGATGGGCAGAGGTCTCAGGTAGCTGCTTCAGTCGACGTCCATCCCTCACCACCTCGCTCCATGCAGGGGACTGTGCTTGTCTCTGGGCTATATCCACGGTTTGGGCTGGTTGACTGCTGTCGGTCTCACTGGTCGTCGGTAGTGGTCTGCCATTAGCCCTGGAGGAGGTTGGTTCAGGGCCTAGGGGCTTCCCCGCCACAGTCAAAGGGCCCACCAAGGGATCCAGTGAGTTTGCCGCAGCAGAGAGGCAGGTAGTTGAGGCCAAAGCGCCCAGGCCTGGTGGCTTCTCCACAGCAGTCAGACGTTCGTCAAGGGTTGCAGAAACCACCCACAATGTTTCACTGGCTGCTACCTGAAAGTTAACTGTTCTTTTTAGGTAGTCAATATCAGCGTTTATTTGCTGCATTTTGCCGAGAAGCGCTGACACGTCCATGTTGTTATATGAAACAGCAGGTAGTTCATCCAGGAAATGTGACATAAATCTTGGTATATCTTCACCACATTCATTGAGCATTTGGAGGCACATTTTGACATTGTTAATGTCCTTCTTTTGTCCTCTATGCGCAACCCAGCGTATGCTGTTTGGGAAGAGTTCTGACAACACAGTCTTAGAAGCTTCAATCCTTTCAGAACTGAAGCGGCTTGTAGCAAGCAAAACAATGTCATCGTGGCTCAAAGTTCGCAGTTTAATCACAATAAAATTCAAAAGTTCATCCTCAACTATGACTTTACCGTCTTTGGTATGGTAAATCTCCGGTTTAATCCGAGAAAACTCTCGAAAAGACTCTCCTGCACCATGCCGTGTTACTCCAGCGGCCATGTATGTTTGGCTCCTCCCCTCACAGGTGTCACAATCCATAAATTGATCCATAAATCAGTTACAGTAAAATATTTCAGAACACATTTATCATGACAACAATTCCAGTAGAGCAGTAATACTGTTGAGCAGAATCAGGGTAAACAGGTGATTGGGTAACTTACTGGCACAATAGAAACGTACTGGTGCAATAGAAAGTCACAGATGAGATCAAGGAGTTGTCTGCTCTGTGACTCTTTGTGAAGCGTCTCCTCTCAGTGCGGACACAAGCAAAGCCACTTAACTATTCTATCAGAACTCTCTTCAAGTGCTTTCATGAATGCAAACACCGAGGGACTGTCTTCAGACTATAGATTGCATGTGTGTCACATAGAAGAAGAATGTGGTCTGTAGATTTCTAAACCAAGCAAAAAAGACAAAGAGACCCAATGACAGTGGAGGGCAGATCAATACCTAAAGTATTCATTCCATCATGAATTGTGTTTAGTATTTAAGCTTGTGTCAATAGGGTCGATATTCAAAAATGACATCATGTTTTGGACACATACATGCTTTTCTTAGTGCACTCATTGGGGTGAACATTGTTTTATTTCCCATTAAATAATGATGTGTGATTGACAAAGAGTAGAACAACAAAGGCCTAAGGTCTGGCAAATCATTTGGTGGTAATGAAAGTGTAATCAGACGTAGGCTATTTATGATGTAATAACCTCAAAAACCATGACAGGATTCTCAAACTAACACATTTCAGTTGCTTATAGTAATACAATTAGTCTATGTGATTACTTTGGTGGTAGCGTCTACTTGTCATATCCGGAACAGCTACTCAATGCAAGAGTAACTATTTATTAAAATGCATGACTGCAGATAATTTACTTAACATCATCTTCAATGAAACTTTTAACTCTTTAAATGTGCCCTTGAAGAATCTGTGGCCACCATGAAATAAATATGAGCGCATTATCATTTCACGCTGAATAGCCCGGAAACATTTGATTGACAGCCAACCCTCCCGTGGTGTGAGGTTGGACCTGCGGGAGGGAAAGGTGGCGGGTCAGCACTTTATATGGACACGCAGCTCATCTGAGGCTGCTGACATGAGGCTGCTCACAGATTGTTAAAAAAAGCTCCATGTGAGAACTGTTCACCTTTCTGACCGCATCATTCTTCATGACCAGCGCTCAGCATGCTCACCTGAGCATACTTTGCATCGAGCAATGTGTTCACTGAGAGGTTTGGCATAATCTGCCATAATTAACCTTTAAGTACTTGTAACTCATTTTAAGTCGACAATAGTTATATCTTTTTTCTTTATTGTAAAAATGTTACGATACATGACTAAGAAAGCTGTATTCCAGAGTAATTTTGAGTCTGACAATCCATAACTGCTTTAGATATCTTTTAAATGTGAACAATTCAACTATAATCAAATTGTTGCATATATCAAAAAAACAATATAGGAGTTGATTGTTTTATAGTTCAGTTTTAAAATGTGATCAAAACATAAATAAACTAGAATGGGCACTCGGTAGAGCGCATACCTTCGCATATCACAAGATTGGGCATTGAATTATGAAAATGTTGGCATTAGTTGCATGCCAATTGGATAAAAATTGACCATGCTATGGTAAAAAAAAGATCTTGACCTTTGACCCGATCGATCCCAAAATCTAATCAAATGGTCCCCGGATAATAACCAATCATCCCACCAAATTTCATGCGATTCGGTTAAAAACTTTTTTGTTATGCGAGGAACACGCATACAAATAAATAAATAAATAAATACACGGCGATCAAAACATAACCTTCCGCATTTTCAATGCGAAGGTAATTAGCTGTGCCTGCTCTTAATCAGATTAGGGGCCCTTTAGGACTATTTGGTTAATTTTATGGAATTGTTTCGCTTATAAATTTAAACATGAATAACATCTAATGAGGCATGCTATGATCTGCTCAAAATACAAGACTGAAACTAAAATCTTTGAGGTTCTTAAAAATCCTTAAACTTTGGAGATAAATAATTAAAATGCTGTATACTTATCTCCATATGTTATTCCATTGACTTCAAATTTACATATCAATCAAAATGGGCCAGTTTCAAGTGAAACCAAGGCAGAATATGTATTACCGTATCATATGTAATTTGCATGTCACATGATCAGCTCCTCGATCACCTGCAGAGTCAGGTGATCAACCTGCAGACTAACTCATTGAAGACATTGCAAAGTAATGTCAAAACAACCACCTGGGCTCACAAGAATTTATAGTTCTTTTGTCAGTGCTGGAAAGTGAACAGAAATTAGCAATTTTAAATTAACGTGCAGCGACAAATATGTTTTGAGATTCGCAGAGTTCATTTTTAGATTTTGATGTTTGACGCACACACGCGCACACACACACACCTGAGTATCATACCTCAGCAAGGCATAAAACAATAACAATAATGATTTGATTAGAAAATTTAATTTGCATATTTTATTAAAGAAGAGACGGTGATGGAGAAAGTAAATAGATTGTTTTGTTTACTTTGCTTGATGGAAAATCCTCACTGTTCCATTACACAAAATGATATGGAGATTAATACATGATTTAACCATCAACCGTTAAAATGTTGTCCTTCAAATGGAGAACAGCCGGCATCACAAGATATTTAATTCATAACCAAATGACCCCCAGTATGCATTATCTGTCACTGCTGAGCCTCTGCAATAACTAATGTGTCCATTAAATCTGCCTATAAAGGTTACACACGACCTGTAAAATCAAAGAAAACAATGAAGTGATGTTCAAAACTAAAATATTTATAAAGATACTGGTCAATAAGACAATTTTTGTCATATTATCACAATTTATGAACGATGTGAAACTGTTAGTAGTATGATCACCTTCAGAGGATCCGTCCTGTGACTGCATTAAGGCCTTTTCTGTTGAAAAGGTGGCTCACCCTTACTGGCATTGTTTATATATTGATTTACAGCACTGACATTTATTGCATGAACTATTTATTCCGGAATAGAATAAACAACCATGAACTCTGGACATGCAAAGCAACAGTTCCAGGCAGAGCTATTGTTTAAATATAATTTGTACCAATTTATAAATTATTACATGCAAGAGAAAGGACAGGAGCCAGGAGTTCATTCAGAAATTAAAGTCAAATTAGGAATGGAAATCTGGAACAAACTATATATAGAAAACTCACATTTTTAGGAGGTTTGAGATTCAGTAGATTGACATATATTATCCACCATTGTTCCATGACACGGCAGCGCTCCTGGTGAGGTCAGGAGCTGGAGTCCATATTTGGCCACAATAACACAAGGACAGAGTCTCCTTGTATGAGGGGGAGATGTAACTGTGACTGTAGATCCACCTCACCTCCCAAAACCAAGACTGGTTAGATTGAAATGCTTTATGTGTTATTGACATGCAATGATGGATAACTTCTTTCATTTGTGACAACATCAAATCCTGAACCGAAAATATAATTAAAGGAATAATAAAACCATCAGATGAGAATCATTGAAGGAACAGCATTACAATCAGTCTCTGGTGGAAAGAAAACTAATAAAAAAGCTAAATTGCATGTTTTTTTCTCCAGTTATTGACACACCTGCAGGTTGCAACAATTTACACTGCAACGTTAAGGTTGGCTTTGCAAAATGTTAATAAAACAAAAGTGTTATGCAGTGTATCTTGAAATATGACACTCTGACGCAGACAGGCTTGACCTGCGACCCGCTGTCCCCCCTGTCCACTTGTCTTCTCTGCATTATCCAGTGTATCAGCAGCACACCAGGACACTAACTGTCGCTGTCATGATTCTGCATCAGCTGCTGAGGGCTGTCATCGGTGATGCAATCGCTCTCCAGCGGTGCTCGATGTTCTAGTAGCCTCTCTGTGGTCCCTGAGTGGGAAGAAGTGGCCATCAAACACACACGGGCACGGTCATTATTAAGTCGTGTGTACCTTCAAGAGATTTCAGTACAGAACTATTCAAACATACCTCGGGATCACCGGTTTGCTTTTCTTTCACATCGAGCCCATTCAATGTTATTCTAAATAGTGTAGTTATAGTTTGGGACTTTCTTTTATCCTTCTTATTCTATTTAAAAAGAGATCAAAATCACCTTTTATTTTTCTGCACAATTTCAATCCACAGGTGATTTGAACTCAAAAACACATTTTAGGGTCCTTAAGTAAACAACAACCAAGACACTTAAAGGTAATAAATACCATCTTGCACATACAACCACATTGTCTAATGAATAAAACTATAGAGCTTATAGCAACAGCAATCTCCGCTTTCATACAAGAATGGCTGTGAGCATATGAATGTTTTACGTAGTGAAAATTAATGTTCCCTTAAAATGTGAAATGTTTCATTTGGGTCCATCATTTAAAAGCTTTTAAATCCTTGTTTAGTTAGTTATTGGTAAATTATCAGAGTTATACCAACTATTAAGTTATGGTCTAAAGAAAACAGTATTAAAGTTGGTCTGAGTCTTGCTTTAAAAAAAAAAGAGAAGTGTAACATAATAAATATTTAGCTTTTACTGTTTTGTAATGTTTTGGTTCAATTTCTTTTTGTACATTATCTTTTTTGTCTCTTAAGTTTTCTCTATGACTGTACATTTGCTGTTGAGCTAATTTAAAGATTCCATTTACATTTTAAACTGTCATTATTGATTGGTGTATATTTCCCCTGGTAAACAAACAGCACAAACAGAAGAAATCTCTTGTGCCAATGTTTTGGTTTTGAGGTATGAGGGTGATTCTTGAAATTGATATGAGGATGCTTTTAATGCAACATGGTTTCTGTTGTTATTACTTATTATAGGACGCTTCATTAGGGCTATTTTGAGATCGTCCCACAGTTGCCACCGACTGAAATCTCTTGAGACTCTGACTATGGGTTCTGAGTATGGGTTATTAATGGAGCCTTTATTATATCAACACTCTGTCAGTGGTGTTGGTCTTTGACAAATATTGTTTGGATAAGACAATTGAGATTGTGAGCACAAAAAAAAGACGATTATCAATAGTGTTGATACCATCATTAATTACTCAACATAATGTCACTTTGCTTTTTGTGCAATGATTTCAAATGATATATATATATTAGGGCTGTGAAACGATTACAATTTTTAATCGGGTTAATCACAGGTTTTTGTGGATTAATCATGATTAATCACATATTACCGATATTCTCGGTATATTTTGTGAGAACATAGAGATTTATGACAAAAGACGGATATATACATGTATACATTCTTCTATACAATGGTGCTGCAACTCAGCAGTTATTTAGCAGTTTTCTTCCATATGGAACATTAATACATCTTCATCCTAAACAGAACGCTTAACCCTCCTGTTACCTTTCGGGTCAATTTGACCCCATTCAATGTTTAATGTCGGTGTTCTTTGGGGTCAATTTGACCCCAGGCTGTTTTTCACTGGGTTAGGGTTAGGGGGCTATCAGAAATAGCAACTTTTTTATTTATTTAAAGGGCTATTTAGGTAGTCAACAAACAAACATAAAGTACCTCACACTTAAACTTGGGAAGCAATATTAATTCTAATAATTTTATGGAGGTTTTAATTGCTGGGGTCAAATTGACCCCGAGGGTAAAATATGTTAGTAAATGTAAAGGTAACAGGAGGGTTAAACAGAGCATTTCTCTCTTGTTTGTCAACCATTAACTCCACCATGATACAATCTAAAGGTGGACAGATTGACAAGTGACTTTTTTTTTGCTGGGTCCCGATGCGCGCACGGAGCTCTGTGGCGCGCGAGACGGAGATCGATAAGTGTTAACGCAACGCGAAGAGACAGAGATCACATGCTGCTGTGGAGATATGATCAACAACAGACGTTTAGTTTAATAAAAGAACAAAGACGTGCTATAGAGAACATGTCAGGGGGCGGGCCAATCTTTTTAATGTCATGCGATCTACCAACACTACGCGCGATCGACTGGCAGGTCGCGATCGACGTGTTGAGACCCTGATCTACAGGAAGTAAAAGTCGTAACAAGGTTTCCGTAGGTGAACCTGCGGAAGGATCATTACCGATGAACAGACCGTCTGCATGAGAGCGGACATAGTTCAGATTGAAGTGGTGTATTGGAAGCTCATTTGCAAGTGACTTTTTTTTCGTCCCGACGACCAACAACAGACAGATTGGAAGCTCATTCTGCGCATGCGTTAAATGCGTTAAAAAAAAAAACTCGTTAAACCTGTAATTGAATTAACTGAGTTAACGCGTTATTTTTCACAGCACTAATATATATATATATATGTATATATTATATTATATATATATATGTATATAGCTCATATCTCATATCTCATATGTGATTACCTAACAGTCGAGGAGCTTCGCGACATCACCAGGGTGTGCGGGGGTATGGAAAGCCCGGCAAATCTTCCTGCTTGTGATTAGGTGTTCAGAACACCTAATCACAAGTGACACAGGAGCAGCACTGCAGATGTGATGTTGATCCATCCTGAAGTCAGAAACATTTCCAAGGCTCTCAGCGCTTCTTTCTAGATAAAAAGGCACAATTGAAATGGTGCCATGTGATGTGATACCTATTTCAATCATTTACACGTAAGGAGTCAGAAACCTGGACTATAAGCTCCTCAGTAATTTACGGTCAAGCTTTGAGATCTGCCACAACACACAGAGGCTTGTATTTGTTGCTCGACTTTTATTCAATAGGAACTGATACTGGTGACAATATGCACGTAACAATACGAGGTGTTGATAAATCTGAAGGATGCGCACTTCTAGACATTTGAGCGAAATTGATCTGTTCAATGTCAGAAAACAAAGAATGAAACATCAACATAATGACCTATTTCTCATTTGGCTGTCAAAGCAGAGTTGAGCCTACAGGGTTGACATTATATGACAGTCTTCTGAAGCTCTGACAGCTCTGGGAAAAGATGCTTTTGTTTTTTCCGTTTGAACTCAGTGCATTGCGACATTGGGGAAAGAAGAAGTATCTGAATGAATAGGTAGGAAGATTCAATATATTACAGTAAGACTGGATGGAAATAAAAATATATTCAATGATGTAAATCAATGATGTAAATGATAGTGAACTTCAATTATTTAAATTCTTCCTTTACAGCTTCAATCATGGATGGAAATACTGAATGTTTGAATGACTGTGAGCCTCTGAACTCGACTCGTGTTACGTGCAGGTCTCTTGATGTCTCATGTCTGTGATGCTGTCTTTTGATTATTGCCCCTCCGGAGTGCAGCTCTATTAAATCAACCTGGCAAATCTCCACGCTAGTTGCTTATTAATTCTGATTTGACACAGACCCTCTGATGATCCAACACCAGATGAGCAGAGGCTTCACGTATATTTTTCCACAGCTTTTTTTCACCAGGTTTGGTCTGCTGAGACAAAGGATGTCTTACACGGCAGAACATTTACAGATGGAAAAAGTAACACAGTTTATCCCATAAATAAAAGACGAGTGAATGCGGAGAACAGAGAGCAGCAGCACACGCACTCCTTTAACCGTTTAATTGGTTGTTTCATGGCGTGCGCACACTTTTAGTCTTTGAAGACATTTTAATAATTTGCAGTTGCATTCAGAGGCTTTCCAGGACTGCCTTGCTGACACTGGAGGGAGGTTTAGCTTCAAACAGAAAGTCAATGATAAATTGGCTTCACCATACAAAGCTACAATATGACCGGTGATAAAATATTTTAACAAAATATATATTGCCACTCGATAAAATATAACTGTTATTTGTTATTATTGCCTTATGCCTTTGGTCTTTGACCCATTGAAAAAAAGCTTAATTGCATCCCCTTGTCACTTGTTGTCAGTTGTGACCAATTCAAGACAGTTTTTTTTTGGGGGAGGGGAATAAATTCGAGAAGCAAATGAATCAATTATTCACAAAAGACAAATCGTCTGTTGTTCTGCGACTCCCAAAGGTCGAGACCACTGACTGACGCTGACATACTTTATTACGGATAACATGATTAATTAGGGGCAGCTGAGGCTCAGGAGAATAGCGGGTCATCCATGTTTCACAAGTTCTTGGCTCAATCCCGAACTCCTCTTGTCTACATGTGTCTTTGAGCAATATACTTAACCCCAAGATTCTGCTGATTTGTATTCAGTCTGTGTGTTTAGGGTTAGTTGGTAAGACAAGATGGAGAGGTGCTTTGTCTGCAGTGGAGACTCTTCATTTATTAATGCTGGAGCTAGGAGGATATGTTTGCTTGTTTAAAAAAAATGAAAATCAAACATGGGGATTTTAAATTAGCTTCTGGCTCAGGGAAAGTGACACTTGTGATTCATCTGATTCATGTTGGTCACAGACTGGAGCTTATCGGTCTCACGGCTTTACAGTTCCCTCTGCAGCACATCAGGGATGGCAGTGAAATCAGTTACATGGCTCCTGGTCTAATTTTGCATGATCTCACTAGTGTTCCCATTTGTTCTCCTATGAGCTGACGGCATCATCTGATCAGAAGAACATCTCGCCAAGTGCCAACAGCCTGTTTGGCCACAACGCTGGGTTCATGTCTGGAGCCATGCAAGCACAATAATTACAGAGGAGATGGGAGGTGGTGGTGGTGGTGGGGGGAAAGAGGAATCGTGTCTGCAGAGCCGGAGGTCACAGTTATGTAACACCATTAATGTCAAACTATCACACAATACCCTGCCCAGCTTCCCTGTTGCTGGATGCAATTTTCTCTTTACATTAGTTAAAATGACATCAGTGGAGCTGATCTGAAACGTGAAAGCCAGATGCTTCAAACCGATGTGTCCAAGGGATTCAGGCGTACAATGAAAATGGAACAAGGTCAGTGTGGTCTGACATCCATGGAAATGTTTTTATTTGAATAGTTTTAAGTGTCATCAAACCATATCTGCGGAGCATTTATTTCTGATTTTTGATTTTGATTTGTACAGCACATGTAAAGCATCTGCATGCGGATTCCTCCTGTGCTGCTCTCACATTTCATAAATAACTCAAAAACAGAAAGAAATAAGAGAGAAAGATCCATTATGACAAACATCCCAACAATTCAACTGCTGAAATGGAGAGAAAAACTCCAGGTGATATCTAGAGAAAAATGGAACAACCTAATCTCTAATCTTGGTCTTTAAATGTGATCAACGTGTGAAATGATCCCCAGTGAGAATGTGTGAGCACATTATGTGTTTCATAAGAAGAAGACACAATGTTCAATGTGTCAATTTTGATTTTGATTTATTTAACTTTTTGTGACTACATGAGACAACTGTCTGAGCTTGATTACATTTGTAAAGCTGAACAGTAACTAAGCTAAACTAACCCTTCTATCACAACTGAACAATGAGGAATAATCTAGTAATATAAGTACAGAATCTTGGGAAATATGTGTATTCGCTTGTTTGTCTCGAGTTAAATGAGACGAATGATACCACTCTCACGCCTGTACTGTAAATATGAAGCTATGGCAACCAGCCACTTAGCTTAGCTCAGCATAAACAGGATGAAACAGCTCGTTGGCTGTTGTAGAAGGAAGAATGAGAAACACTTCATCAATGATTTAGTAAAACAAAGCGTTGACAGCTTTGATAGTATTCTCTCTTTTCCTCTTTTTCAACATCTAACAAATTAGATGTTTGTATCAGACAGAAATTCCGGAAAAGTAGAAATAAAAAAAGGTCAAAGGAAGAAAATATATATATATATATATATATATATATATATTATTTTTTTTGGTCAAAGACATATAAATATATCTTTGACATCTTGTTGAATTCTTTTTTTTATGGGTGGCAACAATTATTGTGACATTTACAGAAACTGTTTCTTTGCTGTCAATCAGAGCAAAACAAATAGTGATGGGAAAGCATCATTTGGACATATCGGTTGGTAATGCCCATCTTCAGGAGAAATGGTTTTCAGCACATTTTCTCTCTATGTGATTAACAACAGAGAGTGGAGCAGGACATTAATGGCATCCCCTCCTGAGATAAAAGGTCCTGGCAGAATTTGTAGTTTCCGCTGAAAAAATGATTTGGCTTAATGCAATGCAATGGGACATGCAATGGGACAGAGGTGTGAGAGTAACTGAATACGGACATTCAGAGATGGAGCTCTGGAAAGATTAGAAACCCATCATCAACTAAACAACCACCGTCATCCTCTCCACTTTCATTTATTCCTGTGAATATGCTCTGCTGGTTCTGAAAAGATTCAAGATTCAAGATTCAAGATTCAAGATGTTTTATTTGTGTGCAGTAAGTGTGTGTGTGTGTGTGTGTGTGTGTGTGTGTGTGTGTGTGTGTGTGTGTGTGTGTGTGTGTGCAGTCCTGATGGCCTGAGGAAAGAACTCAGTCTCTCTGTTCTTGCAGAAACAGTCTGTTGTTGGGGTGGTGAGGATCCTTCATGATCCTGGCTCTGGTTCTGCACCTCCTGGTGTACAAGTCCTGCAGGGTGGGTTGCCAAACCAGGCTGTGATGCTTCCTGTCAGGACAGAAGGACTGAAGGATCCTCTGGAAACTCTCAGCTGCCTGAGGTGCCTTTCTCACCAGAGTGTCTGTGGATCCTCGGCAGTGGTGATCTGTTGTTGTACCTCCTAAAGTCCACAATCAGCTCCTTAGTTTTGGTGACATTCATGATGAGGCTGTTGTCCTGGCACCAGAGTGACAGGGAGATCAGGCCCACCATGATGATGGTGTTGGCGGTCAGGAAGTCCAGGATCCAAGCACATCCCAGCTCAGACTATGGTGTTGAAAGCTGAACTATAATCAATGAACAGAGACAGCATCATCTGTGGATCTGTTTGTCCATGGAGGAAGGGAGGAAGGCGCAGATGCATGACCACTCGGTAGTCATTCCTTGGGCACAGGGACAATAGTGGATCTCTTGTGAACACTGGAGCTAGCTGGTTAGCACAGGTGCCCAGATATGCCATGCATAAATGAGTTCAGGGGCACTCACCCCTGCCATAGGCGCCTGGTGTCGCGCTGCTCCATCTGTGATTCCACTCTGTATGTTGCGGATACAGTTATAGTCACAGCTTCATGGATCTATCAACGGTTAGGAAAGACCCTAACTTTACTGGAACTGGATTGGATCATGTCCCAGTCGACGACACGCAGAGGACTCATCCAGAGATTATTTTGTGGAATAATGACTGCGGGTTCCACAAGTTGCCAATCTAAGGAAACAAAAGAGTGACAGGAAAAGCTTCTAGAAATAAAAAGAGGAATTCATGAAGGAGAATTCACATATGTTCAGGCAGTGTAGTGTTTATGTTGCTGCCAGCCCCCGTTTAACCTTCTTGTTAAGTTACAATCACTTGTGAGGCTTTTCCCCTAAAAATCAATGCCTGGGTCTGACAACATGCTCATTACTCACTGCTCTACTCTAACAAGGTAACGCTGGTTTCTTAGTGAAATGGCTTTTTATTCTGTTGGAGAAACATGGTCTTTTTACTGTACTTGATGGATTTGTGCACTTATCTGTTACCTCTCAGAACCTTTACTTTGATCTGATATACCTTTTATAAGAAGACAGGCGACATATACACATGTCTTTGCGATTCATATTAATGTGTCATCAACCTCTTCTTTTAGATTAACATGAGCATTATTTAAGATAGAAAATCTCTTGAGCGACTGCAGCATGTCAGATATTATTTGTGTCCTTGAACTCGTTTTCTAGTCTAATGTAGTTTTCTCATTCTACATATATATAGCTCTGAAGAAGTGCTCATCAGTGTCTTTTAAACAAGACTCGGGATGACATCTTAAGAGGAGTTTGGAAGGTGTTACAACACTTGGATGAATAGTGCAGAACCAAAATTCTAAATAAATTAGATTGAATAAACAAAACCCATAAAAACATGCGTCATTATTTTTGTTGGTATTCTTTTGGGGAATTTGGTAAAGAAGGAACATTTTCCATTGAAGTGCACAAAAAAGACCCATTGAGAGATTTTATAAGCATTTTAATTAATGTTTGTCCACTGGAGTTATATGATGATTATCATGGTTATTTGGTGGCTAAAGGGAGAGATGGCTGCACTGGTAGACATTCAACTCTTAATCTCAGTATTTCCCAAAATAATAATAATAATTAAATAATATTTGGTAAGTTATGCACCTTTTAATTATGTACATCATGTTTCAATTAAATTATTTACTTTTTATTCAATAAATCATGTTGCCAAACCGCTCTCTGATCCAGGTTTGAGTTTCCTTCTTAGTCTTACTGTATGTTCACACTTTGATTAAGAAGGTGTGCAGAACAAAACATGTTCCATAATATCATTGGGCTCGACTGAAGAAACTAGGATACACAATTGTTGTTCATCTGCATAATAGTGGTAATGGAAAACCTGACACATGGACAATACACTGTAGGCCTATTAAGAAAATGGAATTGGGCCAAACAAGTTTCCCTGAGGAACTCTATCATCCAAAATAAGAGCCTGAAATACATAATTGCAGAATGTTGGTCCTGCAAGACATGAATAAAACTAATCAAGCACCAAGAGATACCCAGTCTCAAGTAATTGATTACCATATATGTCAAACATCTGTATTGCATTAATTATATTTTTGTAACTCCTTCTTGATTATATTCATGGTGGCATCGTATGAATCAGAACAACAGATGATGTAAAGATAAAGATGAACTGTAGAGCATGTCAGGCCTCATGTCAGGCCTCGCTTGGTGAGGGATGAAAGGTAAGGACATCGAGGTCTCAGCGGATCGCTTCTCCTTGTAAGTGGAGTGGAAGAGTTGGTGAGAATGTGACAGTTATATAATAAACATCATAACAGGGGTGAGTAAACTTAGTCACCTTGTCCTAACTTTGGTTATGCAATGTAGCACCAACGCCTCGCTGAAAAGTTAGCCGTGATGAAATCAGCGATGACATCGTGAGTTTTGCTGCAACAGTGTCGAACAGGCCCCCCGGTAGGTGTGTGTTTTAATTCATTTGCCTGAAATGTCTATGTTTTATTTATACAGCATGTTTTATCAATTTAAAAAGCAAGTTCCCGTGCTTTACATGAGCACAACACCAATCTTGAACAGAAGCAGAAACGTGTCCGGCAAAAACAAATAAGGCACAAGATCAGTGAAAAATTATAATATTAGAAAAATGATTACTTCTTCGACATAAACAGGACACACAATGTTTTCTGAAAGATCAGTGTGTTCAAAATGCATGTTTTATAATGTAATTCTGCAAGTTTACTCTGTCCCATGAAATGAAAAGAAATTCTTTATTTAGTTTGTGAAGCGTTGTTTTCTCTTGTTGAGTTCCACAGAGGCAAGGTCTATTCAGAGCTCTTCATTGACTTTGAGTTGAAGGTGCCATGAAATGCCACAAAGCTGCTATGTGGTGAGTTGCCGGGTAAAGAACCCAGAACTTAGTTGTGATTAGCTGTAGATCACTCAATACGTGGCACAAGCATTTTGCCAAATGTCATTCTCATTCTTATATCTCCTGCATTTTCATGTAGTTTTTAATGACTCTATTTGAACACTCATTGCAGTAGATGTCTCACAAAGTGAATGATTAACAGCCACATTTAATACACCTTCAGTAAGCCTTGATGAGCAGTTAACACTAATTCTATAAAAAATTGATGGGCAAACTTAATTAATATATGTCTCACCAATAATAACAAGATAACAGTAATGAGATCAGTTGACACTCCAATGACTAAACTGTTGTTTTAATTTAAATCATATTTTATTATGACTGAAGAAAAAAAACATATGGTAAATGTATAGCCACACACAGCGCCAAACGCAGTCCCTCTTTCAGTTCAGGAGGGATTAACACAGATATCAATGTTGATAAGACTGTTCCAGTATAAAAAGAAAAGCTGACAATGTGACTGAAATTAATATGAAAAAAAGAAATGATAATGATTATGCAATAAAAGGACCCAAACGAGGACACACATGAACACTGCATAAAGACCTCATTTGGCTGAATCAAGTTTGTTTAGGTGGGGCTGAAGCAAAGATCCCCGAAGTGCATGAGGTGCAAACTCTGAGGCCATTATAAGTGAGGTTAATTATTCTCAATCAATAATAACACAGAGTATCGAGTCAAACATTGAAAACTGATAACACAAGAAAGAATGATTTAGAGTGTAACATTTACATATCAAAACATGATGTGATTCCATTAAATAAAAAAATAAAATAGTGCGCTGAATGCCCAAAAGCATATACAGTTGTCTTCTAAGGTGCAGCAGTGAATAAGATACGACTCTCTACGTCAGAATATAGTTGTGCTATATGAAAACATATGGTGAGCAACAGGTACATAACATAGTTTGATGTACAGGAAGACACTATGCGAAACTGATTCATAGTGATGAGGTCTGAAAGGGTCGGCAGGGAGGCCCGAGCGGTTGGCGACATTGTCACAGGTTTGATTCCCACAACAACGACAAAGTGTCCCATCCTTCACTCTCCATCGGTCATTTAAATGCCCTCAATATGTGTTTTCTTGTGGGGGGGAAAGAAGACACACAGGAGAAGACACTGAGAATATGTTTTAAATCTTTCACTGAAAAAATAAGCTTCCCTTCGATAACACCGACAGAACTAGTGAAGTGTCCAAATATATACAACATTTCATTTCACTGCAGTGAGTATAATACTTACAACCAGAGACTCCTTTTGGAAAAAGTGTATTTAAGAGTATTCAATAAAATATTTCTTCATTTCAGGACATAATGCACAATCCCTGTTAAAAACATGTCTCACAGTGTACCTTGTCCCTTTTCATATTAGAACATGAAAGTCTATGTTATGAACAAAGAAAAAATACTGAAATCAATATTATGATCGTTAATATTAGAATTCAAAGGTGCAGAGAAAGATGCACATTTTATTTCACAACAGTTCCAGAGTTTGTGTCACGAAAGCTTCTTAAACAACTATTAGCATTATTTCAGGAATGATGTTTGTCCTACATGGTTTGTGCTTCGCTAATGGAGGTTAAATACTAGCTGCAGCATCAGGCTGGTGACCAATGCCAGAAAGAAGCAAACATCTCTTCAGGACTGGAGTTGTGTCTCTGTGATGTCCACAGCTAGTTCATTACCACAGTATAAGGGTCCCTCAGTGGGACTTGACCAGAAAGCACAACATGCTCCAGGTTTAGATGGAGCTTCTGCGTTTATTGAGCCTTCTGTAGTTGTTGATGCTGTGTAGACCAGTGGAAACAGAGCTGATGCCCGAGTTGTGTTGCAGGCCGCACATGCAGCCGTTAGAGTGCAGCGGATTGGAAAAAGACTCTCCTTGCTCCATGTAGGTGTCCGAGCTGGAGAGGTCACGTGGGATGATCATGGGTATGGAGTATTGCATCTTCTCTCTACTCTTGTACCAAAGGCAGGAGCACATAGACTGAAAGTGGAGCACTTCAGCATAAACGTTACGTAGACCCCGGCTTGCCGCCCCTCCCCCACTACCTCCGACAGCATTCCCTCCGCTGCAGCCAGAAGGCGTGGAGGAGGAGGAGGCCTGGTCTGCAGAACAGTGGATGTGTCCGCCCGCCTGACCGTTGTGCGCCAGGAGAGCCCTCTGCTCGGCGTCCCTCTTCTCGTCCTCGGCGTTCATGGTCATGAACCGCAGCACTGCTAAGTTGAGGAAGGCTCCGATCACAGCCAGGCCCGTCAGGATGTAGATGAAGCTGAAGGCCACGTACTCCGGATTGTTCTGCAGAGCTTGCTTACTCTGCAGCGCTACGTAGTCCCCGAAGCCGATGGTGGTGAGCGTGATGAAGCAGTAGTAGAACGCGTGAAATAAGCTCCATCCCTCAAAGTATGAGAAGGCCAGTGCCCCCACCCACAGCGTGCTCATGCAGGATATGAAGCCGATGATCACCATGTTGACCATGGAGACCTCAGTGCGCCTCATGCCAAGGCACTTCTTCAGGCGGTGGAGCAGGTACCTGACGAAGGTGTTGATACGCTCGCCCACGCTCTGGAACATGACCAAGGTGAGAGGGATGCCCAGGAGGGCGTAAAGCATGCAGAACACCTTCCCTCCATATGTGCTGGGGGCTGCATGGCCATATCCTGAGGGAGAGAAGGAGGAAGGATGAAGGAGGAGGGTTACTAGGGCATAACTAATTCAATCTGCAGAGCAGCGGACTGAGGTCTGAGAAGAAAGAAGGCTGGAGGCTTAAAACATCAAACCCAGAGAAGACAGATGCAAACATTTTGTATTCTTTGAGCAGCGTATCCTGTCAATTCAAACACTCTTCATTTCACAGGCAGGATGCAATTGAAGATGAGAATGAAGAACAAGTATTGATGTCTCGTATGGGAGAAAGACCTTGAATAATTAATTGACGATTGTCTCTGCAGAGTGACTTCAGCTAATGAGTACATTTGCACCTAATTAGTTTTCAAAATGTTTCCAGATCAAACAAACAGAACAATACAGAATATGTTTCAGATAAAACGTAGTAAAACCACTCTTTGTCCTGAATTTATTTGAATCTATGGATTATAAGAGCTCAGTAGCAGAATAGAATGAGTCAGCAGTGAGGTCTGTATGCGTTCCACTGGGTCTTCAGCCCCAAAAAATAATACCCAAATTCGGAGTCAGTTGAGCAGCTTCATGCAGAACATGCCAACGTTTGAAGAAGCTTTTCAGTGATGTATTTCCCATTAAACCGTGACTGGCTAATAAACCATTTACGATATAGATCTATTGTGTTGTCAGTGACTGAAATGGCCGGGTGGAGAATACAGTTGAGCCACCAGCCAATTTCAGACACGGAATGACTCATACTGACTCTGAGTGATTGTGTATGCACTAAAACTGTAGAGCTCATGAATTTCAGGATGAATTTGTGTTTCCTGCTGGCATATTTCAGGTTATGCGGCAACCTTTTGTCCGATAACGTCATCCTCTCACTCCTATTGTCCCACAGCATGCCCCCTTGCATGCAACATCATTACTGGCTGAGATCTATTCCCCACATGTTGACCTGTAGGAGCCGGCAGATGATGTCCCTGATAACAATGGGAAGAGCAAATGGAAAAGGTTGACCGATAGTTTGAATGTAATTACTCCAGGGGTTGATTTAATTCTTTGGGCCCTGGTTTTATTGTCACACTGATCCCTGCGGTTGAGCCATCTGTCTGTCTTGTGCAAAATCTATTTAAAGCTTTCCCAGTTGGGCTGCCAAAATGAGAGCAATTACAACTGATGTATCTCCTTGTGGAAGGAAAAATCTGACCTGAGCAACAGGACATTTTGTTTCATAGAAGCATTGCCAATATTTATTCTCATTCAAGGACACTCATCCCATTTTCTGATGACAGCGAGATGACTGATGAGCCCTCTTTTCTAATCATTAGTTGATTTATTCAAACCACTTTACCAAAGAGACTTGTTAGAGATCTTTCATTTTAACCATTCATCCATTAGCTACAGTTTCTATTTTAATTGTAAAATAATTTACTTTTAGCTTAGACCTACTATAAGGATAATTGTATCAACTGTGTGGGCAATACTTTTAACAATTTATATGTTACTTCTATTCACCTCAAATAGTTTTTATTACTTTTAAGAACCATTATCTAAATATTTAACTAATAGTTTCTAGTTAAAATTCAATACTATTAATCTGACAGTTGACCGTTAGCATTCATCATTTACTAACTGTCAACCGTGTTAGCTGCATCCATTAGTTTGAGTGAGCGGACCACTTATGCATTACATATAGCAACTTAATAAATGTCTTCTAAATACTTATTGGTAACATTCATTGGACCTAACTGTAAATAGCATGCATTCAGTACTTTTAGCTTACTGTTTTACTTACTGTCTTCTTGCTTACTAATTCATATAATTTGATATTCCTATCGTTAACCTGTTCCACTCTTTCAATAACCCCTATGCTGCAACTGCAGAAGCACTTCCTCCAGGAGTACAAGTACCCATAGGTGGGAAACACTTTTGTATAATATGTTCAATTCTTCAACTAAGACAACAGCAACAGCAACAGCAACAACAACAACAACAACAACAACAACATACATCAAGTTCCTTTGTCCTGTATAATTGACTTCTGGAGTGCTTTTTCTCCACTAGATACTGCTAATCAGAAATGCAATAATCTATATGGTCAGTCTGCTCCCCAACATTTCGGCACAGGTCTTCACATTTTAAATTGTTATATTGATCAATCATGAATATATATTAAAGTCATAACCCTCTGAAGTAAATGTGCATTATTTTTTCTTATTTGAAAGAGTACAACGCTCCCCTCAAGCTCTGCACCAGAACATATTATAGTTCCAAATTGCATTTACTTCAAGTAAAGTATTTATTTCTGACCAATGGAAATACTGTTTGATAAAAAAACTAATCTTGATTTGTGTACCATTATTTGCCTCTCATCGGGGGCCTTATCCAATGTGTTGACAAGCAGCCAAAGGTACCCCCGAATTCACCCCCAGTGTCACGGGATGATTAGTATGAACCCAATAGCTCAGGCGACAGAACTGCAAATAATGATCCTATACTCAGAGTATCATCAGGAACAGAACACTAAGAAATATATAGACACAATATGTAACGCACAAAGGGATTGGGCTGGAAAACACAAAACAATCTGGCAGAGGACAAGAGCAAGTGAGGAGACCAAAGTAGACAGGAACTGATGAGGGAACGGGCAACAGGTGAGACGGGCATGAGGACCAGGTGAAGGTAATGAGGAATTCTAAAAGTCCCATCTATAACAGAACAATAATCATTTTCATATCATATCACATACAAAATTACAGTCCTGTTTAGTTAAAATGTTTGATGTTGTAAAAGCGTATGCTAGTATGTTGATGAAGTTGAAGTGAGGATACATTTTTGGTCAAGGTCAATGCATATTCAGTTATGTTTAAGTATATTTTATTACAAATCACATACATACATGCTTCTTTTTAATAAGACAGTAAAAAAAAAAACGACACATTATTCACAACTTTCTAGTTTGCCTATTTAAAGTTTACCCGATGAAGGCCTGTGAAAAAAAAACAGATATATTTTTATATGACATGCTAAACATAGCATAATGTTTAATGCCAAAGTCCATAAGTAACACAGCTGCCAGAGTTGTGTTTATGGCATTGCACATTTCTGTAAAACACAAGTTTTATAACGCATTACATAAGACTCGTATCATGCGTGGCAAAACACCCAGTGTCACATGGTTACTTTGTGAAACAATTGTGCAGGTTTAGGCAAGAAAACAAATTGGTAGAGGTTTAAAAAGGATTATGGTTTGTGACAACCACCCTACGCAATGTTACATAAAAAGCGCAACAACGTTACATAACAAGCATTTCAGTCTTTGTGCACTTTCTCGCTTGTAATTCTCACTCTTATACCAGGTAACTTCCAGTAACAGACGCTCACTGCGATGTGTGTCGCCCGACATCGCCATGGTTTGCAGATTTGCACAATGTCAACATGTCTTCGTGGCGACTGGGTAGCGCGAAGAAGTGTAGACAGAAAACTGACTCAATAATGTCCATTGCATAATATTATCAATAACATTGGTTAATTATAGCTATACCTTAACCTACTGGTTATATCACTGTGTGAGTGTATTCTAAAAGATTGTGTTATTTCTCATTTAAAATGTTACTCTTGTCTCACTCTAAGAAGTACATCATGTTTTATATTACATAAATAAGGTAAATCCACTCGTTGACGTTGACCACTCATTCATTTAAAAAAGAGCAGCACATTGTGTTCAGGTGAGCACACAGGATGAGCTGCGTGCCTGTCAGTAGCTGTCAGCAGCAGGGGGCAGCTTATCGAGATGTGGGGACGACTGGAGTGGCAGCGGTGCTCGTCAATAGCAGACGCAGGAGCTGGAGGCGACAGCACTCCCGCCGCCGTGTGTGAGAGTGGTGAGTCCCGCATGACAAACTCTTCCTCCCCTAGCCTCACCCGCAGCAGTGACAAAGTTATCATGAGACAGGATGGGCGTTTCTCAATTCAAAGTACACGAGTACAGACTTGTGTTCTTTTGGAGGGACCAGACTCCGGAGGACGGGAGAACGGGAGGACGGTCTTTCTGCGATAGCAACAGCAGCTGACTTGATGACGTCACCACATCAGCTGTTCTTGCTCCTGGGTTTACTCTAATTATTCACTGTAAATTATGTTTTACAGTCAAATAAACAAAATATCCTAAAATTACATTCCGTGACTCAACAACAGTAGTATTTATAAAAAGTCAACTGTCAGTAGTTTATTTTCTCCTCCGCTACTGTTTCCGGTTGCTGGTGAAATGCATTCTGGGATATCGACTGGCCAGAGTACGCACAATCAGTGTAAACCGCGGAATTGGGCTCCTTTTGAAGTGTTGCCGCGGGTTGAATTTGTTGTCCGCTGGTTCGGGTAGACCTATTTTGCATGCAAATTACATGAATATCTTTAAATAAAAATCCATATTTTAAATGAAATAATTTATTTCTACCCAAATCCTACCAAACTGACTCCAGATCAGCACGTACACACATGGACATGGGACACGCCCACATACACACACGCACCTAAAGCTCTCGCCGCTCTCAGTCTCCCGCGACCCGCTCGATCCCAACTCTGGTCTGGTAGTTAGTGTAGCTAGCTACACTGGAGAAACATGCCACCCGGTAAGTGGGCTAAATACGGGAAGAAATATACAAAGAATGGGAAAGTGAAAACGGAATTAAAGAATGGATAGAACGTGTGGCTGGGGATGATACCAAAGCTTTTTGTCGGTACTGCAAAACCGAGATTCGTGCGCACCACAGTGATCTCCAAAACCACAGCAAAACGGGGAAACACATTCGAAATGCTGCTCCGTTCTCCAGTTGTCGAGTGCGTACATTGTTTGAACTATAAGTATATGATAAAAATATAGTGAAGCAACATAAGGTGTTTCAGTTGAAATAAGGTATTGCATTAACTACAGTAAATGCATATGAAGTAAAAACAGTACATTCATGTTGTCCAGGCAGGGTGGAAGAGAGAAAAGGGAAGAGAAAGCCTTAAGACAAAGCAACAGGTTAGTTTGTCCGTCAGTGAATTGGTCTTCACGTTCACAGAGCTATATTTTATTTATGATAATATACTGTATCTAATTGCACAAGGCCATTTTAGGACATAGGGGAAATAACTGTTACGGGAAAACTGCTTTTAATGCTGGCATACTAACCATTTGGTGTTACTTTGTAGATATTACAATACATTTGGCAATGATAGCAATGCTGTTGGACTTTAAAAGCAGTGTATATGGTTTGGCACAGGCATATTTTGAGTTCTGAAATTGGGCTTGTTTTTTGGGCTTGTTTTATTGGCCATTGGGCTGGTTTGGGCTGGTTTTGATTGGCCATTGGGCTGGTTTTGTCACACAGACCTGGCAACCCTGCGCACAAGTCTCCTCTGCTGCATCCTCCGGAAAGTGGAAGGATCAAGTCACATCCGGGCATTTTGACCGTGCTTTGCGAGAAGCGAACTTTGAATGTGAACATGTACTCGGGCTGCGACTGATGACGTTTCACGAGTCACGAGGACACAAGTAGAGGAAAGTACGCACAAGTACGCATATTGAGAAACGCCGGATGTCTCCACGGCGTGTGCTGGCACGCAGGGGAACGCCGTCAGGGCCACTCCCTCTGTTTACATGGATTACAGTCATTGCCACTGGCAGAGGAAAAGTGCAGCCTCACCGCTCTCAACGGTCAAATGAACAATGGACCAAAAGGGGTTTGATTGACATCTGGAGAACCTCAGACTCTTGCACCGGCTGGAGCTGAAAGCATTAATATAGTCAACACGTTGGTTGAAATTATTTGCACATGTTTCATGGATAGACGGGGAAAACACATAGAGAAGACATCTGGGAAATTACAGGCTATCAGGAAACAGTAATTCCCTCTAAATTTAGCTCCGCTTCTCAATTTGTGTAAGAATTGTTTCAACACATAAAAGAAAAATCAAAGCCGTCGCCGCAACCCGAGGCCGATTGTCTCATAACCTAATTTCTGTAATTATCATTTGAAAAGAAATATGAAAATTGCACAACATTGAAAGGCAATGAGAGCTAACACGCAGAACACAGGTGCATCACACTCTAAACTATCATTTCCTCCTGGCTGCTGCTTCTCATTACAGAATCATAATTTACAGCAAATCCTTTAGCCTCTAGCAACCGACCATATTAAATGCTTCAAAACTATTTTTTTTACAGAGAGCAGAAATATTCCCATGCAACAGAGTTTATAAACCACTGGCAATACTATTTGAAGATTGTATGTTCAAAATATTTAATGTATCTTTTCGCCTATAATTTGACAATCGTTAACCCTCTCATTCATCTCAGCAGATGGACACATCTTTATTCAGTGATTTGCCACATTCATCTTTTTTTCAGATTTTCTAATTCAATGTTATATTTTCTGACGCTGTTCATCAAATGCAAATAATATCATTGAGTGAGTGCTAGTTTGCCTCCATTGATGACAGTTCAGCGTGTATTGTTCCTTCCTCTTGGTATCTAACTCTAAAACACAGCGTCACCCACTGCAGCCAAAGTCTTCATTATACTGATTAATAAAGGCAGGCTTTGAAAATACATCAAAGAATGGCATAATGGGCCTGTCATGGCTCCAGCTCTCTGTCACTCAATTGCATTTCCATTGATCATCAGGCACAATATGTTCTCGCCAACAAGCTGAGGAGCCCAACCTGTTCATCAAGCCCATCACCTCAGCTCACGGGGCGAGCTTCTCTATGTCAGGGCTAATTTATCAGGAAGTTGTACAAAAGGAGACGCTTGTTGAAACCCATTTGTGAGTAAAAATAAGAAAGATAAGCATACAAACAAAAACACAAAGGTGAAATATGTGTTTTCAGATCGCAAAAATACAACATTAAATATGTGCACACCAGAGGGATTAGAAATCGGCATTAGAAATCACGCGATGAAACGTAGCATGTTATACATCAAACAAAGGAGACTTCTGGAAGTGGACTCGGCAACAGAAAGGCTGGTGGTAGCATTGGTCTCTGGGTGGTGACTTAGAATGTCCTCAGACATCTCTGCACCCTGGAGACCAAGTCATGCTGTATAATACACTCATCAGTGTGTGTGTGTGTGTGTGTGTGTTGAGTGTGTGTGGTGCAGAGTTTCACTCTAGACTGAGAGGCAGAGCTGAAACTGTAGCCAACTGGATATTGTCTTTGTGTAACACATAGCTCATGTGCTTCATTTTTTTTCGGAAAAAATAATTGGTTGCTGTTAAAATGAATGAGGTTTGGTTTACAAAAAATGTGTTGGACTATGGGGAAATTTGAATAAATGAAGAGCAATGTATATAGAATATTTCCAAATGATTAGAATGATTGTAAACCACATGGAGTCTGAAATATGTCACAAGGTGAACATCAGAAAGCTTTGATGAAGAGCTGATCAAGCTGATATTAAATATATATGTTGCTGTCAGACAGTGTGGAATGAAAAGATTTTATGATTTCGCGTATAAGAAATTGCGAAGACAGTTTGCTTTTGGTTGACACAAAGCATCTGCTGCTGCTCGTATAGCCTCCTGCTGTGAGTGCACGGTGATAACCGACGGCGACTGGTGATCGTTTCAAGATTTTGATGGACTCTCATGTGGATTATTGAAGTTATTTTTTTGTAAGAACACTGCTTAAAGAGATTTACGGGTGTAAATCAAACTAAAATCCAAAACGTAAGGGTGTCAAATGTGGAAATTGAGGGATGAATACGTTCTAATAGATTTTAAAGCCAAAATACTTTACAGAATTTGTATTATTATTTAGCATAATAATGAATACTCATACATTTAATTGTATACGCTTTAAAGGGAACTCAAGGTACTTTAAATGGTAAAGACAAACCATAGAAACAACAACAATACAAACAAGAGAGGTTAAATATAATGAGAAACAAAATAAAAACATAATGAACTAGTATCACAAGTTAAAAGCAGATTTAATCAATGAGTTTTAAGTGCTGTTTTGAGAGTGGCGAGTGACGGAGAATGTCTGAGGTGATGGGGAGGGAGTTCCAGAGAGAGGGGGCAGCAGTGGAGACGGCGCCGTCCCCCCAGGTCCGATGCTTGGGGTAAGGAGGTTGGGCTCGGCAGATCTGAGGTTGCAAGTTGCTATCGTGTCGGTGGAGGAGGTCAGACCGGTATGAAGGGGTTCAGGGTTGTGAAGGGCTTTGTATGTAATGAGGAACACCTTGACCTGGATTTATTGTATGAGCAGCCAGTGGAGCTTTTGAAGGACTGGGGTGATGTGATCTATAGATTAGACTGGGGTTAGAATTGATTAGTGATTAATGATAACATTTCAATTAAAAAAACTACTGACATTTAAAATACAAGCAGAGACTTCTGAAAGTTCCCACGTCAGCAGTTCAGTAAATACTGAAGCCGAGTACCTGCAGTAGTTCATTTACAGCTCTAAGAGGAGATGACTGTCAGTGTTTATCACTGTCGTGGTTACTAAACATTTCCTGCTGCACTGCTGAAGTGTGCTCAGAGGTGTCATGCACAATCCAAATATTCAGCCGTATATGGCCAGCCTAGTTCTTCACTGTACAGGTGGCCCCAGCAGCCATCCCGGCGTGACGTCACATTGATCTGCGTTTACGCCATCCCTAAAATGCTGCGCAGATTGAGGAATGTTCTGTACAACCGTGCAAATAAACCCGCATCATGCCATCCGCTCCGGCACAGGCCCACTCTGCTTCCCAGCAGGCCGTCTCCACAGCTCCCTTTCATCCCCAGCTGCGTCTGGCCAAAGACATCATCACACCACCCGACGCACTGTAACTCTCCTCCGCTTGTTGGCACTAGGGGTTTCCACGGAAAACGGTAAAAGATCTTACATCAAACGCCAACTACGATCCTGTAATTCCCACGAATGATGTCACATCTCTCACTATCTCGAAAGTAAAATCCCCCCCTCATCAATTTCCACTCACAGACACCTCAAACTCCAGACGACCCCGTGATTGTTTATTCAGGCTCTCAAACACAGACTGCGGTTCTCCTGCCTCTGTCCATTACTCCGTCCGGCTTTTGACCCACAATGCCTTGCTGACAGCTCATGTGTAATGTCTGTGAGAACTTAAGGAATATGCTTTATTGGGGAAACAATATTATTTTTCAATGAGTGCAATTATAATTCCAGAATAAGAGCTATAGTTGCCTCATTTGTTCTCAGTGTATTATATTTATAAAGAAGCCTTTTTGGCTCATTCAATCATTTCAAGGCCGTATTACTTAGTGAAGCAGCCGAGGTGCAAAGCTAAATATTAAAATATGGTAACCCTCATCTTAGTGCCATCAATTTTGTCCTGAAATAATAAGAACAGATGTTTTGTTTAACATAAGGCCTCGATGCACCAGACTTTGATCTCTACCATTAATAACAACACTTGTTGTTTGTCAGCGTCTTCCAGAACCACTGACAATCACTCATATGACATTTTTCCTCATCTGATTCCTCTATGTTTTAGGTTTGGTAAAGTTCATACGACTAAAACTAATTGGCTAAAGTGAGAGAAAGATCAAGGTCATAGTTAAAAGAAACTCGATTTTGCTACTGAAAGACATTAGTGATTAATCCCAATGCCCGTTTGGAGTGTGGGTCCATTTGGAGCGATTGCTTGGCCGGGGGTTCAGGGTTGGGGGTCCAAAACCATAGCAAACCTTGATTGTGCTAAAGGTCAGCCCTCGCATGGCAGCTGACTGTCGTCAGTTTGTGAGTGTGTCTGTGAATTTGGAATAAGGCAAGAGGCTATATAAATGCAGTTCATTCATCATGTTCACAATTAAGATATTCGATAAAAGGTAGATCCTTTAATGACTTTTCACTATACTTTTCAACCGATCAGGGAGATACTTTTGTTATATTAAGTACTTGCAATGATGTCAACTGTGTCAACTTGACATTACTAAGTTGTTGCTGTCAGCAGACTGTAAAATAGGAAGAATAATCACTCCAATCCAACTTTCATTATAAACCCCGACGGTAAATGACGAGCCTGTCCAGCCAGTAAAAGAGAGAGAGAAAAAGCGGGGGAACGGGATGTATTCATCTCAAGCAATCCGATGTAACACCAGAGGAGACAGCGCATTGGCAAAGCGTCTGTCTGGGTTCGCTTTAACTCGGTTACCCCTGCGTGGGCTCCAAATCGGGCCTGGGAGCATGTGCTCTCGTCCAGCTCACAGCTGAGTCCCAAACATTAAGGCGTTGCAAGCCTGAAGACCAAAGCCACCAGCCGTCAGAGAGCTGTAACTCTGTTCCCCCAATGTACCTGTGTGCTAATAAAACCCCTCTCATCATCACACGCTAATCACCCAGAACATTTATTTCCACGTTATCTGAAGGAGCACTTCCATCAATGGCAACACTCTGTGTCTGTGTGTGTGTCAGACCATCTTAGTCTTGTGTCTAACTTTCACTGTGAGAAAAAATCAGGGTCGATTTCTAAAAGAACTCCTTAGGTTCCTTTTTAGGGGATATGAGAGGAAACCTTGGCAGGCCGCAGTTTTCCATGAGGTCAGTAAGCCAGGCATTCCATGCAGAGTGTGAGATCCTTGGGGGGGGTTAGCTAATTAAATAAATCACATGATTTATGTACCTGATACACAGTTGATATGGAATTGTTTTAAAGCTCACAACACAGCTGGACCAAAACGGGGTGCACATACTCAGATACTATACACAACGAGGGAGTGGAGGGAGGAGGAGAAGGAAAGGGTAGGAGAGGACAGGGACATTTAAAAGGAAATCCATAAAAATATCCATTATAGAAGGCACATTTAACATTTTAAAACGTAATCTAGATGGTAGGAAGTCTTTCATTTGTAGTCATTGCTTATGTAGGTACTGCAATTTCTTTCCAGGCTTTCAGGAGGTCAACTCAAATAACAGACGTATCAGTTTCAAGTGCTCCATTTGGGCTATCGGCTATAAAAGAGTGCCTGGGTGGGCACGGAGAGTAAAAGAGAGAGAGAGAGAAAGCGATAACATGTTGTATAATACAATACTGGAATTTGAAAAGCAAAAGGGCAAAATATACTGTTCCTTAACTGGCTCGAACGATAATAACATGATGTCAAAACGACCAGAGATACAAAGAATAACAACAGGATTGCTAATCCAATGTGCCCAATTATCTGACGACGAACTCCAAAATGAGCCCTGGACAGTGATTCCCATCCAGAGATACTTGTACCCTGAGGGGTATGTGCAAAGATTGTGGAGTAGCTCCATTTCTCCAACAAATGGAGAATATCATTTAGAAAAAAACAGATCCACATTATTGTAGCTTAACACCTGATTACACCGCTGAAATTAAAATGTGAGTTAGCAAGAGAGCAGAGAAATTGAAATAGTTATCTTTAAATGGTTCAAGTAGCCGACTAAAAGTTATAGACAATTAAAATACATATTTAAAACTAATGATTGCATCGGCATATTTCAGGTTGTTCTCGTTCCCAGTTCGTACTTCGGCTACGGACAAAAAAGTAATGCACTGAGTTTGAATTGGCGTATAACCCACATATCTGTGAGGCAGGACATGCAGGTCTGCCGCTAACTAAGTTAGGTGGCGTATTATAAGAAAGACAAAGTCTGTGTTTGGATATGCATATGAGAAATGGACGTAGTCATAGAGAAACCAATTGGCTTGAGGGCTTCACACGTTGTCAGACGAAAACACAGACAACTCCCAGATCATCGTGGTACTGAGCTGTCAATCAGAAGGTAGCCACGCCCCCCTGCTAATGTCATCCAACAGTTATGGAAAGTGTTGAAATAGCAAATAGATAAATATTTTATATTGCCAAATTGTATGGATGCATGTTAGAAATAGTTAAACTTTCACTCTTTCACTCTAGTCTATGCAAACTTGACCAAACTGAACTCAATACTGAGAGTACTGTGTAATTGACTGAAAAATAATCATTCAGTTCAAAATCAATCAACATGAACACATTTGGGACATGATGAAGGATTTCATCTGAAAGGGCCATCAGAGTGCGTGAGACAACACATTTGGGAAGCACTTGCCTTAGACTACAGTGGGCATAATTAGCCACAGATGTCACTGCTGATGATGGTAAGGATGATGAGGATCATTTTCGGCGGATTATAAAAAGACCAGAGACACACTTACATCAAGGCTAGGAATTAGGCCAACTGTGGTTCACACACTATTTAACTGCCTTTGATCCATCCGCACTCCAAACAAGCGTTTTGTTTTTGCACACACGAGACATGGAAGAGACAGCTGATACTGTAGCGCATGATCAACATTTTATATGTGTTATTCCTGACACACTGGAGGGGGTCTTTGCATATGGAAACAGTCCAGCTTCGTGTCATGCGTGACAAGGCTGCTGTAATTTCACATGATTATTTCGCGCCTGCCTTGTGATTTCTGGTCATTTGGACTGCAGCCCCATAATGTTTTATTCAGTTGAATGCTCTTTTTAAAAATAGATTCTGCTTGTCTTGCTATCTCTGCTGCTTCTTTACCCTCAGCCACATCCTTCCAGTTCTGACTTCCCAGTTCTCTATATATTTTTCTGTACCGTCAGTCTAAAAGAGATGTATTTTCTCTTTCTTTGCAGCCTCCGCTGCACAGTCACCTGCCTCTGACACCTGATTCCTCTGATATGCGTGCTCGCTCTGGCCCCAGTTCAGCTGCTCTCGGGGAACAGATGCTGTCCTAAACTGACATGTGTTGGCTAAAGGGGAGGCACTACATAACGCACACAGATCAGTTTACACAGCAAAAAAAAGAAGACAATATGGAAAACATAATGCAGGGTATCCTTGTCATTCTTATGTTGTTGTTTTAGACTAGAGCCCATGGAGAGACCACGTTATCAATCCATTGATGAATAACAAAATACTGCAATACCAATGTTTGAGGAGAATTAGAAAACAGTGTGTACATGACATGCTTTGTCCACCAAAGAGAACAGACTTCTTTTTCATTCTGTCACGGCAGAGAGAGAGAGCACACTTAACACTGGAGAGTAAAACATTAGCTATAATATGAACTAATAAAGGATTATCTTTGTATTGCATGAAGGTGCCTTCTTGTCTTTACATACATACACATATATATATATATCATATATATATATATATATATATATATGATCAAGGCCATTAAATATGAGACATCTGCAGGGAGTATGGGAAACCGGAGATTCTAACACTAACGCTAAGTGGGCAAGCGTTCTGTCAGAATGTCAATTAGTCTAATTAGCCTTCATTTCTGTTAGTCACGCTAATGCATTTTGACAGTATACCACTTGTGTTACAGGGAAGTGTAGGTACATCGGAAAGCTATGCCATATTATATGAGCAACTTGCAAATGCAATATATTTAGCTAACTACAGTAGCTTGATAATAACTAAATAGGCTGTGCTTTCAGTTTGATTATTAGTTGCATCCTTGGTAGACATAAGGTGCTAAAATAATCATTTGACATGCTGCAATCTGATGTTTTTAGCTTCACGCATGTGGTTAGCATTTCAGCCCTCGGCTGTATTTTATCTCAGCACGTAGGCCTATCTCCATCACAAGAAATACATTATATTTGTATCAAAGAAATATTCATTTATTTACAATAACAAAGGACATTTTTATGACCCGTGAGTGGCTACTTTAATAAAAATAATAATCCATTTAATTTATATAGCACTTTTTAAGGTACACATAGTCACTTTACATGTTACATACACCGTAGACACATTTAAATACAATTTAAAAGACTATTAAGATATTTTGGGAAATTTCATCCAGACAGTTAATTGAGAAGCATGATACCACTATTAAATGAACTATAGAGGTGCTGGTAGGTGGATTTTTTATTTATTTTTAACCTTTGGGTGGAGCCTGGCTAGCTGTAGGCCACTGTCAAAAACTTGGCTATTAGCTAAAATATATTTCAGCTCTCATTTTACAATTACAAATTTTACATTTAAGATGTTTTTGTCGTGCAATATGGTGAGCAAATTTAAGAAACATTGTCAAGACAAATCATATTTTTTAAGCCAATCACTTTAAATGCTTTAACTCTTTAACTCTACACATTCCCGGTTTGACTAAAAAACATTCATTGAGTTTTTGTTTGAACTTTTAATACATTGTAAGTAACAGAAAACGAGGCTGATATTAAACTCTCACTGAC
This sequence comes from Pseudoliparis swirei, assembly GCF_029220125.1. Classification (NCBI taxonomy): domain Eukaryota; kingdom Metazoa; phylum Chordata; class Actinopteri; order Perciformes; family Liparidae; genus Pseudoliparis; species Pseudoliparis swirei. The sequence goes on along the minus strand of NC_079399.1, from coordinate 12,529,606 downwards.
GATACACACATGCACAAAGCCATATGAGGAAGGTGTGCTTTGCAACACACATCAAGACTATCAACAATACTTTGTGTGGTTCTTCGACAATGGCTTTCAACTGGTGACACGAGTGCCCATCAATGTCCTGGCTGCGCTGCCTGACTGGTCCTGCTGCCACATTGTAAAGATATCATATGTCACGTGATGCATGAGGCTGATGCTGGCACCTGGTTTAAAGACCAGATGCAATTCAATCGCGTAATAGATCCTATTAAGGTGTTACATGAACCCCCTAACTGCACTGCTGATCCTTCTCTGTACTGAACAAAAAGGTTGTCTGTTGATTATTTTCAGATTATTAAATTGTTCTGCTGCAAAAGTGATGAAATAGCAAACAATGACTTGGCTAACATTATCGACAGAATGTTGTGACAGACAAAGGTGTCTATGTATTGTGTTGCAAAGGTATCTACTGAAAGGAGCATGTTAACTTGATAGCTGCGGCCCGTTCTGTGGTAACAGAACTCTCTTGTATCACAACTTACCTTGAGAGACGCTTCAGTTTGTCATCAGTCCAACATGAGAGGACCCAGAAGTAGAGCTTGTTAACCACGTTTAAGGTACAATGTCTGTTTCTTGGATTAAATCCAAAGTGGCAGAAACCATTCTTAATTTGGTTTCAGCCTCCCGTCCACCAGTAAGGAAGAGTGTGTGCGGCAGCTCAGGGAGCCGTACCTTTAGTTAGCGGATAGCATTTTGTTCAAATCTAGCCTGGGGAAATGCTAGCACCGGGGATCTATGGTCATGGACCTGGACGCTCCAACCCCCCAACTGATCAGCAAACTTTCTGTTGCTGCCACTACACAGTTTAGACCCAACGACATCAACCCGCTGTGACTCCCGGCGCTGGGGTTTGTTGTAGCTAAATTTGAGTCGCGGCTGCGAACTGGAGGTCTGGCTCTATATGCAACCCGCTCTCTTCCACGCAAATCAGTACAAACTATCAAATCATACACGTAGGCCTACAACTCCATATTCGGGGCATAAACCCACAGATGGCTAATGTAAACTATCGGCCAACGTCACATGTTAAGGTTATAAAGCATTTATTTTATTCATAGTTTCAGCGCATTAGTCAAATGTTGCGTATTCTTGCTCTGCTGTTAGTGGTTGGCTATGTTTATCAGATCTGAGTACTGAAATTTAGATTGTATAGACCCAATATTAGGATGAAATGCTGTCCCCTATGTGTTTGAAGCAGATGGCTAGAAATTACACATTGCACCTTAAGTGAAGTGTTACAGTGGTAAGAGGTAAAGACGATGTTAGGTGCTTACATGATGCAATTCTGTGTATTTATAAGATACAAGTTGTAATCTCCATTAAAAGCAATAAGTAACTGTTCAACTTTGTTGATGTGACCTTGAAGCCTTGGCTGCTGTTTCTTGTCAGTGCAACATGTTTACACATTAACATTTGCTGCACATATCAAATCAAACCATGTAAAGTGTTATAACGTTGTCCAAACTCAGTTTAAATGACCATCCAGTTTTAATTGTGTGTCGCGTCTCCTTGTCACCTTGAAGAGGTAACCAGTGCCTCAGGCTGCCCATATGGCAGGAGCAGACAGATAGGCAGTGCAAGCTCCACCTCCGCTCCATCTGTAGGTTGACTTTACCAGACTGGGTCACGCAGTATCTACAAATACACCACTAGTATTTGTTTTAACCTACTTGGAGAAGTGGATGGGTAAAGTACATCAGTGACATTGTTATTTTAATTTATTTCACTTAAATACCAAGCAGGTCAAGTACCATTTATAATCATGAATCTTGTGCATACTGAAGTGTGAGGAAAATGTTTGTAATTGGCTTCTTTTGTTCCAAAGGGTGTTATTCAGCGCTTTTTCTTATGTCTCAAACTCAAATGTTTCTTCACTCAATGTTCCAGCCTGATATTCATTAAGAGCCCAAAAGGCCAAACAGCCCCACTGATTCATTATATCATGACACCGTAGCATTGTGTCTAATATCAATTCAACAAAGGATAGCATTGAAACTCATCTTGTGTCACACAGCAGTAATTATTTGCTGTTTTTAGTTTCTCTGAGGCAAAAACATAAGCGTGTGTGGGGATATTTCATATATTTGCTTCTTTTCATTTTAAAACTAGAGGACATTTACTGTTTTGTTTTGTTACTGAAGGATTACACAGAGTAACCAAAGACCATGAATTGCAAGTTACAACAAAGTTTCTGGTAATCCACTAGGTCCTCGAGAAGAGTTAGATGCGCGCAGACGAGAGCCCTGAGAATGTTTTAGAGACAGCTCCACTAGGTGAACAAAATAAATAAATAAAAGAACATGGCTCATTATTGGTCAACACAGTTGCTCGAAAATCCATCTTTGACCAATCAGATTGCTTCAGTACCCACCAGAGTAAACTGCCATGAACAATAAATACTCAAGCATTGTTTTCCACCACACAACCAGCATGTGAAGGAGTAGCAGACACCTCACACTGACAGCTGAGATATTTGGATTATTCCACAGAAAATAGTTTAGCAGCCTGCTGTTTTAGCCCAAGGTTGTCACAGGGCACTTATGTGTGTGTTTTTTTTAATGGATTTTAAATGTGTACTCATAAGCTCGCACTAGCAGCCCTCGGGGGTAAACACAACTCACCTATCACTGTTATTGTTATTATCATTAGGCCCCAGTGTGTGACAGTCCACTTCAACCAGGTCGGCTTGTTGAGAGATTAAGCAGATGCTGGAAACAAATTGGAAAACATATTCCTCTTGGAGACAGTGTATACTGTATATGCCAGCCGAACTATCGAGGCTCGGCACTGTCCGACCTCATCTTTCCACTGCTCCTAGCCAGTGGGAGTATAGCGTAAAGCTAATGCTGCCCCCGGGTTAACACAAGGAGAAGGTTGGAGCCGTCAGGGGCCAGAGAGTTGTGGGAAAAATCACTTCAGGTTGTTATGATAAAGATGGCAATGAACGCTCTCTGTTTTGTGCGTGGACCATAAACATGCAGTATTAGCTCCTCGCCTCTCCCCTCAGTGTTTAGACGCTTTCCACACCACTGAGGAACCTACATGCCTGATGTGGAAAGATTTTTTTTTGGCTTATGTATGAAGTGAGGCAGAAAAGGCTACAGAGGCTCCTCCACCATCTCTTTGTGCTGGGGAGGGAGACAGCTCAGTGCTCTGGGCACATAATCAACAGTGGTGTAAACCCCCCCTGTCTGAGAGAAATTTGTGCGAGAGCTGTGTTTCATGACATTGTGAGTTCCTCAGGGAGAGTTGCTCTGGTGTGGTGGTGTGACGTCTTTTTATTTGACCAGAGGCTAGTTCTTTAGCTTTTCTTTCCCCCTTCAATGCAGCTTTAACTGTTATTGTGATTTTATTTGTAACTTGAATCAGTAGGCCATCCTTTGTGTGTTATTTGTGAGGTGATCATTTTTCAGATATTGGTTCTCGGAAACGTGCCTTACGCTGAGCTGTTTGTGTTATTGTGCTGTGTGATGATAACTATATCACTACTGAGGCTCTATACTGTAGCTCTAAGGCTTATTGAAGGGGGTAAAAATAGTTCAAACGCAGTAAAACATATTCAGACACATGGATACACGCTACTCGCATACCAATGTACACATAATGAGCTTTGTGTTGCAAATTCCCTTCAGCATTCAGACATTTCTCAAGGAAATAAACAGATAATTTGCGGCTCCTTGAGGGCCATAACATCGTGTTTCCAAGCATCATTGAGAAAAAAAGTCTCATTGCTTTTGTCGGTGCCCTTTCCCACATTTGTGTATAAATGCACAATGCAGATCTTTTCAGTCAGTTCATATGAATGGTTTTGCGTGGATGTTTTAGATTATGCTTGCATAGTCAATGAACTGCAGCAGACAATAAAAACATTTAACATATGAGAGAATAAATCTCGGTGGAGACAAATTGTTGAGAGTCCAACGTGTGAGTTTAATTAGAGACCAGGAGGCAGTGTGAAAAGAAAATAACTAATACAATTTTAATATGTCTGACACGGATTACTGTGATGACCTTTAGATACTAGGGCTCTCGTCAAAGACAATGTTGGTTTACACATGTTTACCCATTCAGTCAATCGCTTGGTAGAAAACACTTAAGGCTATTCATTTGACCAAATATAGTAAATATGGGAATTCTGATCCGTTCTCTCTGTATGAGATGCTCAGGTCAGCTTTTTTAATACCTCCACCCACCTCACCCAACTTTATCTCTTCTGGTAGCGCACTTGTTTTACTTGATTACATTTTTTTCTAGGTTTTCTGTTTGCTAAGTTTTTCCTTCTGCGTTCTTTTACTGCCTTTTCCTCCTTAACCAAAATAAAAACACCTTCTCTGAACCAGCCTCATTAATCCTGGTCTGTTCTCAGTGTTTTACTCCTTCATAATCACCTCATTCCCTTCACATGGGCTTCTCCGCCGATCTCTCCACCTGCACTTCATACCCTCGTCGGAATAGTTTGTCCTGGTTTCACTCTTAGTTGGGGCTTTGTTTTTATTCCGTGATCATTTGGGTTTGCCTTGTCTGAAAAAAACATGTATAAAGATGAATTTACTCATGCTTCGGGTTAACTGAAAGTCCCTTGAGACGTATCCCATCTTGGTGGAAAAACTTCCAAACAAGCACCACTGACCGGAAGGTTTGATCGAATCCTGACTTTCTTGTAAAGCTTCTCTCTCTGCGGAGTACTGCTGCAGCAAAGAGCAACAATAAGTTGTTACCAGCATTGTTCCTGGAATCACATCCCAGCTGAACTGTCTGCACATGGAGCAAGTCTCCAATACCTTTCCTTTTCAGGTCAAGAGAAGAAACACAGCCCCATGACACTTTCCCAGCCACACAGTGTCCCTTTCCTTTGTGGTGCAGTTTAGGATCTTTGTTACTGTTCATAGACGACACTTTTAGATTGAGCACACACATGTAGACCATTGACATACATTCCAGCATCAGTCTAGGAGAATTACCAACTATGAATTGATCTTAGACCTCCACTAAAACATGCAACACCTTCCTATGCACATGGGCACTCTACTTTAATTGGAGTTGATCCCACATACAGCGTCCTGCTACTCTAAATACTCAGCAAAGCACCACATGTGTGTTAATCCACTGCTAAAAATAGTCCCCAAACAAAAGCACTATTTACTTGGGTTTCGGTTATGTTTGCTAAGAACTACAGTGCCTATCTGTTTCTTGGGCAATTGTTTAGCTTTAAAAAAGCTACACCATTAGTGGCAAACAAATGGGCCTGCACTTGAATACCACAGAAAATCACTGAGACGCATCTCAAATTTCAAACTGGAATAATGAGCAGATTAATCGAGCGACTGTGCCGACACTAAAAGCTCTGTGTTGTCGATAGCCACATAATGTAATATTCCAGGATATGATATTATAGGTTATTCAGAAGAATAAAAAACAGAAAGGGGTTCACCGGAGTCAGTTTGCCACAGTATACCAGAGACAAGTCATTCAGTGTATATTTATACTTTGTAAAATAATCTGTAGGAAACTTCAAGTGAAAGAGTTTGAGATCTCACTGTCATCTACTATTTTATTTGGTTAACCTCCAGTCAGCCCCCGTTTGGATTATGAAGTCTAATAAATACAATGTCATGTTTTGTTTAGTGAGTCAGGCAAGCGTTCAACTTTCCATTGAGGCAGCGGAGCATAAAGCAGACGTACAAGAGGTAAACATTCGCTGGTCATGTGAACGGAGCAGCAGCAGCAATGAGAGTCACTTCTGTCAACTTTCTCAGACGTTACTCCTTCAGATCCAGAACAGCAACAAGCTCTCTCAGCCAATAATAGCTGTGGATGTTTTTACATTTCTCTCTGAGCTCTCACTGTGGATCAAGTTGTCTTTGATGCTAAAATCCAAGCAATACTGTTTAGGCACTTTTAATTAAAAAAGACTGAATGTTGCAAGTGCTGGAAATGACATGCAAGGTCTATTAAACATTTTGACACACTGGGATTTGTTTGCTTTGTGTCTCATTATTTATAAAACGGTTCGCTGATGGAGGTGTCGGTGTGTTTTACTTCTCCTTGTCGTGTTGTAATATTTATCCTACTTAGTGACTCCAATACAATAAATATGATAACAAAAACAAAGGTGCTGAGCCCATTAAAATACACTTTACTGGAGCACTGCCGTCTTTATTTAAGTGTATTGCTCATTCAGGTGTTCTTTGTAAACTTAGAAACGTGAGTCAACAATGTTGAACAAATCAGCAACGTTAGAAGTTGCATTCATCTCTTTTATAATTATTGTCTGGTATTAGTTATCCACAAAAAGAACTACAGTGCAAATGTATGAGATGTTGGTCAGTTGGTTAACCAGTACATAGTGCGAGTAAAGGCATCAAACCTGTCCAACATGATCTAACAGAGATACGTGAAATGGCTGTCACATGTTTTATGGACACAATGGAAATGATGCCAATGTAAAATCCATCAGGACCCTTCTTCATGGTATGAATTCCCAGATTCAACAGAAATATATTTGTAATCAAAGTCCATTTAAGAAGTTTGGTGTATGTGTGTGTGTTGATGGGCAGAAACAATAAGCCAAATGAGAAGTTTATGTAACAAATGTAGTTATTTTAACCCAAACTATCATTTTGTTGCCGAAACATTAAATAGTTTCTGTGGTCTAAACACAGTCTGTGCCACCACCATGTAATGCGCTGTAGAGATGTTATGGTCATTTAACGTATTTCCATTGCCATAACGATATTCTATTCAATTTGCATTCACCACAACGCAATGGGCGGTGTAGTTATCCCATAAGTACGAGTTCCAGGGATCACAAGATACATCTTAGGGTCGCAACATGATTAATAAATAAGGATGTGTATTGCCTATTAAATATCATTTAATAATTTTCATTCAAAATCATTCACTTCATTCAGTCATCTTCAACGTGTTTTTCCATCATATTTACATAACATTCTCCATTTTAACCCAATTTCAGCCCTTGGGGAAGTCGAGGACGCAGTTCCTCTCTCAAGTGAAGCGAAGAATAACGACACACTTGGAGCACCTGCGCCTCACTATGCCTTACAAGCCGACATTTTACATCTTCCCTTCTCGTGGTACCGTGGTCTGAGTCCCTGAATGAATCAGGTGGCACAAAGCTGTGGCTTTTCTTCTTCAGGGCATCAGCTAGTGGAGGTTTTAGCTTTATCTTGTTGTACTCCTTGACCCATCTGTGAGAGCTATAGGCTACTATCCAGTGGTGGGATCCAGATAATGTGGTACACTTAAAAAATATCTAAAATTCCATAATGTTATTGAAAGTTGTAAACATAGTCTCAGAGTAGCCGATACATTTTACAAAAAAGATGATCACATATAAACTGGTTTTAATGAGGTACATTTGCATAAATATTGAACAATTAGTCAACTTTGGGTGCCTTCAGATCATTACCATCCCAGTGTCACATGTCCATGGAAAAAGGAAGTGCAAACTAGATTTTGTGGTGATGTGATATAATAACTTTTAGTAGAATTGAGATAAAGTAATTGTTGCCATGTGACAAATGAATATGTCTTTCCACAGGGTAAGAATCACACAAAGAGTCAATCAACTGTAGTCATCCTATCAGCTCGAGGCAGCTCTGACTGAATGACTGCCCACTGTTCTGTCTTAATTAACATATTGTAAACATGCACATAAATGTAATGTACAAGTTGTCCTGTGTAATTTGGGATCTTAAAACCAATTTAAAGTCTGTTGTGTAATTTCTAAAAACAAAAACAAAACAGAACAATCCTTCTTTTCTTTGATAAAGAATTGCAATTTTTACAACAACAGCTTCCTGTCACATTACATCTCAGTGTGTCAGCACGATGTGGTTCACTGCAAGGCACCACATTGGGTTATGCAAGGTCATTTTAGGGTCCTCGTAAGCAAGCACCGGTTACCTTATTTCCCAAATCACTGAACACAGCAGCCGCGACACAGCAGGGCCGGGATCAATTCCCCAATTCAATTAGGCTGAAAACTGAAACGGCTGTGGTTGATAACAGATCGGCTGCATGAGGAACTTCCAATTTATATTTTTATTTTATCGACAATTTTGAAGTTTGAGTTTTTCGAGGTGCCTGTAGTCATGCTTTCAAGGTGAATTTTAAGTGAGCTTTTCAGATATTGCAAATGCTAATGCAATACTTCAAAATGTGCATTAATATATGTGATTGGAAACATGACTATACTGAGAGGGCTAGTGATCTTTAAGATGTTCCATTCATTGTTGTTGTGCGACTTAGTTTTTGTTGTCTGTCTTTCTTTGTGTTAAACCCAAAGATGTTTATAAGTTAATGTACTTTCCCTTGTTTTGTAATCACTTCTTTATGTGAGAAAAAAATTATGAAACAAAAGCATCTACGGTTTTTCCTGGCTTGTTCATCTAAATAGAAGAACCTCCATAAGTAGCTGAGCTCTGGTCTTTATCATGAAACAACACAAAGAAAATGCACTGGGAACTTAAGAAAACAACGAGAAAGTGTAAAACGACTGAGTGTGGCTGTAAAGCAAAGTGGTGTGTTAAACTACAAGGTAATACTAGCTCTCGGTCGTGTTATTAGCGCAATGATGTTATTCGTTTTACAGGATTCGCTCATAAACAAAAGACCAACTAAAATGTTGTGGTGTTAAGATGAAAGTTAAATGATGAAATACAAATAAAACGATTGCCATTAATCCTGCGGGGTGAATGAATGACATAGAAATCCATCCATTTAGAGACATTTCTCTCTGAACCACACATGTGAACCTCATGCTGGCGCAAGATGGAAATTCAGAGGATTGCAAACGATTGTGAGGATTTGTCATCTAGAAACTATAAATATCTGGAAAAAAAGTTGTTCCAATGCATCTCGATTACAGACAGATTACAGAAAGATCTTCATCCGGCTTGATGTGATTTACTTGACGAAAGCTCTAGCGTAACAGAAGCACATTTACATCTGTTCAAATAAAAGCTTTCGATGAAAGCACTTTAACCCCATACCTTCATACCAAGAAACCCCGTAGAAGCATCTCTATTGTCTCACTAATGATGTCAATAAATAACCAGATTACTGAGTGCAATGCAGCTGTCTGTGTATTCGTACTGTCACCCTGCAGCGCTCTCTGAGAAGTGCTGGAGTATCCATCTCACTCTGTCTGTCTGGAGATGATAGGAGTCTGTGTGGCTGCCAACTTGCCAAGAGTTATATTCTTGGTGCACTCAACCACTTACTTAAACTGACTGAACTAGAATGGGTACTCGGTAGAGCGCATACCTTCGCATATCACAAGATTGGGCATTGAATTATGAACATGTTGGCATTATTTGCATGCCAATTGGATATAAATTGTAAAAAGAAGATGTTGACCTTTTCATGACCTTGACCATGACCTTTGACCCGATCTATCCAAAAATCTAATCAAATGGTCCCCGGATAATAACCAATCATCCCACCAAATTTCATGCGATTCAAGAAGATTTTGACCTTGACCTTTGACCCGATCGATCCCAAAATCTAATCAAATGGTCCCCGGATAATAACCAATCATCCCACCAAATTTCATGCGATTCGGTTTAATACTTTTTTATTTATGCGAATAACACGCATACAAATAAATAAATACACGGCGATCAAAACATTACCTTCCGCATTTTCAATGCGAAGGTAATAATAAGGATGATACTAATGTAAGTAATTATCATGAATAATTCAGACTCTGACCTCATATTATTCAACAGCTGTAAATGATTCACATGTCAGGTGGCAAATCAAAGTCCACGTGAAAATAGAACAATTATCAGATGTTTTATTCATTGCAGGTCCACATATAGAAACATTCGATGACCCAGAGAGGATTTGCTGCACTTTTTCAGCGACAGCCTGCTGCACATTCACAGAAATAATGTGCTTCCACACTTGGTAGCTCTCCAGTACATCAACAACCGATGCACTACACAGTGACAGAGCAACTAAACCAGAGCTGGAAGGGCTTCAGCTCTCTGATCCGAGACACTTTCTGGAGGAGTGTTGCCTGCAAACCAACCAGTAGATTCTCCTCACAGAGTCAGATGCTCTCCACTGGGATTAGAATTAATCGTATGGATGGCATGCCCGGGATGCATTTGTACTTACATCCTCTCTTGAAAACTATGGAAAACACTGAGGTAATGTCTACTAAATCTTGCAAGATGCAAAATGATCTTTGAACATAAAGCATTTAACAAGTGGTGATTCACAATAATAAAAATCCAGGAGGGATTTTTTTTCTCTAACCACAACCATATGGGGATTTTAAAAGGCCTTGTCTCAAACAAAGCATTTGTTTATGAGCCTTAGAGGAAGGATAATGACTTCAGAGATTAGATAAAAGACAATAGGTCAGAAGCCAAAAAGTAATCTTTTGCATGATTTATTCCACACAATTTTAATGAACTAGATCAGTTCGTAGTTAAAGGGTTAGTTCACCCAACGTATGAAGAAACATAGTATCTCATATACTCCTGGTGATACTTTTGAAGACTTGGTATTAATAAAAAATGTCTTTATCGACAATCAGTGTCCTTAATTATCTGCATCCACAGAACACATGTTTTTTTTAAAGACTAGAAAGTAGTTCTCCCAAAATTTGCCAGAATCAAAATAACAAACTAAATGAAAGCTGCTTGGCTATACACAGCGATAAAAATCTGAGATAATTTCAAATGTTATATGATCTTTAGTGAGGTAAATAATGGTACAGTATGATAAGGTTATTAAACTCATCTTTAAAGTTAACATCAGGCGTGCTACTCCCCCATCCAGCACCCTTACTTTCTGCCTCGCCACAAAGACTACTTCTTCGTTGGTACTGAACGTTGTCAATCGACTTCAATTGTGAGGCTCATAATCGTCCAATGTGCAATGCAATATTCTGCAACAATTCTTTTGCGAGAAGGTTGTTCAAATAAATTCTGTTAATGGGGAAGTCTGTTTCTGGACAGAGATCATGAATGTACATTTTCAATGCTAGAATTTCATTCACCTCCATTGAATTGGGGGAAGAATAAATGCCATTGTTACTTAACTGTGTGAATGTTTTGATACAACCATAAGCAAGTGAAATAAATAGTTTGTGTGTGTAATTTGACTTGTGTAAACATACTGTGATATGATGTTGTGAGTTACACAAAATAACACGTGTGTCGACGTGTGATGAAAAAACCAAACACAAGCCAGCTGCCCAAGAAGAAACACACAACATGATCCTGCCCTTATCAGATGCCATACAGCATATCCCATAACACAAAGATGATATCAGCCATGTTTTATGCGTAATGAAACATAGTGCCATCGTGAAACGTAGTGTGCCATGTGTCCACCACGGGGTCTGTAGTTGACCTTCAACAGCAGCCTGGGCGGTGAGTTCAGGGTGTCATTAGCGTACGTAGCGATGACAAGATACGCACGCCCGGAGGTGCTTCGTTGAGTTGGTACCCGGGCAGAGACCTTCCTCAGCCCCAGACTTTTATCTACTCCCTCCATCTTGGAAGTGCTGCTGATTTATGTTCCCTTGTGATGTTTCTCACACACATCACATCTCTCCCCCCTCCTCCACACTTGGTGAGTAAATAGACACCCAGCCCTCTGCCTCCCCTTTCCTCAGTGGAAAGTGATGACAGATTGTGGCTTCTCCTCCCTCCTTCGCTTATGTTAAGTTATTAGGAGAGCATGCTTTTGTCAGATCTTGTCAGTTGGTTTCCACTGGGTGTTGTGCGTTTTAGAAATAGGAAATGTGTATATTTGGTCATAACTTCGCAGGAAACGACGTGTTATCAACGTGTTGTATACAATATAAATTTCAGTCAATTTCAGATTGACTTGTTACTGTGTTACTTGATTTTTCATACAGAGAACATCATGTCATGCTATGTTTTCAAATCATCTTTTTCACTTTAGTCCTGGGGGGGGGGGGGGGGGGGGGGATATGACAAGAAATAAGAGGTTCATGTCTATTCTTATACTTTGGTTGGTGACGTAAATAGTTGTCTTGTGGAAAAATATTATTAAATCACATCTATAGTTCAGATTAACTTTAAAATAAAAGCTACGAAGATTAATCGTCATATTGTGGCTCACCATGTGGACCTCACTGTAATCCATGGCTGATATTGAGTGTACAGTACAGTATCTACAGTGCTAATGTTGTGTGCCAGGAGGACAACGGAGCAGCGAGGGTCTGGTGTTGTCATTAATACTTGATGGCAGGCTGGAACGCCACTCACTGTGTGTAGCAGCCTCTGGCCTCACAATTACAGAAGACTCTGACAGACACCCGGGCTCGGGTTAGTGGACAATTAGGTGCCTCTCCATCTGATAGCGTTACAAGCCACAGGTCACTACTGACGACTGCCCCGGCCACTAAACACAGGAGGAAGGACAGCTTCTTAACCCTTGTGTTGCCTTAGGGTCATTTTGACCCGAATCAATATTACACCCTCCCCCTGCCTTAGGATTAATTTGACCCCATTCAATGTTTAATGTCGGTGTTCTTTCGGTAGTCAACAAACAAACATAAAGTGCCTCACACTTAAACTTGGAAAACAATATTAATTCTAATAATTTTCTGGAGGTTTTAATTGCTGGCGTCAAATTGAACCCAAAGGGTAAAATATGTTAGTAAATATAAAGGTAACAGGAGGGTGAAACATTGAATCGGGTCAAAATGACCCAAAGGCGGGGGGAGGGTGTAATATTGATTCAGGTCAAAATGACCCTAAGGCAACACAAGGGTTAAGAGGTGAAAATGAGGATGTTACTGTGAGAGTTTAATAAAAATAAAAACACAATCTCCCTCTTATAAACTCATAGCTGAATTTATAAGTAGTGAAATGCAGAATTGTTCAAGTCATGCTAAAGTGTTTTGCCACTTCAGTCTTAGTTAGTCTGGTGTGACCAGTAGTCGATGATAACGAATGCATTAAACTCCAGATAGATGCTCTCTTCATGGCCATTGTGCTACTTGCGCTCCTCTTACACAGTTTTCTAGCAAGTCACAGATGCACATGATGTATTCAAAGCAACGTATTAAAGATAAATTAAGGCAAATCCAATTCCTGTAATTGCCACTTGTGGTCACAGTGGACCCTGATGCTGGCAACACTTGCATATAGCTGCTAAAGGTGGACACTTAAAACGGTAAATGGTAAACAAAGAATACTTTTCTTATATTTAAAATGGCTGAATAAATCAAACCTGCTATTGTAGCTCCATGAATAGTGTTATGCAAAGAGCAGAGTGAAGTTGAAATGAATTAACAAACATGCTCAGATTGAAGGCTGTGTGGTAAAGGGAGTAAAGAGCTGGGAGCTTTGTGGTGTTGCAGGACCTTTTGGAGCAGGAATAATGAGTAAACGCACAAATATTTGGAGAGAAGCTAGTCCTGCACATTTTAATTTAATGCAACCTCTTTCAATGTTACAATGCATTCAAATGCTCAAGTAAAAAAGGCTCTGATGATGAATGTCTGGCTTTTTATAAATAAAAAAGGTGTCATAGGTGTGGAGTCTGCATGAAGCAATACACACAATGTTAACGTTGCAATAAAGGGGTCTCAAAGCTCAAACCGATGTGAACAACTTAACTCAGATATTGTACATTTATATAATAATCCTATAAATAGGAACTTAATACCATGTTATCTGGCTTTAGGGTTTAATCATTTTAGAATATATTATTAAAATACAGCGAGAGGACTGCGCCTGTTGAGTTTATAAATAATATGCCATTCTATGGTATTTCCTCTATCTATGCTTTGATTATAGCATATCATATTGTGTTAAGCATGTTTTCTGTCTTCAGTGGTAAGTGTACTTTGTTTGAGTATTTACATCTACAGGACTGTCTCAGAAAATTAGAATATTGTGATAAAGTTCTTTATTTTCTGTAATGCAATTAAAAAAACAAAAATGTCATGCATTCTGGATTCATTACAAATCAACTGAAATATTGCAAGCCTTTTATTCTTTTAATATTGCTGATTATGGCTTACAGCTTAAGAAAACTCTAAAATCCTATCTCATAAAATTTTAATATTTCCTCAGACCAAGTAAAAAAAAAGATTTATAACAGCTGAGTGTTTGTCAAGGCTCAGGAAACCCTTGCAGGTGTTTCGAGTTAATTAGACAATTCAAGTGATTTGTTTAATACCCTACTAGTATACTTTTTTATGATATTCTAATATTTAGAGATAGGATATTTGAGTTTTCTTAAGCTGTAAGCCATAATCAGCAATAAATCAGAATAAAAGGCTTGCAATATTTCAGTTGATTTGTAATGAATCCAGAATGCATGACATTTTTGTTTTTTTTATTGCATTACAGAAAATAAAGAACTTCATCACAATATTCTAATTTTCTGAGACAGTCCTGTATATGTGCACTTTTTTTACATTTTACATTTTGACAGGTGCATCAGGTTCCACATGTAGGCGCTACTGCGACTTCAGATTTGACACAAAACAATAAACAATAACAATGTTTTTTCAATGCAGTGTTTTTATTTGTAATGCAGTATTTTACATTGCAGTAATGCTAATTTGAATTGTTTAAATATATTGAGGAAAGGATATCTGATTGAAGCATTTGGGAATGTGTACCACTTTCCACCTGTTGTGGGCTAATTTAGTTCATGATTATCATCCATCTGTATATTATTACTCATAGCAATATAATGATTACATGTTTATGGTATCATGCTACAATATAATGATTACATGTTTATGGTATCTGCTACAATATAATGATTACATGTTTGTGGTATATGCTATATAATGATTTCATGTTTGTGGTATCTACAATGTTCATATTCGTGTTTAGCCTTGATGTGACGTGACAACAGCTGTCTAGCAGCGTGGTTCATGCGGGTCATGAATCTGGCCTCAAATTAATCACAAACCGAATAGACACGAATTATCAACTTTTTTTAGTTTGCAATCAAATCAGAGCCAAAGTTCCGAGACATGATCCGTGTCTTACCTATGGTGGTGATCACAGTTATGGCGAAGTAAAACGAGCCGGCAAATTCCCACTGCACCCCGGCTTTGTGCGGCTTCAGGTCCAGCACCACCTTCTCCAGCTTCTCAAAGTCCTCCGGGGACAGGTTGAAGGTCTCCAGGAGCTTCGCTTTATTCAGGTCCTGGTCGGTCCTCTGGGTCGTCTCCTCCCGGGATTCCAGCGCGTCGAAGATCGCGGCGCCGACTATCAGATAGGTGAAGGTGCAGATGATCAGGGCGAGGGTCCTCACGTTTTGCCTCTTCATGGTGGTGTGGTGCGCGTCAGGGGGACGGGCGGAGTGTGAGCGCGAGTCTGGAGGACGGGGAGCTCGGCTGGCTCATGGCTGAGCTGCTCTGACGGAGCAGAGAAGCTCTCTGATGACTTTATGAGCCGAGGAGCTGTTCATTCAGCACCACGCCTACCTTTCTCACTGCCCTCCCTCCCCGTGGCGGAATCCCCCCCCCCCCCCCCCCCACTTGAGTATTTAAATGTTACGCCATACTTAATACGTCTACTTCTACTAATCTCAATACTTCCACCATCCACCACTATGTGAACTAGGTGCACATTATAATTGTGTGAGATTATTTATTCTTAGTTTAGCGGAGGTGGGGGTGGGTGCATGAGTGTAAACATCACTTAGCCTACGACTTTTCAGTATCAGCATGTTAGCAAACTGTTGTAAAGCCCTTAAAATGTAAGTCCTAGATCATTCTTTCATAAACTCAATTCCTGAACATATTATACAAATACCGTATCAACAAATACCGTATCAACAAATACCTGATAAACAAATATCTGATCAACAAATACCTGATCAACAAAAATAAATGATTAGCCAATAACAATGCAATTAAAACAATTAAAAATGTATTATTGATATTACTTATTATATTTGTTAAACCCTCACACTCAAAAAACGATTCAAGCCCTTCTTCGAGGTGACACATTTAAATATTGTTTGATACATTTAAATAAATCAATTACAAAAATAGATATTTATGTTTAATGGGTGAAACACAAAATGTATGAATACTTTCATTTATTAGATTTATTTAGGTTAGATGGTGTGCATATCAACTCAAAATAAATGTGTTTCATTGAGGACTACTCTTTGCGCATGCGCCAGCTGAAAATCAGTTGTTTACATGAGGTGAAGACACTTTAAGGGCTGTACGGTGATGTAGTGGCTAGCACCGTCGCCTCAAAGCCAGAGGTCCGTGGGTTCAATTCCCAGTCGGTGCTTTCCTTCTGTGTGGAGTTTGCATATTTTGTTCGTTAGTTAGTTTATATTTTGAGTTGGACAAACACAAATTAATTTAATTTAATGAATATCGTTATTTTATTTTAGATGTATTTGATACAAATGAGTTGGACTAACTTAATTACATTTTATTGCACTGATGTGCTAAATTTGAGTTGGAGTGGCATATAATTATTGGATGGAAAACCTGCCAACAATTTAATTGAGTTCATCCAATGAGTCATTTCTTTGAGTGCAGTAACAATCATAAATTATATGAGTACTATAAGTACAGACTCTAGTGAATATGTACTGTATGTATATATATATATATATATATATATATACATCAATGAATCGTTTTCATCCCAAATATTCAAATGTGAGGATTATGTTCCCTTGTTTTATACAATTATTCATGAATAGAAAATGTTTTATTCAAAAAGTGCATTTTAAGTCACCTTGAGCTATGCAATGATTATTTATGTATATCTTCTGACTAAAACTTGACGACAACTTATCACATGTCCGGGAGGTCACTTCTCAAGGGATATAACATAAACATAAAGTAAAATCATATAAATTCCTATGTGAAGTCTGACTATAGCAGCTTTGTTTTGGTGACCACTGAGATACTTGAGCACAGCAGCAGGGGGTAACAAGTCCTGATATTCATTCACATGCACTGCAGGGAGAAGTTTTTTGTTTTTTAAATAAAAAAGAAAACTTCTCCATCTTTGAAGGATGCTCTCAACATGACTCACCAGTAAATGTATACAGAACCCAGCTGTTACTTTTGGCTGCAGGGAACTCTCAAACGTTCCCTCTTTCAACTGATCTTTCCCCTGGGGCAAAACCAGGGGAAAACTTGAGTGGAAAAACTCAAACCCATATTGTATGTTTATGTGTGTTGTATGAGTGGAGTGAACCTCATGTGTGTGTATAAACTAAAAAAGGAACACATGGTGATGTTAATTTGATGCAGAGACAAAATGTTAAGTGCAAGTCCAAATGTTAAGACCTTCAGTGACACTGGTTTCCAGTCAGTGGTTCCCTGATGCGTTGCATGTCAGTAGGAGACGGAGACACTGTTTGACCAAGACACTTGAAGAGGTTAAGTCAATCTCAAGAATATATTTGTTTCTTAATTATTGCAGATTTATCCTCCCAAATAAAAGATTTATTTTGCACAAAGAGTCATCGACATTATTATGTATATTATTTCCATAGCTTTGCTCTACTGTCTTTTCATGAGTATTTTTAAATTTTTTAAAAATGTACTACTTTTGAGTATTTTCATCTAAGTACTCAGTGAACAAATGAAAGCGTGAGGATCAAAAACTTTCAAGAGCATAACATAACCCGACCTGATCATGGCAAAGACAAGGAACACTGGGAGACAGAATTTAAGCACATGGTAACAAGACACAGGTGGGACCACTGACACTGATGAGCATAGGAGACAGGTGTGATGACAGGTGAAAACAATCAGGAAGCCTGATAAATGACATGAACCTCTCTAGCATATCTGTCGGTGCACAACATTCATCTAGTATTACACACATCCATACGAACATCAAATGCATAACTTGTTACATTTGCACAACACCTCACCTGCTCTATCCTTGACTGATAGATCCTGGCCAATCTCTTCAATCGTTCTACACTGTGAGCCAGGACAAAAATAGCTCTAGCTTCAATAACCAGGTCAGTCAAGTTGACTGGGACTGAGCCCGGATAAATCCTCCACTCACAAACAGGAGTGCTGCAGGCCTCGGCCAGATCAATACATCAATTAATCCATGACACTTTGATCGAAAATATAGTCTTTCATAAACCCCTAGAAAGGCCTATTGATTGTATACAGTATATACTGTATATACACATGTAAATTAGGGAATCAAATAGGGTATAATTAGTAGAACTAGTATTAGTAATACATTCGTTTTTATAGGAAAAGACTGGTTATTTTAATTATTTGGGATTTAGTCATCAATTTCTATGGCTAAGGTTCCTTTTGGCTACCTTTAATAAAAAAATGACTCAGTAATTTCCTGGATACTACATCTTTTATAACATGATGCTCAAACAGACACAGGTGCATTTATCAGGTGGTATTTTCAGCTGTGAATTAACATATTTGGTGCTGGAGAAATTATTCAGCAGGATATGTGGGATAAACTTCAAATTAACTACAGAACCCATGTTTATCATAATGCATGAACAGCGCAACATGGGTGTGTTTGGATAGTTTTGGACAACAATAAAGCTCTATGGTACAGATAAATAACAATAAAGGCTTGAGAGCGTGCAGCCACTGGACCATCAGACCAAATTTTCCAGTGGCAGGTTCATTCCCCCGGCGGTTAGAGCTGGGGATCGAGTCGAGACCCTCGTTACTGCAATGTGGGAGACCCAGGTAAGTCCCCGCTGAAGTCAAAGCTTTGATGTACTTTGAACCTAGCGGGTCTTCGGATTGGAAACCTCAAAAAAGTACACTGCTGCATAACGACTTTCCAATAGGGAATATCCCCTGAGGAAAAAATACAATTAAGGAGGTTAGATATTGATGTTATTGTTGTTTTATTCATGTGATGTGGATTTAAAATAGTTGTCTGAAAACTAGACATTCATTTTCAAAAAAGGTCATCTTCAGAGTGCTGTGGAGATATTTTACAGCTCCTGTTTACACACCTTATGTGACACTGGAAGAAAAAAAAACTTGTGTATGTTTTAAATAAGATGAATGAATAAATATATATATTTATATATATATATATATACATATATATATATATATGTGTATATACATCAGTTGTTATGAAAGTGATATCTCATGTAATGCGTGGGCCTATAGTTCTGCAACAAGCTTGGTTGTTGAGCTTCATGTTAAAGCTTCGTAATCTATTTAACCTTGAGCTGGACAAAAAGGTTGTCATGCTCCACACACTCAACCAGTTACTCAGAACGAGATGTGCTTCCTGACCAGTTCTGCCAATTGAGATCAAAGTGAGTTCTCGCTCTCTGGAGCCTCTTCTTATATTTTGTGTTTTGTTTTTTATTCTTGTGTGTTTGGTTTATTGGTGCTGCTACTGTCACGACAAATTTCCCCTTGGGGATTAATAAAGTATATATCTATCTATCTATCTATCTATCTATCTCAAGCTGCCTGGTTCCTGGATGCCTCTACAAGAAGCACCAGCTGTGTAGATATTCACTTTTCTTCTGTGTAGCTTTATTTAATGTAATGTATTTATTTACTTGTATCAATATATTCCTACTGGGATTTCCATGAATTACTTCTGCTGCTAACTGTCGGCCAACAGTGAGCAAACATTTCAGTGCAAACCTTCCCTGAGAGTCACTTTTACCAGATGGTAATTTGTCAACAATTCTTTATTATTTCACCTTTTCCACATGTCTACTACTGTATATGACGCACATGTACTGTTTTATATATACTGTATGTAGTCTATTCTGCACCTGCTTGTTTCAGCACTGCTTGTTCCAGGCTGGCATTTATTCACCATATATTCCAGAAAAAGTCCATTATTAATGAAAGGACCCATAACAAACACATAATATTGAACCTTTTTTTTATCGGCAACAAGTGACAACAACAAGTGATGCAGTTTTTAGCAGTTCTCCAGTCTTCCATCTGTCTGCTGCTCTAAAATCCTCTTGATGCAAAGCCCTCAAAGCCACATTTGATGTAAAGTACAGGGGCTTGAACCCAGAAGGAGCCACAACTTATGAATAATAGATTTTATCAGCTGACAGTCTTCCCATGAGATTTACTGGAGGTGCTTGTAAATCTCTCATGCATCATTTATTAAACATGACACAATCCTCAGCACTTTGTATTGAAGGTTTATGTCGTTTCAGACATATCTGTCACTGGCTATCTGTCTGCAGGGATTTACAGTAAAGCTGAAGTTCTTTCTTCCATTTGCTTTTGTTGTTTTTTCCTGAAATAATGAGCGCCTTTCAAAGAGAGATAGACAATCACTCACCCACAACAGGAATACAAAATAGCGCTGTGTTTGTGCTGAGTGATTTCACCGTTTTTTTTCTTGATGTAAGGATGTGAGTGACAGTGAAAGATACATGTTTTGACAGATGCAAAGGTTTTGTTTTATATTTATTCTATTTGTTAAGAACAGCACAAATCTGAACTGCATTTTTTTATACATATATTGTATAGAGTTACTGTTCTGCATGATGGAAAAAGAAGTCCCAATAAAGCTTATTCACGCCTACATCAGTCTGTTCAAGAACATACTGGGGAGTGAATTATGTTACTTTACTTCTGCTAATGATGCTGTGAATAAGCTGAGGTGGCGTTTGACAGTTAAAAAAAGACGCTGTGGATTTTGCCAAAGTTGTGAAAATGTATTTCAAGTATGCCTCCTTGCTTCTCAGTTTAATTGGAATATGAATAGTTTGGTGCCAAAATGAGATTTTTCTTTTTTTGTCATGTATCAGTTTTTGCCAAAGCGTCTGGTTTGTGTTTCATGTTATTTAGATTTTACTGACATATTATAATAGAGTGTATCTATCTATCTATCTATCTCCATCTCTATCTATCTATCTCTATCTATCTCTATCTATCTATCTCCATCTCTATCTATCTATCTATCTATCTCTATCTATCTCTATCTATCTATCTATCTCCATCTCTATCTATCTATCTATCTATCTCTATCTATCTATCTATCTGAGGTTAATACAAAATGGAGGGAGAGCAAGCTACTTTTAAACCTTTGATGAAACACAAATGTGGTTGTCCTGAAACACATGTCAACAACAAAGGGATTAGATTCCCTTCAAACAATCAGGACACACTATTTTGTTAAAGTATGAAAAGGTAAAACCTGCACACTGGTCAAGTGATATTATAGCAGTTGTTTGGTTTGAATATTCTTTGAATTTCATATTGTGTAGGGTGTATATGATACATTTATACTATTTCAAGACAGAATAAAACTAAGCCCGCCTCTATTGTATTTTGTATTTTAGCTTTCTATCTATTTTTATCTTTCTATCTATTTTGTGCAGGACAGCTCATCCCTGTGCAGTGACAGTGTGGGACACACTGTGGGGCAGACCGTGTTGCCCACATCTCTCCACATAGAGTAATATCCGTGGAGGAGCCGTGGTCAGCGTCTGCTTCTGCAAACATGTTCAGGCCGGGATTAAATTCTATCATGCGGCCTGCCAACCCTGATCAGGAGTAATGTCGAATCTTTTTTGTTTTCTTGTTCCTGTTTTCTTCAGTCCTCTTGGTTCTCAACCTGTGTTTGATTCAAGCCCACTGCTTCCATCCCTTCAAACAGAGTAATTGTGTTGCTTAAAACCAAACCAAACTGCTACTGAAAGGAGAAACATTATATATAAATCTTAAAAAACGCCCAGAAAATAACAAGTGAAAAAATATGTTTCTCACCCCCCCAAAAACTCAAAGTCCTACATTTGGCACATTCATCCACCACTACCCCCTCCACATATTTTGTTATTTGTTATATTTCTACTAAATCTAGTATTAGTAACTCAATATACTGAATCCTTTTGGCTATAGTTAACTTTTACGAAATTAAGTAGCATATTCAACTTGGATGGGTCTAGATCGCCGATTAGCTGCAGCGTGACTCAATATTACATTTCACATTTTTTGGAAAAATAAAGTGTGTGGGACAGGTTTGTTTTTATGTTGGATGGAGAGTGGGCTGCATGGCAATTATCTTTCAGAATAATTTGGAAAGGAGTACTGCAGTGAAACAGCTGACTGTACAATGTTTTCAGAAATGTAGCAAAATTGTTGGAAACATTGACACGTATATCCAACTTGACACCAACTTTAAAAGCTCCCTTATTTCATTTTTTTAAAAAGTTGTTCATTTGATTGTCAGGCCAAACCAGTTTTATTTATATAAACTGTATACGTTAAATATCAGGTGGTTGGATCAGAAATGTATTTATATACTCTATATACTGTATATATATATATATATATATATATATATATATATATATATATATATATACTATAAACCCGGAGTTCAAGATGCAATCAAAATATCTTAATGTTTTATTGGGGAAAAAAGAAGAGGTATTTTATATATATTATATATATATATATAATATATATATTATATAGATATTATATATATCTATATAATATCATATATTTGTATTTTTTCTGCCATATTTGACATTAAACAAGATAAAACCGAACAGCCATATCAACAAAAAATGTATAACAGAATTCAAACAAGTTATTTTGATATCACTGCCTCTGTAATGGGAAGAAACAGTAGGACGGAGATGATTACTCGCTTAGAGGAGCGTTTTCACTTCATCGACTTCTCACAAGACGAACAAATAATCATTAGCATCCATGAGTATTACAGGAGGGCCCCTACATCAAACATGTTTTCTTATTAACGTTAGCTATATTAGACTATTAGAGAATATCAAGAGCATTGTCTTGAAACTGAGATCCAGATCTTAAGAGTCAAAAATCTGAAAAGATACTGGCTTCACATGTATGAAACATATAAATGATTGCGAATAATGTCTACTTTCAACACATAACTTTTCCTTTCCAAACCATCAAATACATACGATCTCTGCATGTAGCCTAAGCAGTCAGGAGCAGTAAAGTTGGGCTGGAGATCAAACTGTCAACGGCGACCATTGATCCGTGACCCCTCTCACTTTAGGTATGATGAAGGGCGGGTAATCACTGCTGAAATATTCATATAGAAGGACATGTGTTATGTAATATCACAACAGCCATGTGACAGTGTTCATTAGAGGGGATGGCGTTATTGCAGGCAGCAGGGATGACAGAGACTGAGACAGGCTGTGGATGACAGGTCACAAGTAGACGGATTATTCTCACTCTATGGAACAAATGTGTCCATGGAGGAGCAGAGGAGTGCACTCAATTGTAAAATTACTCATTTTCTTTGTCTTATGTGATAATAACAATATATCTGTGGGTATTGGATTGTTAATCACACCAAACAAGACATTTGAAGATGTCCTCTAGGTCTCTAAAAATCTATAATTGAAAGCCACTTGCTCATTAATACTGAACATATTTACATTGGCGAATTGGCAACATTAAGTAAACATAATAATACCATGTTCGAGTATGTATACGGACACAAAGTGAAATAAAAATCATACGATTGCATACTACAATTTGAATTATTTTGTAACATTGTGATATACTGGTGGGAAAAGCAGTGGATATAGTAGAAAGAGTCTCCAGCTACAGTGTCAGATCTGCGAGGCGGCGCAGAGGTGCTTGAGGTTAAATGCTACATCAGCATGGTGTGCTATTATGAAATATGGACGTAGTTTCTGTAACATGACACAAAGATTTCTGAGGAGCAGTTGTGAAGCTCTGGCCGTCACCATCTTGGTAGTGACGCTCAGTCTTATTCTAAGAATGGGCATTGCTTTCTTTTAATTTGAAATAGACATTTGCTTATTGGACAATAGCTCTATTGATATCTATCCATTCACATTTCCCATTAGAATTAAATGAATATTTGACAACTTTCTTGTATTTTGCCTTTCAAATTAATGCCCCATCACTATTATAACATACAATTGTTCCTGTTAGGACACAGAACATCACAGTCTAAACTCAGGACTGTGATCCTATGGTGTTAGCCATCCATAGTTTCCCTAATTGGACCGAAATGTATTTGTAACATCTAAGTTACAGATAATCAATTCTTAAATTAGCCAATTTCATGCATACTAATTGTAGGTTTGGCCCACAGTCACATGGTTAAGTGGCACAACTCAACTGTATCAAAATGTCCAAAGGTCTTACACATGAACCCAAAGCTACACGTCAGTTCACTGTCTTACTTTCCTCGTCATATCACTGTCTGCCATCCTCTCATGCTGAGAAGCAGGTGCATCACACTCACTGGGATGCCGAAGCAAAGAAACAGATTCACCACTAATTGGAGGGATGATTGGAATAATTGTCAAACGACAGCAGGAGCAGCGGCAGAGTCACAGAGGCAAATAATGTGGAAATTAATGTCTTTAATTGAATGTCAGCAGGAATGTGCAGGCCACATTGAACCTATATAAGGAGATGTAAGCAGCTGAAGGGCACCCCTCTCAGGATACAGAGGGTGGGGGGGGGGGGGGTGACCCCTGACATGACATGAGATTGTGTTGGAGTGTGTGTACGTTGTATATGTCTGTGTGTGCATGTACATACTGGATATGTTGGAGTTATTTTTTCCTGGGTGGTCTCAAGATCAATGTGCATTGTGTCTACTGGAGCTATGGGTTTTACTTTCAGTTTGCTATACTGGGGAAAGTGAACTGGGAATGCGTAAACGGGACATTCGTGACACAATAGGAGCGAACAATTGTCAGTGAAATGTTCAAAGATGCAGAATTATTTTGCAGGAAAAAATATTTTTGGTACATGTTATTTGAGGACGTATTTTGACTTGTTCTTCCAGTTAGAGTCACACATGGTGCCTGGTGACCTGCCTGTGTCTATTGTTTCTCTCCTCCTATTCCATGACTGTCTTTGCATGTCACAGAGGACACATTTCAGAATAGTGCGTCATACAACCGAAGGGGCCTGTTCATATGAGAGGCAATGAATCACAGCAACAACCGTAGTTTAGAGATGCACAACAAATATAGAATGACAATTATTACGTCTGCTTGGTTTTCCCATATTCTTGACTCCAATAAATATTGCAAAGGAATTTACTTTAATAACAGGTAAATACAACTTTGCAGTGTCACATGAGGTGTGTAAACAGGAGCTGTAAAATATCTCCACAGCACTCTGAAGATGACCTTTTTTGAAAATGAACGTCTAGTTTTCAGACAACTATTTTAAATCCACATCACATGAATAAAACAACAATAACATCAATATCTAACCTCCTTAATTGTATTTTTTCCTCAGGGGATATTCCCTATTGGAAAGTCGTTATGCAGCAGTGTACTTTTTTGAGGTTTCCAATCCGAAGACCCGCTAGGTTCAAAGTACATCAAAGCTTTGACTTCAGCGGGGACTTACCTGGGTCTCCCACATTGCAGTAACGAGGGTCTCGGCTCGATCCCCAGCTCAAACCGCCGGGGGAATGAACCTGCCACTGGAAAATTTGGTCTGATGGTCCAGTGGCTGCACGCTCTCAAGCCTTTATTCTTATTTATCTGTACCATAGAGCTTTATTGTTGTCCAAAACTATCCAAACACACCCATGTTGCACTGTTCATGCATTATGATAAACATGGGTACTGTAGTTAATTTGAAGTTTATCCCACATATCCTGCTGAATACTTTCTCCAGCACCAAATATGTTAATTCACAGCTGAAAATACCATCTGATAAATGCACCTGTGTCTGTTTGAGTATCATGTTATAAAAGATGTAGTATCCAGGAAATTACTGAGTCATTTTTTTATTAAAGGTAGCCAAAAGGAACCTTAGCCATAGGAATTGATGACTAAATCCCAAATAATTAAAATAACCAGTCTTTTCCTGTAAAAACGAATGTATTACTAATACTAGTTCTATAGTATATATATATATATATATATATATATATATTTATTCATTTATCTTATTTAAAACATACACAAGTTTTTTTTTCTCCCAGTGAAGGGGGTGACAGCGAGTAACAGTCACTCGTACTCAGTGTCACTTGGTGGGGGAAACCACCTCTGGCACGGGGAGACGTCTCTCCGTTGCCCTCCGGAGATCATCCGGGTCCGATGCGCGGCCACGCCTCGAACTCCAATCTCCCGAGGGACTGCTCGGCTAGCGTTACCACTAGCGCACCGTGTCAGCCAGCAAGACCATGTTCTCACCCCCGAAGGGGTGCTGGAGAATGCTGGAGCATAGTGGAAATCACTTCTAAATATAGACTCTGGTTCGGTGCTCCGTGACGTCACTAGCGACGTCACAGCACACAACCAAAGCGCAGACATAGGTCAGTGAAATGATAATAACAAGAAAATAAGGATGATGGGGGCAAGGTACTAACACAATACAATAACAATTCTGACAACAATATTTGCCCTTAAAATGTCCAGGGTGCCACATATACGTATATATATATATATATATATTTGGGCTGTCAATCGATTAAAAACATTTAACTAATTAATCGCACATTTTGAAATTCATTAATCGCGATTAATCGCGATTAATTGCAATTAAAAGTTAAAAGTTAAAAGTTCATTCTTTTTAAAGACCAAACTTCACACATAGCTGTGTTTTCAAAGAGGCTCCTACATATACAAGGTATTTAATATTGTGGATGATGAATTGTTTCTTCAGTGAAACATCAGATTAGTAAAAAAAAAAAGTATATTGAGATCCCATTGGTCCTGTCATCCTTAACACTGAACAGCAGCAGAACCAGTGGCCTTGGTAAACTAACTGACATTCAAATATGTCCTGTTCACCCTCTGGAGGCTGGGCTCATTTTATACATTTTACAAAAAAGCTCTGTGTGAAGTTTGGTCTTTAAAAAGAATGAACTTTTAACTTTTAACTTTTAATTGCGATTAATCGTGATTAATCGCGATTAATGAATTTCAAAATATGCGATTAATTAGTTACTTTTTTTAAATCGATTGACAGCCCTAGTGATAACACAATGTTAAATTTTACATTATAGATACATAGTAAAGAGAAAATTAACCGTTTTGATAATGATGATAGGATGATGACAATAATAATAATAATGATGATTATGATTTATTTGTGTTTTTCTCTTGCAAAATAACCCCATATATATATATATATATATAACCCCTATAAAATATCGTTAACAATAATGCCGTTTTGAATTACACAAACGAGTTAATAGTCAATCAGGGAGGTTGAAAGATAGTGGATTACTGCTAGCTTGCTGTCAATATTAAACTAATCAATCAGGCTTAATGCTGTGCATTTTCCCCGCTGAAGAGTTATGTATTAAATTATGTGCTGATGTATACTCACAATTGATTCATCCGTTCTCGATCTCAGATTGTGCTTTATTGGCCTTTTTATGCAACTCAACTTTCCAACACTTATTTGTCTGCGAAACCGATAAGGACGTGCAGTGCACCACCCCAGTCTGACCACCAGATGGCGGCAGCATCCAGTCGCTCCACGGTACGTTTTTATTTAAGTTCCTAAACAGATGTGCGACTGATTTTGACGAACTCTGTTCTAATTCCGCAGCTTAGATGTTATTAACACTTTTGAGGCAGAAATATGCAGAATGAAGTTTGTCTTTATTTTCTTGTCTTCTATTGTAGCTCTTCTTAAGTGGATTACAGTTACTGAACAGCAGAATTCAGTGGAAAAATGACACTTGAGCCAAAATAGCAGACTGTTGACTGTTTTTTAAATCAGTCTCTCTCTCTCTCTCTCTCTCTCTCTCTCTCTCTCTCTCTCTCTCTCTCTCTCTCTCGCTCTCTCTCTCTCTCAGATCAATCGCATGTTGCTGCTGCGTAAAGTTGGAGACGTCAAGAAACAAGGCGGTGCCACGCTTGAGCAGAGGGGTCATATCCCTTCCCACACAGCAGCGTATGCTCCTCCTCAACCAGGGGAAGCTGCTCTGCCTGCCCCTCAGTCACTCCTGGGAAACACTGGCAGGAGCTCGCAGCGGTCAGCAGCATGAACGTCACCAAAGGACAGGACCCCTCGGCGGAGCAGGCTGCGTCTTTGTTTGGGGCTCCAGAGCTGGAGAGTCAAAGGAGACCCACTGGACGGGGAGAGAAGAGGAATAACCACTGTAAAATCATCACTGGGGTACGTGCAATGAGGCGATTACCTCTACCTACCTACCTGTCTACCCATCTACCTACCTACCTACCTAGTACCTACCTACCTACCTACCTATCTAACGATCTAACTCTTCTCTGACTTAAGGCCACATGTTGTTATTCACTTCCACACTCTTATAGTAAAACATGTGTCTTGCTGCACCGTTTACCTTCATAAACTTTTCATATTACTCTATTAGCTATTTGTTTCTATAAAAGGTGTGTTGCTGTGACTGTAGGAGCATAGCATGTGTCTATAAACTTGAACTGTGTCCATAAAATCAATTAGATTCTGAGTGTAAAGTGGAGAGCTGGAACGATTAGTGAGTCGATCGACAACAACAAATATGTGTTCTAATAATTTAATACTATTTTGGTAATTGATTAATTGTGTCAGTCATTTTTAATACAAAATATAAAAAAGTGCCGAACATGTCATTATTAACCCAATTTCTTCAATTAATAAAAATTGCTTCATTTCTTTGTCAAATATGATTTTAAACTGCAAATCTTTCAGTTTTTGGGGGGGTTTTAAGATGTCGATTTGGTTTGAGGGCTGCAGGGTGGTGCCGTGGTGAGCCTCACAGCAAGAGGAACCCAGGTTCAAATCCCAGTCTGGGCAGTCCTTCAGTGTGGAGTTTGCACGTTCTCCCCGTGTCAGCGTGGGTTCCTTCAGGGTTCTCCGGGTTCCTCCTACAGTCCAAAGACTTGCAGCTCAGGATAACTGGACTCTAAATTGTCCATAGGTGTGAATGTGAGCCTGAATTGTCTGGTATGCCCTGCCTTCGCCTTTAGGCATCGGCTCCAGCGCCCCGCGATCCTAAATCGGATAAACAGTTGTGATGATGGGATGGGTTTGGATGAGAGGCTTTTACACATTTATTTTGACAAGTCATCGGCTACATGATTTATTAATCACCAGGCATCCAAACACACAGTCTCATTGTTTACTCTTCGTGTTTTCCACAGCTGTCAAAGAGTGGAGACTGTCAGTGTGAAGGTGCAAACCAAATGTTTTCAGTCCAGTGCAAAAAGACAGAGGCCAGAAGAGTCTCTGCAGGTGGAGAACATCACCGTCTTTGTTATTCAACAGAAATGGAGCTTTACGACCACGGTAACGATTGTGATCCAAAAGAGTGACGTTTCAGCTAACAATTGGAGAGCAATGCAATAGTTCACTATTTAAGGAATTTAGAGAAGTGAAAGAGATAAGTCTCAGAGATGCAACTCGAGATACTTAGTCAGA